>NC_053389.1:151022427-151622427 GCF_905171765.1 Bufo bufo | reverse complement strand
CTGTAAAATTGAGTGTTTTGCCCAAAAAGGATGTTTTTTAAAACTCTGAAAATTATAGCTGTATTTCTAGCTTAAATTGCACACTGACTAATGCAGCAGAGGCCCCACATGGAGGGTATTGCCAAAAATGGGTGTTTTTTAAAACCCCCAAAATTATTGAAGTATTTCAGCTTGTTTTTAACAATCACAGATGCAGCAAAGACTGCAATATTAAGTACTTTGCCCAAAATGGGTGTTTTTTTACTAACAGAATATGACAGCAGTATATAACGCTTGAATTTCACACTGACAGATGCAGCAAGGACTGTAAAATTGAGTATTTTGCCCAAAAAGGGTGTTTTTTAAAACCCAGAAAATTATTGCTGTATTTCTAGCTTAAATTGCACACTGACAAATGCTGCAAAGGCACCAGATGTAGGATATTGCCAAAAATTTGTGTTTTTTTAAACCCAGATTATTATTGCAGTATTTCAAGCTTGGATTTAAAAGAACATATGCTGTGCTGGTGCACTGAGCTTGCATAAAATGGCCGCCGCCCACCTAACTAACAGACGGATAAAAGTTATTTTTCTGTGTCACTGGGCTCAGGGCAGGGTAAAAAGTCTAAATCTAGGTAGATCGCTGAGTTAACAAGCACTTCTGATTAAAGATTCTGTCCTAATTTATCCCTCACAGCAGCAGCATCCTCTCCCTACACTACTAAGAGCAGAGTGACGTGCAGCGCTACATGACTCCAGCTTATATAGAGGCTTGGTCACATGCTGCACTGGCCAATCACAGCCATGCAATTAGTAGGCATGGCTGTGATGGCTTCTAAGGGCACAGAGTTAAATGCTTGTAGATTGGCTGGTGATGGTTTGTTATTATGGTTGTACTCCTTTTGCAATCCTATATACAGTTGTGTTCAAAATAATAGCAGTCAGACATCACTAACCTGATCAATCACTGTTTTTGGTAGAAATGATATTTCTACATGGAAAATAATTTACTAGCAGGTGTAGTAGAGTAATAGAAATCCAACAGACCCAACAGGCATGCTGCTGATTCTGTGTAATTGAATCACTAATTAAAAGGGGCATGTTCAAAATAATAGCAGTTCAATGAGTGAGGTCATTCATTCTTTGAAAAACAGGTGGCAATTATTGCCCTTATTTAAGGAAGGAAGGCAGGCAGCAAATGTTGTACATGCTGGTTACAGTGCATTTCTCTCTGAAATTCTGAGGAAAATGGGTTGTTCCAGACATTGTTCAGAAGAACAGCGTACCTTGATTAAAAAGTTGATTGGAGAGGGGAAAACATATAAAGAAGTGCAGAAAATGATAGGCTGCTCAGCTAAAATGATCGCAAATGCTTTAAAATGGCAACCAAAACCTGAAAGACGTGGAAGAAAGCGAAAAACTACCATTCGAATGGATAGAAGAATAGCCAAAATTGCAAGGACCCAACAATCAGCTCCAGGAAGATCAAAGAAGGTCTAAAGTTACCTGTGAGTAGTGTTACAATTAGAAGACGCCTATGTGAAGCCAAGCTATCTGCAAGAAGCCCCCGCAAAGTCCTACTGTTGAAAAAAAGACATGTGCTGAAGAGGTGACAATTTGCCAAAGAGCACATTGACTGGCCTAAAGAGAAATGGCGCAACATTTTGTGGACTGATGAAAGTAAGATTGTTCTTTTTGGGTCTAGAGGCCGGAGACAGTTTGTCAGACGACCCCGAAACACTGAATTCAAGCCACAGTACACTGTGAAGACAGGGAAGCATGGTGGAGCAAGCATCATGATATGGGGATGCTTCTCATACTACAGTGTTGGGCCTATTTATCGCATACCAGGGATCATGGATCAGTTTGAATAGATCAGAATACTTGAAGAGGTCATGCCGCCTTATGCTGAAGAGAACATGCCCTTGAAAGACAACGACCCCAAACCCATCAGTAAACGTGCAACATCTTGGTTCCAGACCAACAAGATTGACGTTATGGAGTGGCCAGCCCAATCCCCGGATCTTAATCCAAAAGAAAAGTTGTGGGGCGACATCAAAAATGCAGTTTCTGAGGCAAAACCAAGAAATCGAGAAGAACTGTGGAATGTAGTCCAATCATCCTGGGCTGGAATACCTGTTCACAGGGGTCAGACGTTGGTTGACTCCATACAACACAGATGTCCAGCAGTTCTCAGAAACAGTGGTCATACAACTAAATATTAGTTAAGTGATTCAAAGGAAAGCAAAATCTTCAAACATTTTTCAGTTTATATAGGGAATGTTTGTGTTTGTAAAGAAGAATACAAACACTGCTATTTTTTTTGAACAGTCTAATATTCACTTAATTATTTTTTTTTACAGGAACAACACAAATTTGAGATATTTTTCTTCATGTTTTGATTTGGAATAGAATGTGTAGTGTTCCCAATGCATTTGTGTGTATGGAAATAAAAGCTATTATTTAGACAATCAGTCCAAACTTAGCATGCTCTTGACCCAGATATGCGTCAATTGGCGCCTTTACGTCACCTATACCACTAGGAGACAGCCTCGCACCTCATTTGGATCGACAGACTTAGATCCCCCATATGCTCACAATTAGTATGACAGACCATCTCATCGACCAATGTTGTCCAGTTAAAAGGACACGTTCTCCTTTACCCCCCCTTTTTTTTTATTGAGCTCTCGTTTTATATATGAAACGTCACACATGTGATGCACTTCTGATATTTATTGTATGATAACATGTATCTGCCTTATTGTCATAGATTTGTATATCAATTTTATATTCTTGAATGTCTACATATCTACATGATTATATGTGCATCTCAATACCTCTTTGTCATCTCAATAAAAAGAAATTTGACAGGAAATAAAAGCTATTAGAAGGATTTTGAGCTTTATTCACTTTTTTAAACACTGCTATTATTTTGAACACAACTGTAGTTACCTTATGCACTAAAGCCACTAACTAACGGATTGTATGTAGGTTGTCTTCTTGGCTACTAAATTCAAATTATTCATAATTGCAATTATTATAAAATACCTTTCAGAAGTATTGGCTCTAAGTATTACAAGTTCCATGAGAGATTCACAGTACAAATATTAAGGATTAAAATAAAACCCAAAGCTTTTTCTGTACTCTGCACCGCCAGTCCCACGCAGGTATATATACTACAGCTCTCTGTATAATGCTGTGACTAGATTATTATGTCAAGATCCTGAGTTCAGGACGGGAAACAATTTCTTTTTTTTTTTCTCCTCTAAAATGGAATGTTTAAAGCAATCTCGGCTGGCCTGCCTGACATAATACAGACCTTTTTTTTATCTACAATAAACATTAAGGATCTTTTCCCTCTAAACAGCCATGTATCGCTTCTCCGTTCTCATAATATTTTACTTAAGAGGTTTTTTGGTACCCAAATGCATTACCGAGCATTTGTCTACATTAAATCTATGCTGCCATTTATCTGCTCATTTCTGTCTTATGTCAGTATATTTTTGGATTGCTCGTGCCAGCGCTTCATAGCACTTATCTAGCGTGTAGCAAGAAATACCATCTGCAAAGTTCTGAGCCTTACGCTGGCACCTGCCTGAATGTTGATCCACACAAATGAAGGCAGGATGGGCACAAGTTACCCTTAATTGACTCCCCACAGCATGGCTGTACCCCGGTGGTAATTATACTTAGGCTAGTTTCCCACTAGTGTTAGACATCTCTAGCATGATGTTTCGGCAAGGAGCAGCTTAAGGCTACATGCACACAACTGTATGTGTTTTTTGGTCTGCAAAAAAAAAAACGGATGACATTCGTTTTTTGCGAAACCATTGTAACAATGCCTAAAACGGACAAGAATAGGGCATGTTATATTTTTTTTTTGCGGGCCTACGGAACGGACATACGGACGTGGATAGCAAATTATTTGCGGACCCATTGAAATGAATGGGTCTGCATCCTATCTGCAAAAAAAAACGGAACGGACACGGAAACAAACAACGTTCATGTGCATGTAGCCTAACGAAGATGTCTGGACACTACAGACAACCGCTGGCCCTATTCACTATAATGGGGACCATTGGAGACCAGGTCGAAACCTGGCAAACATGGCGAAAATCGAACCGAAAAAAAGCCACTGCACCATATTTGGTAGGTTGCGGACGGATCTCTACCGGTCTTAATCATAGTGAATGGGGCCAGACAGCGATGCGGTAGCTTCCGGCAATGATTTTTTCCAGCCGGAACTGCCTGCCAGATCTAAAAGCACTAGCGTAAAACTAGCCTTACCAGATCCTCACTGCTGGATTCCAGCTCCAGCACTGCCCCGCTGGCAATGCAGGTTCTTGTACTCCCCTCGTCAACATCTGTTTTGATGTGGGTCATGTGACTGTTGCAGCCAATGACTGGCCACAGTGGTCACATGCATCTGTGGGGCACGTGACCACTGAGGCCAGTCATAGGCTGCAGCGGTCACGTGACCCATATCAAAATGGATGTTGACATGGGGAGAACCAGGACCTGTAGAGTCACAGGGCAGCGATAGAGCTGAAACCCAGCAGCAGGGATCAGGTAGGTATAATCGCCACAGTGGGTCCAGCCACGCTGTGGGGTGTGTAAAAAAAACAACAACATCATAAAGGCGAACAAACCCTTTAAAGATATTAAAAGTAGGGCCAGCTTTGGGAGGACCCATCACCAGTCATTATTGAATGGGGCACCACTGGCCCTGACTGTTTGGCCCCCAGAGCGTGCACCCTTGATCTCACACTATTCAGACTGCCTGGTGATGTTATTCGTTCACTGTGTGATTTGCCACTATATGGTATATGGCACTACAAGTGGACAGGGTTTGTGTCACGGGGTTCCGAAGGTGCACTCGGTCCCCCATTGCCCGCAGAACTGTTGCTTAGCTTTTGGAATGAGGTTCTGTGTTTGACCTCATTCCCAGGGCGGCTTTACTAGCTGGTGGCTCCCTGCTCCTAGTCTGCCTTGAGCGCCGAGCTGATCACTCGGTGCTCGACTGGTTGGTCTGTCGGTCATGTGACACTGGCCACGTCACATGACCCTCACTCCCCACTATAAATACAGGCAGCCTGCTGGCCACAGGTTGCCTGTTAATTTCTAGGTTCCTGGATATTTGTTGGACTGCTGAATACTTACCTGATCCTGTTCCCTGACCATCCTTTTGCCTGCTCCTCTTGTACTGCGCATCCGCCCTGGTATTGTGACCTCGGCTCCCACCTACTCTCTTAGGACTCCTCTTGTACTTCTCTGCTCTCCTGGTATTTATGACCCCGGCTTCTCCTGACAATTCTCTGCTTGCTCCATTTGTACTTTGCAGCTTTCCTGGTATTGACTCGGTCCGTTCACGTCCTGTTGTTTGTCTGTCTGTCATCCCTGCACTTACTCCAAGTTAGGGATTGCCGTCCAGTTGTCCCCTGTCATTAGGACTCGCGAGGCAAGTAGGCAGGGCCAGGGGTAAGGGTGGAGCGCAGTGGTCACTTCCCTCCCCCCTGTGTGTGTGTGTACGTGACCGTTACAGATTAACAGGCCCAATAACCACTGTATTATGAATCCTCTGGTGACCCTGACTGACCATGTCTCTAATCTGACGCAGAGGGTGCAGGAGTTAGGGGAAAAACTCAGTTCTTTTGAGTTAGGGCAAGGTTCTTCCACTCCTCAGGCCTCCAGTCCGCATTTTGAGCCCCAGATTAAGCTCCCAGAACCCTTTTCCGGAGACCGGAGGAAGTTTCTCTCTTTTAAGGAGAGTTGCAAACTTTACTTCCGTTTGCGCCCCTTGTCCTCTGGCCCCGAGAGTCAACGCGTGGGCATTATCATTTCCCGATTACAGTGTGATCACCAGGACTGGGCGTTCTCTTTACCTGCTGGCACCAGTTGTTTATATTCTGTGGAGGGGTTCTTTCAGGCCTTGGGTACCCTCTATGATGAACCAGACAGGGCTCTAGTAGCCGAGACAGCTCTAAAGGCACTGGTTCAGGGCAATTTACCAGCGGAGGATTATTGCACCCAATTCAGAAGGTGGTGTGTCCCCTCAGGATGGAACGAACCAGCCCTGAAGAGTCAGGTCAGGTCTGTGTGATAAATTAAAGGATCTTCTGGTCAGTTATCAACTTCCAGAGACCTTAGAGGAGATGATGACCCTTGTTGTCTGACTTGTCCGACGGGTTAGAGAGAGACGACAGGAACAACAGTTCTCTTCCCAGATGGTGGTCCAGCCAGAGGCCTATCCCAGAGACAATGCTGAGGTCTCCACGGAGGAACCCATGCAGGTTGGCATGACCCGAGGGAATCTTCGCCGCAGACGTGGAGAATGCTTTTACTGTGGAGATCCTGACCATTGGATCAACCAGTGTCCTAAGAAGGTCCTCTCTGTCAAGTCTCCTAAGACAAGGCAACCTAAAGACCAGGTACACCCTGAATTTTCTAAATGTAAGCTTTCGGTACCCATTACGATTTCTCTGGGAGTAGATAAATGGCCGGGTAAGGCCTTTATTGATTCTGGCTCAGCAGCTAGCTTTATTGACTCTGAGTATGCTGTAAGATTGGGTATTCCTATGTTTGCCTTACCAACTCCTATCCGCTAAACAAGAGAAATGTGTCTTTGGTGTACAGGAGATTCTGTTTCTAGGGCATGTTCTGACTCCTCACGCCTTCAAGATGGATCCTGGTAAGGTACTAGCAATTAAGGAATGGGTAAGACCTTCATCCTTAAAGGCCTTACAACGGTTCTTAGGTTTCGCCAATTACTATCGTAAATTTATTATGAATTTTTCCGTAATTGCTAAACCGTTGACCGACCTTACTAAGAAAGGGGCGGATTTGGAGAATTGGTCTACTGAGGCCATTTCTTCATTTGAAAAATTAAAAAAGGCATTCAGTAGCGCTCCCATTCTGATCCAGCCTGATCAGGAGAAACCTTTTATTGTGGAGGTGGATGCGTCCGAGGACGGCGTAGGAGCAGTCCTTTCACAAGGTCCTGCTAGCCTCACTAATCTGAGACCATGTGCCTTCTTCTCCAGGAAATTCTCTCCCACGGAGAGAAACTACGACATAGGGAATAGGGAGCTGCTGGCCATTAAATGGGCATTTGAAGAGTGGAGGCATTTCCTGGAGGGGGCAAGACATTGTGTAACTGTTGTCACTGACCATAAAAACCTTATGTTTCTCGAGTCTGCTAAGAGGTTGAATCCCCGTCAAGCCAGATGGGCTCTGTTTTTTACTCGTTTTGATTTTTCCATCACGTTCAGGCCGGGAAGTAAAAATGTGAAGGCGGACGCATTATCTCGGAGCTTCCAGGCTTTTCAACCTACTGAGGTACCACCTGAATCCATCCTACCAGCAAAAATCTTCTTAGCAGCTCTTACCCATGATATCTCGGCTCGCATTAGGTCTGAACAACATCTGGCACCGGTATCCACCCCAACAGATAAGTTGTTTGTTCCCGTACAATTTCGTCTCCAGCTGTTGGGTGAGTGTCACGATTCTGCCTTTTGTGGACATCCGGGTGTTGAGGGCACTAAGGATCTGGTTTCTAGATCTTATTGGTGGCCCACTCTAACTAGGGATGTCAAGTCCTACGTGTCAGCCTGTGAGGTTTGTGCCAGGTCCAAGACACCTAGGACTCGCCCTGCTGGTAACCTACGACCCCTACCCATTCCCAGTAGACCCTGGTCCCATATCTCGATGGACTTTATAACTGACCTACCGCTGGCGGAGGGTAAGACTGTGGTTTAGGTAGTGGTCGATAGATTTAGCAAGATGGTTCATTTCATTCCCCTGTCTAAACTTCCGAATGCTAAAACCCTGGTGTCTATTTTTGTGAGAGAGATTGTTCGTTTACATGGCATCCCGGAAAATATTGTTTCTGACAGGGGTGTGCAGTTTGTGTCCAAATTCTGGAGGGCCTTCTGTCAAAGATGTAAAATTTCATTGTCTTTTTCTTCCGCCTACCATCCTGAGAGTAATGGGCAGACTGAACGCCTTAATCAGTCTGTGGAACAATTCTTGAGGTTGTATGTTGCTGATGACCAGCAATTATGGGTCAAATTCCTTCCGTTGGCTGAATTTGCTTTGAATAACCGTGTCAATTCTTCTGCTGGGGTCTCCCCTTTCTTTTGTAACCATGGTTTTCATCCCTGTTTTCATTCTGGGTCGTCCGTCTCCTCCTCTAACCCTGAAGCGGATAAACTCTCCTCCGAACTGTGCACAGTTTGGGCCCGGGTTCAATCAAACCTAGAAAAGGCTCAATGTTCTCAAAAACTCAAGGCCGATAGGAGACGTTCAAGGGGGGTAAACTTTCAGGTTGGGGATAAAGTATGGTTGTCCTCCAAGAATCTATCTCTCAAGGTAACTTCTAAAAAATTTGCTCCTCGTTTTATTGGACCATATAAGATCACGGAAGTGATTAACCCGGTATCTTTTAGGTTGGAGCTGCCTGAGTCATTCCACATTCATAATGTGTTCCATAAATCTCTGCTTAAAAAATATTTTGAACCGGTAGTACCATCAAAAGCCTCGCCTCCGCCGGTTCTTGTTAATGATGCTGTCGAGTATGTGGTGTCTAAAATAGTGGATGTCAGGAAGGTGCGTAATTCCTTGCAGTACCTGATTCACTGGAAGGGGTATGGACCTGAAGAGAGATCTTGGGTACCTGCCAGGGAGGTTCATGCTCCTAGACTTGTTCGTAAATTTCATTTAGAACACCCTGAAAAGCCATCGCCTGAAGTCTTGGGTCCGGTGGCCCCTCGTAAAAGGGGGGGTACTGTCATGGGGTTCCGAAGGTGCACTCGGTCCCCCATTGCCCGCAGAACTGTTGCTTAGCTTTTGGAATGAGGTTCTGTGTTTGACCTCATTCCCAGGGCGGCTTTACTAGCTGGTGGCTCTCTGCTCCTAGTCTGCCTTGAGCGCCGAGCTGATCACTCGGTGCTCGACTGGTTGGTCTGTCGGTCATGTGACACTGGCCACGTCACATGACCCTCACTCCCCACTATAAATACAGGCAGCCTGCTGGCCACAGGTTGCCTGTTAATTTCTAGGTTCCTGGATATTTGTTGGACTGCTGAATACTTACCTGATCCTGTTCCCTGACCATCCTTTTGCCTGCTCCTCTTGTACTGCGCATCCGTCCTGGTATTGTGACCTCGGCTCCCACCTGACTACTCTCTTAGGACTCCTCTTGTACTTCTCTGCTCTCCTGGTATTTATGACCCCGGCTTCTCCTGACAATTCTCTGCTTGCTCCATTTGTACTTTGCAGCTTTCCTGGTATTGACTCGGTCCGTTCACGTCCTGTTGTTTGTCTGTCTGTCATCCCTGCACTTACTCCAAGTTAGGGATTGCCGTCCAGTTGTCCCCTGTCATTAGGACTCGCGAGGCAAGTAGGCAGGGCCAGGGGTAAGGGTGGAGCGCAGTGGTCACTTCCCTCCCCCTGTGTGTGTGTGTACGTGACCGTTACAGTTTGGATGTCAATAGGAGGTAATCTACGGCCAGCCTTGGTTATAAGTCGTCTTTAAGAAGTTCTTCACCTTAATTTATTTTAAAAAAAACATGACTAAGAGAAAAATGTCTGCTGAACTGCTTTGCACCTTTTCTGTCCTCAATTTAGTGCCGTATCTGCCTTAGGGAGAGTTCACATCACTGTTATTTTTCTCCATTCTTCTTTTTCATCAGAAAAACAGGAAAAAAAAATGGTTTCTGTAAAAAATGGATCCTGTGCATCAGTTATGCACATTTGGCATCCGTTTGAGCCATTTCGGTAATGGACCTGTTTTTTTTTTTACAGAAAAAAAAGTACTGCATGACTGACAGCAATCTCTTCTGACGTCTCCATTTACATATATTCTTGGTTTGGCCGAGCAAGTATGTGTTATAAACGGGGAGAGAGGAGAACGCCACTGCCAGACACCTTGATGGCGGCTTACCTCCCTGGATAACAAAATTCAATGTGCCTGACCTCTCTCTCTCTGACATCATCTGTCAGGGATGAAATGGGAACTTGCCATCCCCATTGGATTGTGGTCTGGTCCCGCTGAAAACGGCAGGGCCAGTTGACGACAATACACTAATGGGGCCTTTAGACAAGACAGGCAGCCTAAACCTATCACAGTGGCTCACGCTGAGTAATACATTTGGGGCATTGATAGACACTTTTGTTTAAATTTGCACCAACTTTTATTTGGCTTACTTTGTGCCAACGTTTTTGTCTCTTGAAGTTGCATCTTAAAGGGGTTATTCTATTAGGACGTTTATGGCATATGCACAGGATTGCTAAACCCTGTCCCTTTGTTGAGTTAGTTGCAGTGGAATATTCGGTATATTTGGTGCATTTTCCTTATAAATATAGGTCTAAGAGTTGATGCTTAGTTACATGTCTGAAAATCTCCAAATTTTGGCACATTTTACAAGGTCGAGGGCAAAACCACATTAGTAACTTTGGCGCTCTGTTTTCACCGGTATTGTCAGCATTTTTTTCTAAAAGATTGTGGTTGTTTGGCTGTATATGCAGACTTTCAGAGATTGCTCAGATCTGGGCCTGTGCTCACAACAGAGGAGGGGAAATATATCTTGGGAGGACTCATACTGGTTTCCTTTACAAGCTGCTTTTCATCATAGGTTTCTGAAAATCGATCTACTGTTGGTCATGAACATCTATAACCATAAAAAGGTGCAAAGTCTGGTTTTAGAGTCTGTGATCTTTTGGACATGATAAAGCTGTTGCCTGAAATTTCCCTGCCTCTGGGATTCTTGATCTACATGGGAATGCATGCAGGTCGGACACATTTAACAGAGCTCATGTAGAATCTATTTCTCCTGGAGATGATGCCAGATTGGTTGGAGTTGTATCTCATTGTCAAAAAAGCAGGAATGCCCTCTACTAGTATATAAATATCAGACTATTATCCCTTCCATTTTCATTTTGAATTTTATTAGAGACTTGGATGTAGGGCCATGCCATGGGTGGTTTATGTGTTCACTATGCATAGAGGTTAGACCTCTGACAGAAAGGATAGTTTCGGCCCTTGAGTAGCTCCCCAGGGCGTTATGTAGTCAGACACAGATGAAACTTTGTGGTAATTAGCTGTCTATCTAGATCAGTGGTGGCGAACCTATGGCACGGGTGCCAGAGGTGGCACTCAGAGCCCTCTCTGTGGGCACCCACGCCCTGGTAATAGTCTATGGTGCATCAACATGCCTTAGACTTTTCCTGCCATTCATCAGAGCAGGGCGCACTATGAACAGCACAGGCAGCGCATTGAATGTAGGCAGATTATTATAGCTAAATGATAAAGTACACGGAAGATAATACTATATTGGTAATCGGGTTAACTTGCCGTGTTTGAACTTTGCGATAAATAAGTGGGTTTTTGGCTGCAGTTTGGGCATTCAGTGTCTAAAAGCTTTGCCATCACTGATCTAGACCCTAAGTTGGTGCACCTTTATGGCTAGTGCCACTCACCTCCACTGCTACATGTATGACTGCATATTTCAGCTAATACTGGAACACCCGCACCTCTGTTTTAGAGCTTTTACTGTACACAGTGTAGTAATCATTGTGGACCATCATAGTAACATAGTACATAAGGCCGAAAAAAGACATTTGTCCATCCAGTTCGGCCTGTTATCCTACAAGTTGATCCAGAGGAAGGCAACAAAAAAAACCTGTGAGGTAGAAGCCAATTTTCCTCACTTTAGGGGAATAAAAAATTCCTTCCCGACTCCAATCAGGCAATCAGAATAACTCCCTGGATCAACGACCCCTCTCTAGTAGCTATATCCTGTAATATTATTACACTCCAGAAATACATCCAGGCCCCTCTTGAATTCCTTTATTGTACTCACCATCCCCACCTCCATAGTCTCACTGCTCTTACCGTAAAGAATCCTTTTCTATGTTTCTATGTTTGTGTACAAACCTTCTTTCCTCCAGACGCAGAGGATGTCCCCTTGTCACAGTCCTGGGGATAAATAGATGATGGGAGTGATCTCTGTACTGATCCTTGATATATTTATACATAGTAATTAGATCTCCCCTCAGTCGACTTTTTTCTAAAGTGAATAACCCTAATTTTGATAATCTTTCAGGGTACTGTAGTTGCCCCATTCCAGTTATTACTTTAGTTGCCCTCCTCTGGACCCTCTCCAGCTCTGCTATGTCTGCCTTGTTTACAGGAGCCCAGAACTGTACACAGTACTCCATGTGTGGTCTGACTAGTGATTTGTAAAGTGGTAGGACTATGTTCTTATCACGGGCATCTATGCCCCTTTTGATGCAACCCATTATCTTATTGGCCTTGGCAGCAGCTGCCTGACACTGGTTTTTGCAGCTTAGTTTGCTGTTTATTAAAATTCCTAGATCCTTTTCCATGTCAGTGTTACCGAGTGTTTTACCATTTAGTATGTACCGGTGATTTGCATTATTCCTTCCCATGTGCATAACCTTACATTTGTCAGTGTTAAACCTCATCTGCCACTTATCTGCCCAAGCCTCCAATCTATCCAGATCCCTCTGTAGTAGTATACTGTCCTCTTCAGTGTTAATTACTTTACA
This sequence comes from Bufo bufo, assembly GCF_905171765.1. Taxonomy (NCBI): domain Eukaryota; kingdom Metazoa; phylum Chordata; class Amphibia; order Anura; family Bufonidae; genus Bufo; species Bufo bufo. Next base: position 151,609,882 of record NC_053389.1, on the reverse strand, counting down.
CAGTTTAGTGTCATCTGCGAAAATTGATACTTTACTATGCAAGCCTTCTCCAAGATCATTAATAAATATATTGAAGAGAATAGGGCCCCATACTGACCCCTGAGGTACTCCACTAGTGACAGTGACCCAATCTGAGTATGTACCGTTAATAACCACCCTCTGTTTTCTATCACTCAGCCAGTTACTTACCCACATACAGACGTTTTCTCCCAGTCCGAGCGTTCTCATTTTATATACTAACCTTTTATGTGGTACAGTGTCAAATGCTTTGGAGAAGTCCAGATATACGACATCCATTGATTCGCCGCTGTCAAGTCTAGAACTTACCTCCTCATAGAAACTGATTAAATCGTCACCCATCTCAAGTTATAAGACTCTTCTAGAGTGTGGATACACTGTCTCAGGCTGCCAGTGACATCGTCATATGAAGCTGTCAACAGCAAAATGTGTACAGTATGACATAGTATGATAACCTGGCATATCATACATGGGTGCAAGTTGCATTAGAATAAATGTACTGCTACCATACCTTCAGCAACAGTCACACATCAGTTCAACCTTGGTTGTATTACCACCATACTTGTATTGTGAAGGGCCATTGCTATATTGCTTGCTGTATATACACTGTGCGGGAAACAGAACAAGCGTAGCAACTAGAGAAGAGCGAATTTCCGCTTATGAAATTCATTTGTGTGTCGTTTACTGGTAAAATCAGAATTGCGTTATGGATTCCCCTGCATAACAGAAACGGGATGGGAATCCGTTTTGCAGCCCATACACTTCTATTATGACGGAATGAATAACAGAATGCATCTAAAGACATTCCATTATGCATTCCGTCATAGAATTGCGTTATGGTCCGTGGTAACGGAATCCATAACGCCATTCTGCTTTTACCAGTGAACTAATTGCAAAACAAATTTAAAAATATGAATTTCGCTCATCTCTAGTAGCAACCTATCAGATTCTTTCATTTTTAAAATAGTCTTTGAAATGTTAGCTTAAATTTATTTGTTTTTGGCAGCTGCTCTTTTTGCACAATTTTCTATAAATATCTTGTAATCCCGTGGATCCTAGTTTGCACACTCTTACAAGTGATACGTGGTTCACAGTAGAAAATTCCTAGGGGTAGCGGATCTTTGGACATGGAGTTTGCGCCTCTTTCCCTATGGAAAAGCCACATGCAACCTTGTGACTGTTGCAATGGTCATGTGTTTTTTTTCCTCCATGGCGGTTATGGTTCCCCTGTGACTTTACGTTGCACCTTACTTTTCTTTCTTTGTTGCACCACAATATCCTGTCGTAAGAACTTTAGAAATGTAAAAGGCGAGACTTCAGTATCCTCATTTAACCTCTCACAAAATGGTGCATCTCTTATGAGGCAGACACCACTTGCAGTGTACTTGGTCCAGCTAGGTGAGGTTGTAGAAGAATTCATCTTCATGTTCTTTGTATCACCTGATTTGCGATTCCATAGATTACAGTGTGAGAAGTGATTCGCCTATGCAAACTTGCAAAAGTAAAATTGTATAAAAAATGTCATCCTTGTTGAGTTTTTACGCTCCTGCTCCTTCACCTGATGTACAACCGCTTTAAGCGTTCTTAAAGGGCTTCTGTCACCCCACTAAACTTATAATCCCTATCCTGCCATATTGCCATACATTGTTATTAATAATTTTCGTTCAGTAGATTTAGCAAAAAACATACTTTTATGATATGCTAATTACCTTTCTACCAGCAAGTAGGGCGTCTACTTGCTGGTAGCAGCCGCAGAAAACCGCCCCCTCCTCTTGTTGATTGACAGGGCCAGCTGCGATCTCCTCCTCCGGCCAGCCCTGTCAGCATATCAAAAATCGCGCGCCTGTGTTGATTTGGCGCAGGCGCTCTGAGATAAGGAGGCTCGCCTCCTCAGCACTCCCTCAGTGCGCCTGCGCCGATGACGTCACCGAAAGAGAAGACGTCATCGGCGCAGGCGCACTGAGGGAGTGCTGAGGATGCGAGCCTCCTTATCTCAGCGCTTGCGCCGAATCAACACAGGCAATATGGCAGGATAGGGATTATAAGTACACAAAAAAAAAAAAAAAGAGTTTAGTGGGGTGACAGAAGCCCTTTAAAGGCTGTGTTCTTACTTTATTGAGCCCCTATAAAACATCAGGTTTACCTCTGTCATGCTGATTTCTATTAGGCCTCTTTCACACGACCGTATGGCTTTTCCAGTGTTTTGCAGTCCATTTTTCACGGATCCGTTTTTTGTTTCCATTGTGTTTCCGTTTCCGTTCGGTTTTTCCGTTCCATTTTTCCGTATGGCATATACAGTATACAGTAACTATATAGAAAAAATTGGGCTGGGCATAAAATTTTCAATAGATGGTTCCGCAAAAACGGAACGGATACGAAAGACATACGGATGCATTGTGTTCAGTTTTTGTTTTTTTCGGACCCATTGACTTAAATGGAGCCACTGAATGTGATTTGCGGGCAATAATAGGACATGTTCTATCTTTCGACAGAACGGAATAACAGAAATATGGAAACGGAATGCATACGGAGTACATTCCGTTTTTTTTGCGGAACCATTGAGATGAATGGTTCCGTATACGGAACGCAAAAACGGCCCGTAAACGGAAGAAAAAAAAATGGTCGTGTGAAAGAGGTCTTATCCTGATTATAAAGTCATTTATTTATTTTTTTATAAATTTCTTTGCATGAACTCCAAGCGATGAGTTGCAATGATTGAAGTTAATGGATGAACAATAGCTTGACAACACTTTTTATATGATGACTAATTATTTTCTCAAAGTTAAATTTATTTTTTTATAGATTTATGTCAGACATTTGACTTTATCTCACATGGCAGTAAGTAGTGCACCTTGTTTTCTTGAGAGGTTAATGCCAAATTTCAATGCTCATGTTTAAGAGCATCTGTCACAATTATGAGTTGCAGTCAGTGCTATGTCACACAGTGTTATTTTTAGGGGAATTTTTAGTTAAATGTTATCTTACCTTGTTTATAGTGGGTTCACATCACGTTTCATGCCTCCGTTTTACATATACGTTACAAAAAAAAATGATACAAAAACGCAGCACACCACGTTCTTGTTTCCTGCACAGTATAGTAAAAAAAAAAAGTGTATGTTTTTTTTTTTTTTACAATGGTTTAAAAATGTATACTTTTTTTTTTTACAGTGGAACTCTATGGTGAATGGATGCCACTGTATGGCATCAGTGGCATCCGTTTAATGTATATTTTTTTTGTATCCGTTAAAAGGATAGGTAAAACATGATGTGAATCCAGCCTTAGGCTAAGTTCACACGAACGTGTGTGATCCGTGGCCGTATTGCGGCCCGCAAATTGCGGGCCGCAATACACGGCCACAGTTCCGTGTGCATTCCGCATCACGGATGCGGACCCATTCACTTCAACAGGTCCGCAAATCCGGAATTGCGGAACGGCCGCACGGAACGGGACCCCTCGGAAGCACTACGGAGTGCTTCAGTGGGGTTGCGTCCCGTACTTCCGTTCCGCAAAAAGATAGAACATGTCCTATCTTTTGGTGGAACGGGCGGATCGCGAACCCATTAAAGTGAATGGGTCCGCGATCCGATGCGGCTTACTTACGGCCCGCGATCGTGCATTGCCGCCCGCAATTTCGGGCCGCAGCACGGGCCACACACGTTCGTGTGAACTCGGCCTTAGTTGCACTTCAGGGAAGGCTTTTGCCAGTCATGTTCACTGTTAGGCCTCTTTCACACGGGCGTCATGTTTTTGGCCCGGATAAGATGCGGGTGCGTTGTGGGAAAATGCACGATTTTTCCGCGCAAGTGCAAAACATTGTAATGCATTTTGAACGCGCGTGAGAAAAATCGCCATGTTTGGTACCCAAACCCGAACTTCTTCACAGAAGTTCGGGTTTGGGTTAGGTGTAGTGTAGATTTTATTATTTTCCCTTATAACATGGTTATAAGGGAAAATAATAGCATTCTTAATACAGAATGCATAGTACAATAGGGCTGGAGGGGTTAAAAAAAATATGTAACTCCCCTTAATCCACTTGCTCGCGCAGCCCGGCTTCTCTTCTGTCTTCTTCTTTGAGGAATAGGACCTTTGATGATGTCACTGCGCTCATCACATGGTCCATCACATGATCAATCACCATGGTGATGAATCATGTGACGGACCATGTAATGACTGCAGTGACGTCATCACAGGTTCTTTTCCTGTGCACAGCAAAGATGAAGACAGAAGAGAAGCCGGCTGCGCGAGCAAGTGGTTTAAGGTGCGTTAAATGTTTTTATTATTTTTTTTAACCCCTCCAGCCCTATTGTACTATGCATTCTGTATTAAGACAGCTATTATTTTCCCTTATAACCATGTTATAAGGGAAAATAATAAAGATCTGGTCCCCATCCCGATCGTCTCCTAGCAACCGTGCGTGAAAATCACACAGCATCCGCAATTGATTGCGATTTTCATGCAGCCCCATTCACTTCTATGGGGCCTGCGTTGCGTGGAAAACGCACAAAGAGGAGCATGCTGCGATTTTCACGCAACGCACAAGTGATGTGTGAAAATCACCGCTCATGTGCACAGCCCCAAAGAAATGAATGGGTCCGGATTCAGTGCGGGTGCAATGCGTTCACCTCACGCATTGCACCCGCGCGGAAATCTCGCCCGTGTGAAAGGGGCCTTACTCAGCAATGAATGTAAGGTCACAAGACAAGACTTTTGTTTGTAATTAACTCTTGCCGAGCCATATTATTTTTTTTTTTTAAAATGGATCTGTGTTCAATATTTGCAGTAAGCCCGCAGAGGGATAGGCGGGAAGTTGGAGTGGTGGTTTGTGGCACAGATAGAATTGCTGGTGGTTCACCGTGGCTGTCCTTGCTCCAACTTCTGCTGGGGCGATACAGTGATTGGAAGACGCACCCTTTTTTTCCTCGGGGCACACCCTGGGATTTTTAGTGTTAGGTGGGATGCCCTTGATGTTAGGTACAGTAGATATGTGCAAGGCAGATGTAGGGTCTGGCAGATTGGTGGTGGAGTCATTGCCAGGTTTGTTTGGTTACAATAAACAAAGTCTCTCTTTACTGAATAAATGATGGTAGTAGTGGTAGATATAGCAGCAGCAGCAGGCACAGTTCTGAGGTATATATTACAGAGTAGTCTTTTCCCAATAGCTGTGTGATGAGAGGAATTTTGCTTATTGGAAATTGGAGATTTATGTCTATCTCTGTGTTCCGTCCCTTTTATTCTGTTCCTACACTGTTTTCTTTGTTTCCTATATAACCCTCTTATTCTGTGTATTATTACACCTCTTCCAGTCCTTCATACACCCCAGGAGTAACATACAACCCTCGCAGATACTTATATATAAAAATAGTTTACTGATAACATAGAGATGATAAAGCATTGGACATTATACATAAAGATACAGACACTACAAATAAGACAGTACATAGAGGACACCACCACACACAGCTGCCTCCGTTCCTGCCCTCCCTGGATGCTAAGCTAATGTGGCTAATAATGTGTATGTATATAAAGTATATCCAGAGTCCACCAATATGCCGTCCACTGGATCTACTCTTCTACCCAACTCACATCCAGTACCTGACCATTAGTATATGTACATATAGTGACTCATGCATAACCAGCATATATAATCTACTGGCAATACAATCGCAGACTACAAATATCTGTATGTACACATATAAAGTCTACTGGGATATTATACTTATATACATACACAAAAACCAGACATATAACTTAGCTTGCTCTTAAAGTGCTGTTGGTCCAAGGGGCTGGCAGACGGAGAGAGAGTGACTCACAAGTTTCATGTCACCTATATGGACTCCAACCTATGACCACCCAATCTGTTGGCCAAGAGAATGTTGTCCAATTGCTTTTACAATGTGCCCTTCCTCCCTTTGATATGCTAACAAGACACACAATGACCAAATGGCTACTGGCCATACTGATATCACTGAATGGGTGAATACCACTGGATATCAATATACACTATATCTAATTATTAGGCATATTTGTGTGGTCATCAGGCTGAGGTTCTGGCTGAGAGCCATATTTTCCTGTAACACTGTGTATAGGCAGCAGCAATGATGGTAGTTATCCTCTCTAAGCCTCACTCTGAGTACACTTTGCAATCTTCCCAAATAACCACAGGCATGCAATTCAGTTCTCATGAACACTTTCCGCAATTTCCAGGCTGCAGATCTTAGATCAGATGGCCAGTCCATCCCAAAGTGTGCTGGGTGGTGAAGCAATATACCAGGGCTGGCCAACCTGCGGCTCTCCAGCTGTTGCAAAACTACAACTCCCAGCATGCCCAGTCTGCCTACAGCTATCAGCCTGCAGCAGGGAATAGTGGGAGTTGTAGTTTTACAACAGCTGGAGAGCCACAGGTTGGCCAGCCCTGCAATATACCCTTTCCACAAGCAGTAAAGTCCTAATGGCACAAACAAGCGATAAGTTACTGTCTTTCCAGGCATGGCCTCTGAAGTGGTTCTAAACCTTCTACAGTGCTTCCTCAAGTTAAAATTTAATTGGTTCCGGGGCTACCATTGTATGTTGAAACCATTGTTGAGTTCATAAACCTATGGAGAACTAATAATTGTTTCCATGCCTCAAAATTTCATTTCCAAATAAGAGAAAATGAAGATTTAATAAAAATAAGTAGATAACTGAGACATATATAGCAAGTCATTATATATATATATATATATATATATATATATATATATATATATATATACACTGCTCAAAAAAATAAAGGGAACACAAAAATAACACATCCTAGATCTGAATTAATTAAATATTCTTCTGAAATACTTTGTTCTTGCTGACAACAAAATCACACAAAAATAAAAAAAATGGAAATCAAATTTTTCAACCCATGGAGGTCTGGATTGGAGTCACACTCAAAATTAAAGTGGAAAAACACACTACAGGCTGATCCAACTTTGATGTAATGTCCTTAAAACAAGTCAAAATGAGGCTCAGTAGTGTGTGTGGCCTCCACGTGCCTGTATGACCTCCCTACAACGCCTGTGCATGCTCCTGATGAGGTGGCGGACGGTCTCCTGAGGGATCTCCTCCCAGACCTGGACTAAAGCATCTGCCAACTCCTGGACAGTCTGTGGTGCAACGTGACGTTGGTGGATAGAGCGAGACATGATGTCCCAGATGTGCTCAATTGGATTCAGGTCTGGGGAACAGGGCGGGCCAGTCCATAGCATCAATGCCTTCGTCTTGCAGGAACTGCTGACACACTCCAGCCACATGAGGTCTAGCATTGTCTTGCATTAGGAGGAACCCAGGGCCAACTGCACCAGCATATGGTCTCACAAGGGGTCTGAGGATCTCATCTCGGTACCTAATGGCAGTCAGGCTACCTCTGGCGAGCACATGGAGGGCTGTGCGGCCCTCCAAAGAAATGCCACCCCACACCATTACTGACCCAATGCCAAACCGGTCATTCTGGAGGATGTTGCAGGCAGCAGAACGTTCTCCACGGCGTCTCCAGACTCTGTCACGTCTGTCACATGTGCTCAGTGTGAATTTGCTTTCATCTGTGAAGAGCACAGGGCGCCAGTGGCGAATTTGCCAATCTTGGTGTTCTCTGGGAAATGCCAAACGTCCTGCACGGTGTTGGGCTGTAAGCACAACCCCCACCTGTGGACGTCGGGCCCTCATATCACCCTCATGGAGTCTGTTTCTGACAGTTTGAGCAGACACATGCACATTTGTGGCCTGCTGGAAGTCATTTTGCAGGGCTCTGGCTCCTCCTGTTCCTCCTTGCACAAAGGCAGAGGTAGCGGTCCTGCTGCTGGGTTGTTGCCATCCTATGGCCTCCTTCATGTCTCCTGATGTACTGGCCTGTCTCCTGGTAGCGCCTCCATGCTCTGGACACTACACTGACAGACACAGCAAACCTTCTTGCCACAGCTCGCATTGATGTGCCATCCTGGATAAGCTGCACTACCTGAGCCACTTGTGTGGGTTGTAGACTCCGTCTCATGCTACCACTAGAGTGAAAGCACCGCCAGCATTCAAAAGTGACCAAAACATCAGCCAGGAAGCATAGGAACTGAGAAGTGGTCTGTGGTTACCACCTGCAGAACCACTCCTTTATTGGGGGGGTCTTGCTAATTGCCTATAATTTCCACCTGTTGTCTATCCCATTTGCACAACAGCATGTGAAATTGATTGTCACACTTGATTGAGTGTTGCTTCCTAAGTGGACAGTTTGATTTCACAGAAGTGTGATTGACTTGGAGTTACATTGTGTTGTTTAAGTGTTCCCTTTATTTTTTTGAGCAGTGTATATAACAGTCAGGAATAGCTGCTGGAAGCTGTATATCACTTTCTATGATAAGGACAGGAACTTTTTGAGGGTCCTGTACAGTACACAGTGTACCAGAAAAATAAAACTGAGCCACCCCCACTTGACATCCAAAAGAGCAGCTCATCCTGTCACAGACAGGGGGCAGTACAGAAGTACCGCACTGTACTGTAAAGAAGAGCTAATTTATACCCAATACAGATATTCTCGGGCATTGTACTTTATATTGGAAAGACTATTGTATGATGAAAGTATTGTGTCCTGAGGTCATTGTATCTTGAGTGATCGCTGTAAATTTCAGGCTTTCTCTCAGAAATGTATATTATGGGTCTGCATACATTTATGATGGATGTTATTAAAATTAAAAATCCAAAAGGCATATATATAGCACAAGGAAAGAAACCTTAAAGAGGGCGTCTTAATTTCATGATGCAGTGTCTCTTGGAACCTTCCAGAGTAGAGAGCTGCTAACAAGCAGAGGCTGTCACTCTAGCAGACCTGGTCCATACATATCTAGTACTACATTTTCCCTGTAGCTGTTCCTGATAATCTAATGTGTATGTGGACTGCCAGACTGGAATTTCTATTCTGTCCAGTGCTTTGTTTCCCCAGATGATAAGTTCTTATCCACCTCTCTGTATGGAAGTTAACATGTGCCCAGTTAAGTGGAGTATGTATCATTATGGGTGATCCAACGGACATACAGGTGAAACTCGAAAAATTAGAATATCGTGCAAAAGTCAATTTATTTCAGTAATGCAACTTAAAGGGGTTCTGCACTTTGTTTAAACTGATGGTCTATCCTCTGGATAGATCATCAGCATCTGATCGGTGGGGGTCCGACACCCGGGACCCCCGCCGATCAGCTGTTTGAGAAGGCAGCGGCGCTCCAGCAGCGCCGCGGCCTTCTCACTGTTTGCCACCGGCCCAGTGACGTCACGACTAGTATCAACTGGCCTGGGCGGGGCTAAGCTCCATTCAAGTGAACAGAGCTTAGCCGCGCCCAGGCAAGTTGATACTAGTCGTGACATCACTGGGCCGGCGGTAAACAGGGAGAAGGCCGCGGCGCTGCTGGAGCGCCTCTGCCTTCTCAAACAGCTGATCGGCGGGGATCCCGGGTGTTGGACCCCCGCCGATCAGATGCTGATGATCTATCCAGAGGATAGACCATCAGTTTAAACAAAGTGCAGAACCCCTTTAAAAGGAGTTGCATTAATGCAACTTAAAATTTGAATATTGTTAAAAGGTTTAATATTCTAGGTTCAAAGTGTCACACTCTAGTCAGCTAATTAGTCCATATCCCCTGAGCAAAGGGTACCTGAGATTGTGACTTTGGGGTTTCATAAGCTGTAAGCCATAATCATCCAAATTATAACAAATAAAGGCTTGAAATATCTTGCTTTGCATGTAATGAGTCTATCTCATATGTTAGTTTCAGCTTTTAAGTTGCATTTGCTGAAATAAATTAACTTTGCATGATATTCAAATTTTCCGAATTTCACCCGTAGCTGCCATGTTAGGATGGACATACACATTAGATAACTGTTGGAATGACAGCTAGAGTACCTCTTCTGACCCCTCCAGACCCCTTGACGTAGTATGCATGTGCTCTGCATGGGGAAGAAAGCCACTGCCAGACAACCTTGGCTTATCATCCCAAAAGCAAGATCCAACTATCCATCCAGATGTTGGAGGAGAGTTAGGAAGCCACCATGCACATTAGATCAGTATTCCTCAACTCTATTCCTAAGGGCCCACCTGCTGGTCATGTTTTCAAGATTTCCTTAGTATTGAGTGGGTGATATAATTAGTGTCCATGCATCAGTGCTTAACACAGGTATTCATTCTGTGGAATATTCTCAAATCATGACCGGCAGGTGGGACTGGAGTTGAGGAACATTGCATTAGATGACCAAAGGCTTTGGCTAACATTTAGCTAAGGTATATGTCATTGTTAATATTTGGAATGTTAGATATTCTTAACTGTTTTAAAATTTATTTTGGCTACCACCCTTCCTCTGGATCCCCTGCCTGCTTGCAGTAGCAGATGATTTACAGTGATCTCGCCTTTAGGAAGATATCACTTGAAATTCTCTGTTTATGGCAAGGAAAGCCAATTGCCCTTTGCTGGTGGCTGATATTCCTCCTATGTCTAGGTCAGTGGAAGTCTCTCATAAACCATAATCTCCTTATTAAAAGGTTCTGTATCAAACAACAGATGCCATGTCAAATTTCTGTGGTGGTATGGTCCCTGTGGTGAGTGTCAGAGAACACTGTAGATCTGGAGAGTTCCTGGTTCTGTGGTGGATCTGAGTATGGCATGCTACCCTTTCAGCCTCATGCCCTCCCTGTCACTGATGACTACCCTGCTACTACATGCTATTGCTTCTTGACTATATATTGGTTTTTGTACGCATGTGGTTATGAAAAAATATAAATAAACTGAATTAACCAGTTGAAGACCAGACCATTTACCTCCCTTCCTGACCAGGCACATTTAAAATTTTTTTAGTACAGTCGTGGCCAAAAGTTTTGAGAATGACACAAATATTAGTTTTCACAAAGTTTGCTGCTAAACTGCTTTTAGATCTTTGTTTCAGTTGTTTCTGTGATGTAGTGAAATATAATTACACGCACTTCATACGTTTCAAAGGCTTTTATCGACAATTACATGACATTTATGCAAAGAGTCAGTATTTGCAGTGTTGGCCCTTCTTTTCAGGACCTCTGCAATTCGACTGGCATGCTCTCATCAACTTCTGGGCCAATTCCTGACTGATAGCAACCCATTCTTTCATAATCACTTCTTGGAGTTTGTCAGAATTAGTGGGTTTTTGTTTGTCCACCCCCTCTTGAGGATTGACCACAAGTTCTTATGGGATTAAGATCTGGGGAATTTCCAGGCCATGGACCCAAAATGTCAACGTTTTGGTCCCCGAGCCACTTAGTTATCACTTTTGCCTTATGGCACGGTGCTCCATCGTGCTGGAAAATGCATTGTTCTTCACCAAACTGTTGTTGGATTGTTGGAAGAAGTTGCTGTTGGAGGGTGTTTTGTACCATTCTTTATTCATGGCGTGTTTTTTGGCAAAATTGTGAGTGAGCCCACTCCCTTGATGAGAAGCAACCCCACACATGAGTGGTCTCAGATGCTTTACTATTGGCATGACACAGGACTGATGGTAGCGCTCACCTTTTCTTCTCCAGATAAGCCTTTTTCCAGATGCCCCAAACAATCGGAAAGAGGCTTCATCGGAGAATATGACTTTGCCCCAGTCCTCAGCAGTCCATTCACCATACTTTCTGCAGAAGATCAATCTGTCCCTGATGTTTTTTTTGGAGAGAAGTGGCTTCTTTGCTGCCCTTCTTGACACCAGGCCATCTTCCAAAAGTCTTCGCCTCACTGTGTGTGCAGATGCGCTCACACCTGCCTGCTGCCATTCCTGAGTAAGCTCTGCACTGGTGGCACTCCGATCCCGCAGCTGAATCCTCTTTAGGAGACGATCCTGGCGCTTGCTGGACGCCCTGAAGCCTTCTTAACAAGAATTGAACCTCTTTCCTTGAAGTTCTTGATGATCCGATAAATTGTTGCTTGAGGTGCAATCTTAGTAGCCACAATATCCTTGCCTGTGAAGCCATTTTTATGCAACGCAATGATGGCTGCAGGCGTTTCTTTGCAGGGTCACCATGGTTAGCAATGGAAGAACAATGATTTCAAGCATCACCCTCCTTTTAACATGTCAAGTCTGCCATTTTAACCCAATCAGCCTGACATAATGATCTCCAGCCTTGTGCTCGTCAACATTCTCACCTGAGTTAACAAGACGATTACTGAAATCATCTCAGCAGGTCCTTTAATGACAGCAATGAAATGCAGTGGAAAGGTTTTTTTGGGGATTAAGTTAATTTCATGCAAAGAAGGACTATGCAATTCATCTGATCACTCTTCATAATATTCTGGAGTATATGCAAATTGCTATTATAAAAACTTAAGCAGCAACTTTTTCAATTTCCAATATTTATGTAATAGCCGCCAGAGAGGGGGTACCTTGCTGTACAAACTCACTGCAGAGCTGAACTAGGTCTGCTAGGACCCCGCAGCTCATGCAAGTGGTTAAAGGGTGGCCCTGTATGTGAAAGACAGCATAAAATCTAATTTGATACAAGTTAGCAAGAACAATTTAGAGTCCGTTTGGGTTACCTTGCAGCTTGATAATCATAAGGTAACTCGTGGGAGTGATATATAGACCACCTAGGCAAGTCAAAGAATTAGATCTACTAGTTGAGGAAATAGCTAAAATGACATTGAAGGGGGAAGTTATCATTATGGGAGACTTCAATCTTCCAGATGTAAACTGGAAAACTAAAATAGCTAGTTCTGCCAGGAGTACAGATATTCTAAATTCCCTACTGGATTATCTCTACAGCAAGTAGTTGAGGAGCCAACCCGAAGGAGGCCATTTTAGATTTAGTATTCACAAATGGGAATTTGGTATATGATATTACTGTAGGGGAAAGCTTGGGATCTAGTGATCACCAGTCAGTGTGGTTACTATAAGTACAGGGACTGAGTCACACCACACAAAAACAAAAGTTTTAGATTTAGAAAAACTGACTTTTCTAAAATTAGATTAGTGGTATACGAGTCCCTATCAGATTGGAACAGTTTCATTGGAGTCCAGGAGAAATGGGACTACTTAAAAGTGGCACTATTGAAGGCAACAGAAAATTGCATTAGGCTTGTCAGTAAAAGCAAAAAAAGGAAGAGACCACTGTGGTACTCGGCAGAAGTGGCCAAAATCATTAAAAACAAAAAGATAGCATTTAGGAATTATAAAAAAAACAAAAAACGAGGATGACAGGCAAATTTATAAGATTAGGCAGAGAGAGGCCAAACAAGTTATAAGAGCTTCTAAAGCACAGGCAGAAGAGAAATTAGCTCAGTCAGGGAAAAAAGGCGATCAGGCATTCTTCAGATACATAAATGAAAAAAGGAAACTAAAACAAGGAATTACAAAATTAAAAACAAAAGAAGGAAGGTACAGTTGCAAGAAAAAGTATGTAAACCCTTTGGAATGATATAGATTTCTGCACAAATTGGTCATAAAATGTGATCTGATCTTCAACTAAGTGACAACAATAGACAATAACAGTCTGCTTAAACTAATAACACACAAAGAATTAAATGTTACCATGTTTTTATTGAACACACCATTAAACATTCACAGTGCAGGTGGAAAAAGTATGTGAACCCCTAGACTAATGACATATCCAAGACTAATTGAGTGAGGTGTCAGCCAACTGGAGTCCAATCAATGAGATGAGATTGGAGGTGTTGGTTACAGCTGCCCTACCCTATAAAAAAAACACACCCCAGTTCTGGGTTTGCTTTTCACAAGAAACATTGCCTGATGTGAATGATGCCTCGCACAAAAGAGCTCTCAGAAGACCTACGATTAAGAATAAAGCTGAAAAGGGTTATAAAAGTATCTCCAAAAGCCTTGCTGTTCATCAGTCTTACGGTAAGACAAATTGTCTATAAATGGAGAAAGTTCAGTACTGCTGCTACTCTCCCTAGGAGTGGCCGTCCTGTAAAGATGACTGCAAGAGCACAGCGCAGACTGCTCAATGAGGTGAAGAAGAATCCTAGAGTGTCAGCTAAAGACTTACAAAAGCCCCTGGCATATGCTAACAACCCTGTTAGCTAATCTACGATACAAAAAACACTAAACAAGAATGGATTTCATGGGAGGATACCACAGAGGAAGCCACTGCTGTCCAAAAAAAAACATTGCTGCACGTTTACAGTTTTCACAAGAGCACCTGGATGTTCCACAGCAGTACTGGCAAAATATTCTGTGAACAGATGAAACCAAAGTTGAGTTGTTTGGAAGAAACACACAACACTATGTGTGGAGAAGAAGAGGCAAAGCACACCAACATCAAAACCTCATCCCAATAGTGAAGTATGGTGGTGGGGGCATCATGGTTTTGGGCTACTTTGCTGCGTCAGGGCCTGGACGGATTGCTATCATCGAAGGAAAAAGAATCCCAAGTTTATCAGACATTTTGCAGGGAGAACTTAAGGCCATCTGTCCACCAGCTGAAGCTCAACAGAAGATGGGTGTTGCAACAGGACAACGACCCAAAGCATAGAAGTAAATGAACAACAGAATGGCTTAAACAGAAGAAAATACGCCTTTTGGAGTGGCCCAGTCAGAGTCCTGACCTCAACCCGATTGAGATGCTGGGGCATGACCTCAAGAAAGCGATTCACACCAGACATCCCAAGAATATTGCTGAACCTAAACAGTTCTGTAAAGAGGAATGGTGAAGAATTACTCCTGACCGTTGTGCACGTCTGATCTGCAACTACAGGAAACGTTTGGTTGAAGTTATTGCTGCCGAAGGAGGTTCAACCAGTTATTAAATCCAAGGGTTCACATACTTTTTCCACCTGCACTGTGAATGTTTACATGGTGTGTTCAATAAAAACGTGGTAACATTTAATTCTTTGTGTGCTATTAGTTTAAGCAGACTGTGATTGTCTATTGTTGTGACTTAGATGATCAGATCACCTTTTAATACCAATTTGTGCAGAAATCCATATAATTCCAAAGGGTTCACATACTTTTTCTTGCAACTGTATATGGAAGAAGATAAAGAACTAGCTGACTGCCTCAATGAATACTTCTGTTCAGTCTTTACGAAGGTAAATGAAGGAAAAGGACCTCAGTTAGGAAAGAAGACTAATGAATCTTTTGATGCATTGTGTCTTTACAGAGGAAGAGGTCTAAGTCAGCTGTCTAAAATCAATACAAATAAGTCACAGGGGCCTGATGGGATACACCCAAAGCTATTAAAAGAGCTCAGCGGTGAACTAGCAAAACCATTAACAGATTTATTTAACCAATCACTGGCAACAGGAGTCGTCCCAGAAGATTGGAAATTAGCAAATGTTGTGCCCATTCACAAGAAAGGTAGTAGGGAGGAATCGGGCAACTATAGGCCAGTAAGCCTGACATCAATAGTGGGGAAATTAATGGAAACCATACTTAAAGGGAACCTGTCATGTGGATATTTGATTATAATCTAACTAATTATATACAATCATTAACTACTAAAAAGTACCTTAGATGTATTCACTTACTGGTGTGACAAATGGTTACCTCATAATATACACACAAAGATGCCGCATGCCGCATGCTAATGAGCTGATTTTAGTGCGGCGTGATGTAATTGAGTCCAGCGTATATTTAATTCAGAGCTATAGCCACTCCCCCGCCCACCTGCTGCTGATTCCTATGGAAACAAACTGTCATTCAGCAGCAGGTGGGCGGGGAGAGTCAGGAGCTCATGAATATTCATGACTCATCATTATCAGCTGGAGCTTTTCAATACAAGATGTTGGCAGATTGACTGGGTCAATTAAAGAAAGTGACCCAGCATTTTGCTAAGAGAATCAGTCACTTATTTATGTTGCCCTTAGTTAGGACACCATAAAACTGGTGACAGGTTCCCTTTAAGGAGAGGATTGTGGAACATCTAAAATCTCATGGATTGAAAGATGAAAAACAGCATGGGTTTACTTCAAGGAGATCATGTCAAACTAATCTTATTGATTTTTTTGATTGGGTGACTAAAATAATAGATGGCGGAGAGGCAGTAGACATCGCTTATCTAGACTTCAGTAAGGCTTTTGATACTGTCCCACACAGAAGGCTTAGCAATAAATTGCAGTCTTTGGGCTTGGACTCCCATATTGTTGAATGGATTAGGCAGTGGCTGAGGGACAGGCAACAGAGGGTTGTAGTCAATGGAGTATATTCAGACCAAGATCTTGTTACCAGTGGGGTACCTCAGGGGTCTGTTCTGGGACCCATATTGTTTAATATCAGCGAAATTGCAGAAGACATCGATGGTGAGGTGTGTCTTTTTGCTGATGACACAAAGATTTGTAACAGGGTTGATGTTCCTGGAGGGATACACCAAATGGAAAAGGATTTAGGAAAACTAGAGGAATGGTCAAAAATCTGGCAACTAAAATTTAATGTTGATAAGTGCAAGATAATGCACCTGGGGCGTAAAAACCCAAGCGCAGAATATAAAATCAGTGATACAGTCCTAACCTCAGTATCTGAGGAAAGGGATTTAGGGGTCATTATTTCAGAAGACTTAAAGGTAGGCAGACAATATCATAAAGCAGCAGGAAATGCTAGCAGAATGCTTGGGTGTATAGGGAGAGGCATTACCAGTAGAAAGAGGGAGGTGCTCATGCCGCTATACAGAGCACTAGTGAGACCTCATTTGGAGTATTGTGCGCAGTACTGGAGGCCATATCTCCAGAAGGATATTGATTCTTTGGAGAGAGTTCAGAGAAGAGCGACTAAACTGGTACATGGATTGCAGGATAAAACTTACCAGGAAAGATTAAAGGACCTTAACATGTATAGCTTGGAAGAAAGACGAGACAGAGGGGATATGATAGAAACTTTTAAATACATAAAGGGAATCAACAAGGTAAAAGAGGAGAGATTATTAAAAGAAGCAAAACTGCTACAAGAGGACATAGTTTTAAATTAGAGGGGCAAAGGTTTAAAAGTAATGTCAGGAAGTATTAGTTTACTGAGAGAGTAGTGGATGCATGGAATAGCCTTCATGCAGAAGTGGTAGCTGCAAATACAGTGAAGGAGTTTAAGCATGCATGGGATAGGCATAAGGCCATCCTTCATATAAGATAGGGCCAGGGGCTATCCATAGTACTCAGTATATTGGGCAGATTAGATGGGCCAAATGGTTCTTATCTGCCGACACATTCTATGTTTCTATATGAGACTGCAGACACATGGGAAAGCAGAGTTCAGATTGGATTGTTTTTTTTTTTTTAAATCAGATATTTTTATTTGATTTTCCAATAATATATACGAACAAGGGTGAACCCCGCTTCTTTCGCCTCCTTGCAAACCTCCAGCAACTGCGGCAAAAGTATGAATGCATACCTTTTATATAGTTCAGGGGGTAGGCCATCTCTCCTTGGTGCCTTATTATTAGACATGGATCCTAGAGCCTCCTCCAACTCCTTAAGGGTTACTGGGGCATCTAACATATCTCTCTGTTCCCCCGAAAGGGTACGCAGCGGCAGCCGCTGTAAAAACTCCAGAATTTCCTCCTCTGAAGCTGTTGTCTTGGACTTATACAGCGAGGAATAGAAGGATTACATAATATGAACTATCGTGTCAGGATCATCTCTTATTACTCCTTCTGAATCCCTGAGCGCCGCTATATATGATGTCTGCTGTTGAGCTCTGGAAATTAAGGCCAATAGCCTCCCCGCTTTTTCTCCCTCCTCATAATAGGACTGCTTTTGGAAGAATCTCTTATTCTTTGCACTTTGCAACAATTTGTCATTTAATTTTTCCTGCGCCTCCTTCCACCTTGCCTCCAAGAGCCCCACCTTAGTAGTCAATCTCTGTACCGTCAGTTTAGTTTAGTTTTTTTTTAGCATTAATATCCACTATTAACAGCCCCCTTAAATAGGCCTTCATGGCATCCCACACCACAAGTTTAGATGCCGATGGGAGATTGATGTCAAAAATATTCCTTCAGTTTGTCACCTATTCCCCCCAGATCCGGTAATACATACAGCCAGTGCGGGTTAAACTTCCAGACCATGTTTCTCCGTATTCTGGTAGGCTGGAAGTCAGCGATCGCCAGAACCGGAGAGTGGTCCGAGAGTCTACGTGGTAGTATTGGATATCCCGGAGAAAGCGCCCCATACCATCATTTCCCAATATGAGGTCAATCCTTGATAAAGAGTCATAGGTAGAGGAGACACACGAATACTGTTTCGTCAATGGATTTTTCAACCGCCAGAAATCCAACAGAAGGGATTCCCGCAGAAGCTTTCCAAATGGAGTGAGGTCACACCCAGGAGAGTGAGAGCCTCCTCCCATCTTATCCAGTGCAGGGTTAACAATACTGTTAAAGTCTCCCATAACTATGACTGGAACACCCGGCACCTACGCCAAATAAATCAAAATAGATTTGAGCACCTGCGGAGAGTAAGGCGGTGGGATGTAAACCCCTATTATTACACACGGGATAGTATACAGCGTGCAGTGTAGGCAAATATATCTTTCTTCCCTATCTATCTTATGCGAGATAGAGGTAAAAGCTATGGATTTGTGTACTAAAATGCTTACGCCTCTCGCATATGTAGAGTATGTAGCATGATAGCAGTGTCCAGCCCAATGCGGACTGAGCAGCTTTGTTTGATCCTCCAGTAAATGCGTTTCCTGGATGCAGCATATCACAGGGTGGTGCTGTTTGACACTATCTAGAACAGCCCTCCTTTTATTACTTTCCTTCACCCCTCTGGTATTCCAGCTGAGGAAGTGAACTATCCCTGCCATAATAATAGATTATTCATCAGGACATTGAAACGGATGAGACCCAGAGAGTCTACTATTAAAGGGCATATAACATATTCCTCACATCATGCTCTAGGACTCTAACTATGGAACTTTGAGAAATCATGGTCACAATTTACAGACTCTAATTAGCAAGAATGGGAACCCTCCCCTCCCCCTTCCTTTAAACTAAGCAAACAAATAAAACCCAAAAATGCGCTCCAGCCTCAACAGCGGGGTCCCACCAATTACACCCGAATTACCAGGCCCGTGGGATCCAATTGGCACCCGCCGTCAAGGCCAAGCACCAGTAGTTAGCCTATCTACCCCAAAAGTAGGGCGGTATCAGCACCATATATATCTAGAAATAACAGAGAACAATTTATGTCGCACTTAGCAATACACAAAAGTATGCGACATACACCCACACCTCCTGCACCTCTAGAACAGAATGTATTGAACCCAATGCGAGATGACCCCTCCATTAATAGGTTTTAGGAGCCATTCTACTCTGCACATTATAAACCACTAATAATCTCACAAGCCATACTGTCACACATACCGACTGACACACCACACGCCCTCAATGATGGTTGTTTAGATTATCACCGCATCTTACGGCCATCAATTTCCATCTGCCGCCAGCTGTCTCTCATGACGGTCCAGCCACTTCCTTGCTTCCTCTGGGTTGTCGTGGAAAGTCGTAGTCCCTAAGGCCACTATCCGCAACTTGGCAGGGTATATCATGGAGTACGCAACATTCAGGGACCGTAGACGTTTCTTTATGTCCAGGAATTTCGCTCTTCTTTTTTGTACTTCCTGAGAGAAGTCTGGATATAGTGACACCCTATTTCCATCAATCGTAAGATCCGTCAGCTCTCTGGCTTTTCTCAAAATAATGTCTCGATCTCTGTAGTGCAGTAATTTCACCAGTATGGGTCTCGGAGGCGCCCCCGGTGGTAACGGTCGGGTAGGAACTCTATAAGCTCGTTCTACAGCAAAAAACTGCGTCAGCACCTCCGCGCCAAATTTATTTTTAAGCCAGGTTTAAAAAAATTCTGCTGGCTGATTCCCTTCAGCCTTCTCAGGTATGCCAACCATTCTAATGTTGTTTCGGCGGGCCCGGTTTTCCAGGTCGTCCTGTTTGGCAGCAATGACATCCACCCGCCTGGCATACTCTCTCATATCTCTTTTCAGGGGGGGCAAGATATCCTCTACCGCACCCATTCTGTCTTCTAAGGCTGTAGTGCGTTCTGCCAATTTTCTCAAATCATGGCGGACAATGGTAACGTCCTCTTTGATGGCTCCTACTTGTTGAGTAAGAGTAGTAAGCGATTTGCCAGTTAGTTATGGCCAGCATCACATCTTTCAGAGTAGGTTCATCCATATCAGACTCTGTAGCCTCCATAGTGTTTGCATCAACATCAGGGCACAGTGGAGAGAATCTATTATTTTGGACGATATGCTCCCCAGACGGCTCCTCCATTTCATGATCAGAGTCCATTTGTACATCCCCCTTCGCAGCCGCTTGTCTCTTTTAAGACCCTTTGCTCACCGCCACTGAGGAGGTCCTGGCAAACTTCTCCAGCCTGGCCGCCGTGTTCCGCTGCGCCTCTGCTGTCCGGCACTGTCGGCCTGGAGTTGCTGAGCCAGCGCCATCTTGGATCTCCCTCTCCACCACTTTCCCGTCCTTTTTCACTTTCATGATTGCAGGACGCCCGCTCTGGTGCAGTCCAGGGGTCAGCAGTATTTTAACCACTTCAGCCCCCAGTGCTTAAACACCCTGAAAGACCAGGCCACTTTTTACACTTCTGACCTACACTACTTTCACCGTTTATTGCTCGGTCATGCAACTTACCACCCAAATGAATTTTACCTCCTTTTCTTCTCACTAATAGAGCTTTCATTTGGTGGTATTTCATTGCTGCTGACATTTTTACTTTTTTTGTTATTAATCGAAATTTAACGATTTTTTTGCAAAAAAATGACATTTTTCACTTTCAGTTGTAAAATTTTGCAAAAAAAACGAGATCCATATAGAAATTTTGCTCTAAATTTATAGTTCTACATGTCTTTGATAAAAAAAAAATGTTTGGGTAAAAAAAAAATGGTTTGGGTAAAAGTTATAGCGTTTACAAACTATGGTACAAAAATGTGAATTTCCGCTTTTTGAAGCAGCTCTGACTTTCTGAGCACCTGTCATGTTTCCTGAGGTTCTACAATGGCCAGACAGTACAAACACCCCACAAATGACCCCATTTCGGAAAGTACAACACCCTAAGGTATTCGCTGATGGGCATAGTGAGTTCATCAAACTTTTTATTTTTTGTCACAAGTTAGCGGAAAATGATGATTTTTTTTTTTTTTTTTTTTTTCTTACAAAGTCTCATATTCCACTAACTTGTGACAAAAAATAAAAACTTCTATGAACTCACTATGCCCATCACGAAATACCTTGGGGTCTCTTCTTTCCAAAATGGGGTCACTTGTGGGGTAGTTATACTGCCCTGGCATTCTAGGGGCCCAAATGTGTGGTAAGGAGTTTGAAATCAAATTCTGAAAAAAATGACCTGTCAAATCCGAAAGGTGCTCTTTGGAATATGGGCCCCTTTGCCCACCTAGGCTGCAAAAAAGTGTCACACATCTGGTATCTCCGTACTCAGGAGAAGGTGGGGAATGTGTTTTGGGGTGTCATTTTATATATACCCATGCTGGGTGAGAGAAATATCTTGGCAAAAGACAACTTTTCCCATTTTTTTATACAAAGTTGGCATTTGACCAAGATATTTATCTCACCCAGCATGGGTATATATAAAATGACACCCCAAAACACATTCCCCACCTTCTCCTGAGTACGGAGATACCAGATGTGTGACACTTTTTTGCAGCCTAGGTGGGCAAAGGGGCCCATATTCCAAAGAGCACCTTTCGGATTTGACAGGTCATTTTTTTCAGAATTTGATTTCAAACTCCTTACCACACATTTGGGCCCCTAGAATGCCAGGGCAGTATAACTACCCCACAAGTGACCCCATTTTGGAAAGAAGACACCCCAAGGTATTCCGTGAGGGGCATGGCGAGTTCCTAGAATTTTTTATTTTTTGTCACAAGTTAGTGGAAAATGATGATTTATTTATTTTTTTTTTTTTTCATACAAAGTCTCATATTCCACTAACTTGTGACAAAAAATAAAAACTTCCATGAACTCACTATGCCCATCAGCGAATACCTTGGGGTCTCTTCTTTCCAAAATGGGGTCACTTGTGGGGTAGTTATACTGCCCTGGCATTCTAGGGGCCCAAATGTGTGGTAAGGAGTTTGAAATCAAATTCAGTAAAAAATGACCTATGAAATCCAAAAGGTGCTCTTTGGAATGTGGGCCCCTTTGCCCACCTAGGCTGCAAAAAAGTGTCACACATCTGGTATCCCCGTACTCAGGAGAAGTTGAGGAATGTGTTTTGGGGTGTCTTTTTACATATACCCATGCTGGGTGAGATAAATATCTTGGTCAAATGCCAACTTTGTATAAAAAAATGGGAAAAGTTGTCTTTTGCCAAGATATTTCTCTCACCCAGCATGGGTATATGTAAAATGACACCCCAAAACACATTCCCCACCTTCTCCTGAGTACGGAGATACCAGATGTGTGACACTTTTTTGCAGCCTAGGTGGGCAAAGGGGCCCATATTCCAAAGAGCACCTTTCGGATTTGACAGGTCATTTTTTTCAGAATTTGATTTCAAACTCCTTACCACACATTTGGGCCCCTAGAATGCCAGGGCAGTATAACTACCCCACAAGTGACCCCATTTTGGAAAGAAGACACCCCAAGGTATTCCGTGAGGGGCATGGCGAGTTCCTAGAATTTTTTATTTTTTGTCACAAGTTAGTGGAAAATGATGATTTTTTTTTTTTTTTTTTTTTTTTCATACAAAGTCTCATATTCCACTAACTTGTGACAAAAAATAAAAACTTCCATGAACTCACTATGCCCATCAGCGAATACCTTGGGGTCTCTTCTTTCCAAAATGGGGTCACTTGTGGGGTAGTTATACTGCCCTGGCATTCTAGGGGCCCAAATGTGTGGTAAGGAGTTTGAAATCAAATTCAGTAAAAAATGACCTATGAAATCCAAAAGGTGCTCTTTGGAATGTGGGCCCCTTTGCCCACCTAGGCTGCAAAAAAGTGTCACACATCTGGTATCCCCGTACTCAGGAGAAGTTGAGGAATGTGTTTTAGGGTGTCTTTTTACATATACCCATGCTGGGTGAGATAAATATCTTGGTCAAATGCCAACTTTGTATAAAAAAATGGGAAAAGTTGTCTTTTGCCAAGATATTTCTCTCACCCAGCATGGGTATATGTAAAATGACACCCCAAAACACATTCCCCACCTTCTCCTGAGTACGGAGATACCAGATGTGTGACACTTTTTTGCAGCCTAGGTGGGCAAAGGGGCCCATATTCCAAAGAGCACCTTTCGGATTTGACAGGTCATTTTTTTCAGAATTTGATTTCAAACTCCTTACCACACATTTGGGCCCCTAGAATGCCAGGGCAGTATAACTACCCCACAAGTGACCCCATTTTGGAAAGAAGAGACCCCAAGGTATTCGCTGATGGGCATAGTGAGTTCATGGAAATTTTTATTTTTTGTCACAAGTTAGTGGAATATGAGACTTTGTATGAAAAAAAAAAAAAAAAAAAAATCATCATTTTCCACTAACTTGTGACAAAAAATAAAAAATTCTAGGAACTTGCCATGCCCCTCACGGAATACCTTGGGGTGTCTTCTTTCCAAAATGGGGTCACTTGTGGGGTAGTTATACTGCCCTGGCATTTTCCAGGGGCCCTAATGTCTGGTAAGTAGGTAAATGACCTGTGAAATCCGAAAGGTGCTCTTTGGAATGTGGGCCCCTTTGCCCACCTAGGCTGCAAAAAAGTGTCACACATCTGGTATCTCCGTACTCAGGAGAAGGTGGGGAATGTGTTTTGGGGTGTCATTTTACATATACCCATGCTGGGTGAGAGAAATATCTTGGCAAAAGACAACTTTTCCCATTTTTTTTATACAAAGTTGGCATTTGACCAAGATATTTATCTCACCCAGCATGGGTATATGTAAAATGACACCCCAAAACATATTCCCCAACTTCTGCTGAATACGGAGATACCACATGTGTGACACTTTTTTGCAGCCTAGGTGGGCAAAGGTGCCCAAATTCCTTTTAGGAGGGCATTTTTAGACATTTGGATACCAGACTTCTTCTCACGCTTTGGGGCCCCTAAAATGCCAGGGCAGTATAAATACCCCACATGTGACCCCATTTTGGAAAGAAGACACCCCAAGGTATTCAATGAGGGGCATGGCGAGTTCATTGAAAAAAAAAATTTTGGCACAAGTTAGCGGAAATAGATTTTTTTTGATTTTGTTCTCACAAAGTCTCCCTTTCCGCTAACTTGGGACAAAAATTTCAATCTTTCATGGACTCAATATGCCCCTCAGCGAATACCTTGGGGTGTCTTCTTTCCAAAATGGTGTTATTTGTGGGGTGTTTGTACTGCCCTGGCATTTGAGGGTCTCCGCAATCATTACATGTATGCCCAGCATTAGGAGTTTCTGCTATTCTCCTTATATTGAGCATACGGGTAATGAGATTTTTTTTTCCGTTCAGCCTCTGGGCTGAAAGAAAAAAATGAACGGCACAGATTTCTTCATTCGCATCGATCAATGTGGATGAAAAAATCTCTGCCAAAAAAAGAAAAAGGAGGGGAAAGGCGTCTGCCAGGACATAGGAGCTCCGCCCAACATCCATACCCACTTCAGCTCGTATGCCCTGGCAAACCAGATTTCTCCATTCACATCAATCGATGTGGATGAATAAATCATTGCCGGGATTTTTTTTTTTTATATATACAAAGTGTTTGCCAAAGTATATGAACACCGCCACCTCCTCAGCTCATATGCCTCGGCAAACGTATCTTTTACTGCAGAGGAGAAATCTCGTCTTGCAGCGCCGCATACACCGACTTGCGTGTAATCTGACAGCAGCGCAATGCTTCTGTCCGAATGCACATCAGTGCTGCAGCTAGTCGATCGGTTGGTCCACCTGAAAGGTAAAAAAAACAAAACAAAAAAGAAAAACCAGGCCGCAAAGCAATAACTTTATTAACTGTTGAACAGAACATAGAAACTTTTTTTAAACTTTTTTAACTGAACATTTAACTTTTTTACTTACCGGTATTTTTTTTTTGTTTAGTTTTTTTTACCTTTTATAGAACAAACCTCTCCTTCCCCATGGGACAATGTGCAAAGCGCAAATCGCCCAAAGATGTGGCGAAGTACGTTATGCACTTTATCCCAGGTGAAAGGAGAGGTTTGCAGCAGCTGTGAGTGAATGGGCCCTAATAGCCCTGTGTGCCTGTCCTGGTGAGATGTGATCCCTATGCTAGGTGTACCTGTGTGTGGTACTTCCGGAAACACTCTCCATAGCATAGGGCAGGGTGGTCAGCACAGTCAGGACAGAAATAGCGGGTGTCACGCCTTATTCCACTCCTGCTACAGACACGACATCTTTTTCGGGGTGACGGTTGGGTTGAGGTACCAGGAACGACACTGGGGAAATGTCGCTCGTGTAGACGGCTAACTACACTGGTGGATGGGGCCACGGAACCTCCTGGGTAAAGGAGGTTCTCGATGATCTCTTCCTGGAATTTGAGGAAGGATCCTGTTCTCCCAGCCTTACTGTAGAGAACAAAACTATTGTAGAGCGCCAATTGAATTAAATATACAGACACCTTCTTATACCAGCGTCTGGTTCTGCGGGAAACTAAATACGGAGACAACATCTGGTCATTGAAGTCCACCCCTCCCATGAGCGCATTATAGTCGTGGACACAGAGGGGCTTTTCAATGACACGGGTTGCTCGCTCAATTTGGATTGTCGTGTCTGCGTGAATGGAGGAGAGCATGTAAACGTCACGCTTGTCTCTCCATTTCACCGCGAGCAGTTCTTCGTTACACAAGGCAGCCCTCTGCCCCCTTGCAAGACGGGTGGTTACAAGCCGTTGGGGGAAGCCCACGCGACTAGTTCGCGCGGTGCCACAGGCGCAAATCCGTTCTATAAACAAATGCCTAAAGAGGGCCACACTTGTGTAGAAATTGTCCACATAAAGATGGTACCCCTTGCCGAATAAGGGTGACACCAAGTCCCAGACTGTCTTCCCACTGCTCCCCAGGTAGTCAGGGCAACCGACCGGCTCCAGGGTCTGATCTTTTCCCTCATAGATCCGAAATTTGTGGGTATAGCCTGTGGCCCTTTCACAGAGCTTATACAATTTGACCCCATACCGGGCACGCTTGCTTGGGATGTACTGTTTGAAGCCAAGGCGCCCGGTAAAATGTATTAGGGACTCGTCTACGCAGATGTTTTGCTCAGGGGTATACAAATCTGCAAATTTCAGGTTGAAATGGTCTATGAGGGGCCGAATTTTGTGGAGCCGGTCAAAAGCAGGGTGGCCTCTGGGACGGGAGGTGGTATTGTCGCTAAAATGCAGAAAACGTAGGATGGTCTCAAATCGTGTCCTGGACATAGCAGCAGAGAACATGGGCATGTGATGAATTGGGTGCGTTGACCAATATGACCGCAATTCATGCTTTTTTGTCAGGCCCATGTTGAGGAGAAGGCCCAAAAAAATTTTAAGTTCGGAAACTTGGACTGGTTTCCACCGGAAAGGCTGGGCATAATAGCTTCCCGGGTTAGCGGTTATAAATTGTGTGGCATATTGGTTGGTCTCTGCCACGACTAAGTCCAAGAGCTCCGCAGTCAAGAACAGCTCAAAAAATCCCAGGGCCGAACCGATTTGAGCCGTCTCAACCCGAACTCCAGACTGGGCGGTGAAAGGGGGAACTACTGGTGCGGCTGAAGTTGGTGACTGCCAATCAGGATTTGCCAGCACCTCAGGGACTCTAGGGGCTCTACGGGCCTGTCTTTGCGGTGGCTGCGACGGGGTAACTATTGCACGTGCCACCGTACCAGCTTCAACTGCCCTTCTGGTGCTCGCTACTTCACCATGTTGTACGGCAGTGCTGGTACTAGGTCCAGGAAGGGCTGCGCTGCTGGTGTATGCCTCACCACGTGATCCGGCAGCGACAGCCCCACTCTGCTGCTCTTGAAGCGGATCCTGCGTAACCTGTGGTCTAGCGACATGGGGCCGGGTACGCCTGGTGCTGCCAGGGACCTCCACCTCCTCGTCCGAACTTTGGGTCAGAGAGCCACTGCTTTCCACAGGTTCATATTCTGACCCGCTAGATTCGTCAGATGAGGGTTCCCACTCCTCATCCGACTGGGTCAGAATCCTGTAGGCCTCTTCAGAAGAATACCCCCTGTTTGACATTTTGGACTACTAAATTTAGGGGTATTCCCTGAGACTACCCAAGAAAAAAAGCAAACCTGTCTTACAAAGGGGAGGCTAGCGAAGTACCGGAGGCTGCTGCGGTTGATAAAAAATATCAAAACTGATTTTTTTTATCGCCGCAGTGCGTGTAAAATGAATGTGCAGTGATCAAAAAATAATAATTTTTTGTCACTGCGGTGGGGCGGGCGTGGGTGAACGCACGTGTGGGCGACCGATCAGGCCTGATCGGGCAAACACTGCGTTTTGGGTGGAGGGCAAACTAAAGTGACACTAATACTATTATAGATCTGACCGTGATCAGTTTTGATCACTTACAGATACTATAAAAGTACAAATGCTGATTAGCGATACGCTATTCAGCGAATATAAGTGACTGCGGTGCGGTGGGGTGGGCGCTAACTGACGCTAACTACCTAACCAAGGGGCCTAAACTATCCCTAAAACCTAACAGCCAATACCAGTGAAAAAAAAAAAGTGACAGTTTACACTGATCACTTTTTTTCCTTTCACTAGTGATTGACAGGGGCGATCAAAGGGGTGATCAAAGGGTTAATTGGGGTGCAGGTGGGTGATCTGGGGCTAAGGTGTAGTGTTGGTGCTACTCACAGTTCAGTCTGCTCCTGTGCTGGATCCAACCGACGAAAAGGACCAGCACAGGAGCAGACAAGCCATATAACAGATCATATTTACTAATATGATCTGTTATATGACTTTGGATTGGATTTTTTGAAAATCGCCAGCCTGCCAGCCAATGATCGTTGCTGGCAGGCTGGTGACGAAATACTTCTTTTAATTTTGCCGGCCCGCGATGCGCATGCGCGGGCCGGCTTTGAGCGAAATCTCGCGTCTCGCGAGATGACGCGTATATGCGTGACTCTGCGCAGCGCTGCCACCTCCGGAACGCAATCCTGCGTTAGGCGGTCCGGAGGTGGTTAAGGAACCGATCGGAAGCTTTTATCTCCGGTACAATGTGGGTTTCAGGATGTTTATCCCGTATGGTGCAGAGGAGCTCGGCTGGCGTGCTGCCGCTCACATGCTCTGCTTAGCTCCGCCGTTCAGATTGGATTGTAAAGGTACTGCCACAAGTTCAGGTTTCTTGATGCAGGTTATAAAGCCAAAACCAAGAGTGGATTAAAATACTTTTATCCTTAATACTTTTTCTCCTTTTATGATCCAAACTTGATTTTGGCTTTCAAATGCATCGAAAAACTTCACTGTGTAGCCATACTCTAATAAGCTGAACCCAAGCCCGTTTTACTATTGATGACATATCCTAAGGATAGATCATCAATATCAGATTGTCGGAGGTCTGACACCCGGCACCCCCGCCGATCAGCTGTATGAGAAGACGGCGCGCGCAGTGAGCACGTGCAGTCTCCCGTTTATCTCTTTCTGTTCCCCGCTGCTGTATATGCCAAAGACCATAGACAGCAGCAGTGGACTGGAAGAGAGAAAGGAGACGGCATGTGCGCACTGCGTGCCGCGTCTCCTCATATAGCTGATTGCCGTTGGTGCCGGGAGTTGGACCCCCACTGATCTGATATTGATGACTTAGGCTTCATGCACACGACCATTCTGTTTTTTGCGGTCCGCAAATTTGTGGAACGGAACAGGCGGCCCATTGTAGAAATGGCTATTCTTGTCCGCAAAACGGACAAGAATAGGACATATTATATTTTTTTTTGCGGAGCAACGGATGCGGACAGCACACGGAGTGCTGTCCGCATCTTTTGCGGCCCCATTGAAGTGAAAGGGTCCGCACCCGAGCCGCAAAAACTGCGGCTCGGATGCGGACCACAACAACGGTCGTGTGCATGAGGCCTTATCCTGAGGATAGGTCATCAATAGTAAAAGCCCAGACAACACATTGTATGTCATGTTAGTGGTGAATTTAAGTTGATACATTTTACCTTTATATATAAAACAAAATCCAAAATGTACAGAAAATTTGGAAACATTTTCTAAATTTGAATTACTCTGCTTTTAAGACAAATAGTGATTCTTAACAAAATAGTGAAAATTATTCAAAACTACATAGTAACATAGTACATAAGGCCGAAAAAAGACATTTGTCCATCCAGTTCGGCCTGTGATCCAGAGGAAGGCAAAACTTTTACAAACTTTTTTTTTAACCCTTTATGTGTTCCACAGCAAAATGGAGGTGAAATTAAAAAATTTCATTTTTTTGTGCAGATTTACCGCTTTGATCCATTTTTCCCGTAACAAAGCAATGGTTAACGGCAAAACAGACCTCAATGTATACAGTTGCAAGAAAAAGTATGTGAACCCTTTGGAATGATATGGATTTCTGCACAAATTGGTCATAAAATGTGATCTGATCTTCATCTAAGTCACAACAATAGACAATCACAGTCTGCTTAAACTAATAACACACAAAGCATTAAATGTTACCATGTTTTTATTGAACACACCATGTAAACATTGACAGTGCAGGTGGAAAAAGTATGTGAACCCCTAGACTAATGACATCTCCAAGAGCTAATTGGAGTGAGGTGTCAGCCAACTGGAGTCCAATCAATGAGATGAGATTGGAGGTGTTGGTTACAGCTGCCCTGCCCTATAAAACACACACCAGTTCTGGGTTTGCTTTTTACAAGAAGCATTGCCTGATGTGAATGATGCCTCACACAAAAGAGCTCTCAGAAAACCTACGATTAAGAATTGTTGACTTGCATAACATAGAAATATAGAACGTGTCGGCAGATAAGAACCATTTGGCCCATCTAGTCTGCCCAATATACTGAATACTATGGATAGCCCCTGGCCCTATCTTATATGAAGGATGGCCTTATGCCTATCCCATGCATGCTTAAACTCCTTCACTGTATTTACAGCTACCACTTCTGCAGGAAGGCTATTCCATGCATCCACTACTCTCTCAGTAAACTAATACTTCCTGACATTACTTTTAAACCTTTGCCCCTCTAATTTAAAACTATGTCCTCTTGTAGCAGTTTTGCTTCTTTTAAATATTTTCTCCTCTTTTACCTTGTTGATTCCCTTTATGTATTTAAAAGTTTCTATCATATCCCCTCTGTCTCATCTTTCTTCCAAGCTATACATGTTAAGGTCCTTTATTCTTTCCTGGTAAGTTTTATCCTGCAATCCATGTACCAGTTTAGTAGCTCTTCTCTGAACTCTCTCCAAAGTATCAATATCCTTCTGGAGATATGGTCTCCAGTACTGAGCACAATACTCCAAATGAGGTCTCACTAGTGCTCTGTAGAGCGGCATGAGCACCTCCCTCTTTCTACTGGTAATTCCTCTCCCTATACACCCAAGCATTCTGCTAGCATTTCCTGCTGCTCTATCACATTGTCTGCCTACCTTTAAGTCTTCTGAAATAATGACCCCTAAATCCCTTTCCTCAGATACTGAGGTTAGGACTGTATCTCTGATTTTATATTCTGCTCTTGGGTTTTTACGCCCCAGGTGCATTATCTTGCATCACATCAACATTAAATTTTAGTTGCGAGATTTTTGACCATTCCTCTAGTTTTCCTAAATCCTTTTCCATTTGGTGTATCCCTCCAGGAACATCAACCCTGTTACAAATCTTTGTGTCATCAGCAAAAAGACACACCTTACCATCGAGGCCTTCTGCAATTTCGCTGATAAAGATATTAAACAATATGGGTCCCAGAACAGATCCCTGAGGTACCCCACTGGTAACAAGACCTTGGTCTGAATATACTCCATTGACTACAACCCTCTGTTGCCTGTCCCTCAGCCACTGCCTAATCCATTCAACAATATGGGAGTCCAAGCCCAAAGATTGCAATTTATTTGATAAGCCTTCTATGTGGGACAGTATCAAAAGCCTTACTAAAGTCTATATAAGCGATGTCTACTGCACCTCCTCCATCTATTATTTTAGTCACCCAATCAAAAAAATCAATAAGATTAGTTTGACATGATCTCCCTGAAGTAAACCCATGCTGTTTTTCATCTTTCAATCCATGGGACTTTAGATGTTCCCATGGAAAAGGTTATAAAAGTATCTCCAAAAGCTTTGCTGTTAATCAGTCCACGGTAAGACAAATTGTCTATAAATGGAGAAAGTTCTGCACTGCTGCTACTCTCCCTAGGAGTGGCTGTCCTGTAAAGGAGACTGCAAGAGCACAGCGCAGACTGCTCAATGAGGTGAAGAAGAATCCTAGAGTGTTAGCTAAAGACTTACAAAAGTCTCTGGCATATGCTAACAACCCTGTTAGCGAATCTACGATACGTAAAACACTAAACAAGAATGGATTTCATGGGAGGATACCACAGAGGAAGCCACTGCTGTCCAAAAAAAAACATTGCTGCACGTTTACAGTTTGCACAAGAGCACCTGGATGTTCCACAGCAGTACTGGCAAAATATTCTGTGGACAGATAAAACCAAAGTTGAGTTGTTTGGAAGAAACACACAACACTATGTGTGGAGAAAAAGAGGCACAGCACACCAACATCAAAACCTCATCCCAACTGTGAAGTATGGTGGTGGGGGCATCATGGTTTGGGGCTGCTTTGCTGCATCAGGGCCTGGACGGATTGCTATCATCGAAGAAAAAATGAATTCCCAAGTTTATCAAGACATTTTGCAGGAGAACTTAAGGCCATCTGTCCACCAGCTAAAGCTCAACAGAAGATGGGTGTTGTAACAGGACAACGACCCAAAGCATAGAAGTAAATCAACAACAGAATGGCTTAAACAGAAGAAAATACGCCTTCTGGAGTGGCCCAATCAGAGTCCTGACCTCAACCCGATTGAGATGCTGTGGCATGACCTCAAGAAAGCGATTCACACCAGACATCCCTAGAATATTGCTGAACTGAAACAGTTCTGTAAAGAGGAATGGTCAAGAATTACTCCTGACCTTTGTGCACGTCTGATCTGCAACTACAGGAAACGTTTGGTTGAAGTTATTGCTGCCAAAGGAGGTTCAACCAGTTATTAAATCCAAGGGTTCACATACTTTTTCCACCTGCACTGTGAATGTTTACATGGTGTGTTCAATAAAAACATGGTAACATTTAATTCTTTGTGTGTTATTAGTTTAAAGAGGACCTTTCACTAGATTAGAAAATCTAAACTAAGTATACAGACATGGAGAGCGGCGCCCAGGGATCTCCCTGCACTTACTGTTATACCTGGGCGCCGTTCCGTTCTCCCGGTATAGCCTCCGGTAGCTTCATATGTTCGGCTCCACCCAGTTGAGCCTGCTGGCGTCTCCTTCTCCCATGCTGTAGCGCTGGCCAATCGCAGCGCTCAGCTCATAGCCTGAGAGGTTTTTTTTCTCTCAGGCTATGAGCTGAGCACTGCGATTGGCCAACGCTACAGCATGGGAGAAAGAGACGCCGGCAGGCTCAACTGGGTGGAGCCGAACATATGAAGCTACCGGAGGCTATACCGGGAGAACGGAGCAGCGCCCAGGTATAACAGTAAGTGCAGGGAGATCCCTGGGCGCCGCTCTCCATGTCTGTATACTTAGTTTAGATTTTCTATTCTAGTGAAAGGTCCTCTTTAAGCAGACTGTGATTGTCTATTGTTGTGACTTAGATAAAGATCAGATCACATTTTATGAACAATTTGTGCAGAAATCCATATAATTCCAAAGGGTTCACATACTTTTTATTGCAACTGTAAATTATGCTGATTCTGCAGTTTACAGAAACACCCTATATGTGGCCGTAAATTTCTTCCTGGGCACACGGCAGGGCTGGGAAGGAAAGGAGTGCAATATTGTTTTTGGAGGGTAGATTTTACTGGAATGATTTTCATATTCCATGTCACATTTAAAGAGACTCTGATGTACCCGTAGAAGAGAAACTCCCAAAAAGTGCCCCCATTTTGGAAACTACAACCCTCAAGGAATTAATCGAAGTGAATGCTTTGACCCAACAAGCATTTCATAGAATTTAGAAACACTTGGCTGTAAAAATGAAAACTTCCACTTTATTTCCAAAAAAAAGTTTTCATTTTCACAAGGTGTAATAGGAAGAAAAAAAAACACCCCACAATTTCTTATGCATTTTTCCGGAATACGGCAACACCCCAAATGTCATCGTAAACTGCTGTTAGGGGTCATGGCAGCATTCAGAAGGGAAGGAACGCATCGGGATTTTTTAACCTGGAATTTGCTGAAATTGTTTTAAGGGGCCATAACAGTTTTATTTTTTTGTTGACGGTGCTGTTTGAGGGCTTCTTTGTTGCAGGACAAACTGTAGTGTTTTTTTTTATACCATTTTGGGGTACAAATTACTTTTTGGTCACTTTTTATACCCTTTTTACGAGGTGATGTGGGCAAAAATTGCAATTCAGGTAGTGTTTTTTATTCTTATATTTTTTATGGAGTTCCTCAAGCGGTACATATGATCATTTTATTCAGTGGGTCAATACGGTTATAGAAATGTATATATTTTTTTACTATGTCTGCAGCATAATATCACTTTATATAAAAAATAAGTTATATTTAGCATTGTCCTATACTAACATCCATAGCATTTTTTTTTTTCACCAATGTAACTACGAGGTCTTCATTTTTGCAGGACGGGCTGTAGTTTTTGTTGGTACCATTTTAGGGGTACATACCGTATTTTT
The DNA here is from genome assembly GCF_905171765.1 of Bufo bufo. NCBI lineage: Eukaryota > Metazoa > Chordata > Amphibia > Anura > Bufonidae > Bufo > Bufo bufo. The sequence continues at coordinate 151,576,089 of NC_053389.1, read as the reverse complement.
CGCCCTATAAGACGCACTTTTTCCCCCCCAAAAGTGGGGGGAAAATAGCAGTGCGTCTTATGGGGCGAATGCTGCTGATTTGGCCGAATTTTCAATGATACACCCGCCGCGATGCCGCGCAGCGGGTGTATCAGCTGTCAGGGAGGAGGGGCTGCGGGCCGGCATCTGCTTTTATAATGACAGCGGGGCCCGTGAAGTGACTGTATTCTACTACACGGGCCCCGCTCACTGTATATTATCGTATCTGTAATAGTTAATTGTTATGCATATAATCGCATAATCAGCGCCTGTATACTTACAACTACAAGCGCTTGGTAGCAGAGAGGAGGGAGGAGGCAGGCCGGGAGGACGGGCAACGTGAGTCACTACGTCACGCGCCTGCGCCGCCCACTTTATGAATGAAGCAGGCGGCGTGGGCGCATGACGTAGTGACTCACGCTGCCAGCGACAGTCCTCCCTCCTCCCTGCTACCGAGCGCTTGTAGTTGTAAGTATACAGGCGCTGATTATGCGATTATATACATAACAATTAACGATTACAGATACGATAATATACAGTGAGCGGGGCCCGTGTAGTAGAATACAGTCACTGCACGGGTCCCGCTGTCATTATAAAAGCAGATGCGACCCCCACCCCCTGTATTGAGGGTCATTCACTACAGGGACACTGTTATGGAGGGGATCTGTGGATGACACATAGCATAAGATGCTATATATGTGTCATCCACAGATCCCCCCCATAACTGTCATACACAGATCCCCATAACAGTGCCATCCAGAGACCCCAATAAGAGCCACCCACAGATCCCCCATAAGTGTCACCCACAGATCCCCCATAAGTGTCACCCACAGATCCCCCATAAGTGTCACCCACAGATCCCCTATAACAGTGCGTCACCCACAGATCCCCCATAACAGTGCTTCACCCACAGATCCCCCATAACAGTGCGCCATCCACAGATCCCCCATAACAGTGCGCCATCCACAGACCACAATTAGTTCAAAACCCACCAAAAGCAGACATTTTGGTTCAAAATATATTTTTTCTTATTTTCCTCCTCAAAAACCTAGGTCTTATGGGCCGGTGCGTCTTATAGGGCGAAAAATACAGTATGTCTTTTTGATCACTTTTTATACCATCTTTTGGGTTCTCAATGCAGTATATATGCAGTATATATGATATAACTTTGTTCTGTGGTTCAATACGGCTATGGCGTTACTAAATTTATATACTTTTTTCATGTTTTACAATTGCTCCATAAAATTACTTTTTTATTGAAAATAAGTAATATTTTGCATCACCATATACTAACATCCATCACATTTTTATTTTTCTGCCAACGTAGCTTTGTGGGGGCTTGTTTTTTGCAGTGGGCAGTTTACTGCAAAACTGAACCTTTACCACCTACTAAAAAAGTGATAAATTAAAGGGGTTCTCCAGTCCTATAATGATGGGTTTTTTTTAACCGCATTCAATACCCCAAGTACTGCATATTTATGCCCATATTTATGCCCAAATACCAGTTTTTTTTTTTTTTTAATCAGCTCTGTGATTCCCCTGTTCTTTGCATCATTTCATCTGGGCAGAATGATAAGCGCTTCCTGCTGGCTTTTCTAACCAAACCCTTCATGCTTTGCTCTGTAATGATTCTCAGGGCTTGCTCTACCTGCCACTGTTCCCTCTGCAGTAATCACGCCTCCTTCATCTCTCCATGTTAGGTGGAGCAAGTACTGAGAAATATTACAGAGAAAAGCAAGCTGGGTTTGGTTAGAAAGCTAAGGGAAACAGGAAGTTCTGTATGTAAGCATCCTGACCAGATTAGCTGAGGCAGAGAACAGGGGAAGGAAAGCGCAGAAATGAAAAACAGGTACTCAAGGCATAACTATGCAGAGTTTGGGTTACTGAATAAGCATTAAAAAAAAAATTGGGTGCAGAGAACCCCTTCAAAGTCAGTCAGTGTAATTACTATATACTGTATATTTATTATACATATATAATCTTCCATCTATTGTAAAACAGTGTTGTGCACAATAAATACAATATATGGGTACAGTACCTGTACTGCTTGGAGATGCTTTTAGGTTAAGACGGGGAAGAACGGCAGCAGAAAATCTATTGCAAATTACAGTACAATACACATGGATGGGGTTCTGAAAACACCATCTACTATACATGTAGCAGAAATTATATATATGAAAAAAATGATTTTCAAATCAGCAGCATACACATTTTGATACAGTGCAGATTTCACCCCTCCAATGTGCAAGCTGTGAATCCTCGGTACATTCTGTGGTAAAATCTGCATAAAATAATGTGGATTTTGCTGGGGATTCACCGCCGATTTTTCAGGACAGATTTCATTCAGCCATTGCCCCATAACTGTACGAAGACAACGGACACAAATTATCTATTTTTTTTTCCAGTTTTTATTGAGTGAAAATGTCAAACCTTGCATCAGTCATGCAACAAAAAAAATCAAATAAATAAACATATATTAAATTTCTAACAGCTCTAACTTCAAGTGGAAAAATATTCAGTTCTTATCAATGCGGGAAAGTCCAATTCAAGTATTTGGAAGAACTCATTCTTACCTGGCTTATTAATAATAATGTTAAACGTATATATCTGTATGTAATACATATATACATAACATATATATATCTATCACATACCTCATTATATACAAATGTACACATGCTTATACCTATATCAATATACACACAAAGTATCTAGATATAGATAGCCAACTGTTATTAGCCAGGGTGACGGTAGTTTTACTTCCACAGAAAATTAAAAGAAAAAAAAAAAAAGACGCAATAATTTTGCAGATGAGTTGGAGATGGCTTACGTCCTACTGTGCAATATCAGGTTTAGGAAGACCTCTAACCTGATCGTTTCTTCAATTAATTTTTTTAATTCATCTTATTTTAGTCCCCTTTTTGCTACATTAAGGATAATTATTTTTAATTTTTAGGGTATTATGTGTTTGGAGATTGTAGTGTCCATAGTAGTGGTTCTTTGGACAGAACCTCTTCTTTAACCTCTGGCCCTGATCTTTTTGTAGGTCCAACTAATGCTTACATGCAAAAGAGGAAACAGGGACAAGAAAAAAAGTGTACCCGAAAAGAGAGGATCTCATAGACCACTGAGGCGGTACACAAGTAGAACTAGTTTGTTTTTAACCTTGACTTTTGAGATGCTGTTGTTTCAACAATACAGTGGTGTTCAGCTCAGCTGCAGAAAAATTGAGAGGCATTTATTTCCCATACTCATCTCATAGATAACTACAATAAAAAATAAAAAATGGGGGAAAACACACGTAACTGATTGAGGGAGAAACCCACAAAATTAAATATATAACTACAAACTTATATTAACAATCTGAAGATTACAATCCTCCATATTATCCGAACAATGTTATTTTGTTTTCTATAAAATTCAAGTTAAAAGTCGGAATCACGCTTTTCAGTGCTAAAGTGAAGTCAATAAAGACTTCAAGAAATCAGAAGCTAAAAACCAAAGAATAAGAGGCATTAGAGCAGGGTCTTGGGACTGATGTCTGCATCTGATGACGCTCGGACACTCCAACAGCCCCCCATATGCAAGCTTACTTTAAATTTCTTTTTTTTTTTCTTTTTTTTTCTTTTTGTTCTATATATAACCTTTACAGAAAAAATACTGTACAACTTTTTCATTTATTTATTTATTTTTTTATCAGAATGAATATGTTGCTCCAACACCGCTTGTTGCAAACACTTGAGGCTTTCCCCATCTAATCTTTTTGCAGTCTGCTTTAAGGGTGAGTACAAAGGCTATATGAAGGATTCGGTAAGGTGGTTAGGGCCTCTATCACCTGTGTCTCTTAGAGAGAAAAGGCCTGTAGTGTTTTCTATAAATGTATAATTGCATCTCACTGACGGCTGATTCATAAACATACAATGTTGATCGGAGATCCTCCTCATCGATTCAACACTTCAGCACTGCATCCTTTGGCAGATAATCTTGTTGAATCAGGATAAAGGGCCTAAAAGAACTCATCTAAGTGACCAATACGAGAGCAGGGAAGCAGAATGATTTTTTAAGTGCAAAGAAATTTATTTTTTCTCATTAAAAACAATCCATCTGCACTTGCCCTAATGAAAAGAGTTTCTTTTACTGAATAGTTTCCTACCTGAGAGAGAGGACATCCTGTGCTTGGTCTGTGGTGTAATCTCTTAACCCTCAATGTGACCTCTCGGATAAGTTTTCCCTTAAGAGGTCACTGGACTTGCTGTTAGAAGGCGCTACAACTGAGCTAAACAGTGTTTGACAGTTGTGGCCCTTGCTGGCCCCTGAGCAGTGATATGGAGCTTTCTCCAGAATGTGCTACAGGAATCCTACCTCTTTTGACACATCTACCATCACAATAATATTTCCAATCTTTTCGCAAGCAGTAACAGCGTGTCCTATAGGGCAGAAGGCATCCTCCACGAATGTGAGGTTCCCCTGGCTGCTCTTGTAAGAAAAGTCCCATTTTCATTATACCAAAAACAATGGCAAAATAAATAAATAAACCAGAGCGATTGGTGCAGAGGAAAGTTTTCTATATAAATAGTTATAAAATAATAGCTTCCCAGGAGCAGCCCAGAGAGAAACTGGAAGAACAGGAGAGAGAGAGCCTCGTCACAGGGCGCCCGATAATGCTAGTCAATAAATACCCACCAACCCAGCCCATCTGACCTCCTCCCTTTCCATAAGCATATAGGAACTTCCCCTATGTTATAATGATAAAAGAGGAGTAAAAGTACTATACTTCCTTTTCTCCTCACCCCCCTCCTCCTACTCATGAATGGGCTAATACAAGGACTTCATATCACAAGGAGTCAAACTGATGTCCTTTGTCCTACTGCTCTCAAGCACCAGTATAAATGGATTGTAACGGAGGAGGCCAGAATAGCAGTAATGCCAAATGCCCCCTTGAGTCCTTTGTAACTGATGACTTGATTGAGTCCAATGTTGCAGAAGCTGTTTTGTTAAGGTTCCTATTCCTTCACTTGTTCTTTAAGTCTTTTTTTTTTTGCTTTTTTTTTTGGTTGGAGGGGGGTATGTGTGTAGAGAGTAGAGTAAGGCCCTCAAAAAGGGGAATATTTATAAAACATTCAGTTCTAAGTGTAGTTAGGAGGAAGTTTGGAGGTTCAGTGGAGTTTTGGAGGTATCACAGTGGTTTGTGGAATCCCCAGCACGTTCTTTGTTGTCTTTCTTTGATAAACATTCACCGTCAGGCAAGGAATCCTCAGAATCTGTATTCAAATCTTCCTCATCGTCTTCCTCCTCTTCATCTTCATTCATTTCTTCACCCTCCTCTTCTTCATCCTCCTCATCCTGAGACATGTCATCATCAGCATCCCCACAGCTGGCCATCTGAGTGTTTTCCCTAAGGACACTTTCAGCCCCATCGTGTGGTTTCTTGCTAAGGTCCAGGGAGTCATTCAGGCCCACCCCTGCAGCATTTTGCAGGAACAGAAGGGAGCTGTGAGTGTCTGTGCTCAAATTCAGCGAGCTGTCCAAGTTCACTGGTGGATTTTGGAGGTCATAATCAGCACTACATTGAGTGGAGCCCTCTGGCCCAGGAGAAACTGATGGTAGGTCCCCCCTTTCCTGTTTCTCATGCTTACGCTTATGCGAGTCCATTTGAGACATTCCCACTACAGTGTGCTTGCAGCTGGGATAAGTGCAATGAAAGTGTGAGCACTTCAGCTTGTACTTGCATTCAGGCACCTCGCAGTCAACACTGGAACTAAACTGACAGAAGCCTGCAGCACTGATGACATCCTGCTTTCCATGGTGCTTACGGTGAGCGGTCACCTTCGTGCTGTCAGTGCAGCGGAAGCCACAACGCAAGCAGTGAAAATGTGTGCTGTTGCCAGAGAACTGACAGTCAGGGAAGTTGCAGCTAAGAGAGGATTTGAAACGTTTAAAGTCATCGAGAACAAGGTTGTCCACCCTGTCATGGTGCTGTGCATGCTTATACATGTGGGTTCGCCCACAGAATTTGTAGCCACAGTTTTCTCTGGTGCAGTGGTAGTGAGTCACCTTCAGGGAAAACTGGCATGCTGTATCCTTACAATCTTCATACAGGTCATAGCGTCTGAATCCTTCCAACATCATCCCTTCATCCAGCATTTTGCGTGAAGAAGCAGTCTTCCGCCTTTTGCCAAAAGGTGACATGTCCTCAATGATCCAAAATCGTTTTTTGGCTCCTGTAGCTGTTGGCATGGTAATGGTGTTTCCTGTGAAGAGAGAATATCCACCATGTAAGACAGTCTATACGGGCACAAGTATAATATGTACATTTTGCTTTTAATGAGGATTATTATTTCAGGTGCAAAGTTGCACCTTATACTTAATTATTGGTTGCATAAACTTTAGTAGACATAGTTGCAACCACTTCCTTTAGGCTTTCTTCACACATCTTTGTGGCATTTTATTTTTGTCTTGCAAGAAACACCATGAATTGCATGTGTTCTTACATATATATTTTTTTATTTTCAACAATCTTAACGTGTGATTTTCAAGTCCCATAGAGAAGACTATAGCAGAATGCCTGGAAAAACAATAAAAACAACACCTAATCCCTATTAGGTTTTGAAAAGAATTTCATGGACCTGAAAAATTCATCAAAAGATGCAAATTCATCAAAAAGTGCAAACAAAAAATGCATTCTTTTTACTGCGTTTTAGTATTGACTTTCAGCAAAGATCCTTCTCATAGTGTTTTAAAAATGTATGTAAAAAAATAAAATACTAGAAAAATGTGGGAAATAATGCTGCATTTTTTCTAAAAGCACTATGTGTGAAACCACTCTAACTTCAGACCACAATTATCCTTTTATTTAGTAGCCACAGGCTGTTAGAGGAGTAAATGTAACGCACTAAGCATGTACATGGCTAACTTCTGGCAGCAATGTCAAATTGTGCTTACACAAATTTACTATACTCTCATTAACAGAATGCTTACTACATACACTCTTGCAGTATTCTGTCCCGAGGGTTAGTTATATCTTAAGTCCGTTTTCTTTTTGTGCATCATGTGTTTAGTTCTTATAATGTGAAAATCAATGGCTAGGAAATTCTTAGTTAAAACACCTGAAGCATCAAACCCGTAGCAAAATGGCTTGTGTATGTGAAGACTTGAAGCCTAGTATCTCATGGCTTCTAAAGGGAAGAAATTACTGTTTGTATAAAAATCTGAATATCCTGAAGGCATTGTGCAGTGTTGTCCAAGCTTTGATATGGATTGGGCTGGCTGGTAATGCACTTAAAGAGGCTCTGCCACCCAGATCACCCCTATTTAACCTGGTAGGGGTGATCTGGCAGTTTAAAATGATACCTTGATCCCCACTGTTAGTAAAATTCTACTTTTATTCCTTTGCTGGCAGGCAATTTAGAGCATCGGGAGGCGGGCTTTTTCAGTATGAGCAACGCCTACTGACGTCTATACACACACCCCTCCCCTTGATTGACATCGCCAGAGTATGACTTCGACTTGGGCTAGCATAGCGGTGCTCATACTGAAAAAGCCCGCCTCCTGGTGCTCAAAACTGTCTGTCAGCAAAGGAATAAAGGTAGGATTTTATTAAGAACTGTGGTGCCGACAGTGAGGAGGAGGGTATCATTTTAAACTGCAGGATCACGCCTACCAGGCTATGTGCCTGGTTTAATAGGGGTGATCTGGGTGACAGAGCCGCTGTAAAGGGGTTGTCTCACTTCAGCAAGTGGCACTTACTAATGTATTGTGATTGTCCATATTGCTTCCTTTGCTGGCTGGATTCATTTTCCCCTGCTTGTTTCCATGGTTACGACCACCCTGCAATCCAGTGCTTGCACACTATAGAAAAAGGTGCTGGCTTCTCTGGTGGCCGGGACTGTGGGTGCGCGCATAGGCACACGCAGCAACACCTATCCCAGCCACCTCGTATCTGCACTGCAGCAATGGCTGTGCAGTCCTGCTGAATACGAGCAGTGCATAATGTGATGGAGCAAATGAATCCAGCCAGCAAAGGAGGCAATATGGACAAGCAGTATAAATTATTAAGTGCCTTGTGTTAACTTTCTCTACATGATAAATGCCATTTGCTGAAGTGAGACAACCCCTTTAAGAGTAAAGAGGGCAGTGTCCGACATTGGACCTTGTTACATAAATGTTATTACTACAGGTATGTTCTAGTTTTCAGAATAGTGGCAAGAGATATTTAAAAGGGTATTCTGGATGTTAAAAGTCATGCCCTATCCACAGAATAGGGGATAACGGATTAGTGGGGGTCCTACCGATGGGACATCCACCGATCACAAGAATGGGTACCCTGTACTCCATGGAGTGACAGGTCGAGCATGTGCACTGCTGCTTCATTCATCTCTATGGGAGTTCTGGAGACAGCAGAGAAGGGCTCGGCTATTTCCGGAACTTCCATAGAGATGAATGGGGTGGCAGTTTAAATGCCCGACCTGTCCCTTAGTTCATTCCGGGCGACTCCTCGTCATCAGCGGGGGTCCCAGTGGTAGGACTTCCACCAATCTAATAGTTAACCTCTATCCTGTTGATTCAGGATAACGTTTAACAACCAGAATACCCCTTTAACATTCAAGGAGCCTTATATATGAAGACAGACTTGTTATCCATAGCTACCAATATTTCAGCCATAATTTTTCAGACTGCCCAGAAAATAAATCATTGGCTTTGTTTGCAAAGTGCCACTGTTTTTTAATCAGTTTCTATATACACACAACAATTAGCTGTGTCTCTTGGCCTAATACTTATAAGGCCTCATGCAAACACCCCTATTTTTGGTCCGTGTCCAGTTTGCTTTTTTTGCAACTCACACCCAGCCCATTAATTTCTATAGAGACACAAAAAATGCAAACAGCACACGGATTCAATCCTGATTTATTAAATTTTTTTAGACTTTTTGCTGTTTTACATTGCTTTCACCACTTTTGAAAAGTGGGTGATAAAGTGGGGGTGATTTACTGCGCTAATTAGTTTCATTCCAGATTCATCACTGCAACTTTTAAAAATAGTCACATACTCACCATGGTGGGGGTGAGGGAAAAACTGAAGCAAGAACTGAATTTAAAAATTACCTTATAATAAATCCCCCCCCCTTTTATTTTTTGAAATGCAAAGGAGTTGTCTGGGTTTCAGATATTGATCAGCTGCACAGTGGATGGAGCTGGAAGCAGAAGGCTCTGCCCACTGTGCACTGGCCTTGCCAGGTTACTGCAGCTCATCTCCCATTCACCCCACCATCTGATATTGATATATCCCAAGAAATGGTCATTAATATCAAGAACTCAGACAACTTCTGTAAAGGGGTTATGCCACTAATATCACATCCCCTATCCTGTGGATAAGTGTGATTAGTGGCGCAACCCCTTTAAGGGAAATCATAAAAAACTGAATTCATTCATATTAAGACTAAATCTAGATATTCTATAGTGCTACAAGATTGATTGAAACTATTAAGTGACAGCTGCAGGCCACAGGAGTTGCATGCAACTTAATGGTGGAGATTTATCAAAGACTGGTGTTTTATGCCGGTTTTTGAAATCTCCTGAGCTAATTTATGACGAAGTGCAGGCCTCATCATTAATTAAGTGCATACAATGGCTGTCTTTGCGTCAGAATGAAATCTACAGCGGCTCAGAGTTGCTGTACATTTCTGTCTTGTGCCTGAAAACATTTGGTGGACCTGCCCACTTCCCTCCCTCGCCAGAATGTGCAGAATGTCCACTTGTGACAAAACCATTAAAAAAGTTGCAGACACAATAGGGGTTATTTATTATCCAGAAATACACCTATAGTAGGCATATTTCTGGAGCAGATTTCGACGCAAAGGTTATTAGCATCGCAATCTGCAACTTTTCCCCGCTCGTGCCAGGTCTAAAAAAGTGGGTGCGGTGTGGGCGGCGAAGGGGGGAGGCTGACAGGTCTGTCTCATTCATCATAGAATATGTCTAAATGTAAGCCAGCAAGGAAGATGTCTTACATTTAGAACTAGTGCTGGATGCACCGAAGTTATATAGAGGCTGGTGCCTATTCACAACTTCGGTGGATTCACCACCAAATATAATGGTTATTAAGACCGGTGTCTAAAACACCAGTCTTAATAAATGACCTCCAATGTTTGAGCCTTTTTTAACACCAAAACAGGCACAGGGAGATCATTTTTCCCCATACTGTGTTCCTTTGGACAGCTAGCTGTAGCTCTATGGTTAAAATTGGAGTATATGTGTAGTCTCAGCCTAAAAAGCGTTTCTAAGTATTTATTGTACATGTGATAATACAAAAAGGAGAACACATAAAAATCTAAAGCAATGATTATCATTCTAAACTGGTCAATGTTCAAATGTTGTATTTGTTCAAATTCTGTATTCTAGTGACACTGTGTAAGTATCTGGAGGTCTGACACCCCTGCACTTGTATTTGAATTTTCATTTTGGAAAAAGCTGAAAGGTACCTGCTGCATCGTGTACTAGTGGAACATCACTTTTGGCTGGAGCTGGCATGGCTATAACTGGTGTAAAAGTTGGAGCGCTGCTCGTTGGCACCACAATGCCCCTGCTGACCCCAAGGCTGGCAGTGATCAAGGAGTATGAGACACAGGATGGAGAGAGCAGGAACGGTAGGGAAGAAAGGGGAGGCCTAACCAAGGCGGGAGGAAAAGGAGGAGCATGAGGCATAGCTGCTGCTGGAGGTGCATTGTGGGTGAGAGCGTCGTCAGAAGCAGAAGGGACCAGGCAGCCTGGAGAGCGTGAAGAAGCAGGAAAACAAAACAGAGAAAGGAAAAAAAGAAACAGAACAAAATGAACCAAACAAGAAGCCGAAGAGAGAAAATAATGAGATGAAATGAAACACTAAACAGAAGAGGGACATCCAGACTAACAAAACTTGACTGTATGGATGAACCTTGAAATGGAGGGGGCTATATCTTTGACTAATATAAACAGACAGGAAAGAATGTTTAATTCATGTCATGGTAACTGTTTTATTACGTCCCCCGGTTACTTTTGATGGGCCATACAAGTTATCTAACCTAAGTAGATGACAAGATTAAACATTTCTTACCTGCATCAGCACTTTCATTGCCCACTGGAGTACTTGAGCAACTTCGATCAAGGTTGGAGGACTCAGAGGACATCCCACCGGGGCTGCCCAAACCAGTATAGTCCATGCACTCATCAGTCTCTGTATCCATCATGTTTTGGGCTGTGGTATGGAACGATGAAGGATTTTCTGTAGAGGATGGACTGTGGGCTGTGCTGCCACCCATGGCATTATGGGATACAACCTGGAAAAAAAAAAGCAGCACCTGATTAAAGTATGTGTGATTATGGGCGCTGCACAATTCCGGTCTACAACAATGCATCCACAAGTTTTATGAGTAGCTGTCTCGTATGTCTTTCTCTTGATTCACCTGGCCAGGTACCCGGTCAAAATTCTTTCCCAGCATTCTTCTCATGTGCTTGCGGGAATGTGATGTCATCTGGTGTTTAAGGAGGAATGAAAACTGACAGCCATCTCGAATGCAATGGAAGTGGCTATTCACCTGATTGTATTTGCATCCTGGTAGGAAAGAAGGGAGAAATGTTAAAAGCTTGACCTATCATATTACAGAATGATATGTCAAATGCGAAAATTCATTGGGGGTCGTCTATCAAGATGGTTTACACCAGTTTTTTTAGTTAAAAAGTTGCATGACCCCTCTTGTAACTTTTTAAATGCCTGTGCACCTAAGTTTAGGCTACGCAATGTTTTTATGCCATCCTCACCACTGGCGAGTGGCAGGGACTGGTGCAATGATGACTGAAAGTTACTCTAGTCAGGGACTGAAGTAGATTTCAGTTTAGGTGCATGGACTGCCGGAGGATGCGCCTAATTTATGGCAATGCGTGTGCTTGGGGCTATCAAAGACCCTCATAAAATGCCGGTTTTGATACATGACCCCTTTGTATTTATGACTTTTTTCCAATCTGCTCTGCCTGCCCAGTGTTTCACAGATTCAGAATGATAAAATATGTTGTTCTTTCTTCCAATTTTCTGACCGTTGCTTCTCTAGCAACCAGAACAAACAGGTGGAGGGTTTGGCAGGTGAGGACTTGCAGTCACCATGACAGCACTGCCTGACTTTGTAAGCTGGCCCGGCACCTGTAGCTCCAAAAGGTGAGCAAATAAGAGAAAGAACCGTCTCCTGACATCTGTAAGAGGACACGGGACTGGCTCGTGTATGTTGATACCGATCACCGTGGTTACTGCAAGCCACTATTAACCTGGGACATAAATACTTCATGAGTTAACAGGGTGAGGTCTTCTGTTTTGTTTGTTTGCAAAGGTTTTAGTTATGCAAGAAAACCAAGAAAAACGAGGGACTCAAGCTACATGGTGACTAATATTTCCAAGTTCTTTGTCATTTATTTTAAAACAATTAGTTTTTGTTGTCGAAGGACTGTTGTAATGGTTACGGAGTGCTATCTAACCGGCTTTTAATGACGGACTGAAAAACAGTTCTATTAAATATCACACTGTACTCAAGACCATACACATTCTCTATCGGACTCTACTTTTGTCCAGCAGTCCTATAGAAAATGAATGTAGCAGCAGGGTGCATACTGGACCTGCCACTACATCAGCTTGGGGGAATGCAACGCCAATGCTCGGGATCAGTGGGGTCCCAGAGGTCAGACCACACCAATCAATTAATTATCCTAACTTTTTGGCACAATGCATTAAAAATTGTACATTCACTTTGGAGCTACATTTGCTGAACGGCTTTTATAGCAGTTTTATAACATATATGCGTTAGCAGACATACTGTATCCGAAACACGGCAATATGAAAGAACTGAACCAGCAAGTGGAGGATTCCAAAGTTCTTTCAGCCACCCTTCACGTCTACAGATGCTGCAGTGTGTATTTGGATGGCCATTTAGTTAGCTCCAAGCAACCATAAGCTACTATTGAAGTGGTAATGGAGTAATGAAACCATGACGTTTGTAAATACAAGTGTATTTTCTAATGTTGAGCACCTAATTTAAAGGGGGTTATTATTTAACTATCTGAGCCAGCATCGCCTCATTTGGCTACAGTGATTATGTGTTGTTGACATGACACCATTGCTGTAGTCATATACATAAAGCCTATGGGGAGTACTGGATCTATTAGGTGATCCTGATTTTATTATTTTATGGCTTTTCCAAAAGTTGCTTTTTTTGCTGAGATAGGCAACCATCTTAAAAAGGTTGTCTGTGGTTTTTTTTTACTGCAAACTGCCTGGGCCCTAAAACAATATTAAAGCACTTCCACTAACCTTCCCAGCCTGCTCCGATCCAGCACTGCCGCTCCTTCCTCTGCCTGTGCCACGGCCAGTGGCGTATTGTTGTGGTTGCAGCTGTGATGTTTCTTATACTGCAGCAGCCATACACTGTCCTTAGCGGCATACGGCCCAAGACCATTGAGGCCATTGATTGGCTGCATCAGTGTATGGGATGTCATATCTGCAGCCACAACAATACAACACTATCTGCAGTCCAGGGAGAGGAAGGAGTGGCAGCGCTGGATTGCAGTAGGCGGGGAAGGTGAGTGGTAGTGCTTGTATTACTTTATCAGGGCCCAGGCAATTTGCATTAAATGTGATGTCCTGTTCGACTCTCGGTACCCACACCGCTCAGCTGTTTGAAGGGGGCATGCTGCGGTACAGAGGAAACTGTATTACATAGGTCATCAATATCTGTAACCTAGATAACCCCTATGGAACTCTCTGCCTGAGGAGGAGGTGATGGTGAGTACAATGAAGGAATTCAAGAGGGGCCTGGACGTATTTCTGGAGTGTAATAATATTACAGGCTATAGCTACTAGAGAGGGGTCGTTGATCCAGGGAGTTATTCCGATTGCATGATTGGAGTCGGGAAGGAATTTTTTATTCCCCGAAAGTAGGGAAAATTGGCTTCTACCTCACAGGGTTTTTTTTGGCCTTCCTCTGGATCAACTTGCAGGATAACAGGCCGAACTGGATGGACAAATGTCTTTTTTCGGCCTTATGTACTATGTTACTAAGTCAACCTGGTGTTTATAGATATCATTAAAACAAGGCTGATCACCGCTTAGTTGATACCTACCCATTCTGCCACATTCTTCTCTCTTGGTGAAGTATTTGAAGCCATTTGCTGCTCTTCGTTCTGCCTTCTCATGTTTTTTCACATGCCATGGAAGCTTAGTGGTTATATTGGTGACAAAGTAACAGTTGGACCTTAAACAGTGGTAGTGTCCACGCATCCTGAACTCACAGTGCTAAAGATATTGAAAAGCAGGAGAGAAGAAATGATTGATTAGAAAGACTAAAGTCTAACCAACTCCATGGGAACATGTTCTTTATTGGCTTTGCTTGGGATAAAATGTATAGTTTGTTGGTTTAATTTTTTTTTTTAACTGGTTCTGATTACATGTCATACATACCTGATTAGGGCACAGACACTGCAGGGAATAATATGCAAACTGGTCTCGCACATTCACTAGACTGTTGTTGGGGTTGATGTGGTCCAGGCAGTGAGACTCTGCTTTCCCTGATGTCTTACAAACATACTTGCAGTTTCCAAACAAACAATGAAAATGAAATTTGTTTGCGTATTTGCAGTCGGTGGCCAGACAGGGATCACTGCAAAACAGGTATCCAAAAGAGAAAATGCAGTTGGTACAAACATTAATAATGGATTTCTGCTAGATTTAGTTAAATGGGTACTGTAGTATGCATTGTAGCCCAATGTTTTAGGGTTAGTTCATCTTCCATATGTAACATATACCTGTCACAGGAAGTTTCCAGCACAACATTTTAAGCAAAGATCTATGGAAAGTATTAAAGGGGTTGTCTCACTTCAGCAAAAGGCACTTACTTATGTATTGTGATTGTCCATACTGCCTTCTTTGCTGGCTTGATTCATTTTTCCATAGCATTATATCCAGGTTTTCTGCCTCCGTTGCAGCTCAGATACGTGGTGGCTGGGACAGGAGCTGCTGCGCATGCGTGCCTATGCGCACTCCTAGGGTCCCAGCCACCAGACTGGCCAGCGCTTTTTCCTACAGTGTGCAAACACGGCCACCACTGCTGGATTGCAAGGTGGCCATAACCCCTGGCTACCAGCAGTGTATAATGTGATGGAAAAATAAGTCTAGCCAGTAAGGGAGGCAATATGGACAATCACAATACATTGGTAAGTGCCTTGGATAAATGCCGTTTGCTGAAGTGAGACAGCCCCTTTAACAGAATTTGACAGATTTCCTTTGACCGAAATCCCAAAGTGCCACCATACAGCTCATAGACCTCCAACAATGTGATCATATAATATTTCATAAGATCAGTTTCCTTTAAAAACTGCTGTTTTCTTTTGAACTCACTTCTCCTGGAACTGTAGGAATCCTGGCTTGACTTGAGGTTTAGCATTTTCAAGCGAAGTTGTTGCCATGGGAGATGAGGCTAAACTGGGAACTGATGCTGGTATTTGGGGGATTTGTGGTATGGATGATACCAACTGCTTCCATGCTAGTAGAGTTGGCGTGGATGGGACAGCAGCAGAGCAGGGAGCAGAAACCTCATATCCAGGTGGCAGAGTTGTGGGTATAGGAGGTGATGCTGACGTCGGGGAGACTTTAGAGTCTCCTGTAAAAGAAATTTCGGAGCTGCCTTTTGTTCCTACATCAGTCCGAAAATGAAAGCTGCAATTAAGAGAAATAGATTAGAAAATGCAGTGGTACTGTGGTAGGTATCACAGATACACAAATGTAATTCAGCCACTTACTTTGCATGTTTTATAGCTCCATCCTGAGTGCTGAAAAGAGCTCCACATTCCTCCACAATACAGTGAAAATGCAGTTTATGCAGGAAATCACACTGATGGTCGCACACATCACCTGGATCGAATCTGACAATGCATGGAGAAGTGTTAACCTCAACCAGGCTGGTTTAATCATTTTTTACAGCTTACCCTTTGGTATGATTTTTGCATGTTACCTGCGCAGGTATGTCTTCCAAGGTTCTGCATTCTTTTCACGATCAAGAGCCTTCATTACTTTGCCCAGATAATGCGTCGACTCCCCACCTCCAGAGTCACTGCTCTCGGCATCTGCTTTCAGACTCAGCGAGCCCCCTGCACTGGAGTGCTGGCTCTGCCAAAAGCAAATATGTGGAACTGTGAGCCAAATCTGTAATTCTGTGCAAGACTCGACATGAAGCCACAGAATTGGAACTAGTCATGAAAATGGGTATTAAAAGATATTACCTTATTTACAAGCGAGGGGTGGAGCAGTGGATCATATACTGTGTCTTGACCGTTGGGCTCATTACTATATAAGAGGAACACGAGTGTTTAAATAGAGGAAGTTACCTTTCAAAACACATTGTAAAATGCTATTAAAAAGAAAACGTAATTTCGCTATTTGCAGCTTTTGTTAGCACATAATATTAACGGAAAATGGCGCTTTTCCACGAAGCAATTCTCACCTGTTTAAACTCAGGTCTAGGCTGTGCTCCTGAGAACTGTTCTGTAGTGTTCCCTCTGCATCTGACATTTCTGCTTTGATGCTAAGGCGACCTGAGGCTTGACCATTGCCTGCTACAAAACATAATTTAGAAAATGAATAAAGACTGTAACTACTGGTAATTATATATAATTATCTGAGGGTGGTTGTTCAGGTATGCAACATATTGTGAAGACATCCCAGGTATCATTGAAGAATACTTTAACAAAACAAAAAAATAAATACATTCCAAATTGCAACATAGTAACATTGCATTATATAAGATTAGTCACATTAAGCAGTATACTATATGAAAGTCACAGAGTGGCATAGGTAACCCTGAAAGGGAAGCTCACCTGCTTCAGGAGAGGGGGACTGCTTGAGTGCTGCTGCTGCCAACCGTGCCATCATTGGGGAGATCAGACCTTTACTAGCAGAAATCTTCTCCATTATGGATGTGGCAGCAGGGGAAGTGCTGTTTTGATCGCTGGCCCCAGAAGCTGACTGTGGAGAAGAATCTGGGGCAGCTACAGACATTATATTACTTGCACTCAGAGGTAATGTGGTGCTTCCACGGCCACTCATGATAGGAAAATATGGCCCAGTACCAGCGGGAAGTGCTGAACTAGACAAGGCTAAAGCCAGGGGCATATTCGTGGGTAATGTCTGGGATAGTAGAGTGGAGATCTTTGTCGTCGGTGGAATGGTGCTGGTGGATTTATGGGTTTGTGGTGAAGGTGCTTCGGACACAGTTGGGACTAGGGATACGGAAGACTGCTGGCTTGTAGGGGAGGCACTCAGACTAGAATTCTTGCTACTCATTGCAGAGAAGTCAATGAGATCATCATTGCTGGACTCTTCCAGGTCATTGTCCTTTCCCCCCATGAGGGAAGATGAGAGCCCGAGCACCCCTGAGCTACGGATGTGTCGCCTCTCGTGTTTGCGTTTATGTGAGGTCATCTGGCTGGTGGAGGTGAATGTAAAGCCACATCCAGTGCGTATACAGTGAAAGTGGTTGGTAGCCTTGCTGTACACACATCCCTCATATTTGCATTCCTCGTATTTGTAGAACTTCTTGAATCCATCTTTTGCATATGCATCATCTTTTATGTGGTAGCTCTTGTGCTTCTCTATGTCACACTTATTCTTGAAAGTAAAGCTGCATCCTGGGCGTCTGCAAACAAATGACAAGCATTGCATTCTCTGGAGTCATTAAAGTGGAAAAAGCTGTAACCGTAGAAATACCACTAGTAGAGATGATTGAGGAATAATGCAGCCATATCTACGCACATAGAAACACATCCAATACAGACTGTCCATACTGAAAAGGAGCCTACTGCAACGCAGATACCAGTCCAGGGAAGATGATGATTACCTGCAGTGAAAATGAGTGGTTTTCTGCCCATAGAACTGGCATTCCACTGTGCCACAGTCTTCGGTGGCTCGGAAGCGCTGAAAGCCATCATTAATCAGCTGAGTGTTCTTCTTATGGAAGTTTTCATGTGTCATCACATCTGAGGTGCTTGTGTAGACTTTGTTACAGCCCACCTGGGAGATAGAGGGGGTCACCTTAATGCCAAGTGGTCACATTATGAATACATAAACAAGAGAAGACTGCTCAGACAATGAAGCATAGACGTGATGCCAAGCAGTGCACTGCTTCCCTGTGTATATATGTGTGTAAGATATTAGGTCCACAGCTATTGGAGAAGCACACGTTAGCTAGTACACGTATTTGCTTTTCAATACAAGATATCACTATATTAGGTAAAGCGAGAAGAAAAAGACAAGATATTATTAGCGAGGGTCTACAAAACCACAGCTAAAAGTGTATTCGAATCCTGTAAGTCCAAGCTCAAAGTCATCACGTCACTGATGGAATGTTCAACTTGTCTTCCCTCTGGCATTTGTCTCCAGGCAAAGCGGGCAACTTTGCCATATTGAGTAAAAAAAAAAGTGCGGAATCTGTAAATGCGGCAGCTGAGGGGGGAAAGCAAGAGCCAAGTGCCAGGGTCTGCACCATCTCACAAGTGAAAAAAAAAAAACTACCTCCCGTGCCGTTCCCTGTTCGCTCCTGTCCCGCTAGCAGGTTGATGAGAACAGACAATAACAAAACCCTCTGACAAATACCCAAAACGAAAAAAAAAATAAAAAAATCTCCAGCTGTTTGCTGTACAAAAGCATACTCACTGTTGACACCTTGAAAAAAAGCAGAACCCCACCACGGGATCAGAAAAGAAAAAAAAAGAATTAAACAAAAAGCTGCAGAGGAATAATTTGCAATGTGGCACTAGGTTCTAAAGCTTGAAAAATGTGGGCTTTATATAAACAAGGACCTGAAATTTATCCACACCAATTATGGACATAACCAACGTGTGTCCTACACAAATCTTGTTGCTTCACTTCTTCACACCTTTAAATTGAGTTTGAAAAGCAACCAGCAGCACTGGGTAGACACCCCCAAAGTAAGGCCTCATGCAAACGGATCCGAAAAAAATATGGATGACGTGTCCAATCCGTATTTAGCTGGCGCCTAATGGACAGTACTACACTTGTCCGTAATGCGGACCATAATAGGACGTTCTATTTTTTGGCGGAACCGATATACGGACAAACAGAAACGGAATGCACACGGAGTAACTTCCGTTGTTTTGCGGACCCATTGGAATAAATGGTTCCGTATACAATTTGCAAAAAAAAATAAAAATGGAACGGACACGGAATGAAAATACATTCGTGTGCATGAGGCCTAACACAGAGGTGCAATCAGACTACCTGACATATGCAATAAGCCATCATATTATTGCATTTATCAACCAAGCAGTAGATGCCCCTATCAATACAAAACCTTAAAAGTTTGATGCCAGCTGGGGTGCCTGAGGCAAAAACTGAAGTGGTGCCAATTTCTTAACCTCTTTCCTCCAGCCCTACTGTTAAAGACATACTTGGAAAACATTACATACAGAGCTACAAAGCATACAGGGGAAATAAAGCGCCATATATCCTGCCCACTGTGCTTCCCAATACTATACTGCAGAAACAGATAATACCCCTTCTGCTGCCCCCCTCTTACCCCCACCAATCACACCCCTGGATGCCAGCAGCGGATTTCTGTGCTTCCTGGGTGCTAGGGTTGTCCATACCGAACATGGTGTGATAACAATAAAACAGCCACTGCCATAATAATTTAGTCGTTTTACTGCACATCAAGGTGTAGAAGTAATTAGGATTCAGTAAAAAAACAACAACCTATAAATTGTGTGAGGAGGATAAGGGGTATATGAGATGTCACCTTTGTGCAGAATATAATAGGGAGTTGTCTGTATATTTGGGCTAGATACGACCTGCACACAGCATCAAGGAGTAGGGCGTTACCTGCGCTGTATCATGGCTCTGGGTGGGGTGTATTTGTATACTGTATAATAAAACAGGGTGCTGGCTCTATATGTATTAAGCAAATCAACTCCATGCAGTTTTAGTAATCAGTTCAATCTTTTCATATCTAGTTTTACGTTGAAAAATGTCGCTGATATGCGTCACTAATCCGGCCGTCTGAGCAGTGGACAGAGACTGTTGCAAACTAATCTTCAAAATGCAAAAAGTAGCAGTTGCTCAAAAGTGAAAAATCTATGTTAAATGCCGAAGGACGTTTCTTTAGAAGCACGGGATGATCCTCCCTGGCTGTACAGGATATATTTATCAATTAGGTTTTCCAGCTTTCTTGCATACATTGGGACAGATTTGCTAGATTACGACAGTGTAAACCGTGAAGATCTAATGATGCACCGGATCACAGTGGCGGATGCTGAATGATAAACCTGGTGCAGCATTAGATTGATTTGTCTGACCTTAGACACGTATTCGTTAGCTTCATTTCAACCAGAATTTAAAGACAAAAACCTGTCAAAATTTTGACATATAGTCTAGCCCTGTGATGGCTAACCTCCGGCACTCCAGCTGTGGTAAAACTAGGACTCCCAAGATGCACACACTTGCTTGGCTGTTCTCAGAACTCTATAGAAATGAACGGAGCATGCTGGGAGTCGTAGTTTCACCACAGCTGGAGTGCCGGAGGTTACCCGTCACTGGTCTAGTATCTTAAAGAGCTTGCTGGGCATGGCGAAAAAGGTGTCTAAAACATTTAATAAATGTAGTGCAAAGCATGTTTGGCTACTTTCACACTAGCGTTTTTACTGGATCTGGCAGGGTTCAGCAAAAACGCTTCCGTTACTGATGATACAACCGTCTGCATCCGTTATGAACAGCTGCGGTTGTATTTTTTTTTTAACATAGCCAAGACGGATCCGTCATGAACTCCATTGAAAGTCAATGGGGGACGGATCTTTTTTCTATTGTGTCAGAGAAAACTGATCCGTCCCCATTGACTTGCATTGTGGGTCGTTTTGCTCCGCATCGCAGGACGGAGAGCAAATTGCAGCATGCTGCGGTTTGCTGTCCGGTATGAGAACGGAACGCATTTTGGAGCACTCCATTCTGTTCATTTATGTTTTGTCGACCATTGACAATGAATGGGGACAAAGCTTAAGCGTTTTTTTTTTTTCCGGTATTGAGAACCTATGACGGATCTCAATACCGGAAAATACTAACGCTAGTGTGAAAGTAGCCTTCATCAGATTTTTTTGGCCTAAAAGCATATTGGCCTTCTGTATTTGGCCCTACCTTCCACAAGACTTACCTGCATGCAGTGGTAGTGTGTGCTTTTGCCATTTAAATGGCAGCCATGATAGTAAACACTGCAGTCATCTAAAGGACTGAAACGCATGAATCCATGTTGCAGAGAGTTGTCTCGTTTCTTGTGCATATTGTAATGACGAATAACATCTTGCTTACTGGTAAATCTCTGAACACAAGAATACAGGAAACTGTCACTCGTATGTATGGCTACTGCCCCCTACATGTATTTTACAACTTTTAACTAAAAGCCAGAGGCAATGGCAAGATGATATTACCTGGTAGTTACACTCGGGGTCAAGGCAGTGGTAGTGCTCCCGGTACTGATACGCGCAGTGAATATGCCCGCAGTGTTGGCTGCCTGAAAATCTACAAAGAAAACCACACTACCAGTGAAAAGACGTAAAGTATGTTACACTAGTGAAATCATCTTAATGAACAGCTAAATAATAGCAGCTTGGACTATATTTGTGATAATGTACGTCTCCTATGGATATGGCACACAGAGAAGAAATATTCTGGATATGGCATCTTGCTGATTGGATGTTGGTGAGAACTGGCACATGGTCCTACAGACAGACAGACAGAAACATTCTCATCGCCATACAAACCACTCCTACCTGGAAATGTATTTCTGGTAAATATTAACATCTTCTGGGGGCTTGTCTGGGGGCAGTCCATTCCTGGTGAGAAAGACAGGCCAGAGCTGGTTAGAGTCCACTTAGCTCCCTATCCAGCTCCGTCTCATGCCACGCTCCTGGATCTGGATGTTAGTAATCCACACCCAAATTACTTCAACCCTCCATAAACATAATTTAGATCCCCCTTTCCTGCGACAGGCACCCCCACGCATACATTTAGTCTGCCTGTAGTGTTCCTATTTACGCTATTCATTTTGTAAAAAAATACCCATCACCGTACAAGCTGCATAATAACTACCAGCACATATTATTTTTTTTTTTATGAAACCCTCTTTTGCTCCTCTCACATCTAAATGCTTAAATGTTTTAGGACATGCTTTCTCCATTTTCTACTGTGCAGGCACTATGTCCTGTGCTATGCCTCTCCTTTTCTACAAATGACGTCTTCTGAGTTCTGAACTATTGACAATGTCAGCAAAGTGGACATCTGTATGAGCGTGTGAGCCCATCCAGCAGGTACTTACTTGACAGTGGAGACTGTTCCTGTAGTGATGGAGTCTGTCTTTGAGAAAGTTGACTTTAGATATTCTGGAGTGTTGAAAGGCAATGCGACTGGTTGCTCAGACGCGGGCACAGGAGTGGTGGGAGTGCTTGTGAGAGGGGCAGGGGATATGCTGGGGACAACTGCTGCAGCTTTCAGTGGAGTGAGTTTTTGGATATTGCGCACATCGTACTTGGAAGGGCGCCCAACTTTTCCTGTTTTAAAAGCAATCGATCCGCCCATGTCTTGGTTCCCTTCACCTGGCTTGAATAGATGAAGATACTTGACATTCTCCAGGTCATATTTGGAGGGTTTTTTGTAGGTGTTTCCATTCTGTGGCCGCAAAGACTCTCCAGTTTTTAATTTCTGAATAAAAAAGTCATACTTGGAAGATCGAGACATAAGGCCTTGCATTTGAGAGCTGCCAGCCGTCGTCAGGGGCACAACAGTAGGTTTGGGCTCTTGCAAAACGATTGCCTCATGTCCTGGGCCTCTGCTAGTTAGGGGTTGCTGTGTTGGCTGCAAAGTTGATGTGTTGTCTTTGCTCTGTATAGGTTTGGAGTTGAGTTCCTCAGCTTTTATAACATGGGCAGGCCAAGATAGGTTCTCTCCAGCTTTTAGCTTTCTGATGTACTCCTCATATTTGGAGAACCTGGCTCTTTTGCTGAGAGGGTCTTCAGCAGAGTTTGGCTCGGAGGTAGCAGCATTGATCTTCTCAAAGCTAATCTTCTTTGCAAGCTCATCTCTCACATTTGGTTGAGTGTACCCAAACATCCCCAGAAATTCACTCATAGTGTTGGCTGCATAATCTCGCAAAGAGGATGCTTCTCCTGTATGCACAAAAAAGAAATGTTCAGATTCACGGAGAACACAGTCTGATCTATCCTTGCCTAGCACACACATCTGGCTCACTCACTAGGTTTTATGACTTTTAAATTAATTTCTTAAAAAAAAAAGAAAAGTAATTAATACTGGTAAAATAAAAAGGAGTTCATCAATGGCAAGAAAATCAATTCCCTGAATGTTCTCTGCGATGGCTTTTCAGTACATTAAACAAAGTTTTCATAAATGTCTCTGCTCTCCCATCTTGGCCTAATAGGAAAGGGAATCATTTCACTGGAAGGGAAGCCAAGTCTTTTCTGTCAAAATGTATGGAAATGTGTAATATATATATGCTGGGTAATGTGCGGCTGAATATTGATTTTGTGCAAAATGTCATCATTGCAAGTGTGGGTTTGTTTTTATACTTTTCTAAGCAGTAAATTATTGAAATCATCATCTTCTGCATTTTTTGTTTTCTGTACTTTTGTGATTTTAGCATCATTTTTTTTGTACCTGTAGTTTTTGGTGTGCTTTTTGTGGTAAAAACACCAGCTCCAGACATTAGCTGAAAGCCTATGGAAAATATGAAACACATGTTATTTAGGTGACCTTTCATAAAGCTGTAGCTTTTGTTTACAAAAAGCCTCCATAAATAGAAAAAACACACGCGGTATGGAAAAAAAATGCATTTTCTATGGCGTTTTTTTTTAGTGGCAGATAAACGCCAAATCAAAAGTGTGTGTAAGGGGCCTTATAGAGTCTATGGGAAATATGAAGCTCAGGACACAAAAGCCACTAAAAAGGCATGAAATTCATGTGTTTTTTTTAACAAGCCAGAAAAAAAGCCACAATAAAAGTGTGTGTGAAGGAAGCCGAAGACCTTGTCCACATTCAATGGGGCTAAAGAGAGCTGCTCTGACATATTCAAACTGAAACCATGGAATCTGCAGTGGATTTTGAAAAAGACAAAATCCTTGGTGTGAACTAGTCCTTAAGTGTCATGGACTTGTGTATAAAATAAAAGTGTGAGTATTTAGTTCTCAGTCGCTTAGGATGCCCATACACCTTCAATAGCTGTCAGCCGACAGCTATTCTTAGGACTGCACTATACACATGCATGCTCGGTTTGATGGAGCATGCATGTTTTCAATGGCAATAGAGATGAAAACCGCTTCCAGCCACCTTTGCCAACACTTATCTCCTACCAGAACTAAAGGCTGTATTAGACAGCTCGGCAACTGAATGCTTCCTTCCCGACCGTCGCCTGCTCACTAGCGGAGGACACCACTGCTATTACATGCAGCAATCTTCTCTGCAGCATGGGAAGGGACCGATCGCTATGCCATCTCTCTTCCCGACACTAAGTCGTTGTTTGCCGGCAGCAGATCGTGATTAGACACCACGACCTGCCGTCTGCAAACGATAATTTTTAAACATGTCAAAAGATTTAGATTGCCCGATGATCGAGCGCTTGCTAGTTCATCGGGTTATCGGCAGCAGTATTACACTGGCAGGTGATTTCTAATGAGCGTTACTACAAATGCTTGTTAGCGATCATCAGACGAAAAATCTGCCTCTCTAACACAACTTGCCCAATCTTCTTTCCTCTAACATCATCTGTCAGGGGAGACGCGGGAGCTTTAGCTAGTTGGCCAGCCTGGCTGATTAGAATGTAAGGTGTATGGGGGCTTCTAGATGTAACAGTGCAACTGATGACTATTATAAATGTAGTGATAGCCTGATGACCACGATCATGAACAAAGCTGATTATTTTCATTCACTAACAGGGCAGGAAACTGACCTGTGTGTTTATTAGATCTAGACCCCTCTGTTTGCATGTAGTGCAGATAAAGCTCCCTCCAGTGTCCCCTGGTGAGATTTCAAGGGACACAGGACTCGGAGATAAAAATAGCGCCTTCCGGCTATATAAGGAAAAAAACACTAAAGACATTGGATTATTTCTTGATCCAATATGTGAGTAGAAGCGGCCGTGTGCACTGCACTCCTGCAGTCATTTGTGTGTTTATGCCGCTATCTGTGCACACAATGAGCGAAGTCACCTTGTCCCATAGAGGGAAATGCTTTCCTATGGGCGTCTGTTGAAGGTCACACATCTTCCCATTGATCTCACAATGTTTGTTAATTACTTTGTCACTGATGTGGTGAAGGATAATTAAACAGCTCTGTTTATATCTTCATGCATAATTATGAGCCTAGCACTGCCACTCGCAGCCAACCAGCAGACAGCCAAGCCAAGAGCCTGACCGCCTAAACACTCACACAGACCGAGAGACAGGGCTTACCAGCCCGCTCCTGTCTGGCTTCATGGTCAGTGACCCCGGAGGAGGAACGGGCCGGGTAACCAATGCATCATACATCTATGTAACTGTGCTATTTAATCTGTAGAATGGTGTTACTGCTAGAAAGATCCTAACATGCTCCCTATAGCCCCCACAGTCCTCTCAGGTTCACCCTAGTAATTACGTACATCAGTACAGAATGGTCAACCTCTTCTTGCATTGTGGGATACCAGAATTTTTTTGGTATTTCACTAATCACAGCTAGGTACGATCGGTATTATTATGAAATCACCTACCTGAGGGTGCTCCTGAGGTTAGCTTCGCAGGTGCTTCTGCATCCTTGGAGACCGTCCTCTCTGATTCTCTCTCTTCCAGGTATCTACTGCCTCGGGGCCCTCTGGACTCAGTGTTATCTTCTTCATCGCTGCACCCCTTAGGCTGTACCATATAGACCCCATCGGGGGGAAGCTCGGACAGTCCTATTCTTTTGCAGTCTTTGTTCGTCCTTTCAGTGGGTTCATCTGTGTATTCTCCATTGACCCATTTCTCGATCACTTCCCTACGTCGCTTATCTTCCTCAGCACTTCGTTGATCAGTGCCAAGACCTTCAGTGGGATCCAATCGTTTTTGTTCTCCATTCCTTTCGTTGTTTTCTAAAGGTCCAACTTCAGCATCTCCTGTATCTGATCCCTGTTCTGATACAACTTGCCGGCTCAGTTTGGCACAGATAGCATTTAGTTTCAGGCCGCCTTTCCGTTTGGCAGCCATCTTCGGCTTTCCTGAGGTTCTGTCAGTGCAAACACTTCTTTCAGCTATAGGTAGAGAACAGCAGTGGTAAATGACCGTGACACAATTACAAGGGTGCAATGCAACATATGAACCACCTGCATGGCCCACAGCAGCTGCAGACCTAACCATTGCTTAAAGGGAAAGTCTAGTAGAACCAAAGCCTCCCATTGCAAATAAGTTTGGGCACCTGATATACCTCCAGGGGGTGGATCGGCAGAATCAGACAGTGGGTTTATTTAAAGATATACTGGCACCTTTTTTAATCTACGCAATTATTTACAATGCCCTAAAATAAATTTTTACTTTTCTTTCTTAATATAATACCCACAGCAGTATTTTCAGTGTGAATCGAAACTTTAGTGATGGGCACCGTTTAAATTCCACTGGGAAACCTCTGAAGACATAGGATTTGTTGTGCCCAGGTTCATCTCTAGTGCAGCTACAGGCAAAATACATAAATAATGCAAGATATTAAAAAAAAAAGGGGTAATCCAGCTTTTTTTTTTAATGCCAGAAGTACCCTGTTATAAAAAGAATTCTACTTACCTGCTCCCTACCATTCTGTTCCAGTTTCCTCCTGCAGTCCCTGTCCTATAAACTTCCACATTGATGGGTTCATGTGCACTGCTGCAGCCAATGACTGGCTTCAACAGTGACGTGTCTCCAGGTGGCATGGGATCCAGCAGTGAGTCAGGGAGCCAGAACAGAGCAGGCGAGTATGATTTTTTTCAATAAGTACAACAGGCTGCTTATGACACTTTAGAAAAAGTAAAAAAAAGCTGGACAACCCCTTAAAAGGCATTTTGCCAGGGTAGAAGCGCTGATTACTTCTCAGAGACTGTATTTTCTATGTAATTCTTGGTTGTTTTAAATACTACATGCTACAAAGTTTCTTTATAGAGAACCTTTCACCCAAAAAATACAATGCAATCTGAAAGCACCAGGTTATAGAGCAGGAGGAGCTGAGCAGATTGATATCTAGTTTCAAAAGATTCAGTAAAACTTGTAATTTTTACATTAACATCTGCAGCCCTGTGAAGAGCTATCGGTACAGGAGGGAGGCCACATAGACACTTGTACACACAATGCCATCAATCACTGAGGACCCCTCCACCTGCACCGATAGCTGTTCATAGGAGGTAGAAAAAGCACAGGTTTTACAAATACTATATATCAATCTGCTCCGCTCCTCCTGCTCTACAACATGGTCCTGTCAGATTGCATTGCATTTTGTGGTGACAGGTCCTCTTTAAACATTCATTTTTGCAATGTTCTATTAAGATACAAAGGTGAGAATTGTCACTGACTCTTAAAAAGAACTCATCAGCAACATATAAAACTAATGGCAATGTAGGTCCTGTTATAATGAAATCAGACACGAACCCTATGAAACTCTCAGCAGTCCCTTTTTAGAGATTTATAACTTTGAAAAAGTACCTGTATGGAAATGTGATCCATGGATCACTGTCTCAGAGTCATGGGGGAGATGCATAAAAACCAGTGTAAAGGAAAACTGGCTTAGTTGCACATAGGCACCAATCAGATTCCACCTTTCATTTTTCAGAGCTGCTTTGAAAATGAACCCCTTCATGACTGGCGCCATACATGTACAGCGCTAATCGGGTCTTTAAAGATGGCGCCCGCTTGTGCTGTAACTGTACTAACCCACAGAATGAAACAGACATGTCAGTTTTACTTCATAGGGTACGCTATAAAAACAAAACCCATAAAACTATGGCAGAATATTTTTTTTTTTTGCCAATTTTCCCCCATTTGGAATTTTCGTTCCAGCTTCCCACCACATCGTATGCTAAAGTAAATGATGCCATTAGAAATTACAACTTGTCCCGCAAAAAACAAGCCCACATATGGCTATGCGAATGGAAAAATAAAAAAGTTATGGCTCCAGGAAGGCAGGGAGTAAAAAACGAAAACACAAAAACAGAAAATCGCCCAGGGCTGAAGGGGTTAAAGGATCAATCTGGTTGCTACAGATAACTAAACCAGCTTTCCTTTGCACCAGTTTTGATAAATCTCATGACAAAAAGTCATGGGGGGGGGGGGGGGTCTTAGAACAATGATGGAGTCACTGCTATGACCCAGCCTATCTTAATTAGACTGACATCCTCCCAGCATGAGAATTTAGTGCCACAGCCGATAACGTGTCCAGGCCATGAGGATGTCAATCAAACTAAGATGGGCTGGTTCACCATTGCTTTAAGACACCCCAATGACTCCATGGACAAAGATATAACTTTGAAAAAGTACCTGTCCATCGCCAAAAGGGAACTGCTGAGAGTTTGATTTCGGTTTATCAGGACCTGCAGTGCCCTGTCAATTGTTGCTGACAGGTTCCCTTTAAAGCCACCTTATTTTACTATGATTTATTTAGTACTTGTGAGTTACGCTCCTCGTCTTTTGGCCGTTAAAGCAGAGCTGATCATATATCCATTGCCATAACAGAAGCATGGCTGCCTTTTTCATCATGTTGCCGGCAATATACTGGTGTAAGTCAGACCCCGGTGCACTGCTCCCAAATATAATCCTCTAACCCCACCGTTTACAGCAAACACACTGGAGGTTCGACATGTTAAAGGGCGGCCAGAACAACTCTCCTTAACAGCGTCCGGACCCTGAGCTATTTCTAAGGTTAGGGCTTGGGGGGTGTCATGGCTGTATCTCACTGGGTACATATAAATCCATAAGAAAATGTGAAGGTGACCATGGTGAATAATCAAGAAATGGATGTTAATCACAGTGGAGTAGAAATGGTTAACTGGCTGCTCCTGCACTGGTCTGACGAGCCCAGCATGTTATTACTCTGTTAAAATAAACATCCCGCTTTATTTCATTTAGCCCAAACAAAAATTCTTTTATTTTACATCAATATAAGGAAGACATTCATAAAACCGGCCTGTCAAACTGAACATTTTCATCTTTTTCCCAGCACAAACTCACCAACTACTTTATTTACACACACAACTTCCTCTTAAAACAATGCCAGCGCTATTTAATTGCCTCAAGGGCCTGCCTTCCAAAAGTAGTGAGGATGCACGGGAGAAAGATCTGCAAGGAGGAACTCTGCTTCTTCATTCTAATCTATGGAAAAATCCACCTAGGAGTATGCTGGGATGTGCGTCTTATACAGGAGTGGCTATAGGTCACACAGCTCTTGTAGAAAAAAAAGTACCGGTATTGTTTGTGATTTATTTATTTTTAATAAAGGTGAAATAAAACTTTCAACAAAATTATACTGTGTGAACCAAGCCTAACTGCAAATCGGGTTGTAATATGGAGGATGTGGTTCAGCTTTAAACTTACCTGACTAATTCTAGATCAATGAACATAATGTATTAATCTGAAATATCAATGCTGACGATTACTTGAAGAAAGCCATGAAACCGAAGTATATGTAAATTGAAACAGAGGAAACAGAGGAAATTACTACCTTATTTAAAGGTGTTTTCTTAGTCTTTTATACAGATTACCTATCCTCAGTATCTGATCAGTGGCGGTCTGACACCCAAGACCCTCACTGAACAGCTGATTGAAAAGGCCACAGCGAGTCCTGCGGACTCCTTGCAGTTTACCCTAGGCCAGGGACATCACGTTCGATGGTCACATAGCCTACGTGCAGCTCAGCTCTATTCAAGTAAATGGGGCACAGCCAGGCTCGGACTGGCCCACCGGGGAGGCGGGGGATTCCTCGGTGGGCCCCCAGTCTCCTGCGCCCAGAGATAATACGGAGGAGTAATTATTTCTCTTGTTTCTCAGGAGTTATAATTATTGTAGCCACTAGGTGGCAGTATTTCACAGCGATGCAGCCTCCTACTGGTGTAAATTGTACAGGAGGCCCTGCAGTATCTTCTAAACTTCCCAGCTGCTGGCAGTGAAGGAGGAGAGAACATGTCTGGCCATCCTCCTGCCCTCCCTGCTATCAGAAAACTGGCTGCTGGAGAGAAGCACAGTGTGTGACAGTAGTGAGCTGTAGACGACTGTAAGGGGGAAATAGGGGATTTGTTTATAGCAGACACAGATCTATGTGTGCTGTTCTCTGCAGAGTTCAGAGTGGTATTGGGGGGGACTCTGCCCTAGGTCCCCCCACTGCCTCTGCTTTAAGTGCACCCTCATAAGTGCTCCAGATGCCCCCCAATGCCCCCACTCTAAATGCACCCCTAATATTGCGTCTTCTCCAGTTGCCCCCCTAATACCTCTGCTCCAGGATCAGCACTATTACCCTGCCTCAGGCGACCCTAATGCCTCAGCTTTAGGTGCACCCCCATTAGTGCCCCAGCTCCAGATGCCTCCACTCTAAATGCACCGCTAATATTGCCTCTTCTCCAGTTACCCCTGCTCCAGGATCACCACTATTACCCTGCCTCAGGTGACCCTTATGCCTTTGTTTCAGTTATGACCCTCCATTTGTGCCTTTTGCTCACATTGCTCCTCTAGCACCTTTGCTTGGGCTTTGTTAAAGGTTGTGACCTGCAAAGGGGGTTGGACTTATGACTGAAAAATTCTGCACAGTGCGTCACATTCTCCAGTATTGACACGTATGGTTTACATGGCGGCAGTGATGATATTCCATATTTACAGGCATCACTGCTGCTGCCATGTAAAGAGGTGGAGTAGTGGAGGAATTAAAGGGGTTGTCCAGGTTTTCAAGTTATCCTCTCCACACCATAGGGCATAACTATATGATTAGTGGGGTCCAATTCTGCGACCTCCCACTGATTCCAGGAACGGGTCCTGTTCCCCCGTATGCCCTGCTGCTCCATTTATTTTCTTTGGGACCACTGGAAATAGCCAGCGCTGTATTCCACCATCTCCGGCGACCCCATGGAGAATGGGTGGAGAGGCAGGGCATATGCTCGACCTGCCACTCAATCAAGAACGGGGATCAGTGGGGGCTCCAGCGTTCAGACCCCCACAGATCACTTAGTTATCCCCGATCCTGTGGATAGAGGATAACTAGAAAAGTGGACACAGCCCCTTTAACAGGTGAGCATTTCTATTTTAGTTTGACACATATTTTGGGCCAGGTTTTTAATTTTAATTTTATTTTTTTTACACCCAAAGAAAACCTTTAAAGATAGGGAATGTGAAAAGGTCCAACAGCTATGACACGACAGGTGATAAGTATCTGATTGATGGGGGTCTGACTGCTGGGACCCCCATGATTAAGGGAACGTGTTCTTAAGACCCTTGTGTACATACATTGGTGGTAATGTAATTGAATGTCTCAGGACCCCGTTTTTCATGATCAGTGGGTGTTCCAGCAGTCAGACCCCAGCAATCTGATATTTATCACCTATCCTGTAGATAGGCAATAGGTCATTATGGTAGGACAACCCTTTTAAATATACTGTAGATTATGTGCAATCTGAGGAGGTTACGATTTAGTAAATTTCATGCCAGACATTTATGCTTAAAGGGGTTAAAGGGTTTGTCTCACTTCAGTAAATTGCATTTATCATGCAGTTACTACAAGACACTTACTAATGTATTGTGATACTTCATATTGCCTCCTTTCCATCACATTATACACAGTACGTATCCGTGCAGAACAGCCATGCGAACATAGACACAGAATGCACACAGTCATTTTTTTTTTTGCGACCCCCATTAAAGTGAACGGAACGGTACGGACATGGAAAAAAAATAAGTTTGTGTGTAGTAGCCCTAAGGTGGGCCCCCAGAATCAGTTACACTGGTGGGCCCTAAGTACCCCAGTCCGACACTGGGCAGTGCTGCAATCCAATGGAGGGCGCTGTGCTTGGTAGGCTGCTAGGAGCTCTGGTGAGCACCACGGCCTTGTCAAACAGCTGATTAGCAGGGGTGGCAGGAGTCAGACTCCCACCAATCAGATACTGATCACCTAACCTGAGGATCAGTAGAAAAAACTTGGAAAATCCCTTTAAACTTTACCTGGCTAATCCATTTTTTGGGAGTTTCTGGGGCTCATCTTCAAATGCTATATACACCAGTTTTCTGGTGTCCAAAAGGTAAAAATGTTTATGCAACAGCATTCTGTGCAATGATTCTGCGACTTTCTGCCTCTCTTAGCTGCTGTCGCCACTTCTTTAAGAAAGTGCGTGTTGCTTATTGGTAGGGGGGCCACCATTGCCCAACAAATTTACCATATATTACGCCAGAAAACAGTATAACCGAAGTCTCTGCCAGCTTCCAGCTAGCTTAGGTTTCAGTTTCTCGACATCACAGATGCAATAAATTTATTAAGGGGCCTGCATCTCTTAATAATATGATTGCGTTTTACTCAGATAGGGTTTTTACGGGGTGTGAAATGCCAGTCTTTAGTAAATGAGTCCCACTGTACTTAATGTGATGTCTGCTAAATGGGCATGTCTGAGATTACAAATTGGGTCTACTTCTTCCCACCACCACTCCTGTCCATAGTCTGTGCCTAGTATTGTAGATCAGCCCTATTTGAGTCAATTCTGCAAATTCAAAAAATATCTAATATACAAGTGTGTCAGTATATAAAATTCTTTAAAATAATAAAAAATTATTTATTGTCTCAGACTTCCCATGTAACAACAATTTTCTTTAGAACTTCCATGGTTTAGGCCTCCATAATCTCTTTCAAGTCAAGACACAGCTGAAATTTGTGAGCCCCCCACTGTAATGTGGATGTGGCCCTCGGTACCATACACCCATGTATTCATGGGGTTAGAATGAAAATCACTGCATGCTGGTGTATCCAGTATACAGCACATTCTACCATCCAGATTATCAATAAAACACATTATTGCTTTTAGTTCAGGAAATGACCTTGGACATTCATTGTCCCTGATTGTGTCCTTGTCAGTTTTACGCTTCCAGGAGACTAGGAATTTTAGTGAGCGTGCTGCAATGAAATTTCCATTAATTTTTTATTTTTTTTTTGCTTGTATTCTTGGATTATTTTTCTGATAGAAGCATGCTCTCACTTCTGTAGACTGCTGACGTGTAGTAAAATGACCCATACAACCATCTTGAAATAATGGAAGCTGACAAAATCTAAGTAGTACCTTCATTTGTGAGGCTATGAAATACCTCACCCAAAGCCTAAGCTGAAGACATTCAGAATGCACAATACTAATACATCATAGATGTTTGGCCATAAATACCATAAAGTGGTATCCAACTTTTTGCACATTTGTACAGGGCAAAAAAGAAATCCAAAAATTCTAGAAATCCTTCCTCCTCTTTTGGTAATCTCTTGTTAAATCTCGTCCTTGTATTGTGCTACCTGAAATATATCTGGAAGGTCTCGGTGTGTGGCTTATTCTTTAAAAAGAGGGGCATCTGTTTCCAGCTGTCATTCACCCAGCTTGTTAGTACCACATCTTCCAAACAGCCAGATGAAATATTAATCCTGTGTATTTTCATTAGGTAAACTTAATTGCTTGCATCTGAT
This sequence comes from Bufo bufo, assembly GCF_905171765.1. Lineage (NCBI taxonomy): Eukaryota > Metazoa > Chordata > Amphibia > Anura > Bufonidae > Bufo > Bufo bufo. The sequence goes on along the minus strand of NC_053389.1, from coordinate 151,542,342 downwards.
GAACTGATTGTCTGTGCAGTGCAGACGACTCATCACCAGCATCAACACTTGTGTCAATGGCACAAACTAGAACTTGTCACCTTCATCACATTGTGCCAGGGTGACCCCCAGGGACTGCACATGTCCAGAGTACTACAACACCCAGCACAACATAGACACAATAGTGTAAAAATGCTACAGTGGTCCTAGGAGTTATTACATACCTGGTACATTGGAACATCTACCTGTGAAGTTTAACGAATGCTAAGACGGTAATATTGAGACATAAAACTCCCCTATAAGTGATATTTCGGAGAGGAGACTTGCAGATTATTGATGGGACTGTTGTGATGTGCTCTACATTCACCGAATAGAGGCACCCTAACAGTACACCAGAAAACTGCTGGAAATGAAATGTCCAATACGTAATCAAAGGTTAACCAAAGCCTTTGTCTTATTACCCAAAAGTGAAGTTTACCATAAAGATTTGTCCGTACATGAGGCTACCGACCCTGTTAATAACACATGCGGCTTCAGCATGCAAAGTGTTAAATGCAATTGTTAAATGGTACGGCAGATTGCCCCAATAAATAATTTACTGATATTTATAAATATTCAAATCAGCAAGCATCAGAAATTGAAAGGGAGGTGACATTAATTCCAGAGCTTTCTAAATTCATTTGAGAATCGTTTCTCATTTCAAACAAATATTAAATCTTTGGCGGCAGTCCTGAAACACCCTGAGTGCTGCGGTAACTCCCACAATGCATCACTGAGGATCCGGGCCTGTGACAATGTAACGTATAGACACATCCTAGAACCTGAGATATATAGTCCATACGGATCTGTGTACAGAAAAAAACATGATAAACTAGTGATTATCCCTCAGACCCAAGTAGTTGATAAAAAATATTTATATGTACCAGGCTGTGGATGGCAATCTTTGGCATAGATACTCCATCTTACTTAAAGGGGTTCTCCAGGAATTAGGAAAATGAAAATACTTAAATATTACTTTATTATAAATTTATTCCCAAGTACCTTTCATCAGTTACAATGGCTCCTTTTGTCTAGGGAGCAATTAATAGGAGAAATAAAATGCCTGCCGTCCTATTAGTGCACACAAAGCCTGTCCTAATCACACAGCAGGACAGTTACTTCAGAACACTGAGGTGAAGAGCTGCCTCATCCTCCTCTCTGCTCTGCTTGTCAGGGATTATGATCTTGAATACAGATAAGATCTTTTGCTGATTCTCTGTAGGAATGGAGTTCATGAGGAGACATGAAGTACAGAGAGGACAGTGGGGATGTGGCTGATGAGCAGCAGCACTTGTATGCAGTCTACATTACCACAGTCTGTCCTGTCCGTTCTCTCAGTACTTTATGTCTACTCATGGACTCCATTCCCACAGAGATTCAGCTGAAGATCTTATCAGCTCTATTCAGGATGATAATCCATGACAAGAAGAGGAGGATGAGAATGAGGATGATGTGTGATTAGGACAGGTTACGTGTGAACTAATAAGATCACGGCCATTTTATTTCTTCTAATGATTTCTCCCTAGACAAAAGGAGCACTTATAACTAATAAAAGGTATTTGAGAATATATTTATAAAAAAGTAATATTTAAGTATTTTAATTTTCTTAATTCCCAGAGAACCACTTTAAAGAGGTTGTCCCATTTGAGACATGGATATGCTAACATTGTCAGATAGGTGCAGGTCCCACATCTGGAACCCACTTTGATCTCCAGAACGGGGCCCCCAAAGCGAAGTGAAAGCATCCATGCATGTGCAACCACCCTCCATTCACCGCTATGAGAGTTTCAAAAATAGCAGAGCTCTGGCTCAGCTATTTTCAGCAGTCTTATAGCGGTGAATTGAGAGGTGGCCACTCTTGCGTGGCACACTCTGTATTCACCGCTCGGCTGTTTTCAGAACTCTCATGGCGGTGTGGTGTGCTCTGCTTCGATTCGGGGGCCCTATTCTGGAGATAGGTGCGGGCCCCACCTCTGGATCTTGCTCCTATCTGACATCGATGCATATTTCTAGTGATGTGCCATCAATGTCCCAGATTGGCCAATCCCTTTAAGAACCATTTGATGCTTATCTAAGGTAGCTATTTGACATGATAGCCACTATCCAACCACATTTTTCATTTATGGCTATACCAGACTCCAGGAACTGCCCTTGTTCTCAGAAGATGGCTCTCTCATGCCAGGGATGGTCATCCACAATACAGGCTGTTTTATACCACCATTGACCCTCCTTATTATGCAGTCTTGTCTTTTCAATTTCCAGAAGGTTGCTGTGCACTTTTTCCCTTCCATTTTCCAGCCCTCTCAAGATCTGCTGATTGTCCTAGCCTTTCTATCCTGGTCCAGAAAAATGAGCCCCCTCCCTTGTTCTATCTGTAAATCATGGCGTGGAAAGAAAGGGGGGATGGACCTGGCATCCCTGCTGAATTATAGGTTTTCTAATGCAGGGCCGGCTGTCAGCTCCCTGTACTCTGCTTTATAGCTCTGTCTGTGTGTCTCTGAACTCCCTGGTAGGAAATAAAGTTACCCCTTGGCGAGACTTCTAAACATTTCATTCAGTGTGAATGCTGCTTAAGAAAAATGAGCATATATTTCTTCCTAAAGATGTATTATCCTCTTCTCTGGATGAAGCTTGCACAATGTATGAGCTGTAGAGGCTGTGATACAATACAAAGTGCCCGATCCAGTTTACATGACTGTGCGCTGGGCCAGGCAACATATGTTATTATCTCAAGGCACACAGCAAATTATTTTCTGCATCATTTTTATTTTATTGATTGGGCCAGAATTGTAGAAACTGTCCATTGTGGTTTAGACCTAAGTACTTTTTCATTTAGACTGCACTTATCGTACATTATTGCTTTTGCAGCATACCATACCCCCTATACTAAAGCAAAATAACCATCATTTTATGAGGAAATTGTGGCTATTAGATGAAGATGGTAATACCACTTTTATGCCAGTCTTGAGCCTCATGCATATATCAGTACAATGTGTACAGAGCTTCAAATGGCTCCCTATTAGGGATACTTCAGTACATCACGTGCCGCCATATGGTACCTCTGTATGATATAGTATTCACCTCAAGAAGCAATTTCTCAAACCTCTATATCAATCAGATGTATGGGCCTATGGATTTCCATGGGCGCTGTATCATGTATCTGTACAACACAATGCTGGCAGATAATGGCCATCATCATCCTCACAAACAGATCTATGAACCACCAATCTTGTATCACGGTTTGAAAAACTGGTCCATGTAAGCGGGCATAAACCAGTGTGACTACTATTAATCTAAATCATGTGCAGGTGGTCTACCAGAGAATTTAGGTGAAGAATCATGGCAGTGTATAGGATCAGTGACAGTAATATCTTATTCCTTTTGCAATATCCATAAGCCAAACATTGAAAGAAAAATTCCACCCATATTACCAATACCTGGGCGTCCATGGATTTGCTTGACATCTAAATGTTCTGAAACTACCCAATTTGCCTCTGAAGAGTGAGCCAAAGTTTTGATGACAATTATTTTGTCACTCATTTTAATCAAGAACTATCAATACTAAGTCCTAACAATTTAATAGCCCAAGTGGGTAATGGATTAACTTTGTGCCCAAAATTGTGACTTTTTTGCCCTTTTCCATCTCCCTCGCCACCTTTACAAAAAGCGGGTGGGAGAATGCAGGCCATGGGCGAGAACTCTGAAGCCTGACTCATCATAACCTGGCGCTCATTCGACCAGCATTCCATGCCAGCCTAGCTGGCACTGATTTGGTTTTTCTTCACCAGAATTATGATCTCAATTATTCGGGTGTGTCGTACGCCAACAGGGTTTAGTATTAAGAATGGCGTGTGAAATGTCAGTCTTAATACAACCTCCCGGATTCCAACCAATGAAAAAACATTATCTAATAAATAATAAAGGACCCCACGTGACCAACATCCACCTGACAAGTAAGTTAAAGGGGTATTCAAGATTTAACCATAGATGACCTATCCTGCAGAATATCTGACCTGTAGGGTATCCAGCACCCCATATACCTGCCGAAAAGCTTTTTCAGAGTAGCTTTGTCCATTGTGTAATGGATGGAGCGATTAACTGCAGCACTGCTCCCACCGAAGTGAATGGGAGCAGTGCTGCAGTTACCAGCTCTATCCACTACACAGTGGATGGAGCTACTCTTTAATAGGTGATCAGGGAGGGGTTCGGGGTGTCGGACCCCCGCTGATCAGATATTGATGGCCTATACAGATGATAGGCCATCAATATTAAAATGCTTGAAAACCCCTTTAAGCAGCCCATACGCAATAGATGAAAGCTGACAAAAAGGGAAGATTTTAACCATAACAAATGTTTGTCAGGTGGAATTTAACAATTGACCAATTGGTATGGAAAACCATGTCCAAAATTAGAGTATTCGCCACCCCATCAGAGGACATCTCAATGCCCCATCCAATCACATATGCTTCACCTACTTAAAAAAAAAAAACACAAAAAATGCCCCCTAGATTGCTTCACAACTGAATAGAAAGAGAATAATCAATCCAACGTGTGCATTTTTTTCCTCCATAAACTCGATTTCTCTCTCCTTCTGAAAACAAGTGAGCTGTAAATACTGTTTAACCTCTCCCCCTCCCCTCCGCTCTATAAAAACACAAATATGCCATAACTCAGCCCTTCCAGCCCTGGCGTCTCCGCCATGCCCTGCTGCAGGCCTCACTGGAAGGTCAAAACAAACGACTTTCCGATTCACTGCTCCTGAAATAATTTTGTGTATTAAAACCTGAATCTGCACTTTCTGGACCGAAAGGCCCTCTTAATTATTGCAGCCGTCCTTGGGACGGACAGTGATCCTTCACGAAGACACAGTAACCAACCCCCCCCCCCCCCCCCTTCGCCAATCTGTTTGCAAAGTGTGTCTGTCCTTTATTAAATTGTTTTCTTTTCCACATTATCAGTTGCCATGGAGACCTCATCTCTCGGATTATTTGAATTTCATTATATCTATTGATTTGGGAGCATTTCATCTTTTTTATTGTTTTTCTGTCAATTTTCAAAACGAATAACCATCTAATTTGCGTCAGTGCTGATTATGTTTGTTCCTCAATAGAGGTCGGCAGCTGCACCATGCACACAAATCAATGTACAGCCAGCTCAGCGCTGCCTGCCTGCCTGCGAGGGCATCTTACAAACACAACAGCTACACTAGTGCTACACACAGCTCGCCGCTCCTCACACAGACACACAACGCAACAACTCATACGTCTAGTCCTTTTTTTTTATTATTATAATTTTTTTTTCAATTAGAAACCGGACGTGCAAATGTGTTTACCTAGGCCGATTTATCACGAGCTATAATACAGTATTTCCTTTCTGCCTCTGAACCATACTTCCGAGAGCAGAAAATATAAGGATGAAGAAAGCGCCAATGGACGGATTTTCATCCATATAGGACCATAGCTAACTCATCTTTTTATTGTTCCTGTACGTAAAAATTCCTGGCCTTTTCATTTTAAAAATGAACGTTAAAACCCAAAATGGAATTGCCAATTAGTGATGCCACAATTTGGAGTTCTAACATATGATAAGAGAAACCCTGCCTCCTTCCAGTCCTTGGGGAGAGAAGGTTTCCCCAGAATACCCCTGGCGTGCACTATAGGGTAACCGGATCCTGGTCCAAACAGATCCGGAGGCTCTCTGCAAAACTGAGTACGTTCAGACATAAGACTTTTAGGCTCAGGTTTTTTTTTTTGCAAAAAATCTGACGTGAACAGATACATGGACAAATCTGGACACAAAAAGTACAAATAGCCAGAGCATCATATAACGGTAAAGTGAAACTTAAGGAACTTTACAACTTCTACAGATCATTGAATATCTCAGGCTGGTACGGGAGACATCATACAAAGCCTGACACAATACAACACAAGGCTACGCTTTATTTTCTTTATTGTCACTTTATGTGGACAGCAACAGAAGGGGGGTACAAGTCATTAAAGTGCTTACTTGGTTCCTTTTTTATTTTAAATAATTTATGCAATTTTAAGCATTTGTGTATAAATTTTTTAATAAGCCACCCTGGAGCAAAATGGCCATTAGCAGCCCATGCACTGCTGTCCAATCGTCTCAGACCAGGATCACTCGCACAGCACTCTTGCCTTTTATGACAAGATAAAATGCTTTTAAAGCAATTTGCACGAATATGGAAATTTCCTTGCATTTTTTTTTTTTTTTTATAGATGCTTTCCTTAGCCATGAGGGACAGACAGACTCTTAAGTGTTCGTTCACGTGTATAATATATGTAGCAAAGCCGAGTCCGACAGTGCATATAATGCCACATTTGTCCCACTCCGTATTTAGGAAGCGCCGTTTGTCTACAAGTTCTGTAAGATGGTATAGACATTCATTTTAAGGATGCTGCTTGCTTTGCCATAGCCTTGCTTGGTATATAATATATGTCTGATCTTATTAAACTCCTGGAGTTTATTTCCTCTGATTGAGTTTTCGGAGACTTCTCAGATGGGATAATATAGAGTTTAAACTTTCCAGGGAACGGACGGTGGGTTATATCTATATCTCGCCACAGTCCTCACCGTGTATGTTCCCGTGTGTCTCGGCAGCTTCACATCGATGGTGCTCTCCGCAGCTGTCTGCCTCACAGCCTTGATAATTTAACTGTCGCAATTCTTGTTTTCTGTAACTGTCCCTAAAATAACAGGTTTCCATCTTAAACAAACATTCCCACATTGGAGAAAAGGCTGCGGTTTAAGCGGGTCCCTCCGAGTGCTCTGTTTGCACAGATCTCTTCAGTAGAGGTCCCCTCCTGACGAAGTGACTTATTAAAGTTTAAACAGTAATTAACAGAACAATAAAAATAAAGGGATGTTTGGGGAGCTGTAGCACACACTGGGTTTTTGGCAGCGCCAGCACTTTCCAGTGCCCTGTGCTGGCAGGGAAAGGCTGTAGCAGAGCCAGGGAAATAAATCGTAGAACGAGAGGATGGATGAGAGGCAGAGGGTGAGGCTGATGTCCTGGGAACCTGGGATACAGGGGTCATGACACACTGTGCGACCCGACTGTCGGGAGGCAAATGCGTGTGGCAAGCAGCTGAGCAACGTGCTGCACATTCATCGCGTGGCACAGGCTTGGATAACATGAATGGAGACGTAGATGTCACAGACTGGTGAGGCAGATAGAAGTTATTCTAAAAATTCTAAAGATACCCTGCATATGATAATTTTTAGTATGAGCACAGATTCCTACTCCCTAAAAGACAAGCCGAGCTAGCAAGGTAATAGCCCTGCTTCTTCACCGCCATACATCACCCAGGTATTCACTTGTATTTGCACTGATGACAAATACAAGAACTTAAAAAAAATATAACATAAAACACAGCATGAAATATAAGGACATTTGAATCTCCATTTTGTATATGTAATGAAATGATATAGAAAGTGAACGTAGCGGTGGTTCAGGGGCCGCCTGGCACTACGGTATCAGTGGGAATATAGTCTTTGGAGGGGGCGTGATGTTCCTATATGATCCTATACTTGAAGAAGGATCTGTTACAATCAGTCTGAACAGACATTATCGACACCAGCTACATTGCCTGCCATGTACTTGCGTTTGCTAAGTCTGTTGTCAACCATCTGGGGATAGGAATTACAGTCACCTTGCTAATCCTATACGTACTAAACCCTAAAGCGGGTTACAGAGGATGGAAGAGGCAGGTGGAGAATACTGGCGAAAAAAAAGTGGAAGGATTCAGCAAAGTTGTGTCTGACCACTCACAATCCCGTTGTAATAGACATCACAAGGAAAAATAAAATCACAAACCGAGAGAGACACCAAATAATGACCCAGGTAACAACCAGACGTGGGTATGTTTTACCCAGACATAGGCATTCACACAGAAAAGCGCAGACACAAAGTCCCCACTCCAGCGCGAGGCTGTCAGGTAAATTAGATCTGAAAGCTGACAATTTCTGACCATATTTCCTTGATTATTTCAAACAAATGCACACCAGCCGCTGTAAGGAGATTAAAGTGACATAAACGTCCCGGGTGGGAGGAGGGAGGGCAGAGAATTCAGGTCACCCCCATCCGTCCCCCATCTGACAGCCGCTATATCGCTATCCAATCCAATAAAATCCCCCCCCCCCCCTTTTGCTTTAATTAATTTTACAGCTAGCTTGCTTAATTACTTTCAATCAAAATCCTCCTGCCATCACAAAATTAGAAATGGTTGAGCTCCATTAGCCTAAATTCTTCATTTCCATACAGATCTCGTCCATGCAGTTCTCGTCTACATGTTCCCTCACTTTGGGAGGCCTAAGCTAGTCAATCACTGGGGGCTCATACTCTTGGGAGGCCAGGGGCTAGGAGATCATGTCCCCAGGGGGCTTGAGTAGAACAGAGGTTGGAGGATTACACGCGTGAGTGAATTGAATACAGGGGCATCATACTACTGACAGTACAACTGGGGAATCAACAATACTCGCAGGAGGCTGGGGAACTGGAATCACATTCCTTGGAGACATGAATCAGCTAGGCACGATCCTACTCCCAGGAGGCTGGAGAACGGCATTTACAGGCCCGATGGTATCACACAATGCACTGGATGTATGTGGGGGATTATACAGTTAGAGGATCATACTCCTGAGAAGCCTGAGTGAGTTGGCACGGTTGGAAAAGGCTCGAGTCACTTGGGGGTAGATGAATGTCTTAATCAAATTAGTGCCTTAAGATCACTCGACAAGGGAGGGCTGGGTCCAGCCCATGCTAGGGGATCACACTTCAAGAGACATGAATGAGTTCACTACAGGCAGATTAAATACCATGTAGGTGATCACGTTTGTGTGAGGTCAGGGCAGAGGGTCGAATGCTTCGCTGCTGTGACATAACAACCTGGGTGCATCTGTACGAGTCCAAGGAATTATATGATAAGAAGTTTAAAGGGAACCTCTCACCAGCGACCTCTCTATCCAACTCTTCACCTTTCTTTTGTTGATGCCACACTTCATTCCCAAGTTATGATGCTTTTTCCTAATATGCAAATTAGGCCTTTGGTGCAATGAGGGCATCACCGTTGCACTTGTTGCATCCAAGCTCCACTCCTTACTAAGGCCAGCCCCTTCCTTGGTGCTTTGATTGACAGGGCCAGGCATTGGCAATGCAGTGAGAGAGGGCTTGGGCACAGAAAGGAGTGGAGCCTGGGTACAACAAGAGCAATGGTGATGCCCTCATTGCACCAAAGGCCTAATTTTTATAGTAAGAAAAAGTATCATAACTTGGGAACGGAGCCTGAGATCAATGCGAGAAAAACAGTGTTTTAATCAGGTGAACAGCGGCTACGCAAACAGTTTGATAGGGGGCTCTCTGGTGACGGATTCCCTTTACATGAGAGGCTGATTGTAATCTTAATTCTCCAAACATGCACAGAGATGAGTGCTGATATTGACGCTCATCTAAAAGGGAAACAATAAGTAGGAACAGTCCAACCTGTGTGACCCACACTTTTCTGCACAGCAGCTTTCGGTGAGATTCTGTCTGTGGGCGACCTTAGTAATCACACTCATGGGACTGTGGCTTGAGCTTGAGACTTGGGGATTGAACTAGAAGCTCTTCAATGCTTTTGGTAAATGTTTATAGCAACCATTAAAGAGGTACTCTGATTATTTAACGTTATCCCCTAGCCACAGGATAGGGGATAACTATGATATCGGTGTGAGTCCTACTGCTGGGACCCCCATCCATCACGAGAACGGGGACCCCCGTGGAGACCTTTGATATCAACATAGCAGCCGGTTGGGAACAGGTGCGGCTGCTCCATTCATTTTCTGGGAGTACAGAATATATAGAAATGAATGGAGCAACCATGCGCATGTCCAACCGTCTGCTCTGTTCATATCTGGGGGCTCCCGGTCTTTTGACTAGTGTGGGTCCCACAGATCTGGAATACCCCTTTAAATTGTGCCCCCCACATTACCTATAGTCTTAGGCATATAGGACTGTAATTCACGGTGCAGCCAATACAACCAATCAATGAAAATGCTGCATATTTTAACTTAATAAAGGTGCTTTTTAAACTCCTCTGCTGACAGCTGAGAAGACGCACGGAAAAGGAGGTCCAGACCCCCGCAAATGCGCCCTACAGAGCACAGGCCGGTAATGTGGCTTGACACATAGGAGCCTGTTATTTTTTCTGTCATCGCTTGGATGAAGCTGTTCAAAACGATCAGCGTTAAATTCTATCTAACCAAAACCAGAGTTACTGGTGTCTTCATGTACTACAGCCCAGCCAGTGTTAGCCACACAGGCAGACCGGTCAATGAGAAAAGAAAACTAAACCCTGACAATACACTCTAGGCAGTAATAGTAATGATAGGAAATAGGTGTTTAAAGGGGTTGTCCAGCCTGACCTCAGTGTGAGCAGCACTGGATGACGAGCACTGTCCACCACAATGTTGGCAGTGCAGTGTAGTTCTGCCACAGACTTCCGACGACAGAGCTACACAGAGCAGCTGATTCTCGGCGGTGTGGGGTGCCAGGCCCTTGCCGATCAGCAACATGCTGGGTTTACATTCTGTGGCCTAAACCCCAACTCCTGTAGAGGCCAGTGGCCACACAACTAACTGAGGCAATAGCTTCAGGATTATAGGGCTATAGACTGCTGTGGTTAGATGGGGTTTTGGCACACAGCAGCCTGAGCGTTTAAACCCAGCGAAAAAATGGTGTAACTTTTGCCCTCATATGACATTTTTGTAAAATGCAGTCATGATACCAAGGTGCAGCAGACTCCCCAGTAGTGTCCATAACCAGCAGAAGGGAATGTTAAAGAGAACTCTAGCATGGAGTTGAATTAGGCCCTGTTCACACTGGTGCTGAGCTCTGTTGTACAGTAACAATAGCATTGACTGCATTGATAGTCTTTCCCTAAAATAAAATCTAGTGGAAACCTAACGGATACATTCAAAGTCAAAAGTGGAAAAAGTGACTCTAAGGTGAACAGAGATTATTAGGTGAAAATTGCTGAATTAAAAGCCAATATTAACATGTCTGGGATTTGTATCATTCAGGGTCAGTTTGTCATAGACATGACTAATATACATCCAGTAAGGCCTTATGCACACAAACGTATGTATTTTGCAGTCCGCTGGCCCCTAACAGAACAGTACTATCCTTGTCCGTAATGCGGACAATAATAGGACATGTTCTATTTTTTTGCGGAACGGAAATACGGACATGCGGAAACTGAATGCACACAGAGTAAATTCAGTTTTTTTTTGCGGACCCATTGAAATGAATGGCAAAAAAAAAAAACGGACACGGAAAGAAAAAACATTCATGTGCATGAGGCCTAAGGCTAACCTCCGTTCCATGTCCTTTTCTCTTCTCTTCAATGGTTTTCCCCATGAATAAAAACAGAACATCTAAAAATTTGCACAGCCACTCATATTCATCCAATTCTTAAAGGGGGTGTCCAAGATTATAAAAACAGAAGAAAAAAAACAGTGCCGCACACAGGTTGTGTGTGGTATTGCAGCTCCCATTCACTTCAGTGGAGGTGACAACAGATGGACAGGTGTGGCAGTGTTTCTGGAGTAAGCAGCCATGTTTGTCTGATCCTGGACAAGCACTTTAAATGCGATGAGGCGATCAGACGCCAACATTAGAAAGAAAAAGATTTCTTTCTTATTATAGCTCATCAGCACAAATCATCTGTTTATCTATGGATGCAGCAGACGGGGTCACTAGTAGTCATTGTCAGTGATATATCTTTACGTGTAGTACAGATAAAGAACCAGAGTGAAATTGTAGAATGTATTTTAGAATTCAAAAATCTCAGTTTTAAAGGACTAGAAAAACATGGCAGCTCTCTTCTCGTTGGTTGTGTCCCTGCAGCTCAGCTCCTTTTGAGTGAATCCGTTTTAGCTGCAATACCACACACAACCTGTGGACAGATGTGGCACTAGTTTTGCATGAGTATAAAGGACATATTTTATACTGAGCTGACAGTGGCAGACTATGTAGGAAATAGTAGTGTGCTGCTTTTAATGTATTAATACATTTTTGGGAGAAATTACAAAGAAGCAGCAGTCTTCTAAGAGCACCTCCAACACATGTGGCCTAAGCCACAGTTACTGCACTGGCTGCAAGTCCACGTGCAGCCTGAAAATTAGCAGCCACCATGGCTCTAGCCGCACGTGTAATCTCGCCCTACAGAATTGTTATATAATGAGAAATACAAGCATTCACTAAAACAAAAATATGGGGGGAATTGACAGGTCGTCTTGTTGACGGCAGTGTCAGTCTAGCACATGCAGAACAGCCAATAAATAATTCTCATATGCATCCATCTGTTGGCAGCAGCAAGTCAGCTTGCTGATGGTCTCCCAACAGCTGCAGGTGCATTTTTTTATTCCTCGTTCAATGACACAGCGTGTAATAAAAAAATAAACATGATAATAGCCCATTTGTTACCGTGAAACAGTCAATCAAGTGAATGAGTTTTCTGAGGTGTCGGGGAAGGTGTGCATTGACATCAGAAGAACGGATCTAGAAAATCAGGCAGCAGAGATATTTGGCAGGGAGACAACCATGCCCTTTTGTACATTGACTTATTACCTAAGGCTACATGCACACGACCGTTGTGTGTTTTGCGGTCTGCAAATTGCGGATCTGCAAAACACGGATGGCGTCCGTGTGCGTTCCGCAATTTGCGGAACGGCACGGACAGCCATTAATATAACTGCCTATTCTTGTCCGCAAAACGGATATATTTTTTTTGCGGACCACGGAAAGGAGCAACGGATGCGGACAGCACACAGAATGCTGTCTGCATCTTTTGCGGCCCCATTGAAGTGAATGGGTCCGCATTCAAGCAGCGAAAACTGCGGCTCGGATGCGGACCAAAGCAACGGCCGTGTGCATGTAGCCTAAGGCTACGTCTACACGACGACATTTGTCGCGCGACATTAGTGCAACAATTTTTTTTTATAATGGCAGTCTATGGTGTCGCACTGCAACATACTGCGACTGTTGCGTCACAGTCGCAGCATGTTGCAGTGCGACACCATAGACTGCCATTATAAAAAAAAATTGTTGCGCGACATTAGTGCAACAAAATGTTGCGCTACAAATGTTGCAGTCTAGTTGTGGCCTATCTGTCGTGCCACTTATTGTCGCGCGACAAATGTCGTCGCGTAGACCTCGCCTTACTGTTTAGGTCACATAGAGAGACTCCTTATATTACCAGAGTTTCCCTTTAACTACTGGGGGTTTTGTTCAGCCTTTTGAGCGAGATGTCCAGATTTCATCTAATTGTATGAAGAGACAAGCTTTCAAAACAATTCATTCAAGCCCTGCTGCGGGAACAGGACATGTGTTAATGATACGTTAACTCTCCTCTTAATTTAGTCGCTAGTTTCCCTTTAAGACCAAGAGCTATAATTTCTCACTGTCGTTCTAATGGCATAACTAAGTCAAAAATGGAGATGTGTCCTATACCCTCTAAATGTCCTCCCTGAGCCAGTAAACTCATAACTGCACAATCCACAGTTGTCCTGACATTTCTCACTTTGCAGAACAACTGTTATTATTCCACATAGAAAAGAAGAAGCAACTGTTCTAAAAAGTGCTACTCCCCTCACCCCGGCAAAGCTACACAATCCCAAAACAAGGGCTCGTCTGCCGAAAAATGTTATTGACAAAAAGCTCCGTCAAAGCCAAAAGGACAAACCACGGCACCTGTTAAGCGGAGACAACTGTCTGATTCTGTGGTCAGAAAGCGACATTCAGGAAATCTAGACTACCCTGGTTTATATGATCACCGCTGGTCAGTCATGGTCCCTCAACACTGAAAGTCCAGAGGGCAGCACAAACAAGTTCCAGACACAGAGAGCTGGGACATGAGATACGTATGACACCTAAGTCTGGGAAGTAGAAACATATCCAACCTTAAGAAGGAACATTTCCACTTCTGATGCTGAAGAACTTTTTGTTTATTGAAAAGTGAAGCAACTTTACAAATAGTCTCCATTTAATGTGTCCTACTGTTTTGTGTATACAGTGCCTATGTGTCTCTATGGTAAGCAATCTGAAAGTCTGTCCACTTCTTGCCAACCTATCACCCCCACTGATCAGCCTCTGGTGCCAGACCTATCTCCTGAATGGAGCAGGAAGCAGACAGCTTCATTCAAGGTGTAGTGGCCATGCTGGGTTACTGCGGCTCAGCTTCCATTCACTTCAAAAGGAGCTGAGCTGCAGTAACCCAGAATGGCCACTACACTTTGAACGGAGCTGTCCGCTTCCTGCTCCATTCAGGAGCTAGTTCTGGGTCCAGAGGCTGATCGGTGGGGGTGCGGGGTGTTGGACCCTTACCAATCAGATGTTGATGATCTATCCTGAGGATATGTCATCAAAATCAGGAGCCTGGAAACCTCCTTTAAAGAACAGTCTAGGGAAGCTAGAGGCAGATGGCTGACCCAGGCTCTTATCTAGTTGTAAATGTTGCTTTTCTGTGTGCCCTGTCACATTTCTCACGGTGTCCTCTACAGGCCCAAAATGGCCTTAATTTTTTTATTACCTGTTTGACTCTGCTGCCTTATTGCTCGCTCCTAGTTAATGGTCCCGTAACCACGGAAACCAAACGAATACAGAGTCACTAGAGAATGGAATGATTAAACAGGTTGCCCTTGCAAAACAAATTTACTTCAAGTAGAAATGTGCGCGGGGAAGAGTGCTGACATGGCGGAGGCTCCGAGCACCCAGGAGTGCAGCCCTCTGCACCTGTGGACAATAAACCTGCAGCGTCCATATTGGGGGAGAGGATCAGCGCATCCTGCAGGCCCTGATCGCCCTGGCACATACATGTATAGCGCACTTCCAACGCCGGTCGCAATTTTTACATTACTCAAAAGAAAATTAGCTGTATACATATCATAAAGTAATTCATCTCCACCTTTGGAGAGAAGATTTAGCAATTTTAGAAACTGCTGTTTTTGTCTTCTAGGTGTGAGTACACTAACCCTGCCGTAGTCCTAGCCCCTGCATGCTTCATATGGAAAAAAAGATTCCACCTTTTAGCATCCGCGAGTGCAAAAATCATGAAAATCTGCGACACAAACATAAGAGGCTGTTTATAACCCAGAGATACGTTGTTCAGTTTGGGGTTTAGCGCACGGTATTCCTGGTGACCTCCAGCTTGTTAGTTAGAAGCTCCAGGCAGATCCTGCACGAGCCCCTCCTTCATGATCTAACAAGCACCCTACTCACTTAGCTCAGCTAACAGGTGTCCCCCAGCTCTCCGGCACCGATCAAGTGTCACAGAACAAAGTCAGCCTGTTCCCCCCTCCCCAGAAGCTGAAACTGACAGCTGGTTCCCTGCAATCATTATTCCATAAGATGGCTCCCGCTGCCCTTCCCTAAGTCATATACAGAATATGCTCTTACACCGGTCCAGGAACAGTACAGCAACACCGCGGTATAACCAGGAGCCTGGAAAAGTACACTAGCCGTAATGGCCACTAGGTCCTGTTGTCACTTTTCACATTTCTCTGTGAAATTTGTTTCTGTGTGTGCAGAATAAAAGCCTCTGAACACAACTAATATGATTAGAAAAGATATATAAAAAAAAAATAATTCTCCCCCCTTAATAGGTAATTGACCACTTTAAATGGGAACACAAGGAAATATATTTTTATGTTCATTTTGCTTCCTATTTCATTAGACCCATCTATTAATATTTAATATTATACGAAAACCACAGGCTTATGGCGCCTTATTTTTTATGTTGTACACTAGTGAACCATGGATCTCCTGGAGTTGAAATGAAGAACAGTGCTAGGCTACTTTCACATTAGCGTTTTTTGTGGATCCGTCATGGATCTGCAAAAACGCTTCCGTTACAATAATACAACCGCATGCATCCGTCATGAACGGATCCATCTTGAACACCACTGAAAGTTAATGGGCATCGGATCCGTTTTCTATTGTGTCAGAGAAAACGGATCCGTCCCCATTGACTTACATTGTGTGTCATGGCGGACAGAAAAATGCTGCAGGCAGCGTTTTGGTGTCCGCCTCCATAGCGCAATGGAGTCTGAATGGAGGCAAACTGATGCATTCTGATCGGATCCTTTTCCATTCAGAATGCATTGGGGCAAAACTGATCAGTTTTGGACCGATTGTGAGAGCCCTGAACGGATCTCACAAACGGAAAGCCAAAACACCAGTGTGAAAGTAGCCTAAGTTCACCAAAACTACGCAGAGTTTTCAACATACATTTATTAACCATTTATGGCATCACAGGAATACAGATGTTTCCAGGAACTAGCGGAGATGCATTCACTGCTCATTATGGGCCACATCTTCAACACTTGAAGACTATCATGAGAGGAATTATTGGTCAGTTTTTTTGTAGGAGTCTACGTCGCCGTAATTTGCATTAAATCTGTCAAATGTTACACCATGTTCGATAAATTTGCTTCATCTTTTAGACTGGGGAGATTCACTGGTGTTTTTTTTTTTTTTTTTTTTTTAACGGCCAGTGAATAGCGTCCGTCAACAAATGGGACGTCCTATTTTTGGCAGTTTTTACAAAATGGACATCAATGGGCACCTTTTAATGGCCGTATATAAAGGAGTGACCCATTTAATGGTTGTTAAAAATGTCTACAAGGGCCTCACAGGGTTTAAAATAATAAATAAAAAATACTCACCTCATCCACTTCAACGCGTTGGGACATTGGCTCATCACTAGATGCAGCAGGACCTGCGCTCTCAGCTTGATGATGTCACATGATCACATGGGGAGCGCAGGTCCTGCAGCATCTATTAACAAACAAATGTTGCTGAGCGTTCAAGTGGATGAGGTAAGCATTTTTTTGATGTGCACTTTATAATACTAGGGGCACAAAGTGGCCCATTAACTATACTGAGGGCATTACGGGGGGTCATTATCTATACTGGGGGAACTACAGAAGCCAATATCTATACTGGGGGCACAGTTGTGTGAATGTAGTCTAACACCCCATTCTTGAGATATTGCTCCACTTTCTACACCAACTTTACTGGAGTAAGATTGCTAGAATTTTGGTGACTTCTGTGGCTGTAAAGTGTTGTCCAACTTCTAAGTTGGTTCTAAATAACTGTCCCCCCCCCCCTCCACAGGACCGGTCAAGGGTAGCATACATACCTGTTCCTCAATGCTAGATTCCAGCTTTGTGGGTACTCCGCTGTCTTCTCTGGACTTCAGCTCCTGCATGTAAACTTCCAGCACAGTCTTATGCACCTGTACATTCAGTGACTGACCATAGAGTTGACGTGTTCTTCAAGTGGTACTTTGGAAGACATCACAGCTGGGGCCAGTCATTGGCTGCAGGGGTGCACATGACACCCATCCATTCTGGAAGTTAATATGCGCGAACCAAAGTGCAGTGAAGTCAGCGGTGTACCCAAGAGGCTGGAACTGAGCAACGGAACAGGTAAATGCTGGATGGGGGGGGTATTTAAAGTCCA
The DNA here is from genome assembly GCF_905171765.1 of Bufo bufo. Taxonomy (NCBI): domain Eukaryota; kingdom Metazoa; phylum Chordata; class Amphibia; order Anura; family Bufonidae; genus Bufo; species Bufo bufo. Next base: position 151,524,803 of record NC_053389.1, on the reverse strand, counting down.
TTAAGAAGTTGTGCTGCCCCTTTAAATTAGCTTGACAGGTATCCACACCCATTTCCTCACTCACTTTTCAATACTGGAGTGAGCAGTGTAAAAATGCGAAATGTTTTAATATTTTTCAGCAAATAAGCCCAAAACTTTGCAAAGTCCTATTTTGCGACTTTTTGAAGCCAGAATTCTGGAGTGCAGGGCTTGATAAATCCCCCCCCCCCCTTTCTTTTTGTTGTTGTTTGTACTGAGCTTTAGTCAATACAGTCTTTTCTCTGTAAACTTTAGTCTGGATACAGGAGAGTCATAGGGGGCGCCACATTCCTTGTTATAGAGAGTAAGGCAATTCAAGCCAAGACTTTTGCAATTACTTTCCTTGTCAAGTTTTCATTTTCTACTTCCTAAAAGCTTTCAAATGAAGAGCTTCTGGCAGCGGGAAAAACAGATTATGATAAACATGAAAATGTTTTATGAGAACTGGACTTCTCTGCACCAATGATAAATATGTGTGAAAAAGGCAATCCACAATTTACAAGTCAGCAGGAGTACACACCGTAGTCACACTGGGTTTCTGGCTTCTAAAGTGAAATGTTTTTGAGAGCCTGAATTATCACTTTTTTTTCTCTTTTTGTATTTTATATGTTTTCAAGTTTAATTTCAAATATTTTTAGGACTGTTAATAGAATAAATAATTCCACAACATGAACTTTTTTTTCAAACTTTTTTATACTGATAACCTATATTCCAGCCCAATGAACCATGCAGTAATGCAGACACATATATACACCATCCCTTTGGGCTGACAGATGAGATATAGAAGTACATTTCTTATAGATTTTTATTGTTTTCTCAGAGTTTGGTGTAAGGGTACTTTCACACTAGCGTTATTCTTTTGCGGCATTGAGTTCCGTCCTAGGGGTTCAATACCGGAAAAGAACTGATCCGCTTTCCCCCCCCCCCCCCCCCCATAGAAATGCATTAATGCCGGATCTGCACATGCTCAGACCACAAAAAAAAGTGAAGATAAATATATGCCGGATCTGTTTTTCCAGATGACACCGGAGAGACGGATCCGGAATTTCAATGCATTTGTCATACGGATCAGGATCCTGATCCGTCTGACCAATGCCACCAGTTGGCATACGTTTTGATGGATCCGTCAGGCAGTTCCGGCGAAGGAACTGCCTGCTGGAATCCTCTGCCGCAAGTGTGAAAGTACCCTTGGTAATAATGTGTACACAAAGCTTGTACCTACGGTTTCAAATCTCTCACAACGACCTGAAGCTACTTCCCCTGCTCTCACCTGTATTAGAGCCTTGTATGCCGTTAATTCCAGCCTCAGGGCCTGACAGCCTGTAAACAGGAGGAGGAACTGGAGCGGACATTTGTTTGGACGTATAGTAATCTGGTTTTCCATCACAAGCCACCTTGCCGCCTGAGATGTATCCAGCAGCACACAAACACTATGGTGGGGGTCTGGTGACTTGTCACGTGGGGGTAGGATCACTGAACCCTGAAGCAGTGGTACAGCATATTGGGCAGTGAAGACAAAATAAAGACACTCTGACCACCTAGTATCTAGCAGATACATGGAAGAGTGTATAGCGGTGCTTAGGTTGGGTTTATATGTTCCAGCTGCCACTTTCAGCCAACACCCTGCCCACCCGCGGTAGCCAATAACCGCCCGATGTTTTGATGGCTGTCATGACTGTGACCAGAGATCTCTGGGTAGCAGTGAATGGGGTTGGCAGAGAAGACTGCCATGACTGTGACCCCAGGATAGCAAAAGAATCCACAAGACCGTTTTTGCGGTCCACAAACTGCAGATCCGCAAAACATGTATACTGGCCATGTGCGTTCTTGATTTTCCAGAGCAGAAAGTCCTGCAGTCCTATCCTTGTCGGTAAAACGGGCAAGAATGGGACATGTTCGATTTTCTTGCAGGTGCTGTCTACATCTTTTGCGGCCCCATTGAAGTGAATAGATCCGCATCTGACCCGCAAAAAAATGAGAGTCAGATGCGGACAAAAAACACGGTCGGGTGCAAGAGCCCTTAACGGCAAATTTGCCAGAGTTGTGTCCACTGTTTATGTGCATCCAGTAATAACCACAGTCTTGAACTCCTGAAATTCTGCTGAAGTGAAAATCGGGGAAGGTATCATTGCAAATCCACAGATTTAAGATAATCTTATTATGCTGGCTAATCTTATACACACATGCATATGTATATTGTGCCCTCGCAATGTTGTCAGCACATGTATGATGTCACCAGCACGTGACTATTGACACCATAATGTAAATCTCTTGTCCAAGCTCCTCCCAGCCCCCGGGGAAATCAGACTAAAAGAGGCTAATGCAAAGCAGACACTTCCCCCCCCCCCCCTCTCCTTCTCATGACAGTGTTCACAAAATTTATTTTCCAACTCTTCTAATCTTTGGTACACAACCATTTAATTTGCATAACCCAGCCCTCTCGTAAAGCACAAGGAAAAAAATATCTCAGCACTCGTTTAATTAAAAAATGTAAATTTGCTGTCATCTTGGGGCCTGGTGAGTTAGGGACGACAGTGGCATCTTTTACTGCTGACAGCGATGCACTGAACGTGTTTTGTGAACTGCAGGAAAATGAGCTGATAAGGGACATGTGTGGACCTAGGCCCAGAACACCACAACCTTCATCCTCGTCACACAGCATGGGAAGGGGGGGGGGGGGGGGGGGGGGATATAGCACCTCATCCTTAAAATAACATCATTATCTCACAAATGCAGAATTCAACGGGGAAAATTAATACCTTTTCCAAAATTGGTGCCGATAGATCGATCTATATTATCAGAAAGCTCATCGCCAGCAACATTAATTGGAACGGGTTTTAAGAAAAAAAAATCTTACAAAATGTCACGGTGCTGCTGACACTACGGCGTGGATATGTGTTAATGAGAAGTTTGTCACACTGCGGTCCAGCTGAAATTAATTCTGCGCTGCAACTAATCTGCAAATGGCATGTAGAATGAGAGTTGTAGTCCGACAACTGCGGGAGACACGTGTTGCACAGATGACACTCGCTCAGGGTCTGGGTCTTTGACACTGAACATATCCATCACTCACGGGCACTTAAGCCATTTATCCAGCACTGTGCACACTGTCACATTAATAAGTAATGGCTGCCACATAAAAGTTTAGACATAGCGAAATGTGAAATTTTACATTCATTAACAATACTGGGCTTCAAGCGAGCTCTTCATCACGGAGAAAAGTAGAGCTAAAGTGAGCAGTGCAGACTGCTGGGTATAGGGGGTGATGGTCGGAGCAGGAGACACCAATCCTTTTTTTTTGTTTTAATGCTGAAACAGTGATCTCCTGGGTGTGATCAGTCACCACGGAAACCCCTCAGCACATGTGCGGCTGTAACGTCTCCGCAGACAATGCCTGCAAGGTTCAACTGCCACCGCCTGACTCAGTGCCCTGTCTCCTGCTCCCTCCACCTGAGCTCCCTGTACTCAGGAGCAGGGAACAGGGTTCCTCCCAAAAAATATTACATTACAATAATGATCACTCCTCGCAGCAGCCACTGCCTTGTCCCAAATTAATGACATTCCTTTCCGGTTACACAAACTCTTACAAATGAAACCAGAAGTACCGGAACCTGGGACAAAAAAAACCACACAAAAAAACAAAAAACATGAATCAAGGATCTCCACCGTCTCTCCGTACTGCAGCACGGCAGGCTATAGTGACAGAAGCCACACGACACTAGATATTAGCAGCACAATGGGCACCGGTCCACACAGACAGTGATCCGCAGCCTGAGATCACCTCTCCTCAACTACCATAGTACCAGCAGAGTAACCCAAACCCACTAGTCCAGCCCTCCCCATGCCAGCATCCTATCCCCATGTAACTCTGCACAATGCTCTGCCCTCTGTGACAGGCAGAAAACTTTCTGAGCGCCCATATATATTAGAGTCAAGGACAACGCCAAAGCTGTACTGTATAAAAAAAAGCTAAACAGAAACAATAGCTGTAGTCAAAGTGAAACACCACACTAATGAGTCAGGAAGAAGCACCATCCAAAAAAGCTGCTTTATTAAAACTTCTACCACACAGAAGGAGGAAAAGAGACAGGCAAGCGCCAGGTACTCACCATAGTCAGAGAATCCAAAGCTGAATTCACTTAAATAATCAACTTTCATAATACTTAATTAGTATCTAATTGAGGCTGATTTGCTTCCCGGATCACAAGTTGTTTGACTGATGTCACTGTGTGTGTCTGTGGGAGCTCTGTCAGTGGAGCAGGCGGGCAAGCTAGGATTGGCACAGCAGAAATGGCAACGCCTCCTCCTGGCCTTACCAACTGATTAGAGGGCAGGTGAAAGATCAGAGAGCGTCCCTGCCCCTCTCCCTGTGTGTCTGTGTGTGTGCATAGGCTTCTCTCTGAACAGCGCTGCCTCAGAGGTAGATATGAAGTGAATGAGCTCCCAGCATGGAGTTTGCAAGAGAAAAAAAAAAAAAAAAAACCCACACACTGACATAGAAGCCCAGTCACAGAGGCTCAGGCCGCCCTATCAGTGTGTCGCTCTCTCAGGGGCTGTCCTTCCTGCTACACAGGCTTGTTCCCAGAGCATGGAGTCCCTGACAGCGGAGGCGGCACAAGACATTCCCCAAACACCCAGGACACACTCACTGCCAGTGTCCCACAGGAGCCCCTGACTGACCCGCACAGAGGGCCAGCCTGAGCTAGAGCATGGAGAACACAGAAAGCGGGCAATCATTATAGAAGATAATGTAAACCAGGCTTGATAAAAAGCAACAATTAAAAAAAAAGACGGCAAAACGGAGTCGTTTATACGTCTACGGCTCTACTGAGACATTAATAAATTCCAAATGTCTGTAATACGCATAAAATCCAGGTGCAGATACTTTCTCGCAAACTGTGGAGAAAAATCTCACTAAGTAAGAGATTACATTATAATAATCTATCCCCCGAGCGCTTTGTCAAATAAATACATGGGGATAAACTGTGTTTAATCTTTGCTGTCCGCAGACATATAGGGGGAAAATATCCTTCAAATGCCAACCCATGTGTCTGGGCGAAGATACCCCCCAGGCTGCACCCCAGGACTCAGCTACATGTGTAGACATTGTTGAGGTCTTGCACTAGTGTAACGTTACCTTCTTTATTTCCGTTTTCACACAGGGTTATAACTACGACCACAACATCCTGTATTATGACAGAAGAGGCTGATCATTATTTATCAGTCACTGGCGGAGAATCGGTGGCAGGACAGTGACTACTTAACCAGTACAGCAGGTGACCTGGAGGTGGACCCACCTGGAAGATTCACAACTCTGTCAGGTTCCCTCAGCTTGCAATGCCTCAGAGTCCTGTATATGTGTGTGCTTGTTCCTCTTTACTTTGTAGAAGGCCTCGTGCGCATGGCCATATCCGTTTTTGTGGTCTGCATATCACGGATCCACAAAATATGGATACTGGCCGTGTGCATCCCACGTTTTTAAACTAGAACCGGCTATTCTTGTCTGCCAAATGGACAAGAATAGGACATGTTCTGGATTCCGCGGAACAGCCACACGGACACATTTCAGCGGACACAAAGAAATGAATGGGTGGATCGGATGCGGACCCAAACTATGGTCGTGTGCATGAGGCCTAACTGAAAGATTCATTCAGGGTTCCTCCACATGTGGTGTACTCACTGCAGATTTGCCACTGAGGACTTTTATGTATCTAATCCACAGCATCCGTAGTACAAACTAAGTGTAGAGGACATCTCATCCACAGGCCGTGGAGAAGACCTCCAGTATAAATGTACTTGCGTTGCAGGTGTTCGATCTGTAGCATGTCACTTTATGCTGCCATCCCGGAAACAGTCTCCATTTGGGCAGTTTTGGTGGCGGAGGTTAAAAGGCATATTCCGACCAAAATCACATATAAATGTGTTTGAGACCCCCACATACAGTACCTGCAATACAAAGGTCTCCAGTAAAGGAAAGGAACGCTGGTACTCCCATTCTCGCTATAGGTTCCCTATATTTATGAGCTATCAATATTTGGTGGGAATTCTCCCATAAAGAAGTTGCCTGGTATATAAAACGTTTTCAGATATCTTATGAGGGCATTCCTTGTGTCCCATTGTGGAGCTCCATCCACTAACCAGAGTGGAGTTCAGCTACAAAGAGTCTCTAAGAACACGGCATGCCAGGCATTACATGGACAGCCACTTATGTCGGTGGGTACAGCCCAATGTTCTCTTTCCCCTGGGGTGGCTCGCTGAGGAGATGAACACTGCTAGGTTCTCCCATACACTACAGCAGCAGGATAGCCATCAGCATATTTTCAGGGCACTAGCTAAAATTAAAGGTGTTATCTCATTGTCACTACATATCCCCTATCCATAGCATAGGGCATAAGTGTCTGATCAGCGAGGATCTGACTGCTGGGGACCATGCCGATTGTGAGAACGGGGGCCCATCTTCCTCTGTTTAAATGGAGTGGTGTTCACACATGCAGGCTGCTGCTCTATTCAGCTCTATGGGGCTGCTGGAGGTATGGAGGTAGCTCAGCTTGTACTAGCCTATCTCCGGCAGTCCCATGAATGTGTGTACCCCCTTCTCGTCATTGGTGTGGGCCCCAGCAATCGTACCTCCGCTAATCCCTTATCCTATGGATAGGGGATAAGTTGTCATAATGGGACAACGCCTTTTAAAGGATTGTCCAAAGTCAAAACTCTTCTAAGGATTTCTGCAAGACATTATCTCACGTCACAAACCTTGTGTTTGCAACTTTTTAAAAGCCACTTGTGCCAAATTCTGTCGCACCTGGCGTTTCTGTACCACCCTCACTACTTTCTGAAAAGTGGGCATGGCAGGTAAACATAAATCTTATAGTTACGGCTCATTCACACGAACATGTGCTGCCCGTTGCCGTATTGCGGCCCGCATTTACAGATCCGCAATACACGGGCACTGTTCCGTGTGCATTCCGCATTACGGATGCGGACCAATTCACTTCAATGGGTCCGCAAATCTGGAGATGCAAAACGGTGCAGAACGGAAGTCAAGTGAATGGGTCCGCGATCCCCATGCGGCTGGGCAATTTGCAGTCCACAGCACGGGCTTCACACGGTCGTGTGAACAAGCTCTTATTGTACTCCTACCCATTTCTTATTGGCGTAAACATGTAGTGTAGAAACTATTTTGCATATACTGTAGTGGACATGGCAAAGCTTAAAACCAAGGTAAACCTCCCCTTTAAATGGACTGATGTGCAGACCCACTGTTCCTTCCCTTGCATGTGTACAGGAAAAATATCAGCAAGCACATCTACAGAACTGCTATTCAGATACAACTGTGAATGATTAAGGTGTCACTTTACGGCAATGGTTTGCAACCAGTGGTCTACCGCCGTTGTTTATGAAAGCTTCTCAGATGCAGGGACTCGAGATTCTACATCTAAAAAACCACATTTCCTCTATATTGTATTTTTATTTATTTCCAGAATAAAAGCAGGGCCTTTAAATTCCCTCCCTGCAGCATCCCCAGACTTGAGCGCCGTTGCAGGAGTGAGAAGGGGCTTTTTCCTGCAGCCACCACAAGGGGGAGATCACTGCAAAGAGATTTTTTACAGCTGCCATTGAGTTCAGTAGCAACTGCATAAATTCCTATGCACTGTGTTCCCCCTAGTGGTCGCTGCAGACAGATAGTTTTATTATGTACTATATGAAGGGGATCAAGAGACTTAGATCTATATTGGGAAAATGTATGAATGTATTCATGTCAGTTGTATGGTGTAAATACATTGAGAAATATGGTGTTCAGAATGTGCACCATATCTATGAGGCACCTGTTCCACTTTTTGACAAAAGAGGCATAAGGGATTTAATAAAAAATAAAAAAAAAGTCATCCACTTAATAAAAACATCACAAATTTGACAGAACACTCACTGGTGGGGCCCTTTGTAAGTTCTGCTATGTAAGGGCCCCGCCATTTATATCTGTGCACCCCCCAGTAACACCGTTCACCTGACTGTTATAACGATCTACAATGCCCCAATGATAAGAACCCACGTGATGTACTGTAGAAATCCACACTGCCATGTTTCAACCATAAACATTTGCGTCCAGCGATTCTACTGTAGATTCCAAGTTTGTTTTAGACTATTTTTTCAGGGATACTGTATAGTTTAAAGAGGAACTCTAAGCCGTCTTTTATACGAGCGATGCAGATTGTGTCAGGATCTGTTCAGGAAAAAAAACTATGGTTTTCAGTGTGCGCTTTTTTCTGGCTGGATTGTGTCCGGATTACATGCATTTTTCTTGTGCATGAAGAAAAACTGAAGAATACCAATCTACATCTCCAGCAACCATCAGTGAAAAACGCATTACATCCGGATGGCTTTTGTTTTTCACTCAAGCCCCATTCACTTCGATGGAGCCAGAGCTGCGTGAAAAACCCACAATTATAAAATATGCTGTGATTTTTCCTGAACGCAAAGATGATCAGTCATAAATGATGCTCATGTACATATACCAATTGAGTGGATGGGTCAGGATTTAGTCTAGAGACTATGCATGCACTACACGTATCTGGGTGGAAAACTCGCTTGTGTGAAAGAACCCGTAGTGAAAATTAGAATTATGGAGCTCCACTGGCCTCCAAAATTTCTGAACAGAATCTGAACAGAACCATTCAAGATATACGGTACTCCACTGTTCTCTTGTAGGCCATGGATGGGGGTTCTCCTGACTATGACATCAGAGGGTCTTGTCAAGGGGTGGGAGTAATTCCTATACAAATTCCCATGTGGCTTATGACAGCTCTACTGACCAAGGGTTAGGGGCAGCACAGGCTTCAGCTGTGGTCTGCGAGAGGGCAGTAGAGGACCACCCAAACCTCGCTATTTACATAAGTGGAATCTTGAGGGCACAAGACGTTCTCCATAGACCATGCTGGCATTTTCGTCTCCTCTGTAGAGCAAGAGAGGGCAGCCTGTGACGTCAGAGACCTAACATTTTAGGCTACTTTCACACTTGCGGCAGAGAGATCCGGCAAGCAGTTCCGTCGCCGGAACTGCCTGCCGGATCAGGCAAAATGTATGCTAACTGATGGCATTAGTAAGACTGATCAGGATCCTGATCAGTCTTAAAAATGCCTGATCAGTCGAAAAAATGCATTGAAATGCCGGATCCGTCTTTCCGGTGTCATCCGGCAAAAACGGATCCGGCATTTATTTTTTCACCTTTTTTTCAGTCTGCGCATGCGCATACCGGAAGGACGGATCCGGCATTCCGGTATTCTGAATGCCGGATCCGGCACTAATACATTCCTATGGGAAAAAATGCCTGATCCGGCATTCAGGCAAGTCTTCAGTTTTTTTAGCCGGAGATAAAACCGTAGCATGCTACGGTTTTCTCTTTTGCCTGATCAGTCAAAACGACTGAACTGAAGATATCCTGATGCAAACTGAACGGATTACTCTCCATTCAGAATGCATGGGGACATACCTGATCAGTTCTTTTCCGGTATAGAGCCCCTGTGACGGAACTCTATGCCGGAAAAGAACAACGCAAGTGTGAAAGTAGCCTTACATGTAGATCTACAACCTCACTAACAATCTAGAACCGAACTCCAGGCCAGTCTCTGCATTCACATCAAACAGCTCCTGGATTTACTTTCTGAATTACGTTCATTTCTAGTGTCTCATATATGAAATAATGATTACAGATCATGTGTCAACTAGTTACCTTACTTAACAGAAAAAAAAACATATGTCAGTAGACTTCAACAGGAGCCAATTAAGGCCTCATGCACATGATAGTATGTATTTTGTGGTCCACAAAAGATACAGATGACATCCGTGTACATTCCGTATTTTGCGGAACGGAACAGCTGACCCTTCACAGAACAGTACTATCCTTGTCCGAAATGCGGACAATAATCGGACATATTCTATTTTTTTGCGGAATGGAAATACGGACATACGGAAATGGAATGCACACAAAGTAACTTGAGGTTTTTTTTTGCGGCCCCATTGAAGTGAATGGTTCCGCATACGGTCCGCAAAAAAAACCGGAACGGAAACGGAATGAAAATACGTTTGTGTGCATGAGCCCTAAGGGAGTCTTAAATACAGTGAAAGAATGGGAGTGCGGTGGAGTTTCTGGCTGCTTATGTTCTCCGCTTCTACTGCATAGGTGTAGTGTGTAATCGGCGTGTATACGCTGTGTGCACCAGTTTGTGCATGTATGTTAGCCTGTCTTTGTGTACTAAGGCGTGGCAGCGTGTTTACATAAGCGCTGTTGGCACACTGGCCTCTCCGTCTCTATAATCCTGTTAGCTGGCAGCCTCCTTTCTCTAGGCTTCTTAGTGAGTATTTGTAAACTAGATATCTAATGGAAAATTATAGGAAAATTATAGTGAAAGCCATGATGAGAAAATCAGATTACCCCCAATTCAATTCTGCCATCCCAGCCCACACAGTGCGTTCTCCATTTTTTTTCCCATAAATGCCAATGCCAGGGGTCCCTATAATCAAATAAAATTGAAAATCATCTTCCCATTAAATTCAATTAGCTGCAATTTCTAAAGCCTATCAGAGATTTTAATTACTAAATTATAAAATTCTCCAATGCTAAATTGAAGACCCGAAAAAAAACGTGCATCTTTGCTTTTCAGTGAAAAATACAGCATGAGACCTTGGATGGCTGTGTTCCTGCTTCTCCTTATCTGAATGTGACAGTGTCTCCCTGTCCTCCTGTAATTACAGCAGTCAGTGTGCCAGCTTGTAGCCTGCATGACGACATGGCGGAACCTAACCCATACCTGTTGCTTCACCTCTCTTATGTGCCCCAAGGCACAAAGCTAATTGTGACTTCATCACTGTCTATAAATATGTAGATGGGTAGTTATTTTAGCATTATCCAATCAGCTGCCTTCGCAGTTCATTGTCATAGGTGAAGAATTTCGTGGGAGGGGGTTCTGTAATGATGACTGATTGTGAGTTCCCTACTATCGCTGGTCTCGATATGTTTGTTACAGCTATTACATACACACACGGTGTTAGATCTGATGTCACTGTGACATCAGAGTTCCTATCTCAGCACACGGCGGTCTGGCTGCTAACATCATGGTAGCAAACAAGGAAATGATAAGACCCAAGGATGCACACAGTTTGTTTTCCGAAATTATCATTTCTGACAAAAGGTCAGAATTTTCTGTGGAAACTGGATGTAACATGTAATCCTACAGGAGATTAGCTGGATTAAAGCTAGGGAAATCCCATCAAATATAAAACTGGTGACATGTAAGGCTACTTTCACACCTGCGTTCAGGTGTCCGCTCGTGAGCTCCGTTTAAAGGGGCTCACGAGCGGTCCCGAACGCAGCCGTCCAGCCCTGATGCATTCTCAATGGAGGCGGATCCACTGAGAATGCATCCGCCTGCCAGCGCTCAGCCTCCGCTCCGTGAGCGGACACCTGAACGCTGCTTGCAGCGTTCGGGTGTCCGCCTGGCCGTGCGGAGGCGAACGGATCCGTCCAGACTTATAATGGAAGTCAATGGGGACGGATCCGTTTGAAGATGACACAGTATGGCTCAATTTTCAAACGGATCCGTCCCCCATTGACTTTCAATGTAAAGTCAAAACGGATCCGTTTGCATTATCATGAAACAAAAAAAAAAAATAATTTTTTTTTTTTTTGTTCATGGTAATGCAAACGGATCCGTTCTGAACGGATCCAAGCGTTTGCATTATAGGTGCGGATCCGTCCGTGCAGATACCAGACGGATCCGCACCAAACGCAGGTGTGAAAGTAGCCTAAGTCTACTTTCACATCTGCTGTTTTGTATTCCGGTTTTGAGATCCGGCAAAGGATCTCAAAACCGGAGCAAAGCGTTTCTGTTTGATTGAATGCACCAGGATGCGTTTCTATTAAATCAAAACGGAACAAACTGGATCTGGCATTAAAAATCATTGCAAATCAATGAGTGACGGATTATTCTTTTTCGGATCAGAAAAAAACGGATCCTGCACCATTGACTTACATTGTTTTTGGTGTTGGATCTGGTTTGTGTCCAGTGTACAAAACTGAACAAGCCGGAATTTATGCATACTGAATGGATTTTTCTCCAGTCAGAATGTATGGTGTTTTGCTCTGGTTATGAGATCCTTTGCCGGATCTCAAAATCGGAATACAAAACTGCAGATGTGAAAGTAGCCTAAGGCCTCTTTCACACCACCGTATGGCTTATTTCAGTGTTTTGCGGTCCGTTTTTCACGGATCCGTTGTTCCGTTTTTTGTTTTCGTTGTGTTTTCGTTTTGGTTCCATTTTTCCGTTCCGTTTTTCCGTATGGCATATACAGTATACAGTATTACATAGAAAAAATTGGGCTGGGCATAAAATTTTCAATAGATGGTTCCGCAAAAACGGAACGGATACGGAACGCAAAAAACGTTAGTGTGAACGAGCCCTAAGGAATACCAGTCATTCGAAAACCAAGTAAAACAAGGGAAGTTTTTAGAACTGGAAGATGTATAGAACTGTGATACCTTAAAAGAAATGTGTCACCAACAATTATTTCTGCCAGTTAAAACCAGATAGTGACACATCTCCTTTTTATATAAGGCTACTTTCACACTCGCATTTTGTGCGGATCCGTCATGAACAGATCCGTTCAGAACGGATCCGTTTGTATTATCTTTAACATAGCCAAGACGGATCCGTATTGAACACCGTTGAAAATCAATGGGGGGTGGATCCGTTTTCTATTGTGCCAGAGAAAACGGATCCGTCCCCATTGACTTACATTGTGTGCCAGGACGGATCTGTATGGCTCAGTTTCATCAGATCCGCAGCGTTTTGGTGTCCGTCTCCAAAGCGGAATGGAGACTGATCGGAGGCAAACTGATGCATTCTGAGCGGATCCTTTTCCATTCAAAATGCATTAAGGGCAAAACTGATCCGTTTTGGACCGCTTGTGAGAGCCCTGAACGGATCTCACAAACGGAAAGCCAAAACGCGAGTGTGAAAGTAGAATAACCTGTTTTTATTCTCTGATTGCAGATATTTTTATTCTATTCTATCAGTTAGGGCTCATCCACACAGTTTCTGGAGCAGGTTAAAAAGTTTATTAATGCAAATGTATTTCTTAGGTGAAAAAGGGACATTTAAAAAGCAAAGAGGGCCAGAAGGACTGGGGTCCAAATGAGGGACTGTCTCTCCGAAAGAGGGACACTTGAGATAAAACTGCAGTAAAGTGATCTGTACAGACCAAGAAGTGATGTCTATTATTAGGCTTAGGTCCCAGTGTGAAAATTGCAGGAATTTATGTTTTTTGTTTAAATATAGATATTGACATGGAAAATTAAAAAATAACATCACCAAAAATTCTATAAAAGCATGTTAAACATAAAAATGTGATTTAACCAATAGGTCCTGTCACCTCTCCTGACATATCCGTTTTAGTAACTACTTGCATTCCCCATGTAATAACCATTCTGGAGCATCTACTCCTATGACTCTATGTTGTGCCATTCCTTTATTATTCCCATTGGAAGCTTACAAATAAATTGCCAGCAGTCTGCAGTAAAGGTACTACTGTCTGACTCCCCAACTGGTAACACCCATCTCTGTACATTTACTGCAAGCTGCTGGCAATTCATTCATCAACTTCTGGAAGGAATAATAAAGGAATGCTTTAACATGGGGAATGCAAGTAGTTACTAAAACAGACATGTCAGTAGAGGTGACAGCTCCTCTTTAAAAGGCTGTTTGGTTTGGATATCATCTAATAATATCCCGACTCCTAGCAAATATGAGGTGAGGCATAAATGCTGTGTCCATATCTGGATGGTATGAAACTTCAGTGACTATGATGCTCAGTCTCCTTGTAAAACAACTGCACATACGGGGCACCTGTTGAAACTGATGGGTCTATGGTCTTCATGGAATAAATGTGTGGCCTTGTCTTCTGGGGGGAGGTCTCAAACAGCAGGCACGCTCCCCTTTTTCTCTAGTAAGCTTCTATGTTGAGCTACTAGACATTATAATGCATAGTAAACTGGACAAGGTCTACAATAGGAATCCATTTTAAATATTAGAAGACGGCTGAACACCAATATAACATAGCACATACAGAACATAGAACTAGAGCCAAGTCAAGTCTCTACAGCCACAGAAAACACCAAGGAAACATCCCGACAACTCTCCAGACTACAAGTCCAGTGAGTGACATATACTCATGTGTACATTGTATTGAGGACAACAACATTCTGTCACTAGATCACCACCCACCAGAATTCTACTACTATCCTCATCATCTGTACGATCCGGCTCCACCAGTCCACTGTTACCGGATTGTAATAATTGGGTGCAGAGACTGCATCTTGGAAGATGGCTTCCTCAGAGACGTGAAGAATAAACCTAGTGAGTCACTGCAAACATGTAATGTACACACCGCTGTGTACATTTGTCAGTGTGTCTTGGCTACCAAGTCAAATTGTAAAATCCTGTATATTTGATCAGCCATCCTCACCTTTCCTTTATATCATCTGCCATCTTCCTTTATGTCACAAATACGTCACCGTTTCATCTGCTCCTCTTTGCGTGGCTCCTGCTTCCACTTGGAGTTTCATCTCTCACAGTTTGGGCAGTTGCATTTGGCAACAAGCAAATAAACACACATTAATTATACTGGTAACGTTTTTTTTCCCTTCAAATAAAAATAAAACTGGTCGGACTTGATTCTCCTGTTTAAATCTTTGCCTTTCTTTCAGAATTAGTAATCAGTTTCAGTTGAAAGCTCCCAAACTTAAGTCTCTTTTGCAATAGGTCAGTTGCAAAATACCGCACAGCCTTGTGTCAGGTTTACTATTAGTTACTGGCGTCTGAATCCATTTTCACTATGATCCAAATGCAAAAGCTGAATTATAGCAATAATTGTCTGTGCGCTGCATGCAAGCTACGGGGGATTCTGGACTAGGAAGGGAACAAGTGTTCCCAACATATTACACTAGTAGCAACATAAAAGATGAGACGCTGTACCGGTGAACACTGGTGGCGTACGCGCTGAAAATCTTCTGATATGGACTTGCGTGCAAAAAATCTGCAGCATTTACAGTAGCAGCAAAGTAGATGAAATTTTATTTTGTTTTATATATATAATTTTTTTTTTTTACACTAGCAGAAGGACCCAGCTTTGCACGGGTATATTTCATTTAATGCTTGTGTGTGTTGTTAAAAGATATCAACAGTATTCCCCATAACAGGTACCTCTACAGCACCCCGTCCCTTTAACAGTGAACTCCACAGTCTCCCACCCCTTAAAGGGTTTCTATCACTTCGTTTCACCTATTTAGCTTTCAGACACTAGCGATCCGCTAGTGTCTGCTTTATCTAACCATCCTAATATAAGAGCTTATTGTCCTGCCGTTTAGCTAAAAAAATAACTTATATAGATATGCAAATGAGCCTCTAGGTGCTATGGGGGCGTGATTAGCACCTAGAGGCTCCGTCTACCTTAACAAACTGCCGCCGCCCAGCGCGTCCCTCCAGCCCGCCCATCTCCAGTTGAAGCGATCCTCTCCGTGCGCGTCTCTGTTCTGCGCATGCGCAGTGAATGTCTGATCGCTTCCCTGCTCAGACATCTCCACTGCGCCTGTTCCTCGGAGCACTATGACGTCATCGGCGCAGGCGCAGTGGAGATGTCTGAGCAGGGAAGCGATCAGACATTCACTGCGCATGCGCCGAATACGAGGAGCATCGCATTCCGGAGGAGATGGGCGGGCTAGAGGGACGCGCTGGGCGGCGGCAGTTTGTTAAGGTAGACGGAGCCTCTAGGTGCTAATCACGCCCCCATAGCACCTAGAGGCTCATTTGCATATCTATATAAGTTATTTTTTTAGCTAAACGGCAGGACAATAAGCTCTTATATTAGGATGGTTAGATAAAGCAGACACTAGCGGATCGCTAGTGTCTGAAAGCTAAATAGGTGAAACGAAGTGATAGAAACCCTCGCGTCCTGGGTGCCATAGTAACACTGAACGCATTTGGAAGACGGTTCCGTCTTCAAATGCTTTCAGTACACTTGCGTTTTTCCGGATCCGGCGTGTAATTCCGGCAAGTGGAGTACACGCCGGATCCGGACAACGCAAGTGTGAAAGAGGCCTTAATTCATAGTTTTGATGCCTTCATAGTCATGAAAATAAAGAAAACTCTTTGAATGAGAAGGTGTGTCCAAACTTTTGGTCTGTACTGTACATACATATATACGTCCTTCTTTATATATATAGATTTTGTGCCAGTCATAGAAGACCTTCAGAGGAGATTTAACTTTATATTTTTGTCATATTAGCCCCAATTAAAGGGGGAATACAGCCCCCAGTGGTTGTACAGGGCTGTACAATCTCACTACAGAGCTGATTGGGGTCTCCTAAAACCCAGCAGCTCACACAGACCCCAATCGATCATATGACCACTGGGACCAGAGCAGGAAGTGGCACCGCCGCTTCCTGATGTCTATACACGGCGTTCACGACAGTCGGCTCCCCGCAAGGATATTTTAAAACATCCGTGCACAGATGAAGGACAACCACCCGGACGTTTATAGTTGCAGGTGGTCAGGAAAGGGTTAAACATACCAGAAGAGTATGGTTCGACGATAAATTGCCATTCCCTGTAATTTCCTGTGTGTTGAGATGGGAACAGGAAGCAAAGACCAGAGGGAACCTTGTAAGGATCGGAATGACAGTGGGCCATTGGAAAGGTGAGTAATATTTATTTTATATATTTTAATCCATGTTTCCCCTTTTCTAAAAATACTTGCCTGGCAAACCTTTAACTGGGCAACCCTTTAACAGGGTATGTATGCAGCGCGGCCCAGAATTTTTATATTGATTGTCGCTGATTACTGCAGCTCCCACTGAAGTAAATGGGAGCAGTACTGCATTATCCAGCTCCGGAGCTAGTTGGGAACAGCTTCTTGGCGGTGGTGTTGAACCCCCACCGATCAGATATTGATGGCCTATCCTGAGGATAGGCCATTAGTATAAAAATCTTCGACACCTGTCTTTTACATCTCCCCCAAAAACATGTAAGTTCAGACTGTCCAAGAGCTTGTTTATTTCAGCGGGGGAATAACTTGCTGTCAAACATTTCTGGAAGCGCTTATATCCTGTGAGTCAAAAGAATGAGCCTGTTGAGATCTACTGTGCATCGCTTAGTAGGCTTTACACTTTAAGGTGCCCGTACAACATTAATAGCTGTTGATCGACTGCTCATTCAGCCAGTTAGGATCTCATCCAAGTCCCAGATGTTTTCAATGGGGAGAGAGGAGAACTTCCAGACACCTCTGGAGGTGTCTTATCTCCTGGGAGAACAAAACGATCCTTCACTGAAATTCAAAGTGCCCGATCCTTTTCTCCCTAACATAATCTGGGTAGAGTCAAGAGGCTCCCATACACGTTAGATTGTCGGTGGTCAGAGTAAGCCGATAGTAGCCTAATGTTCATGGGGTCTTCAGTCTGGAGAATTCATTGCAGATCTAATGTATATGGGGGCAAAATAGGGGGAATAAAGGAGCTCGCATGGTGGATTTCAGTGTCTAATACCGCTCTCCCCACTAAATTAAATAGTCATGTGTTTGAAGGAGTCAGATGGCTGTCACCAGCCTTTGTCTCAGCCGTATGGATGTGTCTTATGACTTTACTGCTTACACAAAGAAACTATATTATTCCCTGTATTGAATACACATTTTTATTGGAAATAGGTTATAATCAGTTTTTATCTAATAACCAAGCATATTTCCTTGCATATACAGGAATTTAATTGTATAAGGCTTCATGCACATGGCCTTGTCTGTATTTGGTCCGCAAACAACGGATCCACAAAATACGCATACCATCCATATTTTTCTAACTCCCATCAATAGAAAGAGCTGTTCTTGTCCGCAATCCGGACCAAAACAGGACATGTTCTATAATTTACGGAACAGCCACATGGATCTGCAAAAAATACAGATGTATCCATAGCAATAAATGGGTCAGTATGCTATCCACTAAAAATGCATGTAGCACACGGATGGAAAATATGGTCATGTGCATGACACCTTAGGCCGCGTTCAAATCTCCTTTTGCGGCTGCCTGGTCTGGCTCAAATGCCGGCCGGACAAAAAACAGTTGCATGCAATGGTTTTCGTCCAGCCAAAACCTGGCATTTCTCACAGTCAGACCGCATTGCAGTCAATAAGGGTCTGGCGGTGAAGTAGAGGATCCGGCATGCTGCTCTGTGCCGGAGCAGCGTGCCGGATCTCCATAACAGAGATGTGAACGTAGCTTTAGAGTGATAGTTGTGTATCAGTCCTGTTACATTTTTACCTATGGGCACAGACAAGGTAGAACCATAAATATTGGGACATCGACACAATTCTGAAACTCTATACACCACCACAATGGATTTAATATTAAACAAACAAAATGAGCTTTTACTGCAGACTGTCAGCTTTAATTTGAGGGTATTTACATCCAAATCAGGTGAACGGTGTAGGAATTACAACAGTTTGCCTCCCACTTTTTAAGGGACCAAAAGTAATGGGACATAATAATAATCATAAATCAAACTTTCACTTTTTAATACTTGGTTGCAAATCCTTTGCAGTCAATTACAGCCTGAAGTCTGGAACGCATAGACATCACCAGATGCTAGGTTTCATCCCTGGTGATGCTCTGCCAGGCCTCTACTGCAACTGTCTTCAGTTCCTGCTTGTTCTTGGGGCATTTTCCCTTCAGTTTTGTCTTCAGCAAGTGAAATGCATGCTCAATCGGATTCAGGTCAGGTGATTGACTTGGCCATTGCATAACATTCCACTTCTTTCCTTTAAAAAACTCTTTGGTTGCTTTTGCAGTATGCTTTTGGTCATTGTCCATCTGCACTGTGAAGCGCTGTCCAGTGAGTTCTAAAGCATTTGGCTGAATATGAGCAGATAATATTGCCCGAAACACTTCAGAATTCATCCTGATGAGGTGGTATGCTTAGGAGGATCATGAGCAGTTCCTTTCCTTCTCCATACTCTTCTCTTCCCATCACTCTGGTACAAGTTGATCTTGGTCTCATCTGTCCATAGGATGTTGTTCCAGAACTGTGAAGGCTTTTTTAGATGTTGTTTGGCAAACTCTAATCTGGCCTTCCTGTTTTTGAGGCTCACCAATGGTTTACATCTTGTGGTAAACCCTCTGTATTCACTCTGGTGAAGTCTTCTCTTGATTGTTGACTTTGACACACATACACCTACCTCCTGGAGAGTGTTCTTGATCTGGCCAACTGTTGTGAAGGGTGTTTTCTTCACCAGGGAAAGAATTCTTCGGTCATCCACCACAGTTGTTTTCCGTGGTCTTCTGGTGTTGCTGAGCTCACCGGTGCGTTCCTTCTTTTTAACAATGTTCCAAACAGTTGTTTTGGCCACGCCTAATGTTTTTGCTATCTCTCTGATGGGTTTGTTTTGTTTTTTCAGCCTAATGATGGCTTGCTTCACTGATAGTGACAGCTCTTTGGATCTCATCTTGAGAGTTGACAGCAACAGATTCCAAATGCAAATAGCACACTTGAAATGACCTGGACCTTTTATCTGCTCATTGTAATTGGGATAATGAGGGAATAACACACACCTGGCCATGGAACAGCTGAGAAGCAAATTGTCCCATTACTTTTGGTCCCTTAACAAGTGGGAGGCACATATGCAAACTGTTGTAATTCCTGCACCATTCACCTGATTTAGATGTAAATACCCTCAAATTAATGCTGACAGTCTGCAGTTAAAGCACATCTTGTTCGTTTCATTTCAAATCCATTGTGGTGGTGTATAGAGCCAAAAATGTTAGAATTGTGTCGATGTCCCAATATTTATGGACCTGACTGTATAAGGTCTTTGTGGTGTGCAGCGAGCTCCCGTTTGGTGTATTCATGCTCCTGAAGATCTACAGCCTTATCGCTTAAATATGCCTTGTGTCTACAATTGTTTACAAATCAAGAAAGCAAATCTAAGCACTGTCTCCTTGTGCTGAGCAAACAACGTCGCAGGACTGTCACCGTGTATGTGCGAGGCTGTATGCTTGTTTGCTACGGCACAGCAGCCGCTGGCTTTGGATTAGTCTGTGTATTCCCCCTCCTTTCTTCTGCATACTTTTTTGTTGTCTGACAAACCTCTCATATTTTCTGTGTTTAGCAGACCATGAATTAACCTTCATACCAGTTACAGGGCTATTTAGTTACTGCCGCTAGTAATCACCAAACTTTCCCTGTCTGTTGTGCCTTTCTCTAGTAAAAAATCTCAGCACATCACTGCAGAGTCGCCTAGAACATCACAACCGTACAGACGAGGCATTGGACAGCAGGTAGAGAGCTGCTAGGGCTTCTGAAACATTTGATTACCTGTAGAAGGCTATTTTGTAGCAGAAATTAAGTACTGTATATTAAAGACTGTAATCTATACACACGGGAATTTCCACACTTGAACAGGACATACGTTGAATATCACCTTTGCTTACTCTTATGGAAGGTTTTCCAATACATATAGAAACATAGCTGCACGGTTGTTTGGTGGGGATGCCTGGCTCACAGTCCACATAAGGCTACTTTCACACCTGCGTTTAGGTCGGATCCGTTCAGACGGATCCGCACCTATAATGCAAACGCTTAGATCCGTTTAGAACGGATCCGTTTGCATTACCATGAACAAAAAAAAAAAAAAAAAAAAATTTTTTTTTTTTTGTTCATGATAATGCAAACGGATCCGTTTTGACTTTACATTGAAAGTCAATGGGAGACGGATCCGTTTGAAAATTGAGCCATACTGTGTCAACTTCAAACGGATCCGTCCCCATTGACTTACATTGTAAGGCTGGACGGATCCGTTTGCCTCCGCACGGCCAGGCGGACACCTGAACGCTGCAAGCTGCGTTCAGGTGTCCGCCTGCTGAGCGGAGGACAAACGGAGCCAGACTGATGCATTCTGAGCGGATCCGCATCCGTTCGGGGCCGCTTGTGAGAGCCTTCTAACGGAACTCACAAGCGGAGCCCCGAATGCTAGTGTGAAAGTAGCCTTAATCTCAAAGATGATTGATGGGACAGTATTGTACTAATTTCAGCCATACCTATTCTGAATTAGAAGAGATTCCGGTATACATCTGGCCAATATATATGCCTCGTTCAACGGAAATGAATGGAAGTCATGGAAACCTGTAAATGAGGGCCCCGTAGCTCCTATATATTTCGGTAGAGGGTGAATATGCTTGCAAGAGCATTTCAGATGTCAGAACCTCTAATCATGATAAAGAAGGCTTAGACCATTTAGGTGCCAGGAAAGAGATAGAGTCTAGGTTTTGTGGGAATTAAGGCTGTATTAGACAGCCCGATTCTGCCGCCGATTGCCTGCTTGCTAGCGGAGACCACTGTTATTACATCCAACGATCTCCTCTACATCACAGGGAGGAGTGAGCGTTATACCATCGCTCATCCCCATGCTGTCCAGTTGTTTGCCGGCAGCAGATCGTAGTTAGACACCACGATCTGTCAAAAGATATGGATCGCCCGATGAACGAGCGTTTGCTCATTGGGTAATCGGCGGCAGTATAAGAACGCTCGTTAGTGTTGATTGGCCCGACAATTGCCTGGTGTAATACAGGCTTAAGATATTGATGAACTAACCTCTGGATAGGTCATCAATATCATATCGGTGACCATTCAACACCTGGCACATCAGCTGTTCATGACTGGCACTGGAAACCATAAAGTGAATGGAGCTGGAAGCAGAAGGCTCCGTCCACTGTGTAGTTTCTGGAGCTGCTCATTTGAATGGGAACCTTGCTGCAGTACCCCGGCAAGAACACTACACAGTGAAAACAGCCTTCTGCGTCCAACTCCTGCGTCCACTGCCTCGTTTCCAGCAGCGGCAGATGCCATGAACAGCTGATTGGTAGGAGTGCTGGGTATCGGACCGTCACCAATCTGATATTGACAATGTATCCTGGAGAGAGGTCATCAATATTTAAGTCCCAGAAAAACAGTTTAAGGTACTTTTACATGGGCTGATAATTACTTATCATTGAGCAGAGGGGAGAGCTCCATTTATATGTAGCAATCATTCCCTCTGTATGGGGCTGAGGGATCACTAATGTGATAGCTCCTACCCATACAGAGTCATTGTTGATTAATTGCAGATTCATTCATAATATGAGCCACATAAAAGATGTTATCACCCCATACATGAGAGTTTACTTGTTCACTGGGTGATCGGTGGCACATTTACATGGGGCAGTTATTAGGAACAATGACGAACGCTCATCCCTGATAATTGCCCTAATCCTTGGACCATGTAAAAAGGCCTTAAGACATTGGACCACGTTGCACATTTCCTGTCTTTTTTATAGGGTTATAGAAATCAGACGGCCCGTGGTGACATAATACAAAATTATTAGGGATGCATACAATAGATGAATACATGGTGGCAAAAACTGCTACAATTTCTAACTACATGATACTACACAAAGCATATTTGTGCATCTCATAGTGTCAACAAGAGATTTCATGCAAATCAGTAGAAACTTATAAAGGATGTTTGCAAGTTGAGATATCTGGAGTTCCTGTTTGGGTGGACAAATAATGGCATATATCAGAACTTCAGCAGCCAGGTGTCCACAATACTTGGGTGGTTTACAGAGAGCTTTTCTGCTGGACCATTTAGCTTGTTAAAACTACTTGCAGAGGAACACAGCTGACATAAACCATTCTACCAGAATATGCTGCTGCACTGAAATATATACAGTGCCTTGAAAAAGTATTTATACCCCTTCAACTTTTTCACATTTTTTCATGTTACATTCTTAAATGTATCTTATTGGGATTTTATGTGATAGACGAACAGAAAGTAGCAAGTGTGTGAAGTGAAAAGAAAATAATACATGGTTTTCAAACTTTTTAATATATAAAAATCAGAAAAGTGCGGCGTGCATTTGTATTCAGACCCCCTGTACTCTGATACCCCTAAATAAAATCAGTGTGACCAATTGCCTTCAAAAGTCACCTCATTAGTAAATAGAGTCCACCTGTTTGTAATTTATTCTCAGTATAACTACAGCTGTTCTGTGAAGGCCTCAGAGGTTTGTTAGAGAACATTAGTAATCAAACAGTATCATAAAAACCAAGGAACACACCAGACAGGTCAGGGATAAGGTTGTGGAGAATTGCAAAGTAAGGTTAGGTTATAAAAAAAGATCCTAAGCTCTGAACATTTCACGGAGCACTGTTCAATCGGTCATCTGAAAATGGAAGGAGTAGGGCACAACTGCAAACCTACAAAGACATGGAAGTCCACCTAAATTCACAACCCAGGCAAGGAGAGCACTATCAGAAAAGTGGGCTTACTGCTTGGCCAGGATTAGGACAGATATACAAACTGTGACTTTTTTAAGTTTTGATAACTTTTTATGCAGTCTGACTCCTGCAGGTGGTGGTGAATTGAAGAAACATCTCTACACATGCCGTATTTAAAGATGTGACAACTTTCCACCCCACAGTGTCCCACAATAAAGAGTTTTGTTACAGTAACTACATGTCACCCTACTTCCTGAAAGTACAGATCTTTTTTATAGGAAACAAGCTGTACTTTACTGACCCCACCAGAGGAAAGTGGGTCACCATATATTACCAGGCCAAACACTGTGCACAGCTTCCATGAGTGCACTCTGTTTATTCAAAGACACACACACAGCATGATGCTGTCTCATTAAGGCAACTTATTGTTCCTCCTACTCTACCGTAATGTGTGGACTCTAAGGCTCCCTCTTACAAGTGCAGGCTACCCGGCCTACAGCTCATAACAATGTAGATTAGGTCTCTGTGATCTTACACTGTGGCATCTATGCATCAGTAAAAAAACGGCCTCCGGGTCATGTACTAACAGCCAAGTAACCCTGGACAGCAGCTACTGATGGGGGATTACCTAGCTGATAAATGAGAGCAGGAGATCCTACTCTACAGCTTGTAGTATGTTAGCCAGAAGAGTGTAGGTACGAGCTATGGTGGGCTTACATGGCCCAATTATAGGGCAGATTATTGGGGACAAAAGCTCGTTCGCGATAATCTGTCCATCTAAAGGTGTTCATAGGGTCATTTATGCAACTAGAAACAATGCAGCTGTATGAGGACAGGTGCGAGCAGTAGCCACCGCTCGTTCTCATACTATCGAGGTGATCGCTGCATGCAAATACTTTTTCATTTTTTCATCTCTGGGTTTCAAAAGCTAGAACTTTAAAATTTTCCATTGACATAGCCGTTTACAAGATTGTTTTATTCAGGATTAGTTGTATTTTTTTAATGCCACCATTTTGGGAGTGCCTCTAATGTATAACATTTCAAAACACATTTATTTTGGCAGGGCAGTGTGAAAAAAACACAACTGTGCCTTTGTTTATATGGGTTTTTTTTGTTTGTTTTTTTACAAAGTTCACTGCACAGTAAAAATAACATTAACCTAATTCCGTGGATCAGTACGATTAATGAGATATCTTTACTTCGACATACTGAGATAGCCATAAATTATTCTGCCAGCGGAGCTGCGCAAGGTGAAACTTAAATTTTTACTAATACCATTTTGGGATACATGCAATCTTTCGATCATTTTTACTCAATTTTGCTTGTGAGGGGAGGTGAACAAAAACTCCCAGTTGTAGCAATGGGAGATTTTTTTTTGGGGGGGGGGGGGGGAGGGGCATATTTTTTAAAACTTTAACTGTTCTTTTAACATTTTTAGTCCCTGCGATTGATGACTTTACACGCTAATACAGTTCTTTTGTATTAGAGCATATATGTGAGAATTTTCACAGGCACTCTACTACATTCTGGCAGAGGTTGGATTACGACAGGCCTACGGGCCCTCAGAAGGCCTTTGGCTGACATCACAGCTACTCAGCACCCCAAGATTGCCCCTTATATGCCTTGGTCAGTAATGACTGCAGAATCTGAGGGATTAAACTGCTGGGATCAGAGGTATCTCTCATCCTGGCAGTGAGGGCACAGCGTCAGCTGTATAATACAGCTGTCACTCACAATATATTGTGCCACTGCTATGACGTACTATCACTACGGCACGTCACTGAGTGTGGAGGTATTAAACCCCTCTCTGCCTCAGAATAATTGCAAACACCTATCTATTTACTAACTGCTTCACATACTTCATTCTTTTCACCATCACTTTACTCTAAGCAGACATAATCAGTCCCATTGTGAACTGATAAAATGTGACTTGTATCTCTTCTATCTGGCCTTGTTACCCACAATAAAGGCCAATCGGAAAGTATTCCTGCATAGCAGGGGGGGCTATTAGTGTCTGAATAGAGTTAAAGAGAGATAAGCAGCAGTGATTATCAAGAATTTTCTATACTATTTTGAGTCTTCATTATCTAATAATCTTTAATTCTGTGTTTTTCAACCTCTTCTCCACAGGACACAGCTGAAGAGCAAAGAGACGAAGCTATGTATGTATAAATCAGTGGAATTTCCATACTAATTCTCCTAATAACTGCAGAAGTACACTGTCTGCTGAACACAGGACTGTTGGGCAAATACACTTTTATCACTGTGAGTAGGCAGGATCCAAATCTTAATAGAAATGTTCAATAAAGTAAATAATACCACCCAAAAATATCATGCAAGTATTGTTTTCCAGCAGACCCTGGGCTCAGAGGTTATGTGACTATCACCTAGAGCTCCTGGAATGATTCTTGTATTGTCTTCTATAAGGACATGCATGGTTGGAGAAGATACATGACCAGGGATAGATATATCAGTACAGGGACTGTGCCTCCTTCAGTTGTTACTACACACACATAGGACGTGGGTATAGCGAGGTTCAATAATTGTTAGGTAAAGTTCTGACATGAAATAAATTGCCCACGTCCACCAGATCAAGAAAGATTGGTCATCCTGTTGTCCATGTCTGGGCTTCCCTGCAGCAACATTAAGGCTTAAGGTGACCAATCAAATAAAGTCACTTGTGTCTGGCCAGTTGTTTCAGGCTGGGAGCTGGACACAACTGATATACGTGCAGTGCACTGTGCACCGGTCCAGCTTCCATAGACTGATAGCAACGGACAGGAAAACGTAGCATGTAGCATTTTTTGGTCTGATGCTATTTGACATTCAGCATCATAAGTGATGCGCCAGATGTACGTGGAATGTCCCATAGAAAATGATGGCAGCAGTTCAAGCTTCAGTTCCCCTGGTTTTCTGCACCACGCTGTAGGGGAACTAAGCCGGCAGGATATTTGTGAAGTGGGACTTAAAAAGAGGGGTCAGAAAAGTTGAAATTTCTACATGACCAATTTTTGGCGCTCAAATGGCTCAGTGGCTTACTCCCCTCTCCCCACTGAGAACACATGCATGCTCGCCCGACTAGTATTGGCCACTTTTAGTTATAATGGTTACAGGTGCCAACCTGACTGGAAATGGCCTGCACAGAGAGAATACACTGATTGGTAGATCTCCTCATTTTCAAGCAATAAGCAGACAAAGTTGAGTAGACTCCAGTCCTATAGGAGAGGAAGGTAACTAGGATCCAGGGCAATGAATAGTAAGAATCTGAGAGCAACCATTCACACTGGCAGGCATGATACCCTAACGTGACCTGCGGTGTGCTCTCTCTGTGTTCCTATTTCAAGGCCACTGCCTGGAGCTTACAGACAATGATGGGGATGGCTTTGAAGTCAGAATAGAAGCCGAAAGCTAAACAAGCAGGAGGGGTGGATTAAGGAGGGGTTTACTTGGGAGAGGAGAAGAGGGTGGAGGCATATATTTAGATATATAGAAAAAAGCTGAAAGGATAAAAGAAAAGTGGTTCACAGTGGGAGATCTAAATGTAAAAAGAGAAAAAGAAAACCAAACAGATCCAGGGCAGGGCACATGCTGCTAATGTCTGGATGCTCCTTCTGTGCAGTGAGGATGATGGATGTCTTGCAAGGGCCTTCAAGACCTATGCATGTTACATCACAACTATTTACATAAACCGCTGATCCACCCGTAACCCCTGACACTGGATGGACCAAAGAAAAACAAGGGATCGGGCATCACAGGCTGCTAGACATCTTGGAGAAGCCTTACCTATCTCAGGCTTTGCACAATGTGACATGTCTATTTGTTATAATCTCACTTTCTAATGGTTTCTCATTCATTTAATGCTAAAAGTTGCTTAAGTAAAACTTCATTTTTTTTTTACACTAATGCACATGATGGAATAAATTCAGGATCCACTAAAATTTTGAGTTGAATAAAAGGAATTTGAGACGTTAACTTGTAACTGTAGTTTCAGAAAACCTCTGGCATGTTAGCAGTTTGACCAGGAGGAGCTACAGGTGCTGAGGCCACCGATAGCTGAAACAAAGGGGCAGATGCACTCAGCGGAGCACTGTGCCCCCTTGGCTGTGGCCAGCTGTGCTAGGCTTTCATTGCAGACCTGAGCAGAACATTGTACAAATTCATTACTTTTTATGGATCTGTACACTGCTCTACTTGCATCATGAAGGACAGCCAAGCAAAGCTGAAGGGGTACAGCACTCAGCTTCTGCTCCTTTGTTTTAGCAATGCGTGGGGGTCTCAGCACCTGTACCACCAGTGATTCTAGAAAGCTGTCTAGTTCACAAAGGTGTCAAGAGCTTGGGGGAGCAGAATCCATATTTTGTCCAGTGTACAATTTGGCCTGTGTTTATTTCAGACCAAACTTGTAATGGTTGTTCCTGTATTTAGACACAAAGGGGGACATTTAAAAATCTATTTAGTCCACATTTGTGTTGTTGTTGCATACCATTTGTGTGCTAAAATTTGCAACATTTCCCCCTTTTACACCACTTTTCAGAAGTGGCGAGAAAAGCGGGTGTGCTGTGGGTGGGGAGTGCCACATTTATCTTTCTTCACCCCAGCTTTCTGGCTTGAAGAAAGACTTAAGTCTACGGCAACCTCCTTTAAGTGTGTTGCACGGCCAGAAGATGCGCCAAATATGTGTAAGGTCTGAACCTCTGCAGAAATGTGGCGCATCCTCCGGCAGTAGAGGGAGAATCAAGACCGACATACAAGACGCCGATCTTGATAAATGTCCCTCAAAATGGTTGTGATGAAAGGCTACCACAGTCAGTGATCAAAAAAGAAAGTTTATCCAGCTCACCATAAGCATGTACAATCAGAGAAATAAAGGAAAATTCTCCAGCATCCGTCAGTATTGGTCGTCTTTATTGTAGATCGGCATAACAGTACATGCTTCAATCAGGTTTGTGGTGGAGGGTGGTGAGGATTAAAGCATGTACTGTTAGGCTCCATTCACACGTCCGCAAAATGGGTCCGCATCCTTTCCGCAATTTTGCGGAATGGGTGCGGACCCATTCATTCTCTATGGGGACGGAATGGATGCGGACAGCACACAGTGTGCTGTCTGCAGCCGCAATTGCGGAGCGCGGCCCCGATTTTGGGTCCGCAGCTCCGCAAAAAGATCGAGCATGTCCTATTCTTGTCCGCAGCTTGCGGACAAGAATAGGCATTTCTATGGGGTTGACGGGCTGGTGTGTTGCGGACCCGCAATTTGCGGGTCCGCAACACACCACGGACGTGTGAATGTAGCCTAATGCTGATCTACAATAAAGACGACCAATACTGACGGATGCTGGAGAATTTTCCTTTATTTCTCTGAAAGGCTACCACACACACAAAAGTGACAAGTCTTACCTTGTAAAGAGATGCCCAAATCCCTTTCACTGCTTCGGCCTTTACTTCATCCTAATTGAAATCAATGAGATAAAAAACAAATTAGCTGTTAAAACAGAGAATAGAAATGGATGTTTTTGACAGTATACACAGTAGCATGTGGTGAGCAGCGGTGATAGAGCGCCTATTTGGCAGCTGTACACGAGACTCCTAATGTAACAGGTGTCTGTTATTACAGGAGGGGCACAGGTGCCAGGCTTTCCAGCAGAGAAGTGCCGCCTGCTATCGTGCAGGGCATCAGGGTGTGCAGGAGTGGGGTGGACAGTAGGAAGCATGTGTC
This sequence comes from Bufo bufo, assembly GCF_905171765.1. Taxonomy (NCBI): domain Eukaryota; kingdom Metazoa; phylum Chordata; class Amphibia; order Anura; family Bufonidae; genus Bufo; species Bufo bufo. The sequence continues at coordinate 151,495,727 of NC_053389.1, read as the reverse complement.
ACACACATACATATGAGGATCCCTGTGCCAAGCAGCTGGGATTACACATGTAATATACCAGGCTCTTCACAGACTAGTCCGAAGTTTGTCTGATTTTTAATATACACATTTCTAAGCATCCCGTTATTTTTTTTTATGGTAGACATAGCACTAATGGATTCTGTCACAGGGAGGAATGTCTGTGACCTCACGGAATTGTGATGTCACAGGCACAGTGGATAAAGCCTCTTTCTATTCATCCCCAGCCCTCCTTACACTCAGGAAGAGGCCACTGAATTATTTACCACCATATGTTCCAGAGATCTGACAGAGGAAAAGTTTTAGCTCTGAGGAGGAGGGGGCACTGCTAAATTTGTACCATCGGATTTGGTGTGAATTGTCAATAATTAGCTAATCCGAAACCTCACCCTTTCAAAACAGATCCCTTGAACTATGTGATCCACAGTATTATTCTTTTATGGCGGAGCAGATCTGAGAAAGAGAAATCTGCCTCAGCGTTCAAAGTCATACTGTCCCCTGCTGCAACCCAGGAACAGAAGGAAGGGGATTAAAAATTCTCTTTCTGCCGGCCGCACTCCTCTTTCTTATTACGAGTTTGGAGAACATGTCACAGTCCATACACTGCCCCTCATGGGTGAAGGCTAAAGGGAATGTGCCGTCAGAAAATGACCTATTTTTAAATCATGTTTTTTATGTTAAACATATTGTTAAGGAACTTTTGATGTTATTTTTAATTTTCACCTCAATATCTATATTTAAAAAAGTCTCCCAGTTTTTGCACCGGCCACTAAGCTTAATAATAGGCACCACTTCTAGGTCTGTACAGATCATTTTACTGCAGTGATCTGCTTATTATTACGACCAGGATTAGAATGACAGATATCACCTCTGTATAGATAACACAGGATCCATCATTCACAATAGGTGATATCACAGCTTATCTTCCCCCTCCTGACCTAAGCATAGGTCACAAAGCATGCCTTGAATAATCTCCCATAGAAGTCAATGAGTCCCCTCTTGTTTATTGTTTCTATGGCCCATGGTGGCTGCTGTAAAGCATATCTCTAAATGCTGTTAAGAACAGCTCAGGCAAGATGGCCGCCCCCATAATAATGTTCACGAAGCAGAATAAAAAACTTCAATCAGAAAATAGAAACAGAATAGTAAAAAAGGATATTTGTCGCCATCTGGTTTTAACTGGCAGAAAAAATATGTCGATGACCCATTCCCTTTAAGGATTACACAATCTCTTACTGTCTCAGACACAGCAAGGAGCACAAACCACTGGTTAAAGCCTTGCACTTAGTGACATGATGTTAGTGTGTGCACAATAGTCACCATATTTAATAGACTTTAGTAATGGAAGACATGGTTTCCACCACTTACGGTGTATGACTGGTATGGGCAGATGTACAGCATACATCTGGGGTCTATGCATTGGATTTTTTTTTTTAACTATATTAAGTGTATCCAATCTTGTATTCAGTGGGTTTACGTATGGTGCATATTCTGACTCCGAAACCTCCTATATTATGACATTGTGGCTTCTGACTGACCCAAAGGACTGGTGAGGTTTGGGGGCCATTTTGGTTTATAACTTTAGTAATTACATCAGTTTGCGTCTTGGGAGTTAGAAAGGGGTTGCTGAGCTGAAATCTGTCTCTGCTCATCTCCCAAAGGACAGATACAGTGACAGTCAGTCACACAATATATACATAATACAACAGCCAAAGCGGCTGCATTAAACCAGAATCCTGCCATTACCACAAAGACAAAATTAACAGTTGTATGAGCGGAGTAATCCCTGGATTAATAAATACCTCATCCAAGATCTACAGTTTATCGAGCAAAATATAAATGTTATCCATTATGACTTCAGAACTTCATTATTAGGCATATTTTTATTTTTGTACCTTATTATCACTTGCTGCAGTGGTTGAGAGGCTGGGATTCCCTCACAGACTGTGGCCCTGGGGTTGAATAGTGACTGATATTTGTGCACATTGGGGGAGAATTATCAAAAACGGCACAGAAATCCTGTGTTTCCCCAAATTTATGACGAGGCACAAACCTCGCCATAAATTGGGCGCATTCTCCGGCAGTCTGTGCGTCTAAACAGAAATCTACTGCAACTCGGAGCTGCCGTGGATTTTTTTGTTGGCGTAAATGAAGATAAATTTGGCTGCTGGCCATGCCCCCTTCCTGCCCTTGCCATGCATCCTTACTGAAAAGTGGTGATGACGGCGAGAAAACTGGAAGATGCAACAATTTTTTCAAATGTCGCAAACACATAGTTTGCAACTTTTCAATGGTAGTTTTCAGGCGCGTGGGACATGATAAATCTCCCCCATTATTTAGAGAGTCCATGAAAGACGGACTTGAACCGGGGCTTCTACCCACTATTGTAAGGTGGCTGTGTTCTGGAGGACTCCATAAACTGTGAAGTGGAGTGAAGAGTTATCCTCGAGGATAGGCCTCATGAACACGGCCGTTGTTTTGGTCCGCATCCGAGCCGCAGTTTTTGCGGCTTGGATGAGGACCCATTCACTTCAATGGGGCCGCAAAAGATGCGGACAGCACTCCGTGTTTTGCGGATCCGCAATTTGCGGACCGCAAAACACACAACGGTCGTGTGCATGAGGCCAAATAGTGTAAAGCTTCTCTATCACGGAAAGTTTGTGTATAGTTATAGGATGACCACTACCCTCATTGGCAGAAAAAAGAGAGACATTTAGAAATATAAAGGTGATGCAGGCAGACGACAGTGCCTGAAGAAGAACCGGTTAGACAGATTCACGGGGAGAGAAGGGAGACTTTTGTATGAAGATTGGAGAACAGACGTCCACATGTATTACGGGCATTTCAGACATCTGTCTCAAAAAAAAATAATTGTACAGAATTTTGCCAAATTTATGAAACGGCTCAACCTCTTAGTAAATGTGATACATTTTGGAAACTAGTAAAGTCAGAAAATGAAATCAGTGTTTGCTAGGATCAGGTGTAGATCTGAGTCAAACTTTGTGTCATTTTCTGTCTTTTATCTTAAAGGGGTTGTCCCGTGAGAAACACTTATCCCCTATCCTATGGATAGAGAAAAAGTACCTGCACAGCGAGGGTTGAACTGCTGGGGCCCCCAGCGATCACGAGAATGTGGGGCCCCAGGTATCCCTGTTTGAATGAAGTTGTGGTCACGCATGTGTGCTGCCATTCCATTCAACTCTATGTGACTGCCAGAGATGGCGGCACTTTGGCTCGGCTATATCCAGAAGTTCCAGAGAGCTGAATGGATGGGCTGTGAGCATGTGTGACTACCGCTCCATTCAAAATTGATTGGGGGGCCCCCAGAGGTCGGCCCTCTTGCTATCCTGTGGATAGGGTATAGGTGTTCCTCATGGGACAGCCCCTTTAATAAATCTGTCTAGACAGACCATGTGCTCTCCTTGAATACCACGCGGTGAAAAGTTGGCCTTTTTTGTGTAAAATTTTACACGTGTCATCATTTGCAACTTGCAACTAAAGCTCAAAACGTGTGTGCTTAATAAATGAGATCCGCAATGTCCAGACCAGGAGGAAGGTGCAGTTTAGGACACACATGGCTCCTGTTCTCTATATTTTAGAAACTGTCTTACACATCCCTATTTTCTCATCCTATCACTGCACACATTTGTTTTGTCACATTTCTGTTTCCCCTCGTGTGTCTTTTAGCCGTGGCTTATCAGTGATGCAAGTAGAATAACGCCAATTTAATGAGAATGCGTAATCCTAAAATCAGATTGGGGGATTTTATGAGGCAATATGACCTTGCATATGTCTCCATTAAAGCTATAGAAACCTGTTCTTGTATGCTGTGTTCCCAGTACATATTTAGACAGATAACACTAATTGCACTTGACATGTCCTCTTAAGGATGGACTCCCTCCTCCCGCCCGGCTCCTCGCAGCCCCCTCCCTGCAGAACGGCAATGAGTGAGATCTGCATTCCCTGACAATACACACTCCATCAGCACACGGCGTTACCAGTGACACTACACACATACACTCCATCACCACCAGTGACAATACCCACATCGCCCCACAGTACGCACACTCATAACTTCACAGCTCATCACCATAAGCAAGAAAACAAGAGGAGCATCTATCCACAATGCTAGACTATAATCAATTTCATCCTCAGGAACTTGCACTATATATTTTTAGGACCTGAAGGGCAAAGTAGATCTTTTTAGAATATAAGAGATCTCTTCGTTTTTCTATTCATATTTACTAACTAGCATAAATTAATGACCATCAACATAAGTGCAGTATGTAATAAATCCGACCTAAAACCATTGCCTTCAGATGTCACTGAGTTAAAGGACATTGGCTCTGTAGACAGAGGGTTTTTTCAGAATGTGGCTTCATGATGGGCAGTCTGTGCTTAACCAATGCAAGATACTACACTTCCCCTCATGCCCTGCCAGAAACATTGGAACTTGTAGCTTCATAAAAGTAAAAGAGGACGAGATCTGTGGTGCACAGAGGGACTAATAAACCATCAGTAGTGGTGTCATCGGCTGGTCACTGGTTGAAGAGCTCTCCTATAGACTGACCAGATCTTATACTGGTGCTTATCCCAGTAATAACATGGCACAAAGCTCCAGCGTAGTAGTTACAAAAGCATGTAAGAAAAGGAAGACATATCAAAGTAGTCATACCACGCATCACCTGTAAAAAAAACAAAAAAACTATTTCTTGTCAATGTCCACACAGCACATAAAAACTCTTATGGTTGTGTAGGCCTAAGCTGAAAACACTGCACGTTAGAATGTCCTCAGACTTGATTCATGTCAGCATTATAAAGCGTCCCCTGTCAAAGACACAGAGCCACTAACTCTCAGCCTTTCTTCCCTGCTACCCCTTCTTTTTATTTTTTTTTCTAGCCAAGCAACTGTGCATTTATTAATTCATGAGGCACTAATTAGTTCTTTGTTTAATTTTGTGTTAAACAGACTGACCGGAATGATAACGACTTGCAGCGCTGCGTTGCGGTCCCAAACCGCCCCTCTTTTCTGACAACAAGGGAGCGCAGTGCGACTGCCGTGATGAACCCAAATTCCCTCTTCAGTTGCACTTCATTAAGTCAAAATGTGACAAGAAGCTTAGAGAGCAACTTTCAGATCCGATCGCACATAACAATTGGGGAGTGAAGTTCTCCGAGAGGATGCTGGGGAGGCAGCAAATGTTCTGCCTGTCTCCTAACCCCTCCAATGCCACACAAAAAAAAGTATTAAAGAGACAGCAAAACATATTCAGCACAGCCAAGCTCAAGCTGCTGACGGTGACCATAAGTCTAACACACCAAAACTTCAATACACTGTGAAGACAACTTTGGGCAAGTGGCTCCAGTCTGAGAGGAACTTCTACTGGAACGGTTATTACATAGCAAACGTGTGTGTACATGAGGTTCCTATTAGAAAACAAATTTACAGTCTTGATAATTAATTTTAAAGACGGTAAACCGTCTATATTTATTTGATCTTCAGAGATAGACAGCACAGTAGTGGTGAGAAGACACAGAGATTCCTCCCAGGAGTTATTGCTATTTTGAAGCCATATTGACCGCTTGATGTATAGATGTGCTCCTGGGACCTGTGACTTCAGAGTGTACACGACAAAGTTGCTTGGAGGCAGAAGGCACAAAGCCTTGTGAATAAATGAGTGAGTTGCTATGAACGAATCAAGTCTCTTGCTGTTTATTCTGATATCCTCACAGACTTAAAGGGTTTTTGGGACATGACGTGGTGAAGAACCGTCACTTCATAAGAGACATACTGCAGGAGAATTAGTGATATATGCATTTGTGATATTCCCTACAGAGTATGTAATACGTATGATAGAAATCCATCATAGATGTGAGTAGACGTGTGAATGGGACACTTAGGATATGGCCACACGGAGCAGCGGCCGCGTACTGTCTGGCCGTATGAGTCACATCATATTAAAGAATTAGAACGGCGTTGTTTATTCGGCTCATGACTGTTAATGGCTATGCAGTTTTGCAGGTTATTGCACGGCCATTAACGATGACGACCAGATAGACAATGCGGTTCCAGTTATAATGCTGATGTAGCTCACATGGCACTCGGCTGCAGGGTGGCCATACATGCAACTGTATCGCAGCCGCTCTGTGTGGCCTTTCCCTGAGAAGTTCTCTTAAATCATTCACATCTGCAGGAAATATCACTGAAATTGGAGCAAGAAAGGCATTTCATAATTATTAGCAACTGACGCGGTAAGAAGTTTCCCAATGTGAGGAAAAAAAAGTTACAACCTACCTAAGAACATTGCAAAAGACCTTATCATGTTTCATTTTTTATTTTTTTTTGTGATCTGCACGGGGTTGCTTGCAAATATCTTTCCCATAAGTGAGATTGGATGAACCTGTCTTTTTTTCAACATTACCAACTAGGTAGCTATATAACAGCGAAGCCACAATTGTCCGGATGGATTTGCTGTATGTACTCAACTTTACCAGTAAACGTCTAATCCTAACTAGTGCTGAGCGGCATAGGCAATATTTGTTTTTGCGATATTTCACAAATTTTTCGCATGATATTTGTAATAAATTAGCGAATTCTAGAATTCGTGATCTCGTCATTATTTTTGTGATTGCGCAAATCGGCACTAATGATGCACATATTTTTTGCGCAATACATGCAACTTCAGATTTTATCAGGTCTGAGTAGATATTACTGATTGGTGCACTAAGTATTGTTGTGACATCACAGCACTATGTCTGTAGCATGTGTGTATGGACAGCAGAGAAACAGTAATTCCTATCACACTACCTAACACCCTGCACTGGAACCTATCAGCTACACTATATCACTATCTAACCTACACTGACTATCTCTAACTATCTGTATTATATACATATAAGCTAACTAACTAACTGTCTAATGTAATGACACAGAAAAGCACAGAGCACAGCAATGTCACTGCTCTCTCTCTCAGAACTGCAATACACTACAGAAAATGGCTGCTGGGGAGGTTCTTATATAGTAAGGGGTAGGCAACTTTCCGATTGGTTGCTAGGGATGTTGCTAAGCTCAGACAAAGACTGCAGCCTTCTCATTGGCCCACAAGCAAGAAGCAGGGAGGTTACTGATGAAGAAAAAAATCTCGAATATTCATGATTACGAATATATAGCACTATATTCGACATCTTCGTGAATTCTCGAAGTGGTGATATTCGCCATAAAAATTTGCAATTTGAATATTCGCGATCAACACTAATCCATTCCTAACGCCAGTCATGTATGATGCCCAGAGACACATGAAACATACTGGCTCTATGGGGGAGATCTGGTCTTGATATGCCCTGCACCACCAGAGGATGCACTTAATTTATCACAAGGTGCATGCCTCACATTAATTTAATGCATCCTCCAGCTGTGTGTCTAGAAATCAAATTTCAGCCATCATTTTTGTCAGAAAACTGAGGATGATAAATCTACCGGTGCCGATAGCCCCATGCCATCTTTCTGGAAATTGCTGAGGGTGGCGTAAAAACGCCAATTGGCGCACAAAGGCATTGAAAAAGTAGCTTCCTGTAACTCATGATTTGTGACTTTTTTTTACACCGCTTTTCTAATGCAGGGGGTTCATAAATCTCCCCCCCATGTCCTCACAATAATATTCCATAGAACCCATATATACCTACTAGTGTGTGATGTAAAGCCAAGGTTTGCAGAAAAGAAGTCTAGAAGAAGATAAAAAACTACTAATGCAAAATACCTGTGATTGCATCCTAACTACAGAACTGCAACTAGCCCTAAAGGCCATGTCCAGCTCCTATATATTGATGACCTACTTGAGTGTGACCGGAGCTGCAGTAGGCTGGCATGGCCACTAAGTGATGGAAGTAACCTTCTGCTTCCAGCTCAGTCCACCGTTCTGGTTCCGGCGCCTTCCGCAAACAGCTAATCAGTTGGGGCATCGGCCCACTACTGATCTGATATTGAAGACCTAAAACCAGAAGACCTCTATCCCTTAGGCTCCGAGAACTGACCTTAATTTCCAAATGCTCTCCAGCTGATTGATGCAGCTCGTAAAGGGAGACACTTTTTGATCAGGAATTGGCTATAAGTGCAACTCTGCAATATATGAGCGAAGATTCCTTACATTTCTCCAAATTAAACTTCAATCCACTTTGAACCTGCTGGTTTCAAACAAATATTTGACATTACTGTTGTAATAGACTGGATCTGATGCAGTTTTAAGCCCCTGGAAAGGGTTAATCTGATAAAACCTTTGTCTCTCTCTGCAGACCAATGTATAACGTGTTGAGCACATGTTTGAAAATGATAACATACATACAAGTGATTGATTCCAACCGCAGGACCAAAGACTGAGTACAGCCAACAAGTATCTGAGATAAATTGTATGTTTCTATTTAATAATGACACTCATTTATACTGTCCTCTGCCTCCGCTGCTTGTCTAAACAACCCCATTCCCTCCCATCAAATATGATCTATAAAACCTGCATCCTCCTTCCATCTATCACCGGCATCTATTATTTCAGCTTCACTTTCCTTCTAATGTTCTCAGTGTTGGATCATCAGCCACTTGTGTACAAAGTGCTTACATATCCCTCCACGGTAGGCCAGCATGTAGGCCTTCACAGAGATAGCTGGCATGATTGACTACTAGAGCAATGGACACAGGTTATATCAGACCAGAGAGAAGCAACGTACGTAACGTAGCTAGGTTCTTACAATGGTCTCACAAACAGGCTAGGGTTATACAACATGTACCTTAATGAACCCTTGATAGTCCATTGGTTAATGGACAAGACCAACCAAATGTGATCCTCTAAGCTAACTACTATTATTAGCCCTGCAACAGTAAGCATCACTCCATTAACTAGATGTGAGATTGGTGGGGGTTCTAGTGGGATCGAAAAATGAAATATAATGAGTACTGTACATTATTAGTCACCCCTCTAATATTAAAATGGTTTTCTGATTTTATATATACAGTACAGACCAAAAGTTTGGACAAACCTTCTCATTCAAAGAGTTTTCTTTATTTTCATGACTATGAAGGCATCAAAACTATGAATTAACACATGTGGAATTATATACATAACAAACAAGTGTGAAACAACTGAAAATATGTCATATTCTAGGTTCTTCAAAGTAGCCACCTTTTGCTTTGATTACTGCTTTGCACACTCTTGGCATTCTCTTGATGAGCTTCAAGAGGTAGTCCCCTGAAATGGTCTTCCAACAGTCTTGAAGGAGTTCCCAGAGATGCTTAGCACTTGTTGGCCCTTTTGCCTTCAATCTGCGGTCCAGCTCACCCCAAACCATCTCGATTGGGTTCAGGTCCGGTGACTGTGGAGGCCAGGTCATCTGGCGCAGCAGCCCATCACTCTCCTTCATGGTCAAATAGCCCTTACTGTCAAAGTTTTCCCAATTTTTCGGCTGACTGACTGACCTTCATTTCTTAAAGTAATGATGGCCACTAGTTTTTATTAACTTAGCTGCTTTTTTCTTGCCATAATACAAATTCTAACAGTCTATTCAGTAGGACTATCAGCTGTGTATCCACCTGACCTCTCCTCAACGCAACTGATGGCCCCAACCCCATTTATAAGACAAGAAATCCCACTTATTAAACCTGACAGGGCACACCTGTGAAGTGAAAACCATTTCAGGGGACTACCTTTTGAAGCTCATCAAGAGAATGCCAAGAGTGTGCAAAGCAGTAATCAAAGCAAAAGGTGGCTACTTTGAAGAACCTAGAATATGACATATTTTCTGTTGTTTCACACTTGTTTGTTATGTATATAATTCCACATGTGTTAATTCATAGTTTTGATGCCTTCAGTGTGAATCTACAATTTTCATAGTCATGAAAATAAAGAAAACTCTTTGAATGAGAAGGTGTGTCCAAACTTTTGGTCTGTACTGTATATATATATATTTTTTTTAAAGGACAGAATGGCATAACAGAAGGTTATACCTTAGCGATCCCCTGCCACTTCCATTTGGAGTCTTACCAGGTCTCTGCTGCTCTTGCTTCCTCTGCATTGGACCTGTGAAAAATGTATGAATAGGAAGAAACCGGAAATGTGTGTATAGTAATAATACCAACTTTAAAAGAGTCATCCAGCTATATTTGTTTCAGAAAAAAGAAAAAAAGCATCAGAATGACAGAAAGAAAAAAAGTAATACTGCACGGATCCCCTGCTGGGCCTCGACACAGAGGAGATGCCGGCTCAGCCAATCACGGATGAAGGGGGTCACAACTACAGCCAGTGATTGGCTGAACAGGAATTTCCTGCATGGTGAGAGAGACCAGTGGGGACCCAGGAAACATCAGAATGGGAGTAACGGGGGATCGGTGAGGTATTCCTTTTTTTTATTTTTGCTATTCCTCAGCTGGAGGACTCCTTTAATGCTGAGATTACCTGGTATTATCATTATACACACCTTTCCAGTTTGTTCAGATTTGTACCAGAGCCTTCATCATAAGTCCAATGCAATGCAATAACTGGCGTTCATTAGTCTTGCTGCTTTGCACAAGGCAAACTGCTTAAAATACAAGACCACCAAACACCAAAAAAGTAAGGGAAAATTGTCCTCTGTCTTCTCTCACCTACTGGAAGAGCAAAGCAATCCCACATCACATTTTGGCAGCGTCTGGCTTGCTTTAGCTAATTTGCTGTCAGACTGCCTAAGCAAACCAATTAAAACTAATCATTAATTATAAAAGGAGAAAGAGAGCGAGGGGAGAAGAGAAGGGAAAAGTGGGGAAACGTGATAAGTGAGAGGTGGGTCTAGCAGGTAGACAGCACGCTACGGCAGCAGGCGACTGGTAACACAGAAGTGATTTCTCATTCTTCATCACCACTGCCATGCTTACCAGCAGCTACAGTGTTAAAGTACTCCCCTCTAAATGACCTTTGAGGAATGATAACCAAATTAAAAGCACTTAGCATATTTAAGCTAGATCTGCCTTAGAAAATTCAATTACCATTTTATAGTGTGATCTGTTTCTCTTCTAGGTAAACCTGTCTGTAAAAGCTCATCTTCTACCCATATACTGTTGTGTGACCTGCAGCTTCCGACTTTGGAGGGCCAACCTACTGGAGCCATTGGAGATAGAGTATAGCATGATGGGAATATTCAGTTTTCATGTAGCCATTTCATCAAACTCAAGTATTGTTTTATCTTCTTCTGCAATACAGATGGCTCTTCCAGTCGCCCCACACAGAAGACCTCTCTATTGTAAGTCATGTGTGCTGCCCGAAGGGAGAGAGACAGCCAAAAAGGGGCAGCTGTCATAGCGTTCACCATCTCCCCCAAAATGCACCCTTCCCCAGCCTGACTCCTACATCCCCCTGTTAAAGAAAAAAAAAAAAGCACACACACCGAACTTGGTTCCTTTTGTAAAGTGCAAGACCCCCAAGAGCCCAATGAATCGCTGGGGGAGCGGACAACATGGAGTGGTGTCATGGAAACCAGAGCCTTCCTCAAAAAATATCCATAACCCTTCTCTGCCTTTCAGGAGCTGTCAAGAGACTGTGTGATTGTCACACGACCCACAGCCCAGCCGTGACAAAGCCAATTTTCTGCCTCATACTTGATTGATTAAAAAACTTTTTAGTAAAACCATGTTAAAAGACAAAAAAAAAAAGAAAAGAAAAGAGAAAAACAAGGGAGAGAAAAAAATAACAAAGACCTGAAAGTGACACAGAGGGTGGTGAGGGTCTAGGGCAAAGGCCTAACAGCGATGTTCCCTAGGCAATAGGTCCTGGGGTGACTGTCATCAGCGCATTACACACCAGAAGCAGTGAAAGGAAAAACGGTCAAATTGAACACAATGGTGATTAAGATAATGATGAAGAAGGTAACAGGGGGAAAATGAAGGTGACAAGTTAGAACTCAACATCTTTTCTTCTTCCAGGAAACAAAACCACTCCAAGCGGTGGCTCTCTCTGCTGGAGCGCTGGAAAATGGTGTTGTTTGTATAAAGGGGAACACACAGGGGATGCTTCGATGCGGCTCTCTCTGGGTAAAAAGGGGCACACAGGGGCTGTGAGAAGATGATTTTACTGTGACAGGACGCAGCAAGGAACGTGCCGCAGCGCTGAAAAGATGGCCTTGTAACTTGAATGTCCAAGTGTAAAATTCGCCTGCAAAGCTTTCAAAAACTTCTTTTGTTTTGCGGGGAAAATAACAAGCGCCGAGAGCAGTCTGTTAAATGAGGCCTCAGCAGAAGTGGTCGGGATGTTTCTTTAAAATGCTTTTTAACCATCAAAGAGGCAACGAGCAATGTCAGCATCTTCCATTCTATGCATTAAAACAGCACAACTCTTTACTGCATGGTATACGGCTATCTGTATGCTTGCGGTTCCACTCAGTGATGCATCACTAAAAATTGTGGTGCAATTTCCCTATAGAAAACAGGAGGAAGCTTACAGCGTGTAGTTATTAATGAGTCCATATTATTAATATCTAGTGAGTCCTATAATCAGACAATCCAGAAATTCTGTCCAGAAGATGATAACCTAAGGGTACTTTCACACTTGCGGCAGAGCATGCGCAGACCGCAATGCCGGATCCATTTTCCGGAACACTCGGGGCCGGAACTCCGGCAAGTGTTCCGGAATTTTGGACGGAGATAAAACCGCAGCATGCTGCGGTATTATCTCCGTCCTGAAAAGTCAAAAAAGACTGAACTGATGCATCCTGAACGGATTGTTCTCCACTCAGAATGCATGGGGATAAAACTGATCAGTTCTTTTCCGGTATTGAGCCCCTAGGACGGAACTCAATGCCGGAAAAGATTAACGCTGGTGTGAAAGTACCCTAAGACCAGAACTAGAGCACTGATTATGACAACGCTCCTCTGAAAATGATGTATTAGCATTTTGGTCAGTCTTATCGAGTTTCTCTACCCACGTACATTCTATATTTTTTTATGAATGTCCAATAAACCAGGGGATCCTCCGATCTGCTTATTTGAATCCATTAATGTCCGATTAAAAGAACTCTAATCAAAAGCCAAATAAAAAGACTATAAGATGTCTCCATTCTACAGTCTGTTCCTTAGTACATATCAATCTTTCAGTAATCCGTAGAAGATGCCGATATACTGTTTACATGCTGTACTTATTGAGTTGTTAGTGGGTGATTGATGATATAGTAGGGAGCCCTTCATTGTCATTTCCACATACTGAAAGGCCCACAAATGCCTACTACCCAGAGGGCAGCATTCCAATTTATCCTGGCACCGTGCCTTGATAATGTATGGTGACGGCGCTTAGCGGTATGGTACCACAGGACTTTAGATCTGAGGAAAGCAAACAAATCTGTTTGGTGCAGATTTTACTGTGTACAGACGGGGGAGATGTCCCCCCCTTACACAATCAATTACATAAATTCATTGGAAGAACACATACAGTCATGGTAAGATAACCTGTGAAACTGGACCCAATGTGGGCATTTACTGAAAGTGGCATTATTTTGGCTAATTTCTAAAGTAAATCTCAGATAATTTATTGAGCTTATATTTCAGCTATGCATTTGCCTCACTTGATAAATCTGTCACAACATCATCTCTGTCATTCATTTTCACACTGGCTTCAAGTACGGCACTTTTTAGAACGGTGATATTTTTCAATTATAAACTGACCACATGGAATTAAAGGGGATTTCTGAGATTTTTTTACTGATGACCTATCCTCAGGACAAGTCATCAGTATCTGAATGGTCCCCACCCGTCGATCAGCTGTTCGAGAAGGCAGCGGCACTGTGAGCACCGCCGCCTTCTCTCTTCTTTTGTGACGCCATGTTTATCACGTGGTCTCGGAGCAGCTCAGCCCCATTGAAGTGAATGGGGCTGAGCGCGATAACAACCACAGCCGCTGTACAATGTACGGCGCTGTGCTTGGTGAGCAAGGAGAGCACCGATGCCTTCTCAAAACAGCTGATCGGTGGGAGTCCCAGGTGTCGGACCCCCACTGATCAGATACTGATGACCTGTCCAGAGGATAGGTCACCGGTAAAAAAAATCTCAGAAAACCCTTTTAAATTCTGAGCCAAGAAAAGTGCAAATACGTTTATACACGTGCTTCTATGTCATTTGCTGTAAAGTGATAAAACTGGAAACTTGCAGCCTCTTTCCGCCCCTCTATTCCTCTGCAGCTCACTTGCACAGTACCATGGTCATATTACATTTATACATAATCTTAACAATAGTAACTCTGCTCACATTACGTGAAAAAAAGCGACAGACACTGTGCAACTTAGAAGGCTTGGACCAAGGTAAATCCCAAGACTTCCAGCTAATCTAAAGAGAAGTAGGGAAAAAAAGATGCTTCTTGACAGAGAGTCATTTATATTTTAGCTTTGTTCCATTATCCTAACAAATTCTTCATCAACGGATGCAATATTAACAGCAGAAAATCAGCTCCCTCCACCCGCGGGAATTTCACAAAGACAGCGGCCGTGCTCATGTCTCCTGCAGCTGTCCAGAGGGAGCCCTGCAATGATCGCTCACTTCCCTTCAGTTTTCACCGCTTTACACATATTTACCCTTTTACATCTTTAAAATATGAGAGCCTTACTGAATCTGAGCAGAAGAACATTGGGCCTTTGGTATTATCACACACCAAGTTAGGATTTCAGTATCCCTGATCATGCATCTCTAATATACTTCCACATAGCGGTTTCTGCAGTGCTGTCCTTATAGTCTCTAGTCTCATCTGCATCCATCGCAGATGTTCAGTTAGGGTACATTCACACAACCGCATGTCATGTATGATCATCCGTGTGCTTCCTGCATCTGCAAAAAGAAAGAACATGTCCTATACTTGGCTGCAAAATGACCCATTACAGACCTATTTATAAGTTAATGGGTTTCCCCCCAAAAAATGGATGCAACACGGACGTCATCCACATTTTGCGGATGGACCACTAAACACATACGGTCGTGTGAATGTACCCTTATATATAGGAAATGCACTTGTAATGCTGTTGATTGAACAGGGGAAGCCACACTGCAAATATTAAAATAGTGCCCCCTGCTGGAGTTGAATCATGACACCACCTGTTGCCTCCTTCCTTTGCCTGGGGAACGGGTTATCTTCTGATGCTGCTGGAGCAATGTGTAGGTTCACACAGTCCATAAATGAAGGAAGGTATGAGGCTCCTTGAGCCTGCCCCCCTTTTTTTCTCATGGGCCCCATAGCAGCTGCATGGGTCGCCTGTATAGTAGGCACATGCCCTTGTTTCCAAGCTACACCAAGGCAAATGTAGTCTTTCCCCAGTCCAGCAATCCATCAACCTTAGAAGGAAGACCCCTGCCATCGGCTATACAATCCTAAAGAACAGTCCATGTCAGGACTCCTGTACCAACCAGTATGGCTGCAGAAAGAAACAACCAAATTAAAGAAAAGCAGCAACAATGCTGACAGCTACTTGGCGGCATTACAAAAAGACAAAACATGGCATTACTGCAAGTAAAAGCCTATTATAATGACTTTGTGGTAGAACATTACAGATATCAGCCCGTTTATTTTTAGGAGTAAACGTACATTTTCTCTAAGAGGAAGCCCTGGTTAGTTTCCTATTGATTAAATGCATATTATATGATTTCTAAGGAGAAAAATAACCCTGTGCTGAATATTTATAAGATTGATTTCATTTTCTTCGTTTATCTAATAAAAACTTTCTGCAGATTTTACGGTTTCAGCTGAAAACCACAGTTGGTGGAAGAAAATCTAGCAGCGCCTCCTGCCCCCAGAAGATTCCAATATTAATATCTGTTAATCCATTGATCAGCCCCAGAAGACAACAGCTGCCTCTATTACTGACTTCTAACATTTGAAGTCACTTGCCTTGTCTTGGCAGCCCTCTCTCCAAACGTATGAGTGTCATTTCAATCGATATTTACTGATGCTTATAAATAACATGACAGGGCTCCTGGTTAAACCATCAATGTACGACCAAAAGCTCTTAGCAGGAAGAGAGGAGGAGGGTAGAGCTGTGGTTCAAGGTGCATTCACCCTGACAACATAAATTTCTACTTGTATGGATTCCCCCTTAGAATCAGGATGTAAGGAGACCTTCCTTTTAATATTTAAACTTTTCCAAAGGGCATTGTGTTCACTTCTGTGCTTTATTTCAGATATTTCCCTAATAAATCTATCTGATCAAGAGGACCCTGCACATCGGATTATGTCTAGAAAGCTGACCCAGTGTCATGACCTCCAGAAGTCCAAACTGTTCAGGACTCTACAGAAGCCTACAGATACAAACGTATGGACATAAATGACAGCTATGGAAGCCGAGGACTTCATTAATGCAGGTTTACACCTTTGATCCCAATAAAACACTTATATACAGTCAATTATTACAATGGCCTTTCAAGGTGGGTCTATAAATAATGGAATCCAATGGAACGGACTGTGGGACCATAAAAGTCAAGTGCAGATCAGAGGCCCATCTTGTTCTTAGTTTAGCTCCTATGATTCTTTTGCGTGCTTTTTTTGGATGTAACTACGGATGACATCACTTGACCGTAATAAACTATTTTTTCTCCTAAAAGGAGGAAAACTCATTTAGTCCCTGATGGTGGGACACAAGTGTGAATATGTGCATTTCCCAGAATCATCCGTAATGCACCAAGTTTACTGAGATCCCTTAATGAAAAGAAAAAAAAGTCACAACACCTTAACTATGTGGAGAGGACGTCCCACTGCACAAGGAATGCCACATTAGTGTAGAACATGTAAAGCCACTTCTTCATCCCTAGTGTGAGCAGACGCCTGCTGTGATGGAGACTCAGTCAATGGGAACATTATCTCCCCCTGTCCGGCCTGACAAAACCCAGTGTGCTGCACGGCCTCCTGTATTGACTGGTGGCTGCACACTCTGATACTGCTTAGTCTCCTTCCCTCTGCAGGGGTCGGGATTCCCTTCCTGAGGGAGAATCTGTTCCCAGACGTTGCCTCAAATCTACGCTCCCTTGTCCCACACATCCCCACTGTGTAGGAAACTATGGCTAGGGATTTTTGTTATTATTATGGTGGCTCCATGGGTGGTTCCAAGGCTGACCCTGTCACTTCCACTTACTTTTCCTATCAGTCTTTAAACGGCTTCCTCATCTCGGCAGTCTGCCGAGACGATACAGATGGTTTAATAGCAACTGCTTCATTTGTCAGATTCGCTGGGCACCATCATTGTGGAATCCTGTGCATTTAGTACTTTTCAGCACACTTGGCGTTCGCTGCCCTCCCTCCTGGAGCTGCAGTTAATCCGGTGTTTCAAACTAGAGGATTCTCCGAATATTTATTAGATTATCAACTGCTACCCGCTGTCTCTGTGCTGCGCTGCTAATCCTAATCCCATCTGACTCCTATTAGCCTGATTCAGGGGAGGCTAACCTGGCCGATCTAAGTAATTAGGGTCCTTCCTCCTGACCGCCACAGCTGCTCGGCTCAATGCACAGTTGTGTCCCGCGTGACAGGTGCAATTTTCTGCATGATTACGATGATTTGGTGCATGTTTAAGAATACGGTTTTCATCACTGGTCATGAAATGGACTGCATTTCTCATTATACCTAAATCTGATTCTGGTAAAGTTTGGGGGGGGGGGGGGGGGGGGGACTGAAACATCCTGTTGAGAAGGGCAGTTCTGAGGATTGTAGTTCATCAAAGTGACGGGTAAATCGTGAAATGAAACATCTCCCTTCAAACACTTTTCCTACGTCCCATGTAAAAGCAATATCTTAAATGTTCCTTCAAATATTTCCATGTCATATGCTAACTTTGGAACAGCCTGTCCTTGAACAGAAAAAAAAATAAAAATGGTCAGCCATATGTTGTGCTATCAATCAAGACTGTATTCTAGAGGGGGCACATTTTTTAAGACACAGAACATTTGGGAATGGATGTGTAGCTCCACTGGGAGCACTACAAGTCCCATCATACATACCAAATGCCTGAAGTCTAGAAAAATAAGCAACTAACACTGGGTTCACATCTGCGCAGTGAACTTATCTGTTCCAGCTGAAGAACAGCCACCGAGCACCGCCGGATCCCCATTCACTATAATGGGATCCGGCAGTAATCCGGTCGCATATATGCCGACTTTCGGCCGGACAAAAATTGTTGCGCGTAGCTGGCATGTATGCCGGATACAGTGACCGGATTACAACACAGATGTGAACCAAGCCTAAAAGGTCTGGAGCTCTTCTGGGAATACAATAAGGCTGGGTTGACATCACCGGATTTTTTTCCATTCTCCGTTGATGAGCAGCACAACGAAAAGAATGGAAGTGCCGGATAGGGCACATAACTGACCTGAACACAGATGAACAGACTCCATTGACTACAATGGAGTTCGTTCAGTTTCCATTCGGGATCCAGTTTTTTTACTTGACGAAAAAGTCCTGCATCCAGAACTTTTTTGTCTGGTCTTTTCAACTGAATCTGCGACTTTGGCCACAAACCGAGCCTCCAATGGAGATGTGAACTTACCCTGAGAACTGATGTACGTCAGATACCCGTGTTTGCGCCAATTGCAGCTGTATGGTGCCTCCCTATAAGACGCTGCATGAAATGATTACATTCACATAGAATCTGTGAGGTAAAACCTCTGTGCGCCTTGGGGTAAGAGTGCAGCCATATGTATCCTCTGCACAGATCATAAGTATCTGATTGGTGGAGGTCCGACACCTGGGACCCCCACAGATCAGCTGCTTGAGAAGGCAGTGCGGTGACCTACTCCCAGCTTTCCCTAGGCCAGGTCATGTTCGTCGGTCACATGGCCTAGGTGCAGCTCTGCTCCATAGAAGTGAATCTGGTGGGGACCCCCGTCGATCAGCCTTCTCTCCGCTTTTGTGACGCCATGTTCATTGATCACGTGGCCTCGGAGCAGCTCAGCCCCATTGAAGTGAACGGAGCTGAGTGCGATAGCAACCACAGCCGCTGTACAATGTATGGTGAGCAGAGAGAAGGCAGCGGCTGATCGGCGGGGGTTCCGGGTGTCAGATACTGATGACCTGTCCAGAGGATAGGTCATCAGTATTAAGTTTCGGAAAACCATTTTAATTGTACGTTCACATAGGATAGATGCTGAGTTGTTGCACGAAGTAACAGCAGAAGTGGGTAATAATTTAAAGGAAATGTGTCATCAGAAAAGGACCTCTTGTGTAAATCATGTTTTTATGTTGAATATATATTTTTTAGAATTCTTGATGTTTTTTTTTATTTTTCCTTATTACTATATTTAATAAAAATTTATAAAATTATTCAAATTTTACACTAGCCACTATCATTATCATCACAGGCAGAATTACAATTACAAGTAACACCTCTATATAGGTGACCTAGGATCCTTCATTCAAAATAGGTGAGGTCACAGCTTATCAGCTCCCTCCTGACCACTGCACAGGTCACAGGGCATGCCTAGAAAGCTCTCCATTATAAATCAATGAGATCTCCTCCTGGTCAGAGTGTCCATAGCCCATGTAGCTGCCATTAAAGGGGATTTCCAAGATTTTGATACTGATGACTAGGGATTAGCGAAGCTTCGCTCAAAACTTCGGATTAATGCTGTACGGAGATCCGTCTCGCGAGATTTTGGTAAGTAACTTTGGTATTTGATTTTTAAACTGGAAAACCAATTTAAACTTGGATCCTGTACAGGAAAGCACGGTAGCAGGACAAGGTGAAAAGATGTATATGCTATACTTTCCCTCTTTTATTGAGATCTCGATCCGGTTTTGTCAGGGAGTGGAAAAAAAAAGAAATAAAAAGCAACAAGCTGCACTATATAAAGCCGGCTGTACTCTAGCACACTGCCCTGCATAAAATTGCTACAAAACAACATAAAAGTCAAAAGGAAAAACAATGGGCAGATTCAGAAAAGAAGCAAAAATGATCTGAAAGGTTCAGCACCTGTGTGAAATATTTATGAGCGTGTGGGTGTGATTGGGTTTGTGTTTGAAAGGTGACTAAAGTAGTAATTTGAGTGTTCCTGAAAACTTGTGTAGACGTCACACAATAAAAGGGGCAGCTCTCTCCAAGCACCAGCTGCTGTCCCCTCTTGATCAGTTAATATGATCCTTCTCGTCAGCTTCGCTAAATGCGTAAACTAATTCATATTTGATGTGTTACACAGAAATAATGGGAACCATTACAGTAAGTTAAACTGCAGTTGTCTAGTGATGAGAAGAACACAGGGCGACTGTCATCATTGCAGGACGGATGTACCATGGATTGTCCACCAGAATTGCCTTCAGTTATAAAATGCTTTATTGTACAATGCAGGATGAGGCTGACCCTAATAACAGGATAAAGTGGAAACCATTTTCAACTTGAGTCAGAAACTAATCAGTTAATCTATCCTAAACCCTTTACTACAGATATTAGTTTTCAAACATTTTCTTCAGACGTTTCTTCTAAATGTGACTGTGTGCAGCCACTAAAGCTCCTACAGGGAACGTCACCTACTATTTTCCACACTTCTTGAAGCTTGACACACCCATAGGCACCCCATTACCTAGCATGGTGTCCTCATAAGGCTCTGCCCTATAAGTAATGCTACCAGGAGTGCTCATGTCCCTAAAATGGCATCTGATCATACTACAATTCTTTACTCTCGCATTAGCAGGAGTCTAAAGCTATAATGGCTGACTTGTCCTACTGATACTTTCAGTTAAAGACTGCAGAAAGAAACATAACTAAGAATCAGTTGAGCACGTTTGACAAGAAAAGCTCAAGTTTTAGGCAAGGGCTACACTGGTCACGCTACATCTGTTGCGGCCAGGATTGCAGTGATCCCCTAGAAATGAATGGGATCACTGCGGCAGTCGCATGAAATCCAACATGGCTGGATCTTTTGCGACTGCCGCGGCAGTCCCGTTCATTTCTATGGGATCACCGCTACTCAGCGATCGTGGCCACAACAGGTGTCGCATGACCAGGGTCGCCGTGTAGCCCTTGCTTTAGAGTACCTAAACATGGGTGCAGGTGAACGCACAGAAGATGTGCACAAATTTCTATGCGGATTTCTCTACATTTCTGAATCCAAACCACACAAAAAAAAACACAATTTCTAATAGCGGCTTTTGGTGCAAATTTGATGCGGCTTTGCTGCAGATCTCACCCTCTATTAGAAAAAGGCGAAATCTGGAGCTAAAAACTGCAAACATAAGTGACATGCTGAGGTTATGAGGTCTGCAGAGGCAAAACCCACCACATATTCTGTGGCAGAAACTGACAAGATTTCTACTGCGGTTTTTCAGTTTGAAAGCTAGGGACCCGCTCACGTTTTACCCCCGTTGAATGGAGTTAAACCACGATTGGACACCCGCCATGGCTTCCTGTGTCGTCTGTCTGGACAACATGCCAAGAAAGGACATGTCACAGCTGTAAACCGCCGACCACATGGCCCTCCAATGAAAACAATGGAAGGCGGACACCATGTGGGCGCCGCTGGAATTTTGGAATGGAATCCAGCAGCAAAAGACACCATGTGAGCAGGCCCTCACAATTTAATTTGAGTACTATCTTATTCTAGTTAATTATTTTTACATTGCTATTATTTGCACCAAATGTATCAAACTCTTGCAACATTGATCTGTTTGGTGCATATTTAAAAATGTCTACAGATGTGTTACTCCAGTTTTTAAGCCAGCCAGCCAACCACCCCCCCCCCCTCCCTCCCCTTTCTGGAGTGAACATGTGACATTTTTGAAACTTTTTGTGCGACTTTTACATTTATTATAGCTGGAACTACACAACGATCTTGGTGCGACAATTGTCATACAACCAAAGGTCACTGTGTAGCAGTGAATGGGGTTGCAGTGCAAAAAAATATATATCAACACACATAATTAAAAAATTTTTTTTTTTTGCTTTATTCATGCCTTTTTATGTATCCAGATGTTGCTTTAGGCTAGGGCTACACTGCAACTTTTTGCAGCACTAGTGATTGAATTTTAGCCACAGTTGCAGTCCAAAGGAATACATTAGACCAGGCATGCTCAACCTGCGGCCCTCCAGCTGTTGTAAAACTACAACTCCCACAATGCCCTGCTGTAGGCTGATAGCTGTAGGCTGTTTGGGCATGCTGGGAGTTGTAGTTTTGCAACAGCTGGAGGGCCGCAGGTTGAGCATGCCTGCATTGCAATCTTTAGACTGCGGTGTCCCTCAACAGATAAAATAACTAAGTAGTGCTTCAAAAAGTCGCAGTGTAGTCCAGGCCTTAAAGTTTACAGTGAAGTGTGAAATTTGCTACAGATAACTGGGGGAATTTATCATAAGGAGAATATTTGGAGTCAGGTTTGCTTGAGTCTGTGTTTTCGCACTTTATGCCACATTTATCAAATGTCACATGTTGTTTGATAAATTTCTCTTATCCTAAGACCTAACAGTTTTGTCTAGAAAAGCTTCTCCAGTTTTCCTACTCCACCCTCCTCCTGGAGTGAGACTGTGACTTTTTAAAAAAGTCTCAATGATAAATCTGGAGTGCAACTCATTAACATAACTAACCACGTCCACTTTGCCACCCATATTTCAAAAGTGGGGTGAGTGCAAAAAGTTGCAAAAGCCCTATTATATGCGACTTTGTGAAGCCAGAATTCTGGCGTGAAGGTATGATAAATCTGTGACAAAGTTGAAAAACTTTTGGGAAAAAAAAGCAAAAAACACCCGTTGCAAGAAAAAAGTTAAAAAATGTATGACCTTTTTTAACGATTGTGTTCAGTCCAGGAAACACGGCCCGTGTGTCGGCCATGGGTCTCCTGAACCAAACTAACTGCACCAGTGATTTATGAATTGTCACTTCTTATCAGATTGTGGATCTATTGGATTGTGCTCACATGATGATGTCAGCTCAGCACAACAGACCTGCAATCAGATAAGAACGGGCTCCATGATAAATCACTATGATGCAGTCAGTTCGGATAGGGGGAACCGCGGTCAGTTTGGGAGATGCGACCGACACAAGGGCCGCGTTTCCTGGACTAAGCACGTTCATGTGAACCAGGCCTTATAATTTACTCCAGTTTTCTGGAATAAATTATAGTAAATGTATCATGCTGTGGTCGCTCTGTCCTTTCTGCTAAGCGCTGGACACTTTTTAAGAAAGTGGTGAGAGATCGAAAAACTCACAAACTTTTGACCAAAATACTGCTTGCAAATAATTTTTTTTACTTTTGTACACCTGTACTAGTAACTGAGTGTGTTAAGGAATACTTTAACTATTTAGTGAATATCTAGTTAGAAAACATAAAATACCAACGGAGAAATAAATGCCACCTATAAAGTTTGCTGCTCTTCTACAATCTGCTCCTTCCTAGCCTTTTTAGACCTTTTTTTTTTTTTTACAATTTATCAGCAGATTGAGAATGTAGCATGCCTCACCCTTCTAAATAAAGCATTGGCATTTCTGATAAAGCCATCAAATTCCTTATCATACTGTCATAGGCAGCATTTAAAGAGACACTAGCTCTCTAAACTTTCCCACAGATAGGGAATTGTGACTAGTGATAACTAGCGCCACCAGCAGACAAACATATGCCAAAGCAGTAATTCTCCAATTGTTAGAGTTGGACAAATATTTCACATCTACAAAATAACAGAAAACGCAAAGGAAACATGAACATTAAGATTAGGAACATTACAGGATGGAGGGTTATTTTCTACTTTATGGGATGTGATATCTCTACCTGCCTTCAGGTCCTATTACAGGGACCAATATTTCAGGAACAAATCAATTGCCTGATTATCAGTGGAGATGAGGGCTGCATTTACAGGTAGTAATCACCTCCTCTGTATGGGGACAAGTGATCAATACTTGATCGCTGTTACACATGGAAAATCATTGTTAGACAACACAATCTGCTGCACAGAAACAATGATTTTTTGTAGCAGCTGAACGACAGGATCACTCCATGCATGAGCGTTTGCGCGTTCATCAGGTGATCTCCGACACCTTTTATATAGGCCACTTATTGGGAGCGAGCGTTTCTACAATCGCTCATCCCACATAATTGGCCTAATTATTGATCTATTTAAAGGGACCTTTAATACAATTCAAACTGGATGTGGATAGATTGTAAAACCAAAGTTCCTGTGGGTCTACAGGAATCTAGGCACTCTCCGTGCGCTGCTGCTTAGTGCATCCGTGCTGCACCATATTACAGTGATACCTCTGTAATACGGGATCCAAAGGGGCATATTAGTACTTCAGTAAGATATGGAAAATGACCAAAAAAAAGTCATACCTCGGCGACATGGAGACACAGCAGATTTTGAAGGTTTTACAGACATGTGGGGCCTCACTTTAAAGTGAAAGAAAAGATAAGCTCCAGAATCCATTAAAATACATTTTTAGGCTTTACTGTAGACTTCCATTAAAATCCGTCAGAAAGATCAAACTTATGGAGGTACAGGATGGCTCTATAGACGTCTATAAGTGTCCTATTACGGCTCTGTACAACTTAGAGGTTGTACTTTGATGTATGCATAAAACCTAAAGCTGAAGAACAGGAATATATTCTAGGCGATTAAACATTAGAAGACAAGGAGTTTTTTTAAGACAAAATACATAAAATCAGTGTTGATGGAGCTTTATTATGTAGTCATAGTTACATAGTTGATACGGTTGAAAAAAGACATAAGTCCATCAAGTTCAACCAAGGGATAGGTGGGGACGCGAATCCCAGAAGGAAGTGAGACTCAGATTTCTACACATTTTCATAAGCATTAATGTTGTTTAGGGTACTTTCACACTTTCTTTTCCAGCACTGAGTTCCGTCCTAGGGGCTCAATACCGGAAAAGAACTGATCAGTTTTATCCCCATGCATTCTGAATGGAGAGTAATCTGTTCAGGATGCATCAGGATGTCTTCAGTTCAGTCTTTTTGACTTTTCAGGATGGAGATAATACCGCAGCATGCTGCGGTTTTATCTCTGTCCAAAATTCCGGAACACTTGCCGGAATGCCATTAAAAATACCACAATGCCCGATCCGTCCCTCCAGTCTGCGCATGTGCAGATCTTTAAAAATGTGAAAAAAAAATTGAAACGGATCCGTTTGTCCGTATGACAAACGGACAGACGGATCCGTTCTTGCAATGCATTTGTGAGACGGAACTGCTTGCCGGATCACTCTGCCGTAAGTGTGAAAGTACCCTAACTTTTAAGAATTCATCTAAACCCTTTTTGAAACTGTCCACTGTTCCTTCTGTGACCACGTCCTGAGGAAGTCTATTCCACAGATTCACAGTTCTTACAGTAAAGATGCTTTGACGCTTCTGGAGACTGAACTTTTTCTTCTCCAGTCGGAGGCAGTGCTCCCTTGTCTTTTGAGGGCATTTTACATGGAACAGTTTTTCACCGTATTTTTTGTATGGCCCATTTATATATTTGTATAGTTTAATCATGTCCCCCCTTAGACGTCTCTTCTCAAGACTAAATAAACGCAATTCTTTTAATCTTTCTCCATAATTAAGACCCTCCATGCCCCTTATCAGTTTAGTCGCCCTCCTCTGTAGTTTTTCCAGCTGCAGAGCATCCTTTCTATGGACTGGTGCCCAGAACTGAACAGCATATTCCAGATGAGGCCTCGCCAACGCTTTGTAAAGTGGTAGTATTACATCCCTGCCCCGCGAGTCCATGCCTTGTTTAGTGCATGACAATATCCTGGTGGCCTTAGAAGCAGCTGATTGACATTGTATGCTGTTATTTAATCTACCATCCACAAAGACACCCAAATCCTTCTCTATAAGTGACTCTCCCAGTGTTACATCACCTAAGAAGCACAGAGATTATTACTACCAAGATGCATAACTTTACATTTGTCCACATTGAACCTCATTTGCCAAGTTGATGCCCAATCACTCAGAGTGTTCAAGTCAGCTTGTAGTTTGTGGACATCTTCCATAGACCATACAGTTCTACACAGCTTAGTGTCATCTGCAAAAATAGATATGGTGCTATTAATCCCGTCCTCGATATCATTAATAAATAAATTAAATAATAGAGGACCCAGCACTGAACCCTGGGGTACACCACTTATAACCTGGGACCATTCTGAATAGGAATCATTGAGCACAACTCTCTGGACACGGTCCTTTAGCCAGTTTTCAATCCAATTACAAACTATACTTTCCAAGCCTATAGACCTTACTTTACCTATTAAACGTCTATGAGGGACAGTATCAAAAGCTTTTGCAAAATCCAGAAACACTATATCCACAGCCGCCCCTCTGTCCAGGCTTCTACTCACCTCCTCATAAAAACAAATCAGGTTAGTCTGACAACTTCTGTCCTTGGTAAACCCATGTTGGTTATCACTTATAATTTTATTTATAGTCACATACTCCTTTATATAGTCCCTTAAGATTCCTTCAAACATTTTTCCCAAAACAGAAGTTAAACTAACTGGTCTATGATTACATGAAGAGGACCTAGATCCTTTTTTGAATATGGGCACCACATTTGCCTTGCGCCAATCACTTGGCACAGTACCAGTACCTAGAGAATCTTTAAAAATTATAAACAAGGGCACAGCAATGACTGAACTGAGCTCTTTAAGCACTATTGGGTGTATTCCATCTGGACCCAGAGCCTTATTCACATTTACCTTATTTAACTTATCTTGGACCATATCTACAGTTAGCCAATTGAGTATATTACTGGATGTACTAACAGCCCCAGCACCACTGATATCAGCATCTTTCTCTTTGTGTATACAGAGCTATAAAAAAACGATTTAGTAACTCTGTCTTTTTCTTTATCTTCAGTGACTACCCCCACTTTACCATTATTTAGGAGACCTACCGCTTGGACCTTGGTTTTTTAGCATTTATATATTTAAAGAGTTTTTGGGATTTGTTTTGCTCTCTTTTGCCACCTGATGTTCGTTTTGTATTTTTGCTAATTTTATCCCCTTTTTACAAATTTTATTAAGCCGTTTGTAATCTTCAAACACTACAGCTGACCCCTCAGATTAGTATTTTTTAAATGCCCTTTTTTTTGTCTTTTATTGCCCTTTTTACAGTAGCTGTAAGCCATGGGGTGGGGTTAATTTTAGCCTTTTATACTTGTTACCTAAAGGAATATTTTTTTTTGTGCAATTACTTAATGTGGATTTAAAGCTCTCCCATTTATCCTCAGTATTATTATATGACAGTAGCTGCACCCAGTCTATGCCCTGAAATGCTGCCCTCAACCTGGGGAAATTAGCCTTTTTAAAATTCAGTGTCTTTGCTCTGCCTGACAGAGTTTGCTTCTTATAGTTTAGGGGGAATATAATTATATTGTGGTCACTATTACCTAGTGTTTCTCAAACAGAAAAATTACCAACAAGCTCTGTATCATTAGAAATTACCAGATCCAACAGAGCATTGCCCCTAGTGTGATCTTCTACAAACTGGCCCATAGAGTGGTCCTGCAGAAAGTTGAGGAATTTTCTTCCCTTTGCTGTTGAGGCAGAACCATGACCCCAGTCAATGTCTGGGAAGTTAAAATCTCCCATTATGACCACTGTACCAGCCTGTGCCGCCCGCTCTATTTGGTTATACAGTTGAGCTTCTATCTCCTCTGTGATGTTAGGGGGTCTATAGATTACACCAAGTATTATTATTTCAGTGTTTATATCCCTTTGAACTTCCACCCATAAGGTTTCCACATCCTCAACATCCTCACCCACAATTTCCTCTTTTATATCACTCCTCACATACAGGCACACGCCACCGCCTTTTCTATTGACCCTGTCTTTCCTAAATAGTGTAAAACCCTCAATATTAACAGCCCAGTCATGCGAAGAGTCCAACCATGTCTCAGCCACACCAACTACATCTATGTGTTCTTCTAGTACCATCGCCTCCAGCTCCCCCATTTTTCTAGCTAGACTTCTGGCATTTGTGAAAATACATTTTAAAGGGAGTCTGTGGTCACAGTTTCACCTTTTTAACCCTTCCCATAGCTTTCTAGCAGCATTACAGTTGATAAAAATGTAGAGGGAAAGACTGGGCGGGGGGGAAGCGACGATAAGGCAGAGCGGCCTGGGCACCTATGAGGTTGACGCCGCCCCTGGGCACTTGCGAGCCCTCATTTGCACATCCTATTAAGATGATTTTTGCCAGTTTTATAAGTCCACGATTGCTTATAAAGGTAACGTTTTTATCAACTGTAATGCTGCTAGAAAGCTATGGGAAGGGTTAAAAAGGTGAAACTGTGATGACAGACTCCCTTTAAATTACTTTTACCTGTAAAGTGAATATCTAGGATTTTTGGGTTACCTCGGTTGATGTTTGTATGTAACAGGTTCTTGTCATCAGCAGTTCTATTTTTCATCGGTGTATAGTTCTGCCCAGTCTTCTCCCTACTTTCCTCACTAACTAATTTCAATAATTTTCTTTTACATTTTCGGGTGACAAACAATTTTTTTCTGTCATAGACCCCTGCTCTACCAAGTAGACAGGTTCATAAATTTCTGTAATTTTTCTGTTACATTCTTGGGTTGACATTATACACTGCGTGCAGAATTATTAGGCAAATGAGTATTTTGACCACATCATCCTCTTTATGCATGTTGTCTTACTCCAAGCTGTATAGGCTCGAAAGCCTACTACCAATTAAGCATATTAGGTGATGTGCATCTCTGTAATGAGAAGGGGTGTGGTCTAATGACATCAACATATATTAGGTGTGCATAATTATTAGGCAACTTCCTTTCCTTTGGCAAAATGGGTCAAAAGAAGGACTTGACAGGCTCAGAAAAGTCAAAAATAGTGAGATATCTTGCAGAGGGATGCAGCACTCTTAAAATTGCAAAGCTTCTGAAGCGTGATCATCGAACAATCAAGCGTTTCATTCAAAATAGTCAACAGGGTCGCAAGAAGCGTGTGGAAAAACCAAGGCGCAAAATAACTGCCCATGAATTGAGAAAAGTCAAGCGTGCAGCTGCCAAGATGCCACTTGCCACCAGTTTGGCCATATTTCAGAGCTGCAACATCACTGGAGTGCCCAAAAGCACAAGGTGTGCAATACTCAGAGACATGGCCAAGGTAAGAAAGGCTGAAAGACGACCACCACTGAACAAGACACACAAGCTGAAACGTCAAGACTGGGCCAAGAAATATCTCAAGACTGATTTTTCTAAGGTTTTATGGACTGATGAAATGAGAGTGAGTCTTGATGGGCCAGATGGATGGGCCCGTGGCTGGATTGGTAAAGGGCAGAGAGCTCCAGTCCGACTCAGACGCCAGCAAGGTGGAGGTGGAGTACTGGTTTGGGCTGGTATCATCAAAGATGAGCTTGTGGGGCCTTTTCGGGTTGAGGATGGAGTCAAGCTCAACTCCCAGTCCTACTGCCAGTTTCTGGAAGACACCTTCTTCAAGCAGTGGTACAGGAAGAAGTCTGCATCCTTCAAGAAAAACATGATTTTCATGCAGGACAATGCTCCATCACACGCGTCCAAGTACTCCACAGCGTGGCTGGCAAGAAAGGGTATAAAAGAAGAAAATCTAATGACATGGCCTCCTTGTTCACCTGATCTGAACCCCATTGAGAACCTGTGGTCCATCATCAAATGTGAGATTTACAAGGAGGGAAAACAGTACACCTCTCTGAACAATGTCTGGGAGGCTGTGGTTGCTGCTGCACGCAATGTTGATGGTGAACAGATAAAAACACTGACAGAATCCATGGATGGCAGGCTTTTGAGTGTCCTTGCAAAGAAAGGTGGCTATATTGGTCACTGATTTGTTTTTGTTTTGTTTTTGAATGTCAGAAATGTATATTTGTGAATGTTGAGATGTTATATTGGTTTCACTCGTAAAAATAAATAATTGAAATGGGTATATATTTGTTTTTTGTTAAGTTGCCTAATAATTATGCACAGTAATAGTCACCTGCTCACACAGATATCCCCCTAAAATAGCTAAAACTAAAAACAAACTAAAAACTACTTCCAAAAATATTCAGCTTTGATATTAATGAGTTTTTTGGGTTCATTGAGAACATGGTTGTTATTCAATAATAAAATTAATCCTCAAAAATACAACTTGCCTAATAATTCTGCACTCCCTGTACAATTTTAGACGTGAATAGACCCCTGCTCTGCATAGGTGACAGGGAATAAAATTTCAGAAATTCTTCTTTAATTGATGGGCGCCACCTCCTTTGATTCAATACTTAAACTTATACAAGTTGCCCAGCCCCCACTAAATCCCCACTGTCCCCTTCTATAACCCACTCTCTATCTACACTATCTAACCCCTTATTAGTATGACCCCTCCCACCCTCCCCCCAGATCCTAGTTTAAAAGCTCTTCCAGCCATCTAACCATTTTTTCCCGCAGAGCAGTTGCACCCTCCCCATTAAGCCCGTCCCTACTGTAGAGCCTGTAACCGACAGAGAAGTCAGCCCAGTTCTCCATGAACCCAAACCCTTCCTTTCTGCACCAGCTTCTGAGCCACTTATTTAACTCCCTAAGCATCCGTTGTCTCTCTGGTGACGCTCCTGGCACTGGTAGTATTTCTGAAAACCCTACCTTGGAGGTCCTGGACTTGAGCTTCTCACCTAGTTCCCTAAAATCATTTTTAAGGACCTTCCATCTCCCCCTAACTTTGTCATTGGTGCCAATGTGTACCATGACCGCCGGGTTTTCCCCAGCCCCACCCAGCAATCTGTCAATCCAATCCACAATATGCCGTACCCGAGCACCCGGAAGACAACACACTGTTCAGCATTCATGATCTCGGCGACAGATAACCCTGTCTGTCCTCCTAACAATAGACTCCCCTACCACCAGCATCTGTCTGACCTTTGCTGCACTCCTTTTCCCATCCTTCCTGCAGCGGTCATTTTCCTGGTTGGTAGGAGAAACGCCCTGCTGAAGTATTGCTGGCCCTGGTGTAACGGTCGCGTACACACACACACACAGGGGGGAGGGAAGTGACCACTGCGCTCCACCCTTACCCCTGGCCCTGCCTACTTGCCTCGCGAGTCCTAATGACAGGGGACAACTGGACGGCAATCCCTAACTTGGAGTAAGTGCAGGGATGACAGACAGACAAACAACAGGACGTGAACGGACCGAGTCAATACCAGGAAAGCTGCAAAGTACAAATGGAGCAAGCAGAGAATTGTCAGGAGAAGCCGGGGTCATAAATACCAGGAGAGCAGAGAAGTACAAGAGGAGTCCTAAGAGAGTAGTCAGGTGGGAGCCGAGGTCACAATACCAGGACGGATGCGCAGTACAGGAGGATCAGGCAAAAGGATGGTCAAGGAACAGGATCAGGTAAGTATTCAGCAGTCCAACAAATACCAGGAACCTAGAAATTAACAGGCAACCTGTAGCCAGCAGGCTGCCTGTATTTATAGTGGGGAGTGAGGGTCATGTGACGTGGCCAGCGTCACATGACCGACAGACCAACCAGTCGAGCACCGAGTGATCAGCTCGGCGCTCAAGGCAGACTTAGGAGCAAGGAGCCACCCAGCTAGTAAAGCCGCCCTGGGAATGAGGTCAAACACAGAACCTCATTCCAAAAGCTAAGCAACAGTTCTGCGGGCAATGGGGGACCGAGTGCACCTTCGGAACCCCGTGACAGTACCCCCCCTTTTACGAGGGGCCACCGGACCCAAGACTTCAGGCGATGGCTTTTCAGGGTGTTCTAAATGAAATTTACGAACAAGTCTAGGAGCATGAACCTCCCTGGCAGGTACCCAAGATCTCTCTTCAGGTCCATATCCCTTCCAGTGAATCAGGTACTGCAAGGAATTACGCACCTTCCTGACATCCACTATTTTAGACACCACATACTCGACAGCATCATTAACAAGAACTGGCGGAGGCGAGGCTTTTGATGGTACTACCGGTTCAAAATATTTTTTAAGCAGAGATTTATGGAACACATTATGAATGTGGAATGACTCAGGCAGCTCCAACCTAAAAGATACCGGGTTAATCACTTCCGTGATCTTATATGGTCCAATAAAACGAGGAGCAAATTTTTTAGAAGTTACCTTGAGAGATAGATTCTTGGAGGACAACCATACTTTATCCCCAACCTGAAAGTTTACCCCCCTTGAACGTCTCCTATCGGCCTTGAGTTTTTGAGAACATTGAGCCTTTTCTAGGTTCGATTGAACCCGGGCCCAAACTGTGCACAGTTCGGAGGAGAGTTTATCAGCTTCAGGGTTAGAGGAGGAGACGGACGACCCAGAATGAAAACGGGGATGAAAACCATGGTTACAAAAGAAAGGGGAGACCCCAGCAGAAGAATTGACATGGTTATTCAGAGCAAATTCAGCCAACGGAAGGAATTTGACCCATAATTGCTGGTCATCAGCAACATACAACCTCAGGAATTGTTCCACAGACTGATTAAGGCGTTCAGTTTGCCCATTACTCTCAGGATGGTAGGCGGAAGAAAAATACAACGAAATTTTACATCTTTGACAGAAGGCCCTCCAGAATTTGGACACAAACTGCACACCCCTGTCCGAAACAATATTTTCCGGGATACCATGCAATCGAACAATTTCTTTCACAAAAATAGACGCCAGGGTTTTGGCATTCGGGAGTTTAGACAGGGGAATGAAATGGACCATCTTGCTAAACCTATCCACCACTACCCACACTACAGTCTTACCCTCCGCCAGCGGTAGGTCAGTTATAAAGTCCATCGAGATATGGGACCAGGGTCTACTGGGAATGGGTAGGGGTCGTAGGTTACCAGCAGGGCGAGTCCTAGGTGTCTTGGACCTGGCACAAACCTCACAGGCTGACACATAGGACTTGACATCCCTAGTTAGAGTGGGCCACCAATAAGATCTAGAAACCAGATCCTTAGTGCCCTCAACACCCGGATGTCCACAAAAGGCAGAATCGTGACACTCACCCAACAGCTGGAGACGAAATTGTACGGGAACAAACAACTTATCTATTGGGGTGGATACCGGTGCCAGATGTTGTTCCGACCTAATGCGAGCCGAGATATCCTGGGTAAGAGCTGCTAAGAAGATTTTTGCTGGTAGGATGGATTCAGGTGGTACCTCAGTAGGTTGAAAAGCCTGGAAGCTCCGAGATAATGTTTCCGCCTTCACATTTTTACTTCCCGGCCTGAACGTGATGGAAAAATCTAAACGAGTAAAAAACAGAGCCCATCTGGCTTGACGGGGATTCAACCTCTTAGCAGACTCGAGAAACATAGGGTTTTTATGGTCAGTGACAACAGTTACACAATGCCTTGCCCCCTCCAGAAAATGCCCATTTAATGGCCAGCAGCTCCCTATTCCCTATGTCGTAGTTTCTCTCCGTGGGAGAGAATTTCCTGGAGAAGAAGGCACATGGTCTCAGATTAGTGAGGCTGGCAGGACCTTGTGAAAGGACTGCTCCTGCGCCGTCCTCGGACGCATCCACCTCCACAATAAAAGGTTTCTCCTGATCAGGCTGGATCAGAATGGGAGCGCTACTGAATGCCTTTTTTAATTTTTCAAATGAAGAAATGGCCTCAGTAGTCCAAATCCGCCCCTTTCTTAGTAAGGTCGGTCAACGGTTTAGCAATTACGGAAAAATTCATAATAAATTTACGATAGTAATTGGCGAAACCTAAGAACCGTTGTAAGGCCTTTAAGGATGAAGGTCTTACCCATTCCTTAATTGCTAGTACCTTACCAGAATCCATCTTGAAGGCGTGAGGAGTCAGAACATGCCCTAGAAACAGAATCTCCTGCACACCAAAGACACATTTCTCTTGTTTAGCGGATAGCTGATTCTCCCTCAACACCTCTAATACTTGTCTAACATGAGACACATGGGATTCGAAGTCAGGAGAGAATATCAAAATGTCGTCAAGATAGACAATAACAAATTTACCTAAGAATTCCCTAAGAATGTCATTCATGAAGTTTTGGAACACAGCTGGGGCATTGCTGAGTCCAAAAGGCATCACCTGATATTCAAAGTGTCCTACCGGAGTATTGAACGCCGTCTTCCATTCGTCTCCCTCCTTGATTCGGATTAGATTGTATGCCCCTTTCAGGTCAATTTTGGAAAACCAGGTTGCCCCCAGGACCTGGTTAAATAAATCCGGAATCAATGGGAGGGAGTATCTATTCTGGACAGTGATTTTATTTAATCTCCGGTAATCGATACATGGCCTAAGACCTCCATCTTTTTTCTTAACGAAGAAAAACCCCGCCCCCATAGGAGAGACAGAAGGTCTAATATGCCCTTTACCAAGGCTCTCCTTAATATAATCTTCCATGGCCTTGCGTTCGGGCATAGAAAGATTATAAATTCGTCCTTTAGGAAACTTGGCCCCCTCTACTAGCTCTATGGTACAATCATAAGGTCTATGGGGGGGGTAGAACCTCTGGGGTTGGTGATGAGAATACATCAGAATATTCTCTACCAACAGAGGGTAAAGTATCAGACTTTACTGAGACCCCAGCCTGTACCACGGACAGGCACGAGTCACACTTAGGCCCCCATCTCACCAACTCCCCATTGGACCAATCTATAGTGGGGTTATGTAGTCGGAGCCAAGGCAACCCTAGTACCACCTCAGCAGGTAGGTTCTCCAGGACTAGAAGCGAACATCTCTCTGAGTGGCACACACCCACGGTTAGAGAAATCTCCGAGGTACATAAGCTCACCGTACCACCAATAAGAGGAGTAGCATCAATAGCCATGACATGGATAGGAGTTGGTAAGGCAAACATAGGAATACCCAATCTAACAGCATACTCAGAGTCAATAAAGCTAGCCGCTGAGCCAGAATCAATAAAGGCCTTACCCGCCCATTTATCTACTCCCAGAGAAATCGTAATCGGTACCGAAAGCTTACATTTAGAAAATTCAGGGTGTACCTGGTCTTTAGGTTGCCTTTCCTTAGGAGACTTGACAGAGAGGACCTTCTTAGGACACTGGTTGATTCAATGGTCAGAATCTCCACAGTAAAAGCATTCTCCACGTCTGCGGCGAAGATTCCCTCGGGTCATGCCAACCTGCATGGGTTCCTCGGTGGAGACCTCAGTATTGTCTCTGGGATAGGCCTCTGGCTGGACCACCATCTGGGAAGAGAACTGTTGTTCCTGTCGTCTCTCTCTAACCCGTCGGTCAAGTCGGACAACAAGGGTCATCATCTCCTCTAAGGTCTCTGGAAGTTGATAACTGACCAGAAGATCCTTTAATTTATCACACAGACCTGACCTGAACTGACTCTTCAGGGCTGGTTCGTTCCATCCTGAGGGGACACATCACCTTCTGAATTGGATGCAATAATCCTCCCCTGGTAAATTGCCCTGAACCAGTTCCTTTAGAGCCGTCTCGGCTACTAGAGCCCTGTCTGGTTCATCATAGAGGGTACCTAGGGCCTGAAAGAACCCCTCCACAGAATATAAACAACTGGCGCCAGCAGGTAAAGAGAACGCCCAGTCCTGGGGATCACCCTGTAATCGGGAAATGATAATGCCCACGCGTTGACTCTCGGGGCCAGAGGACACGGGGCGCAAACGGAAGTAAAGTTTACAACTCTCCTTAAAAGAGAGAAACTCCACCCTTACCCCTGGCCCTGCCTACTTGCCTCGCGAGTCCTAATGACAGGGGACAACTGGACGGCAATCCCTAACTTGGAGTAAGTGCAGGGATGACAGACAGACAAACAACAGGACGTGAACGGACCGTGTCAATACCAGGAAAGCTGCAAAGTACAAATGGAGCAAGCAGAGAATTGTCAGGAGAAGCCGGGGTCATAAATACCAGGAGAGCAGAGAAGTACAAGAGGAGTCCTAAGAGAGTAGTCAGGTGGGAGCCGAGGTCACAATACCAGGACGGATGCGCAGTACAGGAGGATCAGGCAAAAGGATGGTCAAGGAACAGGATCAGGTAAGTATTCAGCAGTCCAACAAATACCAGGAACCTAGAAATTAACAGGCAACCTGTAGCCAGCAGGCTGCCTGTATTTATAGTGGGGAGTGAGGGTCATGTGACGTGGCCAGCGTCACATGACCGACAGACCAACCAGTCGAGCACCGAGTGATCAGCTCGGCGCTCAAGGCAGACTTAGGAGCAAGGAGCCACCCAGCTAGTAAAGCCGCCCTGGGAATGAGGTCAAACACAGAACCTCATTCCAAAAGCTAAGCAACAGTTCTGCGGGCAATGGGGGACCGAGTGCACCTTTGGAACCCCGTGACACCTGGGCTTTCATCCCTAATATCAGCCTAACAGGCATATTTACTAGGGCGTTCCAGCTCAGGACTAGCCTCCCTGGCACTTTTCCCTTTACCCCTTCTTCCTACATTAACCCAACTGCTGATCTGATAGTCCTGATCTTGCCCTCCTCTTCCCACCTCCATTTCACTGACCCCGGTCAGTGCCTGCACAGTGAGGTCTAAGCCTCTCTCCAGGTCTGCAATGCCCCTAAGTATTTCAAGCTGCTTATTTAGATCCAAGATATGGGCTTCCAAATATGCAACATGATTGCTTCTAGTGCAACTGTATTCACCCTCCAACGGCTCTTCAAGGCACGCATACATTGCACAGGACACACACTTAGTAGCATTGTCCATGGAGCACATGTTTAAATGGGGATGAAGAAGGAAAACAGTAAATATGAGTTAGAATTAGACCCTGTCTGCTGCAGTTGGAGGACTAGCTAGAATAAAGCCAACAACACACAAGGGAAATCTATCAAACCTTAGTTTCTTGCTCCTTGTCTTAAACTCTGATTCTTTAAACTTCACTTATTCACAAGCCCACTTAGTACAGCAAGTCCAGGTAGAGCGAGTTATGCCCTTTCTTATAACATCATGACTGATCTAGAAGTATCACATGATGCTTCTGTGCATTACTGAAAGCACATGGAGGTACAGTATAGGCCCATCGATCTCTACAATCCATCTGTGCACATCAGGCCTTGGTTCTACAAACATTATGAAAAGAACTGGTATATTAATAACGTTCCCATAAAAAACATGATTCTGACTTAAATATCCCCACTGATAAATATAGGATACATGTGGCATACACACCGAGCACTTCTCTGTCTCGTTCACTGTTCCCTGTATACACATTATCTCTCCAGCTAATGCACTGCTGCCAGTCCTGAACTATTGCATCCCCGTAACTTCTTTCATAATGTGATCTCCCTCTTCTACATACAAGCTCTTTTATCCCAGGTAAGAGAAAACAGCTGGGAGGTGCTGGCAGTTTCCTGGGCAAGGCTGGCTGCAGAGCTCCCTATCGACACACAGAATAAGAATACACAGCTGAAGATACAGCTGGCGCTGGCATGGTGCTACCCACAGAAACTCTACACAGCTGGAGTCCCAGCTGGTAACCAGAGGGCACTGCTTCAGGGAAGCCCACAATGATATGGGCATCTTTCCTAAACCCCCAAGGCTGGTGTCCAAACCTCTCGGCTGCTGAAAGCAG
The DNA here is from genome assembly GCF_905171765.1 of Bufo bufo. NCBI lineage: Eukaryota > Metazoa > Chordata > Amphibia > Anura > Bufonidae > Bufo > Bufo bufo. The sequence goes on along the minus strand of NC_053389.1, from coordinate 151,458,265 downwards.
CTTGTCTCTCCCTACACGAGCCATTCGCCGGGCTGAGATCTATCCCTACTAGAATACATTTTTACTGCCCAGAGTGATGCGGGATTTATTTACTCCCAAATTTATTATTTTTAATTATTTTGATTTACAAAAGTGCACAGCCGTTAAAAGTGTATTAAATAAAGTTGGTACTACAGTATTTAGCTATGAGACAGGGAAATCCATAAAATAAGACTGCACTCCCTCACCAGGCGCTTCTCAAACTATCTGACTAGCTTCCCCCTCTTTACTGCAGCACAGTTCGCCTCCATTGTACCTGTTTGCCTCTATATCTTTGGAATAAAGATGAAAGGACACAGAATTACTGTAACACTCTGCAGCCATATTACCAGCAGGTTGTTAATGCGAAGTGTCATAAATGTACAGTGTTTGTATGCCACAAGCTCAGGAGCTCAGCCCACGCCATAAGCAGTGTGTGTCAGCTGTAACATACAGCTGCTGCAATGGCCAGGTTTGGAGCTTGCTCCAATCCCAGCGTTTTAACCTCTCAGATCTAGCACTCATTAGCAACTGTGGAATCTAAGTGGTTAGAGTCGGGATGGGCAAACTCGGCCCTCCAGCTGTTTTAAAACTACAAATCCCATCGTGCCCTGCTGTAGGCTGATAGCTGTGCACCTGGGAATGATGGGATTTGTAGTTTTACAACAGCTGGAGGGCAGAGTTTGCCCATCCTTGGGTTAGACAGAGGAAGGGTGCTCCCTGTGTCACTCTGTTGTCCCTCATGACATGACTGCTGCGTATGGCAGCCAGAGGCCTAACAATGGCCTCTAGATCTATGTAGGGATGAGGCAGGGCCTAATACACTGCTTATCAGTAGAATACAGAATGAAAAGTAATACAAAATTTGTATGTGCCCTAAAATGGTATCAACGAAAACCACAGGTCGTCCCATAAAAAAAACAAGCCCTCACACAGCCATAACCTCCCCCCCCCCAAAAAAAAATAAATATGGTACAATGGTGGAATTGTGCTACTCCCCACAAAAAAAGATCGTAAAAGTTATACAATATATCACATGTGCTCCAAGATGGCACCATCAAAAAAAAGAAGCCCAATATGGCCAATATTGCAGTGTAACATGGATCCTCTACAACAGTGTTCTCCAACCTAGTAAGCGAGCAGCTTTCAGGAAAGATTGGGAGTTGTAGTTTCAGACACAGGTGGGTGAACATTGGTCTTCACAATGTGGACAGCCATTTTTCATTTTATAAATTAGTCTATTGGGGTGATCAGAGCCCCCAAATGTTTCTAGCTGCAAAATCAAAATATGCTTTAACAACTTCTTTCATGTCCTGTAAGTAACCACAACGTATCATGTGATAAAGTTGCACATAATGAGCAGATATAGATTGTGACACTGCCTTCTTCACCAATGGATTGCAATGTTTTTCAGGATATGTGACCTTATCTCACAGGCACAGATATCTGCTGCATCAAATTTTCCCTAATGCTTTTCTCACCATGGCCATCATCCTTCACTGGGTCCATTCACCATTCAAGTGACTTGTTCTAAGAATTTCTCAACAAGGCTACTCCAAGTAATTCTTAGACTGGGCATACATAAGACACCTGCTGGCCAAACAGCTATCCCCTCATACACAAACCAATCCAGTTTGTCTGAGCATGCATGTGCTGTGAATGGGGAGAGGGGAAAAATCTGACACCAAACTTCCCCTGGCAGTGATCCTTGGCCCGATCCTCTCCAGGGTTGTCAGGCTCCCATACACATTAGATGGTTGGCAGGTCCTGCAGATGTTGGTGGGTTTGGATGGCATTTATCTCATTTGTATGGACGCTGCTTAAGGGTCCTCAGATGTTATAATTTGCTACCTTGAAAGTTTTATAATGGATGGACAAGGCCGAAGCACCACTGAGTAATATAGTACAAAGGACTAAGGTCTTGACACCTTTAGGGAAAAGAATGAAAATGGCACCTTAAGATCACTGCCTGCCTCCTTGTGGCCACACCCATGTAGAAGTGTGCTTTGTATATTACACGTCTGTTTTCCCAGCACTTTACTTAGCAGGAAGTCAAGATGTCTGGCTAAGGACCAAAGTTTACCCGAGCAAAAGCAACTTTATGTTGTTCCATCTTAATCAATTAATGTGCACTGATTCATCTGCAGCCATCTTATTGCAGTCTTGTACCAGCTCTATTGGTTATTGAAACAACAGCGGCGTTATTATATGCACATAAATTATGTATGTCTGTTTTCCGCAGAGCATTTGGATCAGGAAGATCGGACATGATGAAGTAACATTTGTCTCCAAGGCTTTCATAGTGAGTTTTTTATGCTTTCCGTTTCAATTGCCCTGGTAACCTACAATGCATGTATGTTTCATTTTATTAAGGCAAGATAAACCAAGAAATTGCGTAAAAGGATGTAATTATGAGAGCCCACAATACTGCTCCCGTGGTCTGTGCACAAGTCCTGCCCGAAAATAACAAACTTCAGGAAGTTCAAGGTCATTTAAATAACTTGTTTGCTTTAGAACCATGCCTGACACAGAAGAGAAAGTGTTATAAAAAGCGACCACATGTCATCGGGACTGAATAATCTGCTTCTTCTACGGGAGCTGGAAAGACACAAGACACTCTGGGGCCTTCTGGGTAGAAAGAATTTCTAAAGGATCATTAATGGTAAAATACTAAATCTTTTAAAGCAAGCTATACTATAATTGATACAAGAATATTTACTGCACAGACAATTCTTCCAGAAGCAGTGGACACACACAATGTTCTAGCTTACAGATGAAGTGTACACGCAAGATATCCTATTCTACAGATGTGGTGGACACACATGATGTTCTACTACAGAAAGGGTGGGTAGGGTACATATGAAGTTCTACCCTAGAGAAGCAGCAGACACACAAGACGCTCTATACTACAAAAGTGGTGGATACATATGAAGTTCTATCCTATAGAACCAATGGACAGGCATGATGTTCTTGTCCTACAGAAGCAGTGGATACATATGATGTTCTTTCCTACAAAGGCAGTAGACAGACAATGTTCTTGTCCTACAGAAGCGGTGCACACACACAACATTCTATTCAACGGAAGTGGAGAACACACATGGTGGGATTTACATGAGGGAAACTATAAAGTCAATTTTTCAGACGTTTGAGTGGCCATAATTTGGGCCAAATTTATCAAATTTTGCACAATGTTTAAGAAATTTGGTGCATCTTTAAGTCTAACACTTTCTTAAGATGTTACTCAACTTTCTACACCACCCTTTTTGCCGTAGGTTCACATGGCACAATCCACAGCAAAAAGCTCAGTAGCTGAAAATAAAAATTTTGGCGGCAGATTTCTAATTCAGTGGTTCTTTTAGCTGAGTTTTTACAAGAGTTTTTGAGTGAGGTTTGTCTGCTTCCCCATTGACTTCTATGGGATAAGGAATTAAATTGCTTTCCAATAAGAAACATGGAACATCTCTAGTGCTTTTAGATCAGTTACTGATAAAAACTGTGTGAACATAGCCTTTCTAGATTAAGATTGAGACAGTTTTTTTTTTAGACTTTTAGTCTCCCTTGACACATCTGGCTTAAATCAGCTTGAAAGGTTAAGCACACCCATCTTCCCAATGCAAAATGTCTAAAATTATTGACAGCATAAGCCCAAAAAGGCTTAAACCTATACTAAAGCCAGAATTCTGGAGTACAGGGCTTGATAAACTCCCCCATGATATCCTACAGAAGTGGTGGGCACACATGACGTTGTAGCCTACACAAACAGTGAAAACACACTATAGTGTGAACTTATGAAGGCATAGTTTTTGCTACTTTACACTGTGCTCACACTTTTCTAAAGGGCATAGAGCTGGCAGGGTCTATGCAGCCCGACAGATTTAGAATGACTTATGCCAGAAAACTGTTGTAAGTTACACCTGAAATCTGAAACTCTGGTCTTAATTTTCCTATGTTGATCGACCCTACAGAAGCGGTAGACTTGACACGATGCCCATACACGGCCAGATAACATCAATGAAATTTACCATTTTACCGACCGACAACTACATGACTGGTTGAAGAAAGCAACGCACTGGCAGACTACAGATATCAGATCAATGGCCTGTTCAAAAATATCCAGCATCTCAATTGGATGCAGACCAAGTTGCATCTCTGGAGCAAAGTCACTCCACCTGCAGGGTATGAAGGTGGTCAGGATGAAGATGGTCACACATCTGTTCCCTTTCATTGCCTCTGTGACTGAAGATGAGGTGACTAGGTCACTCTGCATTTTGCTAAATCAAGAGTTGTATCTTCATGCTGTGATCTGGCTTAGCTAGTGGATAAATTCATGCAAATAAAGAATTATACTGATCTAAAATTCATATAAATGGGTGCAAAAAAGAAGAGTAAAAGCAGCCCTGGAAAAGGACAGCGGAACATAATCTAAATATAAGAATGAGCAGCGAGCAGGGCTTTTTGTTGTCGTCTGTCAGTGCGGCTGCTGGTGTGTGTGAGGCTTTGGTATGGGGAAAGCAGAGGGTAAGGGAGGGCTCTGTACAAGCTGCCTCCAGTCACACTGTCTTGTCAATAAATTTTGTGTTCACTTGCTTTGTGACAGGGATTCTTTCCCTAATATGGGGCTGCCAGCTTTCTGGGTTATTTCCAGTGTGTGTGATAATGCTGCCTGGATGCCAACGACTGCTGAAGTTCAGGATTCCAAAAAAACTTAACGGCAGGACAGTGAAAGACAAGTGCGAGGGGGGGAGAGAAGGGTTGGGGTGGAAAAAGGACACCAAAAAATAGTTTGGCAGGAAAGGTACACACAAGTAGATTTGTAGAAGCTATAACTCGTCACGAGAAAAGCTGGAAAGTCACCCTGTCTGGGTTATGAGAGGTTCTGTGGATGAGAAAGTTACATGTTATTCGGGGATCTGCTAATATAAAGGAAAGGCCTGCACCTGATACGGCTGGTGAAGACACCGGTTAGATTGCTATATGAGGACAGCAGGATATATACTGTAGCTATAGTATCTTGTCATTAATACTGGCATTATTAGTATGAACACAGTGCATGGCGCTGGCAGAGTTAATCTGTTTCCATTTATTTTCCTGCCTTCGCCCCTCTCCTGTACCAACATTCTCGATGGCTTCCATCACCTTCCTCCCCCGCCCCCTGATCTTAGGAAAAAACCCATCAAAATAACTATTTTATGTCTCCAAATATGCAGATCATTTTGTTTAATGAAAGATGCTTGACGTCTGCGATCCAATTAATATGCAAATGCGGGCAAGGATTTATTTGTGACATTCTGTCTGGGTGAGAGAAAACAAAAAAGGCCCGTTAACCAAAACACTAATTGCTGTGACTGATTGTCACATATCATCATTTTCATTGGAGCTCCACAATCCCTGGCTGGGGAGAAGCTGGGAGCTGTGCTCCAAGGAGAAACAGGGCAACTGTCTCCAGCTTACAGGACTCACAAGAGGCAGAGTCCCAGGGGGATGCTAAAGGAGCCTCGCAGCCTAACCACAAGGGCAATGGGGAACTCCCAGGTACCCAGGGGCCATGGCCAGCTCCAAATCCACACTCCGTGACTTGGGTCTCCCCTATGTAGACACACGCTTGGCTAACACACAGACCAGAGGGGACAACATGAGTCACCTCTCAGACAGCACAGACTAAATGTGACATCCTCACCGGTTCTTTGCTCTACCCTGCAGTGTTCACAATCACTGGCTGCAATGGCTGCGCAGACATGCATCCCTGTTGTGCCTCTCAGCGCAATATTAACCCTTAGTTACAAGGGTACACAACAGGTCCATGATATCGTTTACTCCATGGCTGTATAAATATAGCAAAACCAATAAGTTTACAATTGCAGAATACAAAAGGGACCAAAAAAATAACAGTTTATATCATGACTTGCAGATACGGAAAAAGAAAACATCAGAGTCATTTATATGAAGTGATATGTGATCATAATTAGAGGGTTTTTCCATTTAAATATCTTTTTAAGAAATGTGATTAAAAAGGACACTGACATGGGGAATTACATTGCTTGATATTGGAAATTCAACAATGCAGATAGAATCCTCTGTATTTACCGCCTCCCCTCCCCCCTCCAATAAAAATCTTAATCAGCTGGTCAATGTGTAAGAAAATATAATATTCACAAAACCATCAGGAAATACTTATTGTGTCCTGGATGGGGGGGGGGGAAGGGGAGTCACTACTAGAGACTAGGGTTGGGCGATATACCAGTCTTGGTGATATACCGCGGTATTAGGAAACAGCGATATGGCGATTTTGTGACATAGAAGCGGTTATGTGCGCTGACTGCTTCAAAATCTGCGTCCGTGGCTGCCCGTCCCTGAATGTTTGCATACCACTAGTACCAGGGTGGATAAAAATCAATGATTTAAAAAAAAAAAAAAATAATCAGATTTTTTTTTATTTAAATCTTTTTTTAATTTATTTAAATCAGATTTTTTTATTTAAATCGGATTTTTTAAAATATAAAATGCTTTTTGAGGAAAATATATTACCATCTAAAGGTTATTCCATCATGAAATAAAGATTTGTTTTTTAATTATGTAGAATAAGGCTGTACGTGGACTCCCATATTGTTGAATAGATTAGGCAGTGGCTGAGGGACAGGCAACAGAGGGTTGTAGTCAATGGAGTATATTCAGACCATGGTCTTGTTACCAGTGGGGTACCTCAGAGATCTGTTCTGGGACCCATATTGTTTAATATCTTTATCAGCGAAATTGCAGAAGGCCTCGATGGTAAGGTTTGTCTTTTTGCTGATGACACAAAAATTTGTAACAGGGTTGATGTTCCTGGAGGGATACACCAAATGGAAAAGGATTTAGGAAAACTAGAGGAATGGTCAAAAATCTGGCAACTAAAATGTAATGTTGATAAGTGCAAGGTAATGCACCTGGGGCATAAAAACCCAAGAGCAGAATATAAAATCAGTGATACAGTCCTAACCTCAGTATCTGAGGAAAGGGATTTAGGGGTCATTATTTCAGAAGACTTAAAGGTAGGCAGACAATGTGATAGAGCAGCAGGAAATGCTAGCAGAATGCTTGGGTGTATAGGGAGAGGCATTACCAGTAGAAAGAGGGAGGTGCTCATGCCGCTCTACAGAGCACTAGTGAGACCTCATTTGGAGTATTGTGCTCAGTACTGGAGACCATATCTCCAGAAGGATATTGATACTTTGGAGAGAGTTCAGAGAAGAGCTACTAAACTGGTACATGGATTGCAGGATAAAACTTACCAGGAAAGATTAAAGGACCTTAACATGTATAGCTTGGAAGAAAGACGAGACAGAGGGGATATGATAGAAACTTTTAAATACATAAAGGGAATCAACAAGGTAAAAGAGGAGAAAATATTTAAAAAGAAAAAAAAATGCTACAAGAGGACATAGTTTCAAATTAGAGACGCAAAGGTTTAATAGTCATATCAGGAAGTATTACTTTACTGAGAGAGTAGTGGATGCATGGAATAGCCTTCCTGCAGAAGTGGTAGCTGCAAATACAGTGAAGGAGTTTAAGCATGCATGGGATAGGCATAAGGCCATCCTTCATATAAGATAGGGCCAGGGGCTATTCATAGTACTCAGTATATTGGGCAGACTAGATGGGCCAAATGGTTCTTATCTGCCGACACATTCTATGTTTCTATATGTGTAATTTTTTTGGTAAATAAATTCCATAAATCCATTCACAATGTCATGCTCTTCCAGAGGTTTTTGTAATATTATTGGGCAGTTTCTCTGCCTACAAGATATTATCACAGATGCTTGGTTTACTTTTGCAGTTCTCAAAACTGAATTTGACTCAGCAGAGATCACATGCCTCTTCTTCACAGCAAAAATGTTATAATATGAACAGAGTTGAGAAAAATACCTTAATCCTAACTTCTACAAACCTATGAATGCAGAATCAACCTAATCAAACTAATATGAAAAGTTGTTATTCTAAAAATCTTCATCTACTTGCATATTATAAGTTATACCAGCAAGAATTAGTCTTTATGTAGAAAACTATGATTTAAATCAAGCCTTACTGACTAGTGATTTAAATCGTGATTTAAATCATTTTGATTTAAATCAAATCCACCCTGACCAGTACAATTACTGCCCGCAGCGACCGCCCCCGGCTCCTCCTCACTCCCATAATGAAGTCTCCGCCCACCGACGTCTGAATCAGACGATGAGCGAGGCCGCCGAGCAGCGAAGGACAGGAGCAAGTGGCAGGAAAGTCTCTCAAGTTACTCCGAGACCGAATATGACCCCCACAGAGTTCACAACTTTGCCTGCAAGTGGAGAGAGACCCTAATATATATTACAGCTGGCCCCGACCCAAGTGAATAAAGGTGTAATGTCTGTCTATGACTGTGACCATGGATGTCTTCTACTGCGGCCCTGTCTGACTCTGGCCTACTCCTCCCTGCCTGCAATCTGCACTGCACTACTGCACACTGAACTAGCATGCATTAGAGAATGAGTCCCTCCCCCATACATGACCAACAAGAAGACATTACTGTATGGTGGCCACAAGACATTGTTTTATTGGGGGCCACCATATGTCAGTATAATGTCTCCTTATGGCTGCCCCCATACACTATAATGTCTCCTTGTGCCCCCATACAGTATAACGTCTCCTTGTGGCTGCCCCATACAGTATAATGTCTCCTTGTGGCTGCCCCCATACAGTATAATGTCTCCTTGTGGCTGCCCCATATAGTATAACGTCTCCTTGTGGCTGCCCCCATACAGTATAACGTCTCCTTGTGGCTGCCCCCATACAGTATAATGTCGCCTTGTGGCTGCCCCCATACAGTATAATGTCTCCTTATGGCCCTAAGTGTTTATTTTTTTCTTTTAAATGGGTATTTATCGCTATATATCGTTATCACGATAAATTTTTTCATATTGTTATTGTGGGAATATTTTTGATATCGCCCAACCCTACTAGAGACCTCTGGTTGCAGATTATGTTGCTGAGAACAAAAGGATGAGGCAATTGAATATGCTATCTGGGATAGTTGGGAGGCTCCAATACACATTAGTTGGTCTTCAAGTTTGGCCAACTTGTCTTATGGGTATGGTCAGCTTAATTCATAGGCAAACATTCTACTCCATTACTACAAGCCGCAATTAGCACAGGGCACCCTTCTCACTTTCCACCTAATTGAATATCCTGGTACACCAATTCCACATCCTGAGAAAACAAGTACTGTACTTCATATGCGTTGAATTTAAACACTCTTCAACATTGAAATTGCAACAATAAGAAGGACAAACCATAAGGTTATGCAAATCGAGGAAGTAGCAGGTGTCGCTAACATGGGCAGATGATCAAATTGTCAAGCAACTAGCCCCAATCTGTGGCACATTGGAGGGGCTTAAAAGCCATTTTAAAAGCAAAGTTTCATAGCCACATGAAACCTCAAAAATCAGATCAAGACGTGTGGGATGATGTGTTGTTCGTCGATGTGCCAGTTATCACTACTTGATGCAAACTAAGAGGTACAGAATTCTTTAACTGAGAGACCATGGTTTATAATTCCAACAGATTGCTACATGCCTAGGCCGAGATATTCAATGTTGAGTGTTTTGGTGGTTGTGACAACAATGACGAACTTGAATGACAGCAAGAGATGCACAGAGGCGAACCTCTGCATGGACATCATCTGATTAGAAGAATGCCTCGTAGCGATCCATTCTGTGATACAAGTGAAATTGCATACCAAACCTATGGAGGCAAACAGTGTCTACACAAACCATCAGAAGGTGTATCCATTACATTGGGCTAAGAGCCAGACATCTTGCTACAGATGTTCCACTGACCTCACGCTACTGATCTCAAAGGCTAGCATGGTGCACTGCAAGACTGCAGTGGAGGCTGGAATGGAGGTCTGTTTTCTTCGATGAGTCCCACTTTTGTCTCTGATGCAATGATAGCTGAAGATTGATCTGGAGATCACATGCCCAACACCATGAAGAGGCCTTCACAAGAGAACATCACACCGGTCCTACTCCCGGACTTATGGTGTTGGGTTGCATATTGTACTGTAGTTGTACAGCTCTAGTCTTCAATTCAGGTACACTTACAGCTCAGCCTTACATTGATTTGGTTGTGGAACCAGTGGTACGACCATTTCTCCAAAGTGTCCCATGAGCATTTCAATAGGACAATACCAGGTGTGGAGTTTCGCTCTGGTAGATATAGTAAGCGGGCGCAGTACAGAGGCAAAATACAAGTTCTTAACTCAAAACGTCAGTGTTTATTCACACTTGAGGCAATTGCACAAAACAGCACGTAACTTTGCAGTCTTGGTGTTAATTGACACACAATGGAAAGTTCATATAACACAAGTCCCCTTGCTGGCAGTTCTGCCTTCAATAGTCCACAGCAGGCTTTAGGGGGCCTGTTTCCCCAGCGTGTGGCTCTCAGCCCTCCAGCACGGCACAAAGCCTCAGATCCCAAAAACAGAGACATCTCTGCTGAGCCCAGCTGTTTATTTAAGGACAGCCAGGTGCTGCCAAAACCCGGGCCGGCACTTAAACTCCGGTCCGGTATTTGACCTCACCTGCCTGGAAACCAGCCCAGCCGCACATGCTGGGAGGAAAATACCTGCCTTTCCAGTCACATCTAGGATGTTATTGGTCATCAATTGCAAAGGGAGCTGCCAGCAGCAGATCTTGATGATTTACATGCCTAAGTGAATTCAGTGTGGCCGAATTTTCCTCAGACAACCATTAATAACCACATTGATAGCACACCATGGTGCGTAAGTGTGTGAATTTCTGCGTAGAGTGCTCATATTCGGGACTAAATAAATTGAGATGTTTTGAATATTTTGTTTCCTTTTTTATCATTTGAATAACACTGACATGTCTGTCAATCTCGTAACTTCCAAAATTCCACAACTTTTCCTACTTGGTGTTGAAATTTCAGTGTTGAGGAGTGTAATTATTTAGAACACCATAATGAACCTACCTGGTAGAAAAGTTAAAAAAAAATTATAGGACACAAAAAGATCTACACTGCTTCTGGATGTAATGTGTGCTTTTCTGGACTTTAAATTTCTCCAGAAGCTAATGTGAAAAGAAAGTGAGAGGACGTAATGAAATATAGGATACAATACACTACACACAGCTAGAAATGTCATGTAGCTTTGTCCTAATGTGTAGGCCCCAGTTCATCGCTTTGCTTTCGAACACAGGAATCAGAAATCTTGTAGTGACTCGTGTTTGCTTGGTTTTATTACGGATCAGAAAAACACCAGATAAGACTGAAATCTAATGATGGGTTTAAGATCGCTCATCCTCATACAGCTGCACTGTTTATGCGCAGTAGAGTGCGGTTTAGACAGCACAATCTGCTGCCCAGGAATGATAATTTAGGTGCCTGCAGGAACGAAAGATCCATCCGATGGAAGAGCGTTTCACTCATTCATCTGGGAATCAGCTGCACCTTTAAACTGCCAGATTGTCGGGAACGAGTGCAGGAACGTTCATCCCCAATAATCTGCCCAACTATAGGGTCATGCTAATCCGCCATAAGTTCCTGTTGCACCCTCCAACAATCTTCAAAGGGAACCTGTCACATTGTACATGCAGTCGTATCTGTAAACAGCATGGATGGTTCTCCTCAGTTACTGACCGCCTTCCCTGTATGACTATGCAATGGACTGCCTAGTGGACTCCTAAGCAGAGAAGAGCAGGGATTTAAAAGAATAAATCTAGCACCTTTTGCTCTATACCATGCTAAAGAATAGGACAGCTTATCTTCAGCACAAGTTTATTGCGATTTCTGCCCGGTGTACAGGTTGTTACCCTACCGTAAACGGTGAAGCTACAGTAGCTTAAAACTATGGAGGCTAAATAGAATAATTCAAGGGAGTATGTGACCCTCCAGTAGTCAAGCCAAGGAAACATAAAAAAAAAGTTTGGAGGTTTTTAAATTGAGTAACAAACTTCAGAGGAGAGGGAAATATGACGGCTGCAGTGGGAAGAAAAGCTGTTCTCTGTCATTTCATGATATTGTGTGTTTTAAATTTAATTCTGGTTTTCTTGAGTTCAGCGGATTAAAGTTGAAATAACCTACAAATTACTTAATGTGTTGTAAATCTTGGGAAATGAAGGTTTAATGTGCAACACATGTCAGAGGGGAGCAAAACCGAGAGGGAGAGAATTCCTCTTCCCCACGACAGCCATGAAAAAAAAAATCATTTTTCTTCCATGCTGAAAACATGCAGGATTAATCCAGCCATAAGGGTCAGTAGCAAGTGCTGTGTGAGCGGGGACAGAAGGGTTACAGCTGCCACTGATCACCCATGAATGACAGCTCCCACAGTTCTTTTAGTGTAAATTTACAGAGGCCATAATAGTCCATGAGCAATTACCTGAAGACTGTCAGCTCTGTAGAACAGAAAACTTGCTTCCAATTAAAAATCGCCACATTAGTCCACATAAAGCACATGTACTGCTTACCTCTTGAACATCAAGGAATAATTTACTAACATTCCATTAAAGGGGTTGTCCTCCAGGACCTCCATCATTTTGCCAGTGTGGAGAGAGACTACAAAGAGCATTTTTCACTCTGGAGGACCAAGCACATCAACAAGGACAGCCAATAGATTTCACTGAGAACGGTGCAATGCTTCATTTGCTCTGTAGAGGCGCTGCTGAAGAATTCAACACTTGTTGCTGGACTCTCCCACAGATTGAACCTGGTCAATATGGTACTTTTAACAAAAAAAAAAGACTAATCAGGTCCGGCACTGGATAAAGATAATGGGGGTCATTTATTAAGACCAGCGTTTTAGATGCTGGTCTTAATATCCCCTATAGCTGGCGCTGGCCTCTACATAACTTTGGCGTATCCCTCTCCGCTTCTAAATGTAAGACAGCTTCCTAAACCACGCATAGAAAATGGTAAATGAGACGGACCTGCCGGCCCATCCCATTCCCCGCCCACTTTTTTAGACCTCGCGTGAGCGGAGAAAAGTTGCAGATACAGGCATATTCCTGATCAGTAAACGACCCCCAAGCTTAATTGTCTGAAAATAAATAACAGAGCCAAGGTACACCTTCTTGACAAGGTGACCACAGTTAACACCTTTTATGACAGTAGGACATGAAGGACTAGGTAATATACACAAGTACGTTTTTAAAGAACATGAGAGGAGAGACATAATATTCTCTGCCACATATACTGTACGTGTATAATGTATGTAGTATGCAAACTAATGCATGCCAACCAAACCAGAGGCACTCCTCAGCAGACAGCACTGTTTCAGGGTTCTTCCCCCTCATCAGTACAGAGCAGAGTACTAGTTGCGTCTAAGGTGTCTCATCCAGCAAACAGGTACCTTGCTCTGTACTGATGAGGGGCAAGAATCTGAAGGGTATCTCTGGTTAAGTGGCATGACTTAAAGGGCTGTCTCACTTCAGTAAGTTGCATTTACCATGTAGAGAACATTAATACAAGGCACTTACTAATGTATTGTTATCATCCCTATTGCTTCCTTTGCTGGCTGGATTCATCTTTCCATCACATTATACACTGCTCATTTCCAGGGATTATGACCACCTTGTAATCCAGAAGCAGTGGACGTGCTTGTACAGTATAGGAAAAAGCACCAGCCTGTGCACTCCTGCGGTCCCGGCTAGAGTTGAGCGAAGAGAGCTTTGAATGTTTAATTTGAAGTTGCTTCATTCAAAATGAATGCTCTACGGAGATTCGTCTCTGTACAGTATTAGAATGTATGGGCTCTGAAGAGCAGAAGTAAGTTATTCACAAAGTCGCGTGTAACTTCGTTGAATAACTTCGGTAGTTGATTTTTAAAGTGGAAAACCCCTTTAAAACTTGAAACGAAACTCGGCTTCGGTTCCGAGGTACCTCGGAACCGAAGTCGAGTTCGGTTTCACTGGTTGTGGGCAGTTCATCCATATTGACACAGGGCGATATGCTGCACACAAATGATGTGACACATAAACGATTGGCCCAAAAATGAGCATTTTGCCAGGTGACCAGCGGCACATACACATGGAGTGCACTTAGCCTTTCTGCTACCTGAGGCGAAAACTGAAACGGCGCCCCCCCAATGCCAATTTCTTAACCTAACCCCTTTGCCACAATGAAATCGCTCATTGCCCATGGCCCTTCCGCTGCCCCCCCTCTTGCCTCACCTGGCCACCCCTGCGTCCACGGGCAATTATTGGGTTAGTATTCGTAGGAACGTATGCCCCTGATAACTGGCCTGAATCTCGGCACCTGTAAAAACCAGCACCTGGATCTGAATACTTTTGTAATTGCATGTAAATAAAGATTTAGTATAGTCACACTGAGTTATTCTATGAAATGTGGTCTTTTTTCTTATTTCTTTAGTCGGCTCATTAAGAAGGTCCTTCAACTACCTGCACGGCTGTGAAAGGGAGAGAGGACACGTCCCCTGAGCTGCAGCAGAAAGGACACCCCAATTGAGCTGCCAGCTTGATACAAATCTAGCACAGCAGTTGGAGCAATGAATGATGAGATCTCTGGACCCATGTAAGGTACACGGCTGGTTCTGGCTTTGTTAGAAAGAGATTGGCATGTACTATATGAAGTTTGATTTTAATTTTTTACATTAGTTAATTTTTTTCATTTTTTACATTAACACAGCAGCAAGGAGCATCTCCTCAGGTGACAGAATTGATATGGCTTATTAAATGTGACTACAGCAGCAACACCTTTAGGCTCCATTCACACGTCCGCAAATGGGTCCGCATCCGTTCCGCAATTTTGCGGAACAGGTGCGGACCCATTCATTTTCTATGGGGACGGAATGGATGCGGACAGCACACAGTGTGCTGTCAGCATCCGCATTTGCGGAGCGCGGCCCCGATCTTCAGGTCCGCAAAAGATAGAATAGGCATTTTTATAGGGGTGCCGGGCGGGTGTGTTGCGGATCCTCAATTTGCGGGTCCGCAACACACCACGGACGTGTGAATGGAGCCTTAAATGTATCAGACACCCCTAGTAGATGTCAGAGGTGAGGCCAGAATCCTTTTATCTGATATCGTTACAAGACCATGACCCTATGGTTTTGCGGTCCGTTTTAAACGGATACATTTTTCAATTTTTTTTGTTTCAATAGTGTTTCCGTTCCATAGTTCCGCAAAAAATCTCTGTATGGTTTCCGTATGCGATCCATTGTTTGCGGATCGCAAACAGAAACATAACATTTTTAATCATTAATGTAATGTACAGTAATGTGTTTTAACAGTATACACATGGGCAAAGTGGGCATGGATCCGCAAAAAACAGATGACATACGGATGTGTTCCGTATGCATTCCGTATTTTTTGCGGACCCATTGAATTGAATGGAGCCACGGATCGTTTATTGCAGAACGGAAATACGGAAATGGAAAGGAATACAGAGTACAATGAATGGTTCCGCATACGGACCACAAACGGAATGCGCAAAAACGGAACAGAAAAAAAAAGTTTGTGTGCAAGAGGCCTAAGGGTGCACTCACAGGACCGTAAGTGTTCTGCAGTCCACAAATTGTGAATCCGCAAAACACGAATACCGGCCGTGTGCGTTCCGCATTTTGTGGACCGTACATGGCCAATGCTGCATAGAAAATGCCTATACTTGTCCGCAAAGAATAGGATATGCTGTATATTTTTTGCGGGGTACAGTGTGCTGTCCACATCTTTTGCAGCCCCATTGAAACGATGCAGACTCAGGCTACTTTCACACTGGCGTTTTGGCTTTCTGTTTGTGAGATCTGTTCAGGGCTCTCACAAGCGGTCCAAAACGGATCAGTTTTGCCCTAATGCATTCTGAATGGAAAAGGATCCGCTCAGAATGCATCAGTTTGGCTCTGTGCCTTCTCCATTCTGCTTGATAACACAAACGGATCCGTTCTGAAAGGATGCAGACGGTTGTATTATCTGACGGATCCGCACCAAACGCGAGTGTGAAAGTAGCCCTTAGATTCACGGTCGTGTCAATGCACCCTTAGACTGCACTTAGATCAATGAGATGACAACATGATAGTTCCTTGCATGTAACTCAGAGGTTGAGGCTGTCTATTAACAAGAAGCATTTTCATACTGTACATGAGGAATACAGGAATTCCATTGATGTCCATTATATATATATGTATATGTGTGTATATTAATGCATTGCTACGTTTAATGGCTTTGTAAGAGCCCTAAAATCATACTGGAGGAGGTAGGCCCGTTCTGCTGACAATGAAAGAATAAAGCAGCCGCTGGGAGGGCCTGGTGTCAGAGGTCCATTAACTGGAAGAAACAGATGGCTCCCCACTATCAGCTGAAAACTTGTATATCATGCATGAGGGATCGGACAAGATAAAAGAAGTTTATAATGAAATCTCTGCACTGGGATGTGTCGTTTCTCGCTTATAATGTAAGTACTGCTGCCTGCCACTATCAGTGCGGTTTTGTGTGCGGTTCCCCTGGGGTGGTAACATTGTCCATGGTAATCAGGAGACAGACGGTCACCCTATCTACTCCTGTCTGCCCTCCTCCGTGTCCGCTCTCCCTTTCTGCAGCTACTTCTCTCCGGAGTGGCTGCCATATGGTTCTAGTTAAGCTCCATATTTTTTCTTGTCAATAGAAGCCACACTTTCCTTGCTGCCAGACGTTCTACAGATTGCTCTGTTGGCTCAATTTCTTATTGGATTTTTTTTCCTCAAAAGAAAAAAAAAATGACATTTTAAATTAATTTACAGCCACAACAAAAAGAGTTCAGAATTTTAATGGTGTTGTAAGTAATTTTTACCTAATCCGCTCCAGATTTTGGTATTAACCTTTGAAATAGAGTTCATTCAGCTACTAAGTTACAAGCTTTGGACTGATATACTGCTGAGAGGAGCTGAACGCTTAGACAAGAGCGCAGGATAAATAGTGTTTAAAGATTGTACCTAAAACCCTACATGTGTCCCAGCATGGTGACAGCGCAGGCGCTGATGAGATCACGAGCACGAAACCTCCCAGGATGGGCTCACACTGTTACAAAGATACAAGTTAATCCAACACTTGGCCTGTAAGCCACTATTACAGAACCATGATCTACACATATGTGTGTGTTATCATTCAGATGTGGGTCAGGGCTCTTTCTCGGTGCTGTACAGATGTAGCTATACAAGACCCAAAGAAAATGAGATATATGGTGGACAAACTGCAATATTTTTAGCATCTTGATTGTAAAGGGGTTTTCCCATTTGGTTATATAAACACTATTAAAGGGGTTGTACCATGAAAAATATTCTACATTTTTCAAACTAGCTCCTGCTCCTACTTTTGAAATTGCATGTAATCAGGGCCCGACTGGCCATAGGGCAGACCGAGCATTTGCCCGGTGGGCCGGGCCGCCTCAGGGCTCGAGTCGAGGAGGAACCATGGGTGTAGGAAGAGGGAGGGGGGGGGGGGGGATACCCCCCAGGAAATAATGCGGGGGCCGGGGGGGACAGGTTTGGTCAAATCCCCCCCAGCGGCAGTGTGTGTGGCGGGGCAGGCACTGAGATGAGCGCTTCCATTGTGGAAGCGAAGCACTCGTCTCCATAGTGATCTGTTTGTATCGCCGTCCTCAGGACAGCGATACAAACAGAAGGCTGTGCGGAGGAGCAGGGCAGGGAGGTGTGTCCCTTTCCTGTTCCTCTGATAGGCTGCCAGCACTACTAGGCCGGCAGCCTATCAGAGGCCGGCGTAGGCGTCGCGATGACGTCATCGCGCCGCACAGCGCTGGAGTCGGGACACAGGCCGGAAGAGGCCTGCATCGCATCGCTCCAAAGAGGTAAGTATAAGTGTTAATTTTTTTTAACTATATACAATACTTAGTTTTTTTACTGGCACATAATGGGGTGGGGGGGGGCCCTGTTATTACTGGCACATAATGGGGGCCGCCCTGGTATTACTGGCACATGATTGGGGGGGCCCTGGTATTACTGGCACATGATTGGGGGGGGGGCCCTGGTATTACTGGCACATGATTGGGGGGGCCCTGGTATTACTGGCACATGATTGGGGGGGGGCTGGTATTACTGGCACAGAATTGGGGGGGCCCTGGTATTACTGGCACATGATTGGGGGGGGCCCTGGTATTACTGGCACATGATTGGGGGGGCCCTGGTATTACTGGCACATGATTGGGGGGCCCTGGTATTACTGGCACATGATTGGGGGGCCCTGGTATTACTGGCACATGATTGGGGGGGCCCTGGTATTACTGGCACATGATTGGGGGGGCCCTGGTATTACTGGCACATGATTGGGGGGGCCCTGGTATTACTGGCACATGATTGGGGGGGTCTGTTATTACTGGCACATGATTGGGGGGGGCTGTTATTACTGGCACATGATTGGGGGGCTGTTATTACTGGCTGATGAGAGGCGCTGGGGGGGCTGATGAGAGGCGCTGGGGGGGCTGATGAGAGGCACTGGGGGCTGCTGAAGAGGCACTGGGGGCTGCTATGAGGCATGGGGCTCTTATCTGAGGTCTGATTGGGGGTCATTTATATTGGAGTCTGAGCTGAGGTGTGATCTGAGGTCTTATTAACATTGGGGATCTTATTGGGGCTGTTAGCTGAGGTCTGATTATCATTGGGGGTCTGATTGGTGGTCTGACCTGAGGTGTAATGAAAAATATTTTTTTCTTATTGCCCCCCTCTAAAACCTAGGTGCGTCTTATTGGCCGGTGCGTCTAATAGGGCAAAAATACAGTGTACTTCTCCAGCCGACCTCCCCTGCCCTTTGCGAACGCCACGTGCTGTGACATCACGCGGAGGCACTTGGCGTCAGTTCTCACACTTTTTTTCCCAGGACTTGACCCCTGGTTAGCCTGATTGTGTTCGGCCGGGCACGGCCGCTATTCCTGGGCACGGCCGCTATTCCATTTCCCGGGCACGGCCGTTATGCCCGATGCACATGTTGAGGTAGCTCCTCCCTCTCATTGCCCTGCTCAGAGGCCGAGCAGGCAGATGTAAACGAGCGTTGGTCATGTGAGCAGGCTGATGCATACTGCACTAGTACCTGACAGACCGGCGCTCGTTTACATCTGTCTGCTCTGCCTCTGATAACATTTTATTACCTGTATGCTAGCTCCACATTCTGCAAGCATCCACCTGAGTGTCAGCATTCTCTGCTACCAACAAAGCTTTCAATTTGGAGAGGAAATTGCGTATCACAGCAGACTTCCCAGCCAATAGAGTATTGTCTTTGACAGACCAGGAAAAAGCTGTCAGTGAGGTGGTGTTGTGGTTCGCCTGTGTACGGAATTGGTGGTATTTGCCAGAGTTGCTGGAGAACAGTTTCGGGGGCACTGACCTGTACAGGGTGTGGAGGATGGGGAGGTTGAGATCCACTGAGGATATTATAAGACTTTTCTGTAGCTTCCTATATTGTTGCAAGGTCTGTATGTTGGTTGTTGCAAAGCTTGTGTGTTGGCTGAAGCCTTCCTATCTTACTGGTGGCTGGCCCTGCCCCTCAATTGTGCTTCCGATTTTGGCTCTGCTCCTAGACTGCAAGGGGGTGGGGCCTGTTGGGGGTCATGTGATTGGGCTGCTCAGTCAAAAATGCCCGGGCCTATTTTTTGTCCCAGTCCGGCCCTGCATGTAATTAAAAATTTAGCATAGTCACTGAGTTATTCAATAAAATGTATCTGTGTAGCGCCACCTGTTTATTTCTTTGACCTGCTCACTGAGAAGGCCGCACATGCTCAGTTTTATCCTCCAACTGCCTCCTGAGCTGTGATAGGGAGAGCATGGACACGCCTCCTGAGCTGTGATAGGGAGAGCTGAGACACGCCCCCCTGAGCTGCAGCAGATTGGACACTCCCCTTGAGCTGCCAGCTTGATATAAATCTAGCAGAGCAATGAATGGGGAGATCTCTTGATCCATGTGATGTACAGGGCTGGTTCTAGCTTTGTTAGTAAGAGATCGTCATGTACTATATGGTGTCTGATTTTAATTTTTTACATTAGTCATGGGATAACCCCTTTAAGGCTGGGTTCACTTTACCATTTTGGCTTCCTTTTTAGAAATGACAGGGGGTTCTTCAAATTACTATTGTAATTATCACACTATTTTTTAGGGTGTTTTTAGATGTGATGCACCTTTGTACCTCTTGGTGTGTGACTACATCAATAGGGCTGTATACAAAGGGCACCTTTTTTGTCTGTTTGTCTGTCTATCTGGTAGGCCGCCACTAAGCCAGCACCCACCCCCTGTCACTTAACAAGGGAACAATAGGAGGTGGTGGTCTAGGCTCGAGGACAGGGAGTCCCCACCATTAGGGGGCGTCCCTGGGCTGAGGTGTAGCTCAGGGTGCCAGCGTAGGGAGAGATTTCCCACCCAATATCAGCTTACCTAGCTGTTGGAGGCTCTACCTTAAACCGTTTAGTGGAGTATGTCATTTATGTTTGATTATTAATAAAATTATATATTATTTTTCATAAGGGTTAATTCTATTGCTGGACCAGGTTGTTATTTAATTTTTGACCCATTATAATCCTTCATCTCTTAACTGCTGGACTATAAAATGACAGAAATGGATGCAAACAGATGCAAAATGAGCACAACATCTGCTCAAAATACAGGATCCGTTTTCTTTTTCTTTTTCTGTTCTTCTGACGGATCTGAAGGGAGGAAAACAAAACGGTGATGTGAACCCGCCTAAAAGGGTCACCCGCTCTGTGGCATTCAATAGTTAGCACTGTAGAAAAAGAAGTGGCTTCCAGCTTCAGAGCAATGAATGGCCTTACTACTGCACGACAGAAATGTACAAAGATAAATGAAAGCATGATGTTCGGTCACTAGAAGATCTACTAAAATGTTTTTAGGTTACAGCCAAAGCCTTGGCTCCCATTAGGCTGTCAGTGGCAGCGCTGGCAGCATTCAGTGCTCTTAGGGTACTTTCTCACTAGCGTTATTCTTTTCCGGCACTGAGTTCCGTCCTAGGGGCTCAATACCGGAAAATAACTGATCAGTTTTATCCTAATGCATTCGGAATGGAGAGTAATCCGTTCAGGATGCATCAGGATGTCTTCAGTTCAGTCTTTTTGACTTTTCAGAACAGAGATAATACCGCAGCATGCTGCGGTTTTATCTCCGTCCAAAATTCCGGAACACTTGCCGGAATGCTGGAATTTTTTTCCATTGAAAAGCATTACTGCCGGATCCGGCTCCGAGTGTTCCGGCAAAACGGATCCGGGTCGCGGTCTACGCATGCTCAGACCGCAAAAAATGTGAAAAAAATTCATGCCGGATCCGTTTTTCCGGATGACACGGATCCGGCATTTCAATGCATTTGTCATACGGTCTGACAAATGCCATCGGTTTTGACGGATCCGGCAGGCAGTTCTGGTGACGGAACTGCCTGCCGGAATCCTCTGCCGCAAGTGTTAAAGTACCCTTACACTGGTGGGCTATGCTGCAGTTGCTCATAGGCAAACAACTATTGGCTTGAGATGTCGACGGGGGAATATAAAGGGTTTATTTTACCATTGTTGTTCATTTTATTACTGATAAATGATCAACTGTAAGCGTGTAAGGACAGTTCAGACGTGAAGGCTGCCATGATGAAACAATATCACAGCATGAGACGCTCCGTGGCACTAACTGATGACTGGAAGCTGTAAATCAGTCACCAGGATTCAGAAGGTGCACTGCAAGCACTGCATCATCATCATCCAGGACCATGTGCAGTGGCAAACTTAGCAGTTCCATCATTGCTAGAAAGAATAGCATCAGGGGGGTCAAAATGTTTCCGCTGAAAAACAAAGATCCTTAGCATCAGTGACTGGGGCACTGCCAGCCAACAGCAAGTCTACATTCCTAAAATTCCACTGTGCCCAAGAGGTTCCCCTGGCATCGGGGGAGAACAAACACTGGATGATCCAACTGCTGCAGGGAGAGCAAAATGAGGAAGATGTCACACGCCAGGGGGAACTGGCACAGTCTGCAGAAAACTGACTGACAAGGACTGGTATGACACGGCCAAAAAATCACGATGCTAGATAGAAAAGTTAGAAGTTTGGTAACTGCATAAAAATAAAACCGGTGACATTTCTTAAAAAAATTAATACATAAAATTAAACTCTTCTAAAAAAAACAACAGAACTATTTATTAGCATTGAAGAATACGGATCACTACTGCTAACGTAACCAGATTACGCTTACAGCACAGGCAGGACTTTGCTAATAAGTGCCTACGACCATTTCATCCTAAAAACTAATGTTTTCATGCATTAAAAATATAATTCTTCCTACACTGTAAGGTTCCCTTTTTTCACTACTTGTAAAACAAGGTCCCATGAGGCCCGTACAACAAAAACTCATGGTGGTACTGACTATGGGAATGGGGGCATTATTGGAAAATACCTGTATACATCACTTATTCCTCATTAATCTTGTATTCTGTATACACGGGCAGGTACTGGCATACACATGCATGTACTTAATTTGGTGGTGGACTTACCAGATCTAATCAACAATAAAGTTACTAACTTCCTGTATCCTAATGAAGATCTCACAGTGTGTGCCTAGAAGCGCTAAAAGGACGGGACTGGTAAACTTCCCTTACAGGTAGCACATCTCGGATGAAGCCGTGCTGGAAGTAAAACCGCTGAGCCTCCATTCGGAGTGCTTCCACTTTCTGCACAATAAAATGAGAAGTTTGTGCAAGAGCAATGTACTCTCTCTTGGCTTTTTAAGGCCCTTTGAGGATGGTTCCCGATAACTGGCACCTGAAAATGTGCTGCCAATCACTTGATGATTTGTTGTTCGTTGGGTAATTCCATCTTTTATGCAGCACATAAAATCACAGTTTTTGCTCCTGGCAAACAATGTATCTGTATGGGGATGAATGATCGTAGTAACGATTGTTCATCCCCACAGAGTAATGTCTGCTGTATGTAATATCATCTCTTACCTTGGGTCAACGCTCAGGTAACTATTTTGTTCCTGACCGTTGCCTCTGTATCGGACTGCGCCCTTACACGGGACAGTTATGGCCAAACAGTTGTTTCACATCTTTAATACAGCAGTAAAAATGACTGTTTGTTGGCAGAACAATTCTGTGTAAAGCTGCTGACAATAATGGAAACAAACGCAAGTTATTAAAGGGCATCTGTCAGCAGACTTGTACCTATGACACTGGCTGACCTGTTACATGTGCCCTCGGCAGCTGAAGACATCTGTGTAGGTCCCATGTCCATATGTGCCCGCATTGCTGAGACAAATGATGTTTTAATATATGAAAATGTGCCTCTAGGAGCAATGGGGGCGTTGTCATTACACCTAGAGGCTCAGCTCTCTCTGCAACTGCCGCGCTCGCTGCACTTTGATTGACAGGGCCAGGCGTGATCACATTTACATTGCCTGGCCCTATCAATCAAGGTGCAGAGGGATCAGAGAGAGCTGAGTCTCTAGGTGTAATGACAACGCCCCCATTGCTCCTAGAGGCTCATTTGCATATACTAAAACAACATTTTTTCTCAGCAATGCGGGCACATATGAACATGGGACCAACACAGATGCCTTCAGCTGCCAAGTGCACATGCAACAGGTCAGCCAGTGTCATAGGTACAAAACTGCTGACAGATGCCCTTTAAAGGATTGTTTGTGTGACTGTTTACCCTTGACTATTACCCAATGTAAAAGCTCCATTCACAGGGGGCCAACCAACTTGTTATATCCTTGATCAGCGCTCGTTACTGGCAATTATCTACCCATCTAATGTCCGTGTAAGAAGTTAACATGTAGGACTCGTACCACCGATGATGCCAGTACGCTTTGCACAATGGTTTCCTAATTACTATACTATGGGCATGCAACAAAGAAAGAAAATACCCTTATTTGACATTATTAGTTCAGATATTTGAAATAAAAGGGGCTCCGCAAGGCATCAGACCCTCTAACCGAGGATCAGTCTGCACCTATACCTCTGACATACCGGAGCTCACCAGTGAGCCCGCCAATACCAGTGGCCCACCACTAGTACCATCACTTTGATGGCCTATGCTTTAGCCTCAATGAATAAAAAGGGAATAAAACTCAAAAAGAAAAACTTTCAAGGTGCAAATTTGCAAATGAATTCAGAGGAAGAGACATCCTTCACGCTCTCCTCCGTCAGCTGCCCTCATGTTCATATCATATCAGCTTGCTCATGTTTTGAAGGGGGGCATGAGGGGATATTTTAGTCCCCCCGGCTTGGATGACCCAAGCGTTTCTATAGAAACCTCAGTTTGAAAAACAACCTCTGGACTTTGCCAACTATTTTGTCTTCTAGTTTAACAACTGCTTCGCTCACATGCTGGGGACAGCTGGGGGCCCCTGCCTTACAAAAGTAAAATGGCTTTATAATGGACGTCCTTCTAATGCTTTCAGGATACAAAGAACAGAGCGGGGTTTTTCGCCTTGATTATTTTTTTCTTCAAGAAATTGACAAGCACTCTCTATAGACGAGCTGTTTAGGGTTCAGTTCCTACAATTTGCTGGGTGAGCGGCAGTTAACTCCTCCAACAGATAATGAGCTAAACTATCTCAATATAAAAGAAATCTTAATTTCATGACCAGTCAAAACACAAGATGAAGAGGTAGATAAAGGGAAAGCTGAGCAGATAGCGGATGTACCACACATGGACATATCCAGACTGGGTCCTTATTACATACGGTCAGTTTTCTGTATGGTAAATAATACATGACTTTGATTTTCGCTGATTAGATCAATTTAGCAGAAAATCATAGGACAGTCGTTTATTACCGCATGGAAGATTTCCTGGACACTGATGCATCATCTAAAGAGAATAATAGAGTAATTGATGGATTTCCTTCACAAAGCAGACCTTTCCACATTCTGTCCATCTGATTGATCTATAGGTAATAGACCCACGCTGGGGATTACAGGAGACAATATCAGAGTGGGACTTTCTATGCTGTAACGTGACTTTATATAAAGTGAAAAATGCTTATGGACGTGGCATTGTTGAGTCCGTCATTAGATACATGCCATGGTGGTATCCCACTGAGATATAGGTAGACTTTTACACTACTTAGCTAGCATGACAAATTCAGCTCTGCTATTTGTGTACATATATACTTTATTTTACAGAATGTAACCATGTTATGGAGGCTCAGTGGTCCGCACAGTTGTCTTGCAATTGCTGGGGTACTTGGGCTCGAAATTGACCAAGGCTAAAATCTGCACAGAATTTGTATGTTCTCATCATGTCTGCCTGGGTTTCTTTCTACACTCCAAAAATATACTGTTAATTTATACGGTTAATTTATACTGTTAATTTAGAATTTAGATTGTACACCTCATGACCAACATCTAAGCACAGCGCTACGGAATATGTAAGTACCAGGTTGATACAGCTGTTGCTTACTAACAAATCCTACAGTTACGTACACCCATCCTGTTTCTTCCTACCCTTCTCCTATGCCAAGCAGAAGCCTCTGTGGTCAGAGCAGGTCAATATTACTCACAGATAGTAGGTTATATATCCCCAAGGAGACTTATGAGCTGCATTTTCTCCCAGATTGCAAAGTAGAGTTATTTTGAAACTTGGGAAGAGATACAGGGTAGAACCTGGAGAGAAAGCAGCTTCACAGGGAACACCCACTGGGCCCTAAACCTGCAGCTCCATTAACAAGCATGTCAGAAAAGGCCAGTTTAGAAAATAAAGAAAGCACATGGATACAAATACATCATCAAAGGCACTGAGCAAGATCTGTGCAACTGAATATGTGGAAATTCTTGGATCAGTAGTCAAAGCTTGTGTCCACATGTTCTTGTGTCCATTATAAGAAGTATTGTAGTTCATACATAGGAGGGATAAGAATCTTAGCTGAGTCAATCAAATCAACAACTCTACAAACTTAAAGGGGTTGTCTCATCACAGACAATGGGGGCATATCGCTAGGATATGCCCCCATTGTCTTATAGGTGCGGGTCCCACCGCTGGGACCTGCACCTATATCGGGAACGGAGCCCTGCAAAGTGGTGGAGGGAGCACTGTGCATGCGCAGCCACCCTCCATTCATTTTCTATGGCGCCAACGAAAATAGCTGAGCGCTGGCTCGGCTATTTCCGTCAAGCCCATAGAAGTAAATAGGAGCGGCGGCCGGTCATGCGCGGTGCGCTTCCATTCGCTTCTATGGGGAAAGTCCACCAGCCACCACTTTGCGGGGCCCCGTTCCGATATAGATGCAGGTCCCAGCGGTGGGACATGCACCTATAAGACAATGGGGGCATATCCTAGTGATATGCCCCCATTGTCTGTGATGAGACAACCCCTTTTAGGCTATATTTCAGCCGATATTCGCTAACGAGCATTCGTTCAACCCAACTCACTTGAATAGGACCAAGCTGCAATAGCACATAAAGCCCATGGGTGAGAGTGGAAATGTTTCTATAAAAAAAAAAAGACAACTTTTTTTCCTAAGCTTAGACAACCCTAGTCTTGCTAGGGTAAGTGTGCAGATTTGGTGGGTTGATTGCTTCAGCTAAGAAACTTGTCCTTCAACTAAGTATTATATTATATACAACACTTCAGTCTATCATGACAAGCATTGAACACATGGAAAAGTAATTTCTGCCTCCGAGGACCTGCATCGTCTCACCTCAATATTTACTTGCACAATGATATCAGGTTATCAATGGGTATTCACCTAAACTGTATGCTACACATGCTTTATGGAGAATCAAGGACCATAAGACTCAAACCCTGAATGTTGAGAAAGACTTGACCCCTAACAGTAAGTAGGGCACCAAAACGCTCCTGATGGGCATCGTACATGCCCATACGCCACTTTCAGATGACTAAAATTATTATAAAACATCTGTTAGGAACAAGTAAAATGCATTTCTTGGTCACAGGCATTGCATTTAGCAGTTACACCCCAGCAAAAGCCCAGTCCTTATTGCACAGACAATTACAATTAATGATGAACAATTAATACAAAGCAAGTATCCGAGTAGCCTCAAACCACTCTGCTGCCACAGGAAGAGCAAACCACAATCTGGTTTGGCTGCGTATTACATCACTCTATGGAAGAGCATCGCACATGCTATAAAGTGACACAACAATAATAGTAGGAAAGGCTTCTACTGCACCAAATCCTATAGATGCACAAGAATACAACTCAATCAGAGAACATTAATACTAGATCTATTATGGAATCCCAAGACAGTTTTACCCATTTCACCAAGAGATTCATCTTTCTGCTTTCGATCCCCAATAGCCCAAAGTGTAATGTCCCATCCATGGTCGTGTGCCTTGCTGCAGCCATTCACTGGCCTCAGCAGTAGGGTGCCCCCCAGCAGCATGTAACCAGTGACCCTCTGTGAGCACATGCCGCTTGGCCAGTGAATGGCTGCAGTTGTGCCAGTTACCACACACGGGACATCACACTTCTGGTTATCTGGGGACTTGAAGCAGTGGATACGGGTCTTTTCTTAAATTTATTTTACACACATTCCAGGGGTCAATTGACTTTGGTTTGGGGGTTAGATAACTGAAAAAAAATCTAATGTATGGTGACTGTCAGATTCCTATTATTTGCTTGGCAGTACTGCCTTGAAGAGTTCAGGAGGAAAGCTCAGGGCAAAGGCATTTTCTGGAGATCCAGTGACGTACCAGGTTCTCCACGGGGAAAGCTAGGTAGAGGCTTCCGCCTAACAGTGAGCCCAGTGACATCACCGGCACTAATGGGTGGGCTTTAGTGATGCCCTAGCCTGTAAAACGGCAAGGGCAGCGCTAAAACCTGCCCATCAGTTCCGGTGGCGTCACTGGGAACACTGCTAGGCGGAAGCCTCTGCCTAGCAGTGTAAAAATGTAAACAAATAAACCCTTGTCCTGCCCAATACAGCACAGGGCAAGGGAGAGCATTGGAGCATGAAATGCTCCAATGCTACTGTCAGAGGGGCCAAAGGGGTGAAAATGAGGATATGTACGGGTTCAGCTCTGAACTCGGACAACCTCCTTAATGTCTATGGGTATGTGTGCTGTCCATGATTCACTGATGTGTGAAAGAGGGCTCATTCTCAAGAAATACATCTCACTGCTCTTACTGTAAAGAAAACTTCCTTCCTCTAGACATACAGGGTGCTCCTATGGTCCCATTACAATTCTAGGTATGAACAGATGATGGGAGAGATCCCTGTATTGTTCTCGAATGTATTTATACATAGTCATTAGGTCATCCCTTATTTTTTTTGCTAAATTAACCTAACTCTGATAATCAAAATACAGATAAAAGAAAATGAAAGTCAGTAATAACGATTCTTAAAATTTGGATGGGAGGGTATCAAAAGTGAGGAGTGGACATCCTATGACATCAGAGCCTGCAAAATGAGCTTTCCTCGTGCTCATCACCAATTTAGTCCTGACCGCCACCTCCTCCTTCAAGCCACAAAAAAACACCTGGCACGTTCTTCAATCGTGGACTGACAGTATCAGAGCAAAACTTCCAACACTTGCACTTGTCTGCCAGGAGTTGCCAAAAATGAAACAGGAGGAGGAATAGCAAAAATGTGAAAAGTGTTGTCTAGGAATCAAAGAGTCACCACTTCTTTTTTATTTTGTGTTTTTTTCCCCAGTAATTACACTAAAGATGAAAAACTCATAATAAACATCTTGCAGTCCCCACCTGCTAACAGTAATTATAATAGACTCAACAATAAATGGTAACGCAGCATAGAGCAGCATCTTGGGAATTCTCTGGGGTATGTGGATTAGCTTGAAAAGCCTGAATGATTAAAATACACTAATTAAAATTTTGCGTTCCTTGGTAACTCGTCTGCCTGGGCCCCTGGTGTTGGCAAAATGGGAATTAACGTGACAAAAGCAACACAGAGGGGTTTTGTTTTAAATAAAAAAAAATGATGCACACAAACTCTTCCGCAGGACAGGAAGAAAAGCGGAGATATTTGCCTCTTTTTTCACCATTACCGTCCATTCCTACAGCAGTCGTCAGGATTCTGACATATCTCGCGCACATCAACACGTATCCGGCTGAAGAGAAGAATGTGCGACTCCGTAATCCAGCCCCCGAGTGTCATGAACACAAGTATTACCTATTTAACAACATTATCTATATATATTTTATTAATTTTTTTTTCTATATTATTTGCTACCACTGCCCTTGCAGTGCCGAGGAAGGTCACTCACCAACCTGTATGATACTGTGGGTACAGAGGGAGATGCTACATATATACGTTCAGGTCCGGTGGGATCTGCAACAGATGCTTCCTTCTGCAGCCATATACTGTTGTATGCTCCTTAGTGTTTGCACTGATTTGCTGGGAGATTTACACAATATGGTGAGGAAATCTATTCTTCATAAATGATCACTCTCTCGGGTAAATATCTGTCATCCTCAAAGGCTGTGCTGAGCAGAAAACAAGGCAAGTAGGTGAAAGAGAAGAGTTAAATCCCTATCTCAGCAGGGCGCTGGCAAAGGGAAGGCATGCAGCAGGTAGGTAGACTTGACAGGCAGGGTCCACTCTGTGCCACATTCCTATAGGGACCTCTGTGCCAATACAGTAGCTAGAAAAGATTGACTTCAGCTCGCTGCAGTTTTACAAAAAGAATTCAAGCACTTCTGAGTTGCCCTTAGCAACCTAATTGCATCAGTACATTGCACACAGGAGCCAAAGTAACTGAATTTTGATGAAAAGGCGGCGGTAATTTACGGCATCACAAAATTAGTTGCCGTGGCGACGGGTTAATTACATCTCAAATTAACAAAGCAAGTGTGGTGAAATTAAATATAAATCATATTTTCTGCATAAATTATAGGGGTTGATTAGACCGGGGCTATGGGAGAGGAAAAGGTTGTCCCACGGAGGGCCTACGTTGGAACGACTTAAGCCGACTTTGCAAGTGACATAACAAAGTCTCACAATGTTTCTCCCAGGCTTCAGACTTCTCTCAGGTCTGCAGTTATCAGGCATCCCTCGGCCACACGCCGGCCATTGACCTGCTGCTTTTATACTTCAGGGCGTCTGTGCGGCGTTACCAAGCACAGACCCTGCTGTGTGTAATGTGCAGGCTGCGCCGCATTGTGCTATTGTGTTAAAGTGATCTGTGATCTCCCTTTAATACTCGGGCACTATGAAGAAAACAATAAATCTGTGCTGCTGTATTATGACCCGCGCAGCTACACACGGCTTTCACATGATACAAAAGGAAAGGTCGCCTCAGTGTAGAAACATTCCTTGTGTCACTGAATAATTATAACTGTATAATGTTTTATTAAATATCCCTGGCTGAGAAACTGGTATATATATTCTATGTACTCGGTGCACAAGTCAATTAAAAATCAGTATTATAACGGAGGAAGGATAGGGGGTACAGGTGAATATGAAGTATTGACTGACACTGCACGGATTGTGTAAGGACCCTTGTAGAACTCCTGCAGAGAATACAGAGTTAGGCCTCATGCACATGAACGTTGTGTGTTTTGCCGTCTGCAAATCGCGAATCCAAAAAAACACAAAAAAACACAGATGGCGTCCGTGTGCGTTCTGCAATTTGAGGATGAGGTGATATCTTTTTTGCGGACCACGGAACGGAGCACACTCCGTGTGCTGTCCGCATCTTTTGCGGCCCCATTGAAGTTAATGGGTCCGCATCCGAGCCGCCAAAACTGCGGCTCGGATGCAGACCAAAACAACAGCCGTGTGCATGAGGCCTAACTTACATTCATTTGTTATGACTCGAAAGGGTGCACTCTATTTACCCTGCTGATGTGTTCATCTTATAATAAACCCGGGTACTGTGATTTCTCATTACTTTCAACATCCTGTAATAAATGAGAACCTTATGACTTTCTATTACAATTCTATAATATTAAGGAGGGACCACCCAGAGAGTGGGGAAGGAGGGGTGGCCAATTTAGTACGTAAATCAAATCTGGGAGGGACCAAGGGCCGGCATTAGGAGGAGTTGTGTATAGCAAAGCACAAAAAAAAAAAAAAACTATCTATCTATCTACGCACAGTTAGGTTGACAGTGACTATGTTTGGCATTTTAGCCAACATAGCCAAGATACAGTTATATGATCCATATGGGCTTAAAGTGCAGACTCCTAGCTGTAATTCGGGGGTATTCACATCCTAATTGGAGGAATGGTTTAGGAATTACAGCTCTTTAATATGTAGCTGCCTCTTTTTTAAGGGACCAAAGGTAATTGGAAAATTATCTCAAAAGCTATTTAATGGGCTGCATGGGCTATTCTCTCGTTAATCCATCATCAATTAAACAGGTAAAAGGTCTGGAGTTGGTTCCAGGTGTGGTATTTGCATCTGTGAACAACATGTGGTCAGAGGAGCTCTCAATGGAAGTGAAACAGACCATCATTAGGCCTCATGCACACGGCTGTTGTGCTGCCGTTCCGTGCATTAGGGATGGCAATTTGCGGTCGGGCAACATCTGTGCAGCGGCTGGGACGGATTGAGACCCATTCAACTTGAATGGGTCAGTGATCCGTCCACACCGTAAAAAAATAGAACATGTTCTGTTTTCTTGCGGTGCAGAGGCACGGACAGAAACACCACAAAAGCACTTTGTAGTATTTCCGTGGGCTTCCGATCCGTGCCTCCGTTCTGCACCGCATCTCCCGGATCGCGGACCCATTCAAGTGGGCAACGGCTGTGTGCATGAGGCCTTAGGCTGAGAAAAAGAATAAAAATTTTAGGAGTGGCCAAATCAAAAGTTTGGTACATTCTGGTAAAACAAAAAGGCTTGGGAACTCAAAAAGGCCTGGAGTTCCATGGAAGACAACAGTGGTGGGTGATGGCAGTATCCTTTTCATGGTGAAGAAGAACCTCTTCACTCTCCAGGAAGTAGGTGTATCAGTATCTAAGTCTACCATAAAGAGAAGACTTCATGAGAGCAAATGCAGGGTTCACCACAAGGTGCAAACCATTAATCAGCCTCAAAAATAGAAAAGCCAAAAAACATCTAAAGAAGCCAGCCCAGTTCTGGAACGGCTTTCTTCGGACAGATAAATATAAGATGAATCTGTACCAGAATGATGGGAAGAAGAAAGTATGGAGAAGGCTTGGAACGGCTCATGATCCAAGGCACACCACATCCTCTGTAAAACATGGTGGAGGCAGTGTGATGGGATGCATGGCTTCCAATGGCACTGGATCACTAGTGTTTATTGATGATGTGACAAATGACAGAAGCAGCCTGATGAATTCTGACATCTACAGGGATATACTTTCTGCTCAGATTCAACCAAATGCAGCAAGCTTAATTGGACGGTACTTCACAGTACAGATGGACAATGACCCAAAACATACTGCAAAATCAACCAGGAGTGTTAAGGAAAATAAATGGAATATTCTGCAATGGCAGAGTCAATCGCCAGATCTCAACCTAACTGAGCATTTCAACTGCTTAATAAGGAACTTAAAGCAGAAGGATCCGCAAACAAGCAACAACTGAAGACATCTGAAGTAAAGGCCTGGCAAAGCATCACAAAGGAGGAAACCCAGCTTGGGTGTTGTCCATGGGTTCCAGACCGCAGGTAGTCATTGCCTGCAAAGGATTTTCTATAAAGTATTAAAAATTAACATTTTATTTATGGTAATGTTAATTTGTCCAATTACTTTTGAGCCCCTGAAACGAGGAAGCTTTGTAGAAACATGGTTGCAATTCCTAAACGTTTCACGGGATATTTTTTTTCAACCCCTTAAATGAAACCTGAAAGTCGACACTTTAATTTCATCTCAGTTGCTTTATTTCAAATTCAACGTGGTGGCATGCAGAGCCCAAATGATGAAGATTGTGTCAATGTCCAAATATTTGTAGACCTAACAATATATATATATATATATTAGGGATCAACCGATTATCGGATTTCCCGATATTATCGGCCGATATTCATGATTTTCAAAGTTATCGGTATCAGCATCTAACCTTGCTGATAATGCGTCCAGCGCTGCTCGCATATGTGAAAACATGGCGATTGGCGCGCGCCGCCATGTTCAGTGACCAAAGTCAGTGGAGAAGGAGGGAGGGACAGAATACCTCCCTCTTATGACGCGGCCGCCGCAGAGCCCAATAAAATGAGTGGGCTCTGAAGCTGCCCGCACCACTGCCATTAATGAATGTCTGGCTAATATTAAAGCAGGGGAAGGGTTTACCGCTGCGCCATCTCAGCTAGTGTGCTCGGCGAACTGCAGCAACCTCCTCCTCCTGAGTGTCCTCCCCAGAGTCAAGCAGCCAGCATAGCAGGTGCCTGGCTACTGTGCCACCAATGATAATTTTAATACAAATACAGGAGGCGGGTGCTGGCTGTACACGCCTCCTGTATCTGTATTAAAGGTTAATTATCCATGGTGGCGCAGTGCGCCAACCCCCCAGTATTAAAGTCATTGGTGGTGAATAGGGAATATCGGCATACGGTAAGTTATTGGCCTGAAAGTTCACAGGTTATCGGTATCGGCTCTAAAAAATCTAAATCGGTCAATCCCTAATTAATATATATATATATATACACATGCGCAGTATATAATAAATATTAACAGGAATGGGTAGGCTAAAGGGAAAGCATTATGGACCAGTATGGAAACCACTAAAACTGGAGCAGGACTAGACAGGAAGCAATATGAGGAGTCAATTACAGAATGGCACAAAATTAGATAAGGGTTAACACTGAATCCATCTAAAAGCTGCTAGAATTAGGGGACAATAATAGTGCGGAGGTGAAATAGACAGGTACTCATACACAATATGACTGCTGGATGGGCAAATATAGTAGAAAGAGACAGAAATGGAGCATCTCTTTATAAGACAGGGTCTGTTTGGCATTGCTGTCATACATGTGCAAAAAATTGCTGCTGATTCTAATAGAGTAAATGGGTTTTAGCAAAGCTACCATATACCTTAGGCCAGGCATGCTCAACCTGCGGCCCTCCAGCTGTTGCAAAACATATGAACTCTGACAATAATCTTAAATTACGTAAAAGTATAAACAGTAGCTATATACATACATTTTTTAATATAAAGAAAACATCCTTAAAATAGATCTGTACTAAGGGTACTTTCACACCTGCGTTGTTGGATTCAGGCAGGCAGTTCCGTCGCCGCAACTGCCTGCCGGATCCGGCAATCTGTATGCAAACGGTTACCATTTGTAGACGGATCCAGATCCGTCTCACAAATGTATTGCAATACCGGATTCGTCTCTCCAGTTGTCATTCGGAAAAATATTTATCTTTTTCACATTTTTAAAGGTCTGCGCTTGGGGCCGGATCCAGCATTAATGCATTTCAATGGAAAATAATGCCGAATCCGGCATATGTTCCGGAATTTTGGACGGAGAAAATACCACAGCATGCTGCGGTATTTTCTCCGCCCCAAAAACTGTACAGTGACTGAACTGAAGACATCCTGATGCATATTGAACGGATTGCTCTCCATTCAGAATGCATGGAGATAAAATTGATCAGCTTTTTTTTCCGTTATTGAGCCCCTAGGACGGAACTCAATACTGGAAAAGTCTAACGCAAGTGTGAAAGTACCCTAAGTCTGTACTTAGTCCAAAGGTGGCCATCCACCATTAGAACTTTTGATCTGGGAATCATTATCTGCACTTGCACCATATCTCAAAGAGGTAGTGACCACAAAAGAAAGAAGCAGTTCATGTTGGATGGAAGGGGGTAAGGTTTGACTTTAAAGAGATTCCAAACAGAGATGGTGGACCCCTGACAAAGCTGGAAGGTGAAACTGGTCAGGAACATCTGTATATTACATGTAGTTTTAAAAGATACTCTTCTGTAAGTATAATAAAGAGGGGGCCATTCCTTTGTTTTGAATCCTGCACTTGAATTGCCGAATCCCTTTGCAAACCAACAGAGACTGGGACAGCAAGGGCCGATCACAAGGCAGTGTTCTTTCAGAGGAACTACTTCCCAAACAGGCTTCCAGAAGTTGGAGCAAGGAAAGCAGCAGCTACACAAGCCGGGACACCATAATGAAAAGGGGAACCACTCTGGAATGAAGACTAATCAGCGAATGAGACCAGCAGTAGGTTGGGTAAGAGAAAAAAGACTTACCTAACTAGGTCTTCCTTTTGTGGAGGTGATATACACAGTAGAGTCACATTATTATGACCACCTGCTAATATCCAGAGTAACCGCCGTGTACAGCACGGACAGCAGCCAGATGGGCTGGGAGTGACTCAGTAAGGTCCTGGTAGGTATCACAGGTATCTGGAGCCATGCTGACTGCAGTGCATCCCACAGCTGCTGGAGGGTGGGTGGGGGAGGATCCATAGGGCGAACATGACGATTGAGGTATTCCTACAGATGCTCAATTGGGTCTAGGGAATTAGTCTGCCAGGAAAGTTGGTACTTGGTAGTCTTGGTCATGCTCTTCCAACCAATGTCGGACATTTCTAGCCATGTGACATGTCGAATTGTCTTGCTGGGGGATCCCATCTGCCCCAGGGAACATAATCAGCATTTATGGGTGTACGTGATCTGTAAGGATGGATTCATACCCAAATTGGCTGAGAGTATCTTCCCCAAGAATGAGAGGGACCAGAGAATGCCACAAAAACATTCCCCAGACCATAACGCTGCCACCACCAGCATGTTCTTCAAGCAATCAATCTATATATAGAAAAAAAGCAACATGGCACTTACCATAAAGTGTCTTCTTTTATTTATTCTACAATATGCAAAAACAGGATAGGAGGAATAAAAGAGGAGCACAGGCGGCCTACTGCCGTTTCATATCACCAGACACTTTCTCAAGGCCTTTTTTAAGGCATGATCGCAGGGTGTTTGTTCTCTGATGTTTCTCGCCTGACATGCCAACAACGATCTATTCACTGAAGCAGAAAACGGGACTTATCAGAGAAGGCAACACTTTGCCAATCGCAGAGGTCCAATTCCAATACTGCTGTGACAATTGAAGCCCTTTCTGCAGATGAAACTTTGTAAGCAGAGATTAGCAGAGGTGCAGACACACGTCTGGTAGTCCGAGCCCCTGCTTCACTGTGGCATCGGTCCGCCCTCATGCACCTTCATAGCTGACATTCACCTCTCATCAGTGGCACGTGGTGCTCCACAGTATCCAAATTGCTTATTCACAATGGTACCATTTGTCTACTCACGATACACTTTCACCACAGCAGCACGAGAACTGGTCCCAAACTGCGCAGTTTCAGAAATACTGTCACCCTTGTCTCGAAAGCCAATAATAATCCCTTTTTGCAACTCTGATAAATCTTCCCTTTTACCCATGACAGCAACAAGGGATATGTGTGCAGACCGCCTATAGCACACCTTAGATACCCACCAAGCCAGGTCCCCGCACAGGACTTTCTTCATGATCTATGCGCCGACATCAAAAGTAGGAAGTAGTCATAATAATGTTACTCAACTTTGTATATGGTTACTACCTTGTATGAGGAACAGTACAAGTGCGGATAGAGGTTCCCAGAGTGGAAGTGGTCACCTCTGCACTAAGTACAGGTTTATCTATTTAAACTATGCTTCTTCATATTTTAAAATGAGGGTATATTGTTACTGTCTCTTACCTATAGGTATTTTAAGAGTGCTTCAAGATTATTGCCAGAGTTTATCTGTTAATGGTTTGCATTGAGCCCAGAATCTTCAAGTTATACAATGGCATCAGGATGGATAGAAGATAGATAGATAGATAGATAGATATATAGATAGATAATAGATATTAGGTAGATAGATAATAGATAGACAAATAGATAGATAGATAGATAAATGATAGATAGATAGATAGATAGATAGATAGATAAATAATAGATAGATATGAGATAGATAGATAGATAGATAGATAGATAGATAGATAGATAGATAAATAATAGATAGATATGAGATAGATAGATAGATAGATAGATAGA
The DNA here is from genome assembly GCF_905171765.1 of Bufo bufo. Lineage (NCBI taxonomy): Eukaryota > Metazoa > Chordata > Amphibia > Anura > Bufonidae > Bufo > Bufo bufo. Next base: position 151,421,315 of record NC_053389.1, on the reverse strand, counting down.
TAGATAGATAGATAGATACCGTAGATAGATACAAGATACATAATTGATAGATAGATAGATATTAGATAGATAGATAGATGATAAACAGATAGAAATATAGATAGACAGATATATATATAAAAGATAGATAGATAGATAGAAGATATTTTGATGTAGATAGGCAGACAGAAATGTAGATAGACAGATAGATAGATAATATATAGATAGATAGATAATATATAAATAGATAGATAGATATAGATAGATAATAGATATATAGATATGAGATAGATAATTGATAGATAGATAGATAAATAATAGATAGATATGAGATAGATAGATAGATATAAGATAGATAGATAGATAGAAGATAGATAGATAGATAGATATATAGATAGATAATAGATATATAGATATGAGATAGATAATTGATAGATAGATAGATAAATAATAGATAGATATGAGATAGATAGATAGATAGATAGATATAAGATAGATAGATAGATACTGTAGATAGAAGATAGATAGATAGATAGATAGATAGATATATAGATAGATAATAGATATATAGATATGAGATAGATAATTGATAGATAGATAGATAGATAAATAATAGATAGATATGAGATAGATAGATAGATAGATAGATAGATAGATAGATAATAGACAGATAGAAATGTAGATAGACAGATAGATAGATAATAGATAGATAGATAGATATGAGATAGATAGATAGATAGATAGATAGATAGATATATGAGATAGATAGATATTAGATAGATAGATAGATGATAAACAGATAGAAATATAGATAGACAGATATATATATAATAAATATATAGATAGATAGATATAAGATATATAGATGTAGATAGACAGATAAAAATGTAGATAGATAGATAGATAAATAATAGATAGATAGATGATAGATAGACAGATAGAAATGTAGATAGATATGAGATAAATAATAGATATATAGCTATGTTGATAGACAGACGGATAATAGATAGATATGAGATAGATAGAAACTTGATAGATAGATAGATAGATAAATAGATAGATACCGGTAGTTATTTTAAGAGTGTTACTTCAAGATTATTGCCAGAGTTTATCTGTTACTGCAATGGCATCAGGATGAATAGATAGATAGATAGATAGATAGATAGATAGATAGATAGATAGATAGATAAATATTTTTTTTTTCTTTTCTAGATCGATAAATAGATAGATAGACAGATAGAAATGTAGATAGATAGATAATAGATAGATAGATGTGAGATAGATAGATGTAGATACTCAGATAGAAATGTAGATAGATCCACCAAGGGATCCCAGGCAAGGCAAAGCCCCAAAATCAACTTACTAAAACCCAGCCCGACCAGATAATCACCCCACACAACCTCACAAAAACCGGGATCAGGAACACAGTAAACAAGAAACAAGAGGAATACGTCAGTGAATGGAGGAAGGAGGTGAGAGCATCCCAGAAGCTGACGGTGTACCAGAGCCTGCAGAGAGACTACAAACTGGCCCTATATCTGGAAAATCCTGAGCTGCTACAGACTGAGCGCCCACAGCCTGGCCATAGAATCTGGACTGCATCGACAGAGCTACATGACTAGAGAAAGCAGACTGTGCCAGCAGTGCCACCTGGAGGCGGTGGAGGATGAGGCCCACTTCCTGATATACTGTCCCAAATACTCAGCAGTGGGGGACATCCACTTTAGGAGACTGTCTGATCTCTGCCCAGACTTCAGCAACATGGAGGAGGAGGAGAAACTGACCATCCTGCTGGGAGAGGAAGAGAAAACTGTGGACATAGCAGCACAATATATCAGTGCCTGCCACAAACTGAGAGGAGCCTGATATGCCATGGACTCCTATACCCTGACCCGGAGTTTGTCCCACCCCTCCCCCCGTCATGATACGCCACAGACTCCTATACACCGACCCCGGGTGTGTCCCCATTTCTCAACCCCTTTATTTCCCACATGCTTTGGCAATACTAATGTATAATTTAGACCTGCCAATAAAGCTTATTTGATTGATTGATTGATTTGATTGATAGACAGATAGATAATAGATAGATATGAGATAGATAGATAGTTATTTTAAGATCACTTCAAGATTATTGCTAGAGTTTATCTGTTACTGGTTTGCATTGGGCCCAGAACCTTCAAGTTATGCACTGGCATCAGGATGAATAGATAGATAGATAGATAGATATGAAAAAGATAGATATGAGATAAGATAGATAATTGATAGATATATAATAGATAGATGATTGATTGATTGATAGATAGTTACATAGTTGATACGGTTAAAAAAAGACATGTCCATCAAGTTCAACCATGGGATAGGTGGGGGACGCGAATCCCAGAAGGAAGTGAGACTCAGATTTCTACACATTTTCATAAGCATTAAGAATTCATCTAAACCCTTTTTGAAACTGTCCACTGTTCCTGCTGTGACCACGTCTGGAGGTAGACTATTCCACAGATTCACAGTTCTTACAGTAAAGAAGCTTTGATGCTTCTGGAGACTGAACTTTTTCTTCTCCAGTCGGAGGCAGTGCCCCCTTGTCTTTGAGGGCATTTTACATGGAACAGTTTTTCACCGTATTTTTTTGTATGGCCCATTTATATACTTGTACAGGTTAATCATGTCCCCCCTTAGACATCTCTTCTCAAAACTAAATAAATTCAATTTTTTTAATCTTTCTTCATAACTAAGACCCTCCATGCCCCTTATCAGTTTAGACGCTCTCCTCTGTACTTTTTCCAGCTGCAGTGCATCCTTTCTATGTACTGGTGCCCAGAACTGGACTGAGTATTCCAGATGAGGCTGCATCAAGGCTTTGTAAAGTGGTAATATTACATCCCTGCCCTGCGAGTCCATGCCTCATTTAATACATGACAATATCCTGGTGGCCTTAGAAGCAGCTGATTGACATTGTCTGCTGTTATTTAATCTACCATCCACAAGGACACACACATCCTTCTCTATAAGTGACTCTCCCACTCCCAGTGTTACATCACCTAGGAAATATGAAGCACAGAGATTATTACTACCGAGATGCATAACTTTACATTTATCCACATTGAACCTAATTTGCCAAGTTGATGCCCAATCACTGTTCAAGTCAGCTTGTAGTTTATGGACATCTTCCATTAACTGCACAGTACTACTTAGCTTAGGCCCCTTTCACACGAGCGAGTTTTCTGCGCGGATGCGTTGCGGGAGGTGAACGCATTGCATCCGCACAGAATCCTGACCCATTCATTTCTATGGGGCTGTTCACATGAGCGGTGATTTTCAAGCATCACTTGTGCGTTGCGTGAAAATCGCAGCATGCTCCTCTTTGTGCGTTTTTCACGTAACGCAAGCCCCATAGAAATGAATGGGGTTGCGTGAAAATCGCAAGCATCCGCAAGCAAGTGCGGATGCGGTGCGATTTTCACGCATGGTTGCTAGGAGACGATCGGGATGGAGACCCGATAATTATTATTTTCCCTTATAACATGGTTATAAGGGAGAATAATAGCATTCTGAATACAGAATGCAAAGTAAAACAGCGCTGGAGGGGTTAAAAAAAAAAAAAAAAAAAAATTTAACTCACCTTAATCCACTTGATCGCGATGTCGGCATCTCCTTCTGTCCCCTTTACTGAATAGGACCTGTGGTGAGCATTAATTGTAGTTCAAGGACCTTTGATGACGTCACTCCGGTCATCACATGGTACGTCACATGATCTTTTACCATTGTGAATAACCATGGTAAAAGATCATGTGACGTACCATGTGATGACCGGAATGACGTCACCACAGGTCCTGTTGCTGCACAGAGATCAGATGAAGCCAGAAGGAGATGCCGGGCCGCGAACAAGTGGACTTAGGTGAGTAAATTTTTTTTTTATTTTTTTTTAACCCCTCCAGCGATGTTTTACTTTGCATTCTGTATTCAGAATGCTTCTATTTTCCCTTATAACCATGTTATAAGGGAAAATAATACTATTTACAGAACACCGATCCCAAGCCCGAACTTCTGTGAAGAAGTTCGGGTTTGGGTACCAAACACGCGCAATTTTTCTCACGCGAGTGCAAAACGCATTACAATGTTTTGCACTCGCGTGGAAAAATCGCGGGTGTTCCCGCAAATTTTCCCGCAACGCCTGTGTGAAAGGGGCCTTAGTGTTATCTGCAAAAATAGAAATGGTGCTATTAATCCCGTCCTCGATATCATTAATAAATAAATTAAATAACAGAGAACCCAGCACTGAACCTTGGGGTACACCACTTATAACTAGGACCATTCTGAATAGGATTCATTGACCACACTCTCTGGACACGGTCCTACGGACAGTTTTCAATCCAATTACAGACTATACTTTCCAATCCTATAGGTCTATAATTGCCTGTGGAGGACCTAGATCCTTTTTTGAATATGGGCACCACATTTGCCTTGCGCCAATCACTCGGCCCGGTACCAGTACCAGTACAGCAATGAATAAACTGAGCTCTTCAAGCACTCTTGGGTGTAATCCATCTGGACCCGGAGTCTTGTACACATTTAACCTATTTAACTTATCTTGGACTATATCTACAGTTAGCCAATTGAGTATATTACTGGATGTACTAACAGCCCCAGCACCACAGATATCAGCTTCTTTCTCTTCATTTGTATATACAGAGCTAAAAAAAAACATTTAGTAACTCTGCCTTTTCCTTATCTTCAGTGACTACCCCCCCCCCCCCACCCTTTACCATTATTCAGGGGACCTACCTGCTCTGACCTTGGTTTTTAGCATTTATACATTTAAATAATTTTTGGGGATTTGTTTTGTTCTCTTTTGCCACCTGCTGTTCGGTTTGTATTTTTGCTAATTTTATCTAATTTTTACAGATTTTAAAACACTACAGCTGACCCATCAGATTGGTATTTTTTAAATGCCCTTTTTTTGTCTTTTATTGCCCTTTTTACAGTAGCTGTAAGTCATGGGGGGCTTTAATTTTAGCCGTTTATACTTGTTACCTAAAGGAATAAATTTTTTAGTGCAATTACTCAATGTGGATTTAAAGCTCTCCCATTTATCCTCAGTATTCAGGCCTCATGCACACGACCATTGTGTGCATCTGTGTCCGTTGTTCCGTTTTCCGTGATTTTCTGCAGGCCCATTGACTTTCAATGGGTCAGTTGAAAACTCGGAAAATTCACCGTTGTTCATCCGCGTCCGTGATCCGTGTTTCCTGTCCGTCAAAAAAATATGACCTGTCCTATTTTTTTGACGGACAGCGGTTCGCGGACCCATTCAAGTCAATGGGTCTGTGAAAAAACACGGATGCATACAAGATTGTCATCCGCGTCCGTGATCCGTAGGCTACTTTCGCACAGACGGATCCGCAGATCCGTCTGCATAGAGCTTTTTCAGATCTGAGTTTTCACATCATGAAAACTCAGATCCGACAGTATATTCTAACACAGAGGCGTTCCCATGGTGATGGGGACGCTTCAAGTTAGAATATACTAAGAACTGTGGACATAACTGCCCCCTGCTGCCTGGCAGCACCCGATCTCTTACAGGGGGCTGTGATCCGCACAATTAACCCCTCAGGTGCAGCACCTGAGGGGTTAATTGTGCGTATCATAGCCCCTGTAAGAGATCGGGTGCTGCTAGGCAGCAGGGGGCAGACCCCCCTCCCTCCCCTGTATTAAATTAATTGGTGGCCAGTGCAGCCCCCCTCCCCTCCCTCCCTCGTATTAAATTCATTGGTGGCCAGTGCGGCCCCCCTCCCTCCTTCCCCTGTTTTAAATTCATTGGTGGCCAGTGCGGCCTTCCCCCCCCCCCCTAATTAAAATCCCCCCCTTCATCATTGGTGGCAGCGGAGAGTTCCGATCGGAGCCCCAGTTTAATCGCTGGGGCTCCGATCGGTTACCATGGCAACCAGGACGCTACTGCAGTCCTGGCTGCCATGGTTACTTAGCAATTTTAGAAGCATTAAACTTACCTGCGCTGTCTGTGACCGGCCTGGCGCTCCTCCTACTGGTAAGTAACAGGTCTGTGCTTATAGCACACACCTGTCATTTACCAGTAGTAGGAGCGTCCGGCCGGTCACAGACAGCACAGGTAAGTATAATGCTTCTAAAATTGCCCCCCCCCTGACATGTAATGTATCATAATGCTTCTAACTTGAAGCGTCCCCATCACTATGGGAACGCCTCTGTGTTAGAATATACTATCGGATCTGAGTTTTGATGATCTAACTCAAATCCGATGGTATATTCTAACATAGAGGTGTTCCCATGGTGATGGGGACGCTTTAAGTTAAAATATACCATCGGATTGGAGAAAACTCTGATCCGATGGTATATTAATAGGGACTCCTGACTTTACATTGAAAGTCAATGGGGGACGGATCCGTTTGCAATTGCACCATATTGTGTCAACGTCAAACGGATCCGTCCCCATTGACTTGCATTGTAAGTCAGGACGGATCCGTTTGGCTCCGCACGGCCAGGCGGACACCAAAACAACTTTTTCCTTCATGTCCGTGGATCCTCCAAAAAGAAAAAAACGGAAGAAAAAACGGACATGGATCACGGAACTACGGAACCCGTTTTTGCGGACCGCAAAAAAAAACGGTCATGTGCATGAGGCCTAAGTCTCATTTACATGTCAGTGTTCGGTCAGTGATTTCTATCAGTGATCATGAGCCAAAACCAAGATTGGAGCCTCCACAGACATGAGGAAAGATCTGCACCTGTTCTGTGTTTAGAGCCGCACCTGGTTTTGGCTCAAAATCACTGATGGAAATCACTGACCAAACACTAACTGTGTGAATGAGGCATTCTTATGTGACAGTAGCTGCTCCCAGTCTATGCCCTGAAATACTGCCCTCAACCCAGGGAAATTAGCCTTTTTAAAATTCAGTGTCTTTGCTCTTCCTGGCAGAGTTTGCTTCTTATAGTTTAGGGGGAATATAATTATATTGTGGTCACTATTACCTAGTGTTTCTCGAACAGTAACATTTTCAACAAGCTCTGTATCATTAGAAATTACCAGATCCAACAGAGCATCGCTCCTAGTGGGAGCTTCTACAAACTGGCCCATAAAGTGGTCCTGCAGCAAGTTGAGGAATTTTCCCCCCTTTGTGGTTGAGGCAGAATCATGACCCCAGTCAATGTCTGGGAAGTTAAAGGGAACCTGTCATCAACTTTATGCTGACCTCACTGAGGGCAGCATAAAATAGTGACAGAAATGCTGATGTCAGCGGTGTGTCACTCATGAGCTAAAAGTAAGTGGTTGCTGGGAACCAGCATCATAATCATTGCATCACAGGCCTTGAAAAGAGTCAAATCTACCGGAGAAGAGTCCTGGTTATTCCTAATCTCCTGCATTCTCACCCATCTGCTGATGGTTGGCAGTTCTCTCCTAGAGAGAAAGGAAGAGAACTAGGTAGAAGACGGTCAGTCATCAGCAGGAGGGCAGGAGAGCAGGAATTCATGAATAACCAGGACTCTTCTCAGGTGGCCGTGACTCTTTTCCAGGCTCAGTCTGCAATGAGATGTTGGTTCTCGGCAACCACTTACTTTTAACTTTTAAATGACAGACCGCTGAAATAATCTCACCTGTCTCTAATTTATGCTGCCGTTAGTATGGGTAGCATAAAGTTGATGACAGGTTAAAGGGAATCTCCCATTATGACCACTGTACCAGCCTGTGCAGCCCGCTCTATTTGGTTATACAGTTGTGTTTCTATCTCCTCTGTGATGTTAGGGGGTCTATAGATTACACCAAGTATTATTTTTTCAGTGTTTATATCCCTTTGTAATTCCACCCATAAGGTTTCCACGTCCTCACCCACAATTTCCTCTTTTATATCACTCCTCACATACAGGCACACGCCACCGCCTTTTCTATTGACCCTGTCTTTCCTAAATAGTGTAAAACCCTGAATATTTACAGCCCAGTCATGTGAAGAGGCCAACCATGTCTCAGCCACACCAAGTACATCTATGTGTTCTTCTAGTACCATCGCCTCCCTCATTTTTCTAGCTAGACTTCTGGCATTTGTGAAAATACATTTTAAATTACTTTTACCTGTAAAGTGAATATCTGGGATTTTTGGGTTACCTTGGTTGATGTTTGTATGTAACAGGTTCTTGTTACCAGCAGTTCTATTTTTCATGGGTGTATAGTTCTGCCCAGTCTTCTCCCTACTTCCCTCACTAACCCCAGCCCCCACTAAATCCCCACTGTCCCCTCCTATATCCCACTCTATCTACACTATCTACCCCCTTATTAGTATGACCCCCCCACCCTCCCCCCAGATCCTAGTTTAAAAGCTCCTCCAGCCATCTAACCATTTTTTTTTATAGATAGATAGAATACAAAAACATACCCGATAATACATTTCTAAAACAGCAGGATACACTGGCCTATTCTGATGCAATACAAAGTAAAACACCTACAAAAATATATTAACCTCCAAGTTTAACAAAACTGGACATAAATATAATTTTGTTTAGGGTTCATGGCTCTTCAATGCTCTTTGTGTACTGGGCAGATGGACTGCAGGTAAACTGTATGTTCAGTAATCGCATACAGTGCGTGTTACGAAGGCGACCAGCCCCGGCCACTATTTCACTTATCTTCCTTTACCAACACATTGTTTCCTTTCACACTCTCTTTCCTCTTGGTGTTTGAAGGTGACTGTGAGGCCAATGGGGAATGGAAGTGAATGACTGTAATCTGTAATTACTGTCCAGAGCTAGTAAAAATTACAAGGACACTTAAAACGAGTGCCACTACCTCTAGAAAGCCTGCTTCATTATGCAATAAAGAGCGGTGGAGTTAAATTAGGACGAAGGACTGGCAGCCTGCGTTCTCACATAAAATAAATGGCAATGGTAAATAAACTACACCGCCGCTGCTTGTGTGGAGACTGAGGATTCAGCAAGTAACACTCGGGAACATGGGGCGTTCAATAAAACGGATAAGCTGCGAAGCCATCAGAAATGACATATTGAAACAGGTAACGTGTATTTTTCTTATCTTCTGTCAGGGCCATTTATTCTGAGCATTCACTTCTAACGCCTCTGATCGGTAGTAGCGAGCACAGGAGATATTTCAAATAATTAAGTGGGAAAGACCATTTTTTTTCTGTTTTAATCACTCAATGTTAATCGCTTAGTTCAATTAGGGTGAGACCATTCATAGTGGCTGACGTGCATCTGCCTAGGGTCCACACAACCACGTATGGTTGTAATATGAATCACTGGGATTTGTGGTACTTTGGGGTAAAATTGATGTGTTTCTCTGGACACAGAACGGCGGCACACCATCCACTACACTAACTCCTAGGCCAGTTTCACATGAGAATATTACATAGTCATGGACCTCTATGATGCTGGGAGTTCAGGTGAGGAGACCCAAAGACAGGCCTTACTAGCCTTACCATTCCAAATGCTTATCATCATAGACATCAGAAAGCGCCACTTTATATGAACGAGTCTGTAATACACTAAAATATTTTTCTCTTCTCAGGTCCATTTTTCAGTTATCAAATGTTTTACCAAAGAAAGGATGAAACTAAGTATGCACTCAGGGGCAGATTGGCCATAGACCCTACAGAGAAATATCCCAGTGGGCCAATGCCCAGGGGGCCACCCAAGCTCTCCTGATGGCCGCAGGCCAGGTACATAATGATCTGATGCTCAACGGCCGCAGTTGCCCTCCTGAACATAACTGTATTGCTGTCCTCAGGACGGTGATACAGTTGAATACTGTGGAGAGGGCAGCAGTACTTTGTGCTGCACGGTGGTATTTGATTCTGCTGGGGTGGTACTTTGTGCTGCACTAAGATTTTGCAGGCTGTCTACTTCTGTTGTCCCTGCCTACTTATGTGGCCCCGTCTTCTATCAACTTACTCCCACCTACAACATGGGGCCACTTTTAGTTTTTTTTTGTCCAGGGCCACTTTAAGTTCCCAATCCGCCCCTGGATGCACTGGCTGTCATCGGCCATTTTGGTTTTATCACCATCTGTCTTATTGGATATCAATAAAATAATAATTATAATAATCACTTGTTTTTTCAAACTTACAGGAAAACACTTGTCGGGGTGAAAATGGAGCAGTGCTAAGGCATCATACAACTCAGGGCTGGCCAACCTGCGGCTCTCCAGCTGTTGCAAAACTACAACTCCCAGCATGCCCAGACAGCCTACAACTATCAGCTTACAGCAGGGCATGGTGGAAATTGTAGTTTTACAACAGCTGGAGAGCCGCAGGTTAGCCATCCCTGATACAACTGGTCTACAATATGGAACCATAGTGACAGCGACTGCAGGGAAGTGAAGGTAGATTTTCTGAGCAGTAAGTAATAACTTTGCAAAGCATATTCCTGGTTTTACGAGCAGATATTGGCGGGATGCTCCAAGTTTCTAAATAGCAGCATGTCTAAATTCATAAATAGGAAGAAAACATTGCTGTGGATTTTTTTTTTTTAGAAGGCTAAAGAACTGTAAATAACTCAAAAAGTGAGCATTCCTATAAAAAGGCAGCAAAATATCCTATAATGTGTAAAAGCTCCTTGGTGTTCTGCCCAAGGTAGAAATCCATAAAGCTATGCTGAAAAATTCATGATGCATCCACTGAAATCCAGTGACATTGGCTCTGATGTGCTATGTCCTTGTCCTGCTGATTTCTGGGCAAATGGAAAAGGACGGGCTAAACAGATCCCCCACCACCTCCCCTCCACCTGCTCCAGCCAAGACTGCAGCACCGTGCAAGATGATAACCCCCCCCCGCCACCCCAGATACTACACCAGGGGGTGACCAGAAGTTTGGAGAAGAGTGATGGAATCAGTGTACCTGTACCACGGACCCCCGGGTTCAGAGCATTGCGTTTCCTCACAAACTTGTGCATGATATTGTGATTCACATCGAGAGTCTGATGCAAAATGTTTATGAAATGCTTTCCTGTGGAGCCAACTGAAATTAAAGCGTTTTCCTCTTTCACCCCTCCTTCACATTTCATGCAGGAGTATTATAATAAAACCATAACATAGCAGGAAGTAAAAGGCAGGCGCAGGAACGTATAATAGACATTTATTATAAGAGGCAGACAGATGATATTGCAGGACGGATTTGCTTATTATGACAAATCTATAGCGATCGCTACATAACTGAGCCCAGAGATTTATTAGCAGCGGAGGAAGTACAGGTATGATATCACATGAAAGCTGGGGAAATGGCCGGTGAGATAAGGCTGAGGAGATTGGGACATTCGAGATCAATAGGAGCTTACGATATACAAGAGCATAAATCATGTTATAACCCGGGGCCGCGCAGGACAGATGAACGCACCTTCATAATCAATGGATGCACATCACTCATGACTCCTTAAGAGACGTGTCAGTCATCTGTTGTCAGCACCCCGGTAATAATGTTCTACGGGCCCGGCAGTTAGGACTGAGCGCCGCAGTCAATGCTTCATTCACTCAGTTTCATACATAAAGTGCAATTCTGCTTCAAAACAACATTTCACAGCTTAGACCCTAATAAAAAGTAGCAACTTTGGAAATACTCTTCTTTACTATTTTGGCACTATTTCTGTCTCCATGTCATGTTCACGGTTCATTTACGCAGCTGGCTTCAAGATTCTGCTGGTTGACCCTGGAAACCGACAGCAGCTTAGATCTCCCCCCGTCGTCAGTCATGTGACAGAACTAGGCCCTGTGCAGGTGACTGTACTGTATTCTTGTTTAAAGGGGTATTCCGGTTAGATTAAGCTATCCCCTAACTACAGGATAACTATTCGATCAGTTGGAGTCCTACCTCTAGGACCTCACCAATCATGAGAACAGGGTCCCTGTACCCCCTACTGCCCCCGGCCGCTCTGTCCATTTCAGGGGAACTGCGGGGCCCCCGTTCTCACGAATGGTGGGGGTCCCAGTGGTAGGACCCCCATCGATCTAATAGTTATCCCCCTATCTGGTAGATAGGAGATAACTTAATCTAACTGGAATACCCCTTTAATTGTCTGTATTTCAGATGTAACACCCATACCACAGACAGTTAAAGGGGTTTTCCGGTACTTAGATTACTGGGGTACTGCAGCTCAGCTCCTATTCAGGTGAAGCCTTCCTTCCACTGTGTAGTTTTTGCCAATGATCTGACAGTGAAGATCTCCCGTGATGATAGGTCATCAATATATAAGTACCAGGAACCCTCTTTAAACATGCAAATAATACAGCTGTCTGAATGAGGCCTAAATCCACACTTGCCTGTACTCCGAATGGGAAGATAGGAATAAGCCAGAGGCCTATCTCCCTTAAAGGAAAAGGACTGGGCATGCTGAAATCTAACTGCATTCAGGGAAGGGTCAGGGTGCCCTATACACATTAGATGGTCGGCCGGTCGCATCAAAATTGGCAGATTCAGATGACATTATTCTGATGTATTTTTATTTATTTTACTTCTATAGCACAGACATATTTCGCAGCCCTTTACAGACATTAGGATCCAGCTGTCCCCAATGGGGCTCACAATCTAAGGTCCCTCTCAGTATGTCTTTGGAGTGTGGAAGGAAACCGGAGTACCCAGAAGAAACTAACGCAAATACCCTAGGACCCCAGTGTTGTAAGGCACCAGTACTAACCCCTGAGCCACCATGCTGCCCATGGGTACAGCTGATTCCTCTGCGCCCTCTATAGCCATGTCCCAATCATTGGTAGTTTCCTGCTTTACATGTATGTAATACTCCCAGACTTATTATACAATGTCTCCCCTTTCTCACAGTATAAATTCCTATGTAGAGCACTTCATAGTAATGTCTGGTATTGTGGAAGTAGGGCCCTGATGTCATAATGGGCTTCAGATACATGGGTGAAAAACCGCCAACTGCTTCTCTGTTGTGTTGTTCAAGTAAGAGCGGGTTCGCATCTGTGTAAAGTAATTCCATTATAACAGGGTTATTTAGGACGTAATGCAAAACTGAACCCTATAAGAGGCATCACATTTTGCTCCGTCCTAATATATTTCTATAGGCACAAACAACGGTTCCATTTTTTTCCATTATGTATGACGGAAAAAAGTCATGTCACCTTTAAATCCCACTCTGAATACTACCACCAGGTATCATAGCTTTGCTTTCACGACAGCACTTTCTAATTTACCTGCATTTCTTTTTGGTCCGTTTTTTCATATGTTTCATATGTGACTGTTTGACTGACAAAGGAGAATTTGGATAATGAAAAAAATCATATTAAAGAGTTTGACCAATAATTAATATTGATACAAATGGACAGATCTCTTTTGATTCTCAGCAGAAACTTTTAAAAATGATGCAATTTTTGCCACATATCACCCAGCCCATCAGTGCGGAATTTCTCAGGATGGAGAGAATTTCTCCTTCACAAGAAGAAAAAAAAAAAATTAAAAAAAGGTTATCCTGTCGTCTATGTGTGAATATTCGCAATGAGCACTTACGGCTATGCAGGGAGGGGGGGGGGGGGGTCAAGGATGGAACTTATTAACCATTCGGGTTAACCCTTCGATGCACCCCTCGCAGAGTTAGCAGCACTTAACCATGAGATGATGTGTTTATTTATGAATCTCCTTGTGCTACGCAATACACAATCTCATTAAACACAACTATAACAAATGCCGGGAGACTATAAGCAGTTTGTTCTACTTCCCTTCAGCATATAAATGACCGTTTAGCAGCAGATGGACAGCTGGAATATTTTCTCTTTTATAAGTTAATAGGTGTCACCCAGATATTATGATTTAAGTTTGATGCATGAGGTTAGGGGGAGACTTACCCAAGGTCGTGCAGAACCAGTACTTTTCCTCCTGTACTGAATTAAGACTACTGCGCCTCCTGGTGGTCAGAGGAATCTTTCTTTTCTCCCCATAAAAGGGTTTGCTGAATAGGAACGTCAAGAGATGTCCACAAGCGGCAGATAAGCTCTCCATGCAGGGAGAATAAGAATTCGTGGTAGGTAATTGCTGCAAGGTTACAAGTTACTCCTATTACCATAAATCAGTATATATCAAATCTGGTCCAGTAAGTTCTATGTACAAGCGGACGCTCAGGGACATAGCGACAAAGTCAACTGTACCCACACCAGTACGTCGGCAACATGGGCCCTGGCACCAGTGTAGTCACTTCTGGTGAAGATGATCCTGAAAGATGGAGAGCATTTTCTTCTCACTCTCATACTTGAATAGGCTATTCTGATCTGCACGTAGTTTCTCGGACCAGGCACGCAGATCTTGTACGGGCCCGTGTGCTGTCCCCTTTTAAAATAGATAGCACAGAGATGACAAACGGGCAGCACGGTGGCTCGGTGGTTATCACTGGTGACTTGCAGCGCTGGGGTCCTAGGTTTGAACCCGATCAAGGACAACATCTGCATGGAGTTTGTATGTTCTCGCCGTGTTTGCGTGGGTTTCCTCCGGGTTCTCCGGTTTCCTCCCACACTCCAAAGACATACTGATAGGGAACTTAGATTGTGAGCCCCACTGGGGACAGTTGGATGCTAATGTCCGTAAAGGGATGCAAAATATAGTAGTGATATATGAGTGCATAAAATAAATAAAAAAGGCGTCATGTGAATAAGCCCTCATCATTAGAGAGGGAAGGGAAAGAGGTATCTGGCAACCGCTTCCCTCCTCAGCCAATACAGACCTACTTGTTGAAAGTGGACCTGGTCTGCGGCTATCTCTCATTATGTCACACATTTATTTCCTCACTGATATGATCTGAAGCATAAAAAGGCCACTACTTGCCTAGAGGTAACTACATTGATATCTTAAATACTCTGGGCTCCTGTGAGCATCTACTCTTTACCTATAGCTATGCAATTACGGAAATAAATATTGTGTTAGTTGACATGAACGTCCATGGATTAGCAAGGACAAGGAATTAGGCGATTCCAGACTTTGCAGGCAGAAGCCCATATACTGAAGCTAGTTTGCATTGCATGGTGCGCAGTATAAACAGCTGTACACTTCACACTCCTCTGTCCTGCCCCAAACAGAAGCCTAATAAAACATACAGCGCTCACAGATTAGATTCCCGTCAGACAGCTCTGTGCTGTGGAATCCTCCCGCACTATTACTGCACTATGTATAAACAGCGCAGACACTTTTACTAACTAGTGGAAAATACAGTTATTAGACGATCTGTTCCCCCGAGTGGCGAGATGGGAAGCCAAGAAAAGCGTCCATTTCTAAGATTACAGGGAGCTATTTGTATCCGTCACTGCGTATATCACAAGGTATAAATGTGATCAGGAATGTGGTGAGGGTGTTAGACGGAAGACTAAAATGTACTAATATACTTATTCATTAGGGGGTTCCTGAGACCTCCTGAAGAATCAGGACTGAGGGCAACCTGGCTGCCTGAGGTGACCACACAGGATTTCACTGCTCTTGTGGAGACCAGTGTGGTCACCTCCTATACAAATCAAGAACTGGTGGTACTTCTAGCTGGCACATCATCAGCATGACCACCCACTGCCTTTTATCAATGATTAATGGCTGCCAAAGAGCAGAGAGGGTTAGGCGCTAGTTTTCATCTTCACTGGTCCATCCAACTAACGAAAAAAAATCTTTTTCAATAGATGGTCAATTCTGACCAAGTGTTTCTACAAGAACTCTAGTGTTAGAGAAGTATGGTTTAGTGCACATAATATAAATGGTGGCCCTCTGTCCTGGAGAATCTCGGAGCCAAACCCTGCACTTTTTGAGGAAAACTTCCTGTAGCAGGAATGGACCTGAGTATTCCAGAAGTTACCTCCCAATATCCGATAACATAGGTATTCTTGATTATGACAGGTCCTACTTCTTACACTACTTGGACATTTCTTCATAGCCATGAAGCAAGCAAATACAGTAAGGGCTCATGCACACAAACGTATTTTCTTTCCATGTCCGTTCCGATATTTTTTGCGGACCCATTAATTTGAGTGGGTCCGCAAAAAAAAATGGAAGTTACTCCGAGTGCATTCCATTTGCGTATATGTCTGTTCCGTAAAAAAACAGAACATGTCCTATTATTGTCTGCATAACAGACAAGGATAGGACTGTTCTATTATGGCCAGTTGTTACGTTACGCAAAATACGGAATGCACACAGACGTCATCCATATGTTTTGGGTCCTGCAAAATACATACGCTCGTGTGCATGAGTTCTTATGAATATGGGTGCACAGCAATGCCCTACCCTAACTCTAGCCTACTTTTACACTAGTGGCAGCCTTCTCCGGCAGGCTGTTCCGGTGGGTGAACATGTCGTAGTTTTATTATGGTGGTTTCTCGGCATGTCGGCCCACCTCCATTATAGTGAATGGGTCACGGTGCACTAGCGGCAACACGGATCTGGCAGGATGCTCCCCCGCCATAACAGTCTGCCGGAGTGTGAAAGTAGCCTTAGGTAGGTGCTCTCTGCAGCCAGCCTTATTAATTTCAGTCCATTAGGGCAGCTCGTTGGCCTTGCAGCGCTAGGGTCCTAGGTTTGAATCCGACCAAGGTCAACATCTACATGGAGTTTGTATGTTCTCCCCGTGATTGCATGGTTTCCTCCGGGTTCTCCGGTTTCCTCACACACTCCAAAGACATACTGATAGGGAACTTAGATGCTTATGTCTGTAAAGGGCTGCGAAATATAGTAGCACTATATAAGTGCGCAAAATAAATAAATCAATAAATTAGAAGCGCAAAATGGCACTGGAGAAAGTGCGTTCTTCTCACAGAGTTGTCTCTTATCAGCCCAGTTTAGTAGACTGGAAAATTCCAAACTGGGACATGAGAGGTTCCTGTATATTACACTTTACTCACAAGCTTGTAACTTTCCAGATGAATCCCAGACACCTACAGAACTGTCTCATTTAGATAAGGGGTGATATATTCCCCGAGGGAGACAAGCTGCCTGAGGCTTTGTGGTCATGAAAAATGAAGATATTTCACACAGGAGCAGCAACGACTCCAGCACGCAGCCTGAGCTGAAAATGGGAAAAATGGAAAGAGAATTTTTGCTTTAAGAAACAGTTTCCACCAAAGTCTGGAAAACCAGAAACAATGAAAACGAATGTGCACAGTAATACAAAAATTCTGGCCATTCATACTGTTCTGGGCTTGTTTTTTGAGCACTTTGCAAACAAATGGCACGTTCGTTCTGAGGGGTTAACAAATTCAATTTCGACTCTAGAGTGATGACTTCAGGACCCGGCAGAATGTCACCAAACTGCATTGTCTGCCAGACAACATAGACTGGAGAATGGAGGTCTACAAGCAATCTTTGAAAAGTCAACTCTTCCTAGGTTTACATGACAGACTGCACACACTGGCTGGATTTACTAGACGTTATGTTCTCCTGCTATGGATAAAAAGATCATATAATGTAGTTTTTAATTTCTTTTTAAATAATAACTTCCTTTAGCAGAGGCAAAGAAAAGAAAATTATGTCTGTCTCTTTAACAGAATCTTCATTTAAACGCTCTTATATCTTCCACCATCCCAGTGATCTATATGCAAATATGCTAATGCATGCAAATTAAGACACTACTTTTAGTCCCAATTTAATAGAAAGCATTAAAATACCATTTTTTTCTAAACCCTCCATATGCATATGCACGACAGGCTCCAGCAACAAAATGAGCCACTGACAGTTCTCAAGAAAATCAGCCGGGAGCCGCATCCTGGAATCAGCTGTTAATACACTAATGCATGCCTATGATCGGAGGTTCGCTCTATTTTGTGCACCTGTGATCACTGACACTTTTCAGAAAAAAATTCGACTTTGATTAAAACAATTGAGGTGGGTCAAACTGGTTCTCAGTGGGGAGTAAAGAACAGGACACAGTTTTCTTATAACAAGGAAGTTGATGATCTGGATGTCCACCTGTCCTAACTGAAAATGATATGGTCCATGATGGAAAACGGAGATAGAGGAGACAATAGGCCACCGACAAGAGGTTTCACTGTAACCTCTGCACAGGGTGATCTGGTCGTTTTAATGTGCTTGCCAATAATTCCATCTTCAGTTAGGGTACTGTGGCGATCCTTAGATGCACAGAGGGTCACTTTTATGGTCCATCAAAATTATCAGGAGAACCAAAACCAAAAAGTTCTTTATAACAGGAGCTAATCTATAGATATTCCTGATCGATGAATTCTCATTTTCACCCGTCAAGGAAAGCAAATATAAGCACTTAGGGACTGTTAATAAGGAAGGCAGTACGAATGCTTTGAGTTGTAATCTCTTTAAAGTGATTGTCCAAGATTTTTTTAATCCCGCCACGAGCAAGTGGGACTTATAAAGAGAAACCTACTTCCATGCTCTCCACCACTCAATTCTGAATCCCTGACTCCCGGGGCTTTCTGCACTGCACTTTCGGTCTCTGTCTGTGAACATCTGCATGGATGGAGTCACATACTCCGCTGTATCCATCCAATGACTAGCCTCAGTGGTAACGTGTCCCCAAGCCACACGTGACCCAGCAGTGGCGTGCCACTTGGGAATACGTCACCTTTCAGGACAGTCATTGGCTGCGGTGGCAGTTTCCCTGTCATCCTGTCCGTGCAGATGTTGGAAATGCTTTGAAGACAGCAGGTAAGTCTGTTTATTTTCACAGGACTTACTGGCTGGGGAAGTGGGGGTTAAAATTTAAAAGAAAAAAAACCTTTAAGGCGGGGTAAATTTCTTGAACTTTGATCTAAAACTTGAGGGACAATCTAAAAGCACAACTAAACAGAAAACAATGAGCATGCCGACTACAATCGGCTCGGCAGGGGCGTTGTGCAGCCAGTATGCTGAGCAGTGACTGCTGCACGGATGGGAGGATTCTGCTGCAATAAATGACAATACAACGAGGCACTACACAGACTCCTATGACTGGTAAGTGGCAGAAAAGTGATTGAAGTAAGCTGAGCCATTGTCAGCCAACCCTCTCCCCCTTCCCCTTTAGGTTTTGCTTTCTTTGCTTTCTGTATGAAATAACAAGAAAGAAACATTTGTATAAACTTTCCCAACAGCAGCAGCCATCAGTCACCAGGCGTCTCCTCCACCCAACGCCAGCCCCACTGTGCCCTGCGGGGATATGTCATACAAAGGGGGGCTGAGGTGGGAGATGAGGAAAACTCAGAGCAAACAACAGCAACAGGAACCAAGTTGAGCCATTTCAATTATTCATATGCCAGATGGAATCTCTTCCTGCCTTCTTCTTCTTCTGGAGAAAAGAAAAAAGGAAGGGAAGTGGGAGGCGGATAGAGAGGGACACGGGGAGCGAAAGGAAGAGGCAAAGCATATTGATGTGTACAGTAGAAAAAGAGCACGATATGAGAGACATCCCTGTGCAGTGGGGGATCACGCCAGGCCTTGCACATCCCCTACAACAGTCTGCCCATGGCTGTGCACCCTCACACTTCTCTCCTCCCCATCAGAGATGAGCATTACTCGTGGACAGAAAAGGTGTTCCAGATGAAGAAGTGGACTCAAGGGTTTTGTCATATGTCAGCTCTGATGATCAGGGGAGAAAGGTTAAACAATAAAAAGCCAGAGAATGAAAGGAAGACGCAATATATGAGAGAGGTATAGGGAGAACGGAGAGAGACTGAGCAGAAGGACAAGTAGCCAGGAAAGGGCTTTGACCTTCTATGAAGGAGATAAAAAAATCCAGCAGCCTCAGGGGACACCCAACTATCTAGCATATTGCTGTTAAAATGTCTGCAAAATTTAATACACTTGGCATGCCATGTGATCAGCCGTTGGACAGCTCGCCTCCGCCTGCTCCACAATCCACATGTAAGGGAGGCTCTGCTGCTCCCTGCAATACACAAACTTTGAATATTCCTTCTGGGTTAAAACAGCTGCTGTTCCCCTTGGTGTAAGCCGTGAAATAACAAAGGATCCTACGTGTGGATACAGTGCGTGTACATGTGCGAGATGGCCAGGTTTATTAGAATGCATTTGTGATGCGGGGGGGGGGGGGGGGGGGGATGGTATACGCATGACACGGACACTGTTTATTGAAAAGGACAGCTGCTTCCATTGCTGGGTGGCATTAGAAGCCATATTTCTGCCTTAAACGACATTACTGAAAGCGGCGGTCAAGTCTGAGGGGACATCACTCAGCTGCTCTCTATCAAGCAGTCCGCACGGAAAAACGGCGCCGAATCAGCGCAGACAGCGGCTGGAGCTGGTACAGAGGAGAGGTGCAGAGAAGAGGAGAAGGATGTGCATGCAGATACGCTGAGGATGACACGGAACAGGATGGGGTTAATAGTGTCAGTATACACTGAGGACACAATATACAAGTGCGAGGTTAATAATGTCATATGTACATAACACCGGGGAGCATTATGCAGCAGTATAACAGTGTTGTGCTATGTACATAGATCAGTTCGAAGAGAAAACAGAGGATGTGGAGAATCACAGTTATTTTCTAGAGAGGATAGGGGTGATATGGTGCCAGGGGCACGGGGTTAACAGGCCCAATATATGCACAGTGTAGGCAGCAGAGGCCGGGCTTAGTATAAGTGTCAGTATACACTACGTCCACATGGTAAATCACGTACTGTAACACCTTCAAAATAAAGGGTTGTGTAATAAAGAGGGGGTCTGGCCCTTTAATTTTTTTAATTAAACGTTCCACATGCTGTAAACATAAGTACTCACCTTACTGATCACCCAAAACTCCCATTCCCACACTGGCGGGGGACCGTGATGCGTTGAAACCAGAGTGGAGGGGAACGGCAAGGTGAATTTTGACCTTATTATTTTACACTATAAAGACCCTTTAAAAAAAACTAAATGGTCGAGCAACCTCTTTAAAGCAATCAGATATAATTAATGACCAGCTTGAAAAAAATAATTCCACATCCCAGTATACATAAATAAATGTATACATAAATGTTCAAGGGCTGGTTCACACAGTGCAGTTTGATGTCGGTTGTAACGTATTAAATGGTGGGAGGGTTTTACGCCTTAAATAGGGAGACCTACTGATGAATTTAATGTAAAACTCCTGAATAGGACAGCTGGGGTCACACTAATGTTCATAGGGACAGGACTGATGCAATACACAGGGTAAACCACCCCAGTAACCATCTTCTCATCAATATTTTACCCTTCCATTGTATATTTTTGTTTAGCACACAAAACGGCCATTACATTAATGCAGCAGATACATTAAACTGGAAGCCCCACCTGACCAAAAAATTATCTCACTACTAAAAGACTCCAGTCCTCCTGTTCATAAGAAATGATAAGGAACAGCAGAAGAGTGAGCACTGGATGGCTGACCCCCTTGAATGTCCTGCGTATATTCAGAATACCACAAGGACCACTCATAACCTTCAGCACCTATGACCTGAGGAATTCAAAGGGACCACAAGAGCTTTCTGTTCACATAGAGATGTAATACACATAAAAGTTGAGTTTTGCTAAAACTTTGCATCACTGATCTCTAATTTACAGCTGGTCTTTGTTAATATCCAAAAACTTCTGCAGATTATGATCCCAGATCTTCCGGCATCCCCTGCTTGTTCAGTGTCTGCAGTGTTTGCTCTTGTAATTTGCATCCTGGGATGGGACACTATATCTCATAGCAATGATAGGAGTTGTTAAGCACCCTCATGCTAACAAGTTCACCAATAGCAACTAGCAGAATGCTGAGTGAAGCTCTGGAGTATAATACAGGATGTAACTCTGGGTCAGTACAGGATAAGTAATGTAATGTCTGTACACAGTGACTCCACCAGCAGAATAGTGAGTGCAGCTCTGGAGTATAATACAGGATGTAACTTAGGATCAGTACAGGATAAGCAATGTAAGGTATGTACACAGTGACTGCACCAGCAGAATAGTGAGTGCAGCTATGGAGTATAATACAGGATGTAATTTAGGATCAGTACAGGATAAGTAATGTAATGTATGTACACAGTGACTGCACCAGCAGAATAGTGAGTGCAGCTCTTGAGTATAATACAGGATGTAACTCAGGATCAGTACAGGATAATTAATGGAATGTATGTAGACAGTGACTGCACCAGCAGAATAGTGAGTACAGCTCTTGAGTATAATACAGGATGTAACTCAGGATCAGTACAGGATAAGTAATGTATGTACACAGTGACTGCACCAGCAGAATAGTGAGTACAGCTCTTGAATATAATACAGGATGTAACTCAGGATCAGTACAGGATAAGTAATGTATGTACACAGTGACTCCACCAGCAGAATAGTAAGTGCAGCTCTGGAGTATAATACAGGATGTAATTCAGGATCAGTACAGGATAAGTAATTTAGTGTATGTATACAGTGACTACACCAGCAGAATAGTGAGTACAGCTCTTGAATATAATACAGGGTGTAACTCAGGATCAGTACAGGATAAGTAATTTAGTGTATGTATACAGTGACTACACCAGCAGAATAGTGAGTGCAGCTCTGGAGTATAATACAGGATGTAACTCAGGCTCAGTTCAGGACAAGCAATGTCACATATTAACAAACAAAAAAACATTTAATGTAGATTATGTCTGTGCTCAGTACAATACTATGCTGAGAAGCCAGGCTTATATATCAGATAGGCCTCATGAATATTAGCCATCAAACCCTCACTCCTGTCATGGACTACTATCGAGCTGCCTTTTAACTGATATGATACATGAATGACAGTGATGAAACCGGAATTACATATGAACCTTGTAGTGGAACGTACAGTAGTTTTTTTTAACATCACATGGTACATAGAGAAACAGAAAGAACAGAAGATGCTGTAGCTTGTTTAGTGATTACAATAGAAAGTGCTCTAAATTTAGGAAATTTCTCCTTTTAAAACCCTCAGAATTTGAGCCGTGGACTTGGACAACCCAAGATGTCAGAGTCTTCCTCACGTTCATGTGGTGTGGAGAAGGAGTTGCTCTGTAGCCACTTAAAATGTACATTACATATTGCAAGAAAAAAAAACAATAAGGACCATTTCACTGTCATCAATTATTTAGAAAGAAGTTGGAAGCAATAGAGAGCACATGAGATGTTCAAAACGAGGAACCTCTAATTAAAGGGAACTATACAAGGTTCATCTGAGTGACTTCTGTCAAAACTATTTATGTGAATCACTACATAAAAAATAATCACAAATTATGGTACTCCATAAGGTGGACCCGAATATCTTGGAGGCTTACCGCCATTTTATTTGTCCTGCTGAGCAATGCTGACTCACCCATACTAAATCAGCACCCGTACTGGTCATCTACGATCATCCACAGGACTTACGGCATGATCAGCAGAAAGCTTCCATAAGTCTTTATTATCGGAAGATATTGTAGTATAATTTAAATGATTTTGGATGTACAGTCAGGTCCATAAATATTGGGACATCAACACAATTCAAAATTTTTTGGCTCTATACACCACCACAATGGATTTGAAATGAAACAAACAAGATGTGCTTTACCTGCAGACTGTCAGCTTTAATTTGAGGGTATTTACATCCAAATCAGGTGACCGGTGTAGGAATTACAACAGTTTGCATATGTGCCTCCCACTTATTAAGGGACCAAAAGTAATGGGACAGAATAATAATCATAAATCAAACTTTCACTTTTTAATACTTGGTTGCAAATCCTTTGCAGTCAATTACAGCCTGAAGTCTGGAACGCATAGACATCACCAGACGCTGGGTTTCATCCCTGGTAATGCTCTGCCAGGCCTCTACTGCAACTGTCTTCAGTTCCTGCTTGTTCTTGGGGCATTTTCACTTCCGTTTTGTCTTCAGCAAGTGAAATGCATGCTCAATCGGATTCAGGTCAGTTGATTGACTTGGCCATTGCATAACATTCGACTTCTTTCCTTTAAAAAACTCTTTAGTTGCTTTTGCAGTATGCTTTGGGTCATTGTCCATCTGCACTGTGAAGCGCCGTCCAATGAGTTCTGAAGCATTTGGCTGAATATGAGCAGATAATATTGCCGGAAACACTTCAGAATTCATCCTGCTGCTTTTGTCAGCAGTCACATCATCAATAAATACAAGAGAACCAGTTCCATTGGCAGCCATACATGCCCACGCCTTGACACTACCACCACCATGCTTCACTGATGAGGTGGTATGCTTAGGATCATGAGCAGTTCCTTTCCTTCTCCATACTCTTCTCTTCCCATCACTCTGGTACAAGTTGATCTTGGTCTCATCTGTCCATAGGATGTTGTTCCAGAACTGTGAAGGCTTTTTTAGATGTCGTTTGGCAAACTCTAATCCGGCCTTACTGTTTTTGAGGCTCACCAATGGTTTACATCTTCTGGTTAACCCTCTGTATTCAATCTGGTGAAGTCTTCTCTTGATTGTTGACTTTGACACACATACACCTACCTCTTGGAGAGTGTTCTTGATCTGGCCAACTGTTGTGAAGGGTGTTTTCTTCACCAGTGAAAGAATTCTTCGGTCATCCACCACAGTTGTTTTCCATGGTCTTCCGGGTCTTTTGGTGTTGCTGAGCTCACCGAGGCGTTCCTTCTTTTTAAGAATGTTCCAAACAGTTGTTTTGGCCATGCCTAATGTTTGTTCCATCTCTTTGATGGGTTTGTTTTGTTTTCTCAGCCTAATGATGGCTTGCTTCACTGATAGTGACAGCTCTTTGGATCTCATCTTGAGAGTTGACAGCAACAGATTCCAAATGCAAATAGCACGCTTGAAATGTACTCTGGACCTTTTATCTGCTCATTGTAATTGGGATGATGAGGGAATAACACACACCTGGCCATGGAACAGCTGAGAAGCCAATTGTCCCATTACTTTTGGTCCCTTAACAAGTGGGAGGCACATATGCAAACTGTTGTAATTCCTACACCGTTCACCTGATTTGGATTTAAATACCCTCAAATTAAAGCTGACAGTCTGCAGTTAAAGCACATCTTGTTCGTTTTATTTCAAATCCATTGTGGTGGTGTATAGAGCCAAAAATGTTACAATTGTGTCGATGTCCCAATATTTATGGACCTGACTGTATGAGACTGCTATGTGTTGGTGAAATACCTATACAGCTTTTAGCATACAGACTTGTTATCTGTGCCCTTTCAATGAGGTTATCAGAATGACCAATTCATCTCACAAATAACCCTTTAAACTCTTGGCTGCATGCCAGTCTTGTCCAAGGGCGCAATGACCTCTATCTGAAAAAAAAAATAATCTAATACACAAATGGGAAGAAAATGTGATTTCCCTAAGTTAACCCAACAGTTATTTTGGTTTTACACTAGCAGTTACCAGAGCTGAATCTACAAACCTGATCTTGCAACAAGTCCAGGCCACACATCCTTTCTGCCCAAACTAACTACATTAGTACATTGCCGAAATTTTAACAGTTTCTTTTATTTAAAAAAAGTAGAAGAAAACACCTAAAAACAATATATATATATATATATATATATACAGGGAGTGCAGAATTATTAGGCAAGTTGTATTTTTGAGGATTCATTTTATTATTGAACAACAACCATGTTCTCAATGAACCCAAAAAACTAATTAATATCAAAGCTGAATATTTTTGGAAGTAGTTTTTAGTTTGTTTTTAGTTTTAGCTATTTTAGGGGGATATCTGTGTGTGTAGGTGACTATTACTGTGCATAATTATTAGGCAACTTAACAAAAAACAAATATATACCCATTTCAATTATTTATTTTTACCAGTGAAACCAATATAACATCTCAACATTCACAAATATACATTTCTGACATTCAAAAACAAAACAAAAACAAATCAGTGACCAATATAGCCCCCTTTCTTTGCAAGGACACTCAAAAGCCTGCCATCCATGGATTCTGTCAGTGTTTTGATCTGTTCACCATCAACATTGCGTGCAGCAGCAACCACAGCCTCCCAGACACTGTTCAGAGAGGTGTACTGTTTTCCCTCCTTGTAAATCTCACATTTGATGATGGACCACAGGTTCTCAATGGGGTTCAGATCAGGTGAACAAGGAGGCCATGTCATTAGATTTTCTTCTTTTATACCCTTTCTTGCCAGCCACACTGTGGAGTACTTGGACGCGTGTGATGGAGCATTGTCCTGCATGAAAATCATGTTTTTCTTGAAGGATGCAGACTTCTTCCTGTACCACTGCTTGAAGAAGGTGTCTTCCAGAAACTGGCAGTAGGACTGGGAGTTGAGCTTGACTCCATCCTCAACCCGAAAAGGCCCCACAAGCTCATCTTTGATGATACCAGCCCAAACCAGTACTCCACCTCCACCTTGCTGGCGTCTGAGTCGGACTGGAGCTCTCTGCCCTTTACCAATCCAGCCACGGGCCCATCCATCTGGCCCATCAAGACTCACTCTCATTTCATCAGTCCATAAAACCTTAGAAAATTAGTCTTGAGATATTTCTTGGCCCAGTCTTGACGTTTCAGCTTGTGTGTCTTGTTCAGTGGTGGTCGTCTTTCAGCCTTTCTTACCTTGGCCATGTCTCTGAGTATTGCACACCTTGTGCTTTGGGCACTCCAGTGATGTTGCAGCTCTGAAATATGGCCAAACTGGTGGCAAGTGGCATCTTGGCAGCTGCACGCTTGACTTTTCTCAGTTCATGGGCAGTTATTTTGCGCCTTGGTTTTTCCACACGCTTCTTGCGACCCTGTTGACTATTTTGAATGAAATGCTTGATTGTTCGATGATCACGCTTCAGAAGCTTTGCAATTTTAAGAGTGCTGCATCCCTCTGCAAGATATCTCACTATTTTTGACTTTTCTGAGCCTGTCAAGTCCTTCTTTTGACCCATTTTGCCAAAGGAAAGGAAGTTGCCTAATAATTATGCACACCTAATATAAGGTGTTGATGTCATTAGACCACACCCCTTCTCATTACAGAGATGCACATCACCTAATATGCTAAATTGGTAGTAGGCTTTCGAGCCTATACAGCTTGGAGTAAGACAACATGCATAAAGAGGATGATGTGGTCAAAATACTCATTTGCCTAATAATTCTGCACGCAGTGTATATATATATATATATATATATATACAGTACAGACCAAAAGTTTGGACACACCTTCTCATTCAAAGAGTTTTCTTTATTTTCATGACTATGAAGGCATCAAAACTATGAATTAACACATGTGGAATTATATACATAACAAACAAGTGTGAAACAACTGAAAATATGTCATATTCTAGGTTCTTCAAAGTAGCCACCTTTTGCTTTGATTACTGCTTTGCACACTCTTGGCATTCTCTTGATGAGCTTCAAGAGGTAGTCCCCTGAAATGGTCTTCCAACAGTCTTGAAGGAGTTCCCAGAGATGCTTAGCACTTGTTGGCCCTTTTGCCTTCACTCTGCGGTCCGGCTCACCCCAAACCATCTTGATTGGGTTCAGGTCCGGTGACTGTGGAGGCCAGGTCATCTGGCGCAGCACCCCATCACTCTCCTTCATGGTCAAATAGCCCTTACTTTCAAAGTTTTCCCAATTTTTCGGCTGACTGACTGACCTTCATTTCTTAAAGTAATGATGGCCACTCGTTTTTCTTTACTTAGCTGCTTTTTTCTTGCCATAATACAAATTCTAAGTCTATTCAGTAGGACTATCAGCTGTGTATCCACCTGACTTCTCCTCAACGCAACTGATGGTACCAACCCCATTTATAAGGCAAGAAATCCCACTTATTAAACCTGACAGAGCACACCTGTGAAGTGAAAACCATTTCAGGGGACTACCTCTTGAAGCTCATCAAGAGAATGCCAAGAGTGTGCAAAGCAGTAATCAAAGCAAAAGGTTGCTACTTTGAAGAACCTAGAATATGACATATTTTCAGTTGTTTCACACTTGTTTGTTATGTATATAATTCCACATGTGTTAATTCATAGTTTTGATGCCTTCAGTGTGAATCTACAATTTTCATAGTCATGAAAATAAAGAAAACTCTTTGAATGAGAAGGTGTGTCCAAACTTTTAGTCTGTACTGTGTATATATATATATATATATATATATATATATTTTATTATTATTTTTTAAGTGCTCGCATTGTAATATTGTTAAAGGGGCTATCCCACCATGAAAACTTTTTTGAAACCAGTTTAGAATGTTAGAAAATAAACTAACACTCACCTTACCGATCTCCCGCCACTTCACTTCCGATCAGGGTTCCCAACCAGAATTTCTCTTTTTTTTATCCAAAATCATGGACAGCCAATTTTTTTTACAGACAAATTGGAGTAATACATGTCTATAACTCAATATACAGATAAGAACTCATTACCAGCTTTAAATGATGATAAATACCACCAAACTAATCTAGTCAAGAACCACCAGCCTCAAAAAAAATCCCGGACATGTCCATACTTTTGCGGACTGTCCAGAAATTTCTGGACGGTTGGCAACCCTGCTTCCGATGCTCCTTGCACTCTCTTCTGCCCTCTACTTCTTGCTCCTTCCTGACATTTGACTGCTCCAGCCAATCACTAGATAGGTCTCCTTGACATTTAATTGGACCACTCTTCTCTGCTAAATTCCTGAAGGACACACCATAGGGAGGTGGCACTGCTACTGCCTTCCTACTATGCCACTCTGCCTTCCTTTTACACTGTACTGCTTTTATACTGTAGCAATATAGCAGAAATTTTACAGGGGACAATTCCTAAGTTATTGGAGTCGTCCATTTTAGGACTATCACTCTGCTATTTGCCACCAGGTGGGATAAGTGACTAGGGGTCTCTGTAGTGCATTTAGCCTGAATGGACACCATGGTAGTTCAGACTTGAGCACCCCTCACATAGGACGTTGCCTATCAATATATCCTGCAAGTTCAATTCCACTCCCTTGGCGGCGAGACTGTACAACAATCCTAAGCCTGGAAAAAACAACACATTCCAATATACTAGTTGTGTGAACTCTTGCTCTGCTGCTAGTCAGCCCCGATTCTGCGCATTTATTAGGCCACACGATGATCGCAGTGTCTGAAGTTATGTCACTGGGCTGAAGCAACCGCACAACATTATGATATGACTTTATGTCACCACAGCCTCCTAAAATGGCTACAATAGGTGGAAGGGTACAATGGCAAAATTCAGGAGCTATGTTTCTATAAGTCTTTTTCTATCCTGATCTCAGACAACCCCATTAACCCTTTAAAACAAATGGAGTAGATGTCAGCAGAAGTATCTTACAGGCCAAAATACAGTGGTGCTAATTGTTTACTGACACGATGCATCAGTAATTACCTTGACGAATGTATACAAGACCTCTACAAGCTCCCACATGGTGCCAAAGTAATACATTTCTGTGCCAAATGATGTCAACCTGTTTATACGATGCCACCGGTGCCACCAAAGCAGAACTTGGCTATGCTGAGGGACCAGGCTGATTCCTTTTTGGCTCTATCAGAGGGGCCATGTGGGTACAGTCTCCCTACGTGATATTAAAAACTGAAACGCACAGAACAAAGATAACCAGGAACCACATCTGTAGCTTTCCAATAGCAGTAAATGTCACAATTTAGCTGCCTGGTACAGAGTTAAGTGCTGGATTAGGCCAGCTGTAAAAGAGGGAAAAAATCTAGATCTTGCCAACCGGGGCTACAAGCCATGCACGAGTCAGAAAACAGAGAGAAGACAGATGCTAAACATTTGCTGCAAAGAGACAAAAGGTGGAACTTCTCTGGAACTATTTACTTTTGCTGTTCCCAAATTAAATCCCAGAGACGATTAGATCTGCAGGGTTTCATCATTTCTGAGAAACACCTTGTACGCTTGGTGGAGCAGACAAACCTTCGGTGCCCACCAAGCAGATGCGGCCCATGACAAGGCACCCAGTGGCTTTACAAGCCCTCTGTGCGTTCACCTTCAAGCATTCATCCATGACGTGCATATATCCTGCGGAAATAAGATTATAAACATTATTCGATAGCCAGACCCGAACCCCTATAGAAAGGTCTTAGCAGACAACATGTGGCGAAGCAGTACAGCTGATAAAAGAGGACAATAGCTTCAAGCCTCATATATGTAGACAAAAAAAGCCTACAAAGCCTATGAAAATACCCTCTGAAAGACAAAAGGACTGCGTCTTTGTCTCCGATTTCATGCTACAGTTGCATGTAAGTGTTTGCTAATTTTCTATATGAAATAATGTTGTGCCAAGAGATCCTTAAATTATGTTGAGTTTTAAACGTAACGAAGGAACCTTTTCACATGTCTAATTACCATACAAATCAGTTATCCCAAAAAATATGGCCTAGGCTCAGATTTTAAATATAGGTTTGGGAGCCTTCAGCGACCGCCATCAACATATTTCTATAGTTGCATTATTTCATAAGTCTTCGTACGACGTCAGCTCAGATTAACCCCTTCCGTCAGGCGATTGTGCCCGTGCGGAGTTAATCGCTTTTTCTTTTTTTTCTCACAACGGTCGGCCCCATAATTACTTCTGGACCAGGGATTGTTGCAGAGGAGACGTCCTTAAAAGCTTTGTGTTTGTGCTGAAGGTCTACTCTGTTGATTAATAAGCGTTTCATAATTGGTGGTGCTTTTAATACCATCTAGGTCTGATGCCGTTAATGAAATCTAAATGCCCGAGTTAATGATGTGGCCAGCAGACACTCTGGGCAACTGGTAGCTGTAGAGTATGGGGGGGTGCACGCATGATCTCACTCACGAGCTGGGTTCTCCTCTCCCACTCAGTCATGTGCCAACAAAAGCTATTAAGTGCTGGCACAGCGATCTACAACGATGGACCACTAAAAAGAGGTGCCGTGACCTCCAATATCAGCATTATGGAATTTAACCTTATTGCTGCCAAACTGATTGCAATTTTTTATTCACTGCTCCCACTGAAGCTGGGGCCCTGGCTTTACTATAGAACTGATATTTTAGCATATATTAGTTTAGAGCTTGCAAAAATAAGAACTTGCTTGACAAGTTGGCTGCATATTGTCCATAATGTGTCCTGTTCAATGCATCTTGATTTCTATGCAAAGGTCCTTCCTTGCAAATGTGTTCTATCTAGTATGTATCATCAGATAAACGGGAGTGGATCACAAACAGAAAGATGTAGAAAAACCAGCAGGACTAAAGCCATGGCCAACTCTGGACCTAGAATGTGGTCTTCTCAACTGAAAAACTAAGCAGGAAGTCAGTGAAAAGGCAAAGCCAAACCATATTCTACACTTACAAACTTGCCAACAGTCTAGAATCTGCCAGGATTGTCCAGAATGTTCTATAACAGCAAATTCGGCTTGTCCCAGCTCGGGCAGGGGTTTATGTAAATCCCATCCAGAAGTTGGTGTTCTTGGGCAGGTTCGAGGTGAGCAGGGTTTAAAGGGCATCTGTCGGCAGATTTGTACCTATGAAACTGGCTGACCTGTTGCATGTGCGCTTGGCAGGGGAAGGATTCTGTGTTGGTCCCAAGTTTATATGTGCCCTCATTGCTGAGAAAAATGAAGTTTTAATATATGCAAAAGAGCCTCTAGGAGCAACGGGGGTGTTGCCGTTACACCTAGAGGCTCTGCTTTCTCTGCAACTGCCACACTCTGCACTTTAATTGACAGGGCCAGGTGTGATGACATTTACACTGCCTGACCCTCTCAATCAAAATTCAGGGAGCGCGACAGTTGCAGAGAGAGCAGAGCCTCTAGGTGTAATGGCAACGCCCCATTGCTCCTAGAGGCTCATTTGCATATATTAAAACATCATTTCTCTCACTAATGCGGGCACATATGAACATGGGACCAACACAGATGCCTTCAGCTGCCAAGTGCACATGTAATAGGTCAGTCAGTTTCATGGGTACAAATCTGCTGACAGATGCCCTTTAAGTGTCCCAAATATAACAAAAAAGTATGCGCTTATATTACTTATACGGTATATGGATCCAAGGATGGGTATGCACATTACTTATCTACCAAGGGTCATTGGACAGTCTGCAAACTGGATCACCCCGGCTTCAGTTCCCTTTTTATGATAACTAGGAAACACGACAATAATTCTACCAATTTTGATTTTAAAAAATGTACGTAGTTTTGTCACCTTGCAGGTAGTACCAGAGGGCAAACTTACTGAAACTAAAGGGGTTTTCAGAGAATCGACTAATGGCACATCCACATTATGGCTAGCCGTAAGGCTAGGGCTACAAGGTGCCTTTGGTCATGACATGAAGGCAATGTTGCATTAAGACATTACGAGTAATAATTGTCAGTATAGAAAAAAATGGGTGTGCTCACCAAAGTATGTAGACAAAGGCTGTGACCTCCAGTGCACAAATACCCCTATACTCCTAGGACAAATACCCCTAGGAGATCATGGCAATATACAATAGAAAATTAGAGCTCCCGACGTCACACACTTGTAGTATGGATTTTTTAAATTTAAATAAAAATCTAGACATGGATAAAATGAATTTTTCGTCCAGGAGGCCATTCACACAGTGCTGCGCAGCGTGCTTGTGTTATGCACTTTTATTTTATTATTGCACTTCAAAAAGGTAACATTTAAAGAGTCATGCTGCTATTAGGATGCTATAGCAATATAGACCTTTTCACTGGAAACTTAAAGGGGTTGTCCCACTTCAGCAAATTATGTAGAGAAAGTTAATACAAGGCACTTACTAATGTATTGTGGTTGTCCATATTGCCTCCTTTGCTGGCTGGATTAATTTTTCCATCACATTATACGCTGCTCGCTTCCATGGTTACGACCACCCTGCAATCTATCAGCGGTGGCTGCACGTGCACACTATAGGAAAAAGTGCTGTCCTCTCTGGTGGCCGGGAGCTTACATAATAGGTTGGTGTGCAAGCACGACAACCGCTGCTAGATTGCAGGGTGGTCGTAACCATCGAAACAAGAAGTATATATTGTGATGGAAAAATGAATTCAGACAGCAAAGGAGGCAATATGGATAATAACAATACATTAGTAAGTGCCTTGTATTAACTTGTATGCCATTTGTTGAAATTAGATTATAGAACGTGTTCTATTCTGGTCTGTGTTGTGGACGAGAATAGTCCTTTCTATTGATGGACGTGAGAAAAATGCGGAATGCAGACGGAAGGTATCTGGATTTTGCAGCTACGGACAAGTGTGCATGAAGCCTTAAAGGGTTAACTTTTACTGTCTTAAAAGGGAACTATGCAAACTGAGTTATGGAAGAAGCGTAGCTTGCTCTGCTATGCTATTTGCGTCGCTTCCACTCAGTTAAATAAGTCACGGAGTGTCAGCCCGCTCGGCTGTTTCCGTAATTCCAGCCATGAGGCCGGCGCTTAGTCTTATCTCGCTGTGGAAACAGAGAGATGGGGCAATCCCTTCAAGTAAAAATTTAAAGTGTGCCTTTCTTATATAGTGTACTTGCTCACCACTCTTGCAGTTTACTTCTATGAAGCACAATATGCCTCTGGCAGTGCGGCCATATGCTGGTGCACCCTCATGGTGATAGACAGAACGGAACGCCAACTTCCTGCTTGGCTCAGAAAACGGTACACCTGTTGGATCTTTGGTGGCCGCAGGTCTCAAGTCACATACGCTTTCGTCAGCGCAGACGTCAGTGGACTCCTGTGTGACGGTGAATCACTTGCGACATGTCTGTATGGGATTTTTTGTACCGTCCAATGGATGCTGCAAGTTCACATTCACATGCGACTAACAGACTAACTGCACCATAAAACAGTAACTCAACAGCGAGTCACAGACATATTTTTGGTTTAGGCTTTGTTTTTCCCCGCAAGTTATTGTTAAGTAAAAAAAAACTAAAAACTTCCATGCTAAGTACTTTGATCTAGTTTCAGGGTAGGCTTCTTGCCACAGATGTGCCCATGTCCTGAACTAAAAGATTATGCCAGCGTTTAAGAGCAACAGGGATCAGCAGTCTTAGGCACTCCAGCCGTTGTGAAACTACAACTCCCAGCATGCTCCTTTCACTTATGTAGGAGTTCTGAAAACAGCCAAGCAAGTGTGCATGGTGGGAGATGTAGATGCACAACACGTGGAGTGCCAGAGGTTGTGCGTGTGTTATGGCAGAAGATTGTTGGAAAAGGTAGGGAACGCTACCTGCCCAGGGGAAAGTGAGCACCTGAGGACAAGGGTTAAGGATCCAGATTATCTAAACACAGCCGGCAGGACCCAGATTTACACAGAGCAATGGACAGAAGGAAAATCCTTAAAACACTGCAGAGGGCTTCCCTGTCACCTCAGATGCTCTAGTAGAGAAGAAGATATCTGTAGTACAGAAGAAGATATATGCACATCATTCCAGCCCAGCGCTCCTCAAGGGCTTTGTCATTTACACGCTAATTTTCAACAAAAATAAAAGGTATTTAAATTTTTAAAAACCATATAAATAAATCACCTCCCAGTAAACCCATCTCCGCCTAGTATTTCCCACAGTGTCACCGCGGGACCCCGGGGAGAGATGGACTTGTCTGCTGGAGTTTTGTACTGTTTGGATAAGCGGCTAATCCCTTGGGCAGCTCTTGTCAGATTACTAATTAGCTAAATCGGATCGGCCTGAGAAGACCATGCGGTCAGTCTGACTTCAGAAGAAGCAGGGCGAGGAATATAGGGAGGGGGTCGTTTCTGTAGCCCACTTTAGCGCTTTCATGAATGTGTGGTGCAGCTCTTTACGGACAGTCTGCAAGCAGCTGGCAAGATGCTGCTGCTTCACTTTGGTGCTGTGCACACAGGAGGACCGCGTAGGCCTTCCTTAACTCGCCGGCGAGGCTACCAATTATTTGGCACTGCTACAAGTACATCTGGTGACAACAAAAATATAATTTTCCCCATAGAACATATTATGGCTTCTGTAAAGTGTGATTTATGGTGGCATAAAACCACATAAGACTGAATTACGACCTAAAATTATGGAGTATTGTTATTCTGAAATACTCCACTGCCTGTAAACAGTGGGGAGAGGAGGCCAGGAGGTCAGACTGACATTGTCTTATCCCTGATGTCAGCACAGGGAATCCATAAGCAGAGCTTGACCTGAAGTACTCAAATACATCCTCCATGCAAAAAAAGCCTGGATATTCCAGGATATAATGAGGGTCGGGTACTAACATTCCACGCCAGATTTCTGGTTGCAAATTTTGTTGCAAGCACTGTTTTGTGCCAAAATCTGCAAGTGGGGTGCACCACTTAATAAATTGGTTTAATCTTCTGCCAGCGGGTTTTTAACAAACATGGGTGTGTAAAACACTGGCCTTTAGTAAATGACCCCCATTGTGTTTCACAAAAAGAAATCAGATTTCCTCATAGGTGTAAGGCTACTTTCACACTGGCGTTTTGGTTTTCCGTTTGTGAGATCCGTTCAGGGCTCTCACAAGCGGTCCAAAACGGATCAGTTTTGCCCTAATGCATTCTGAATGGAAAAGGATCCGCTCAGAATGCATCAGTTTGTCTCCGTTCTCCATTCCGTTCTGGAGGCGGACACCAAAACGCTGCCTGCGGCATTTTGCTGTCTGCTTGACGAAACTGAGCCAAACGGATCCATCCTGGCACACAATGTAAGTCAATGGGGACGGATCCGTTTTCTCTGACACATTCTGGCACAATAGAAAACGGATCCGTCTCCCATTGACTTTCAATGGAGTCCATGACGGATCCGTCTTGGCTATGTTACAGATAACACAAACGGATCCGTTCACAACGGATGCATGCGGTTGTATTATTGCAACGGATCTGTTTTTGCAGATCCATGACGGATCCACCCAAAATTGGAGTGTGAAAGTAGCCTAAGGCCTCCTGCACACGAACGTGTCTGCCCCATGGCAGGGCCGCAATGCACAAACACCAACCGTGGGGCAGCCACAGTGGATCACGGACCCATTCACTTTAATGGGTCCGCGATCCGCCCATTCCGCAAAAAGATAGGACATGCTCTATTTTTTTGCGGAACTAAAGTACGGGACGAAACCCCACGGAAGCACTCTGTAGTGCTTCCGTGGGTTTCCGTTCCATGCTTCTGTTCCGCACCATTCCGCATCTCCGGATTTGCGAACCCATTGAAGTGGATGGTGATGCGGAATGCCCACGGAACGGCGCCCGTGTATTGCGGATCATGTGATGGACCATGTGATGTGCGCAGTGACGTCACCAAAGGTCCTTTTCCCCCAGGTCATCAAAGAAGAAGAAAGAAGACAAGCCGGGTAGCACGAACAAGTGGATGAGGTGATTAAATTTTTTACATTTTTTTAACCCCTCCATCCCTAATTTACTTAACCATGTTATAAGGGAAAATAATAATGATCGGGTCCCCACCCCGATCCTCTCCTAGCAACCCATTCACTTTCACGCAGTCCCATTCACTTCTATGGGCCCTGCGTTGCGTGAAAAATGCACAATATAGAGCATGCTGCGATCTTCACGCAACGCACAAGTGATGCGTGAAAATCACAGCTCATGTGAACAGCCCTATAGAAATTAATGGGTCTGGATTCAGTGCGGGTGCAATGCGTTCACCTCACGCATTGCACCCGCGTGGAAAACTCGCCCGTGTGGAAGAGGCCTAAGAGTGCTGTCACACATTCAGGTTTTTGGATACACTCTTTGAAGCCAAAATCAGGAATGGATCATAAAAAGGAGATAAATTATTAAAGGGAATTTGTCATCATGGTTTTGGACTATTAGCTGCGGTAATAAATGAGAAGCTCTGGGAACATTTACTAAGACTGAATTTTTAAGCTGGTCACCCCCCTCTGCGCTGCCGCTAGATACGTCTAATTAGGCGTGAGCCTCATCACAAATTAGGCGCATCTGTGGCGGTCCATGTGCCTGGAGTGACATTTGTGCCTGTAAAAAATGTTGCCGGGGCAGGAGGCCCAGCACTGCCCCCCCCGCCCCCCCCCCGACATGCCCTCGCCCCTCTCACGCCCAACTCTCATACAAGGCGCAAAACTGGCCGTGCACCAAAACGGTGTTGCATGGTCAGACAGAAAAGGGGACTTGTGACACTTTTTACTCTAAAAGTGTCACAAGTCCATTAGTAAATGTGCCCCAAGGAGTCCAGATCAGCATTTTTCATTTTCCTACTGCCCCCCGTCCCTGCACAGGAGTCCTCTCCATTATGTTAGCACAGCAGTCCGGACTGTGTATTTCAGTGCAGCTTTGGTAGCTGACAACAGAGAACGGGGAGGCAGTGGGAAAATAAAAGATAGAGATCTGAAGTCCTTATGTGCAGCACTACTCATCTATTACTGTAGATAACAGTCCAGAATTGTGGTGACAGACACTAAGGGCAGACACTACTTCTCGTTTCTGAACCCACTCCTGGGTTTGGCTTCAGAAAACCTGAACATGCGGCCATACCCTAAAAAAGGAAACCAGTAAACACGTGACGGGATCGCGGCATCAAACTGCCAGACGAGAAGGCGTGCCATAATATTTATTATCCATGTTGAAAAGTAATTAATAGCTGAGGAAAGAGGAATTTAACCCAGCCCAGGCAATAAACGCTAGTTAATGCCAAACTTGAACTGCAGATTTTTTTTTAAAATTTAAATTGATCAAAGTACGCAATCATAAATATATAAAAAAATGAGTCCAGTGTGTGGTTTTGCATCGGGATAATCTAGAAATTTACATAATGTGATATAATGGAAACCTGGTCACATTATCAGGTGCGCAGGCAAACAAGTTAAACGTGTTTTTTTCTGTTTTAATTAAACAGAACACAATGATTAATTTACCAGGTTTAATATACTGTATATATCATAACATTAGGCACAGAGCAGGCTGGAATGTCGCCTGTATATCCAGTGTGTATAATTAGGGCGGCAGTATAGTATGAATAGGAATGTGTTGTCCTGTACACCATAATTTCAGGAATTTTTGGACACTTACATTAGTTGGGCCAAGCTGTGGTAAGTATCAGAAAAACATGAATTTGTGAAAATTACAAGTCAAATAAAAGTTGGTCACACAAGTGTATTACAGCCCGTACAATCTCCGAGTCATCCGCCACCGCACACTACGGAGCCATACTGCAGCGTATACATAAAAAAAACATAATGACAAAGTGGGAGAGAATATTTAGGGAATATTTTTGCTGGTGTTGTTCTGAACATTTGCCTTTTTAGTGGTGTTTTTGCACCTGTGTTTTTTTATGAGTTTTTTTGCAGTAAAAACACCAGCTCCAGACATTAGCTGAAAGTCTATGGGAAATATGAAACACGGGACACACAAGCATATTTTTTTGCTACTGGTGTTTTTGTTAATTACGGTAGGTGGTGTCTTTTTGGGTCTCTGGTGCTTTTTGAAAAACACAGCAGCGGTCATTACAGCTTTTTATACCGTTCTTAGATTGTCCCCTGCGCTGCCGTAAGATTCGGCTAATTTATGACGAGGCGTGAGCCTTATCATAAATTAGGCGAATCTACTGCAGTCTGTGAGCCTGGCACAAAAACTACTCCAGGCCCTGGCTGGAGTCGTTTTTCGCCAGGATTTGTGCCTGTTTCCAGGTGTAAATGTGTGTAAATCTGCCATGGCTGGAGCCCCCACGCCATTCTGTCCAACTGCCGAACACAGGGTTAAACCAGCAACTAGCAAAGGGACTATTTTTACAACTGAAATAGTCGCAAGTCCCTTAATAAATGACCCCCAGCTTTTGGCGTTTTGACTTCTCCTTTTCTATGGGGAAAAAAGCCAGAAAAAATGTGGTTCACAAAGTCATTTAAAGAAAAACACAGCTAAAAATGTGCCAAAATAACCGCAGGTGGTCTGGGATAAAAACAAGTGGTTTCTGTGGCAGAAATTCATGTATGTAAGAATAC
The DNA here is from genome assembly GCF_905171765.1 of Bufo bufo. NCBI lineage: Eukaryota > Metazoa > Chordata > Amphibia > Anura > Bufonidae > Bufo > Bufo bufo. Next base: position 151,382,584 of record NC_053389.1, on the reverse strand, counting down.
TGTTTTGTCATGAGCATTGGCGTCTTTAACAAAAATGAGGATTTCAGCAATGGTTCCCAAAGGGCTCATGCACACGACAGTATTTTGCGTTCAGTATACTGGCTGTTTTAGGAGTCCAGTATGCGGTACATATACTGAACCTAAAAAAACGGAAGTGTCTCCGTGTGCATTCCGTTTCAGTATTTCCGTACCGTGAAAAGATAGAACATGTCCTATTCTTGTCCGCAAATCACGGTGCTTGGCTCCATTCAAGTCAATGGGTCCGCCAAAAAATCGGAACACATACGGAAATGCATCCGTATGTCTTCCGTATCCGTTCTGTTTTTGCTGAACCATCTATTGAAAATGTTATGCCCAGCCCAATTTTTTCTATGTAATTACTGTATACTGTATGTGGCATACGGAAAAACGGAAAGGAAACGGAAACACTACTGAAACAAAAACAGAACAACGGATCCGTAAAAAAACGGACCGCAAAACACTGAAAAAGTCATACGGTCGTGTGCATGAGCCCAAAGAGTCTGTTTTAGTAACTACATGCATTCCCCATGTAATAATTCTGCAGAATTTATTTCTATGACTATATAATGAACAGTGATGGTCAGTTTGCCAGCGAACACATGCGGGCTGCCATCTTTAGTAAGGTAGACTCACCCGTCCAGCGATGCACAGGTAAGCCCTTATCTGTGCCTGTGCTGGGAGACGGTCTGAAATCAAATGCGGTCACCGGGAGCAGGCAGTTCCGAGAACAGCCCGCTGAAGGCCCCCGTCACAGGCACAGGTAAGGGCTTACCTGTGCATCGCCGGACGGGTGAGTCTACCTTACTAAAGATGGCAGCCCGCATGTGTTCGCTGGCGAACTGACCATCACTGGTTATGAATGAATTGCTAGCAGTATGCAATGGGTCTGCATTCGACCTGCACAAAATGCGGATAGGTTGGTGTGCATGAGCCCTAACGCGGTACTCAACAGATGAATGCTGACTTCCACTGTGAGTCCTATTGCTGGTATTCTCCCGGGGAGCAGAGAGACACATACCGTTAGCTGATTTCTCAGGGAACTGGACTCTGATCCTGGGCATGACATTCAACAAACCACATCCTCCGTTATTGTGTCTCCTTTTTATCGGTTTGGCAGCCTGCGAGTGCACAGCTGACAACGCTTCAGTGGAGCCCTGAAGGATGGACTTACAACTGTCCAGTCCATTTACACATGAAGGTCAATGATCCAGCGCAGGCCCAGGAACACAGGAGACGCACTAAATAAAAAGCCTGCAGCTAATGCAGTGAGAGCAGTCTTACACGTTGCAGGGCCCCAGAGCTCTTCTCAACCTGCCCTTCACGCTCTCGGCTGCCACTTTTGGAGGTCTGCTCTCCCATGCGTTCCTGGAGAGTTAACCAGTCCATATGGTAGCCAATATGTTAACAATATGGATGAGCTGTTTGTCAGGTACAGAGCAGATGGATGTGACATATCAACCCTCATCCCTGACATGCTCTAACTTCCTGCCGCTAGCCAGGACGACACCGGAAGCCGTGACCGCAGGGCTGGCTGACTAGGCAAAAGTAGAGCTACCTGCAGCTGTCTGTCATTAACCGCTTCAGGCTCAAATCTCTGCAAGTATTAGGGGTTAAATATGCGGACAAGTCGACATTATGCTCTCAACTTGTGCTGGGCAAAAACATCAAATGAAAAAAAAATAATAATAATCAATTTTTTTGTTTGGTGCGTTTGATTTTTAACTTCAGAATTGTAGATACTGAATCTGAAGAAACATTAAATAAAATCTACTTCCCACCCCTGCACTATTGTATGACTAGAAGATAGGCCACCCATCCATCCATCTATCGAATTGTCCTTTATGTACGGAAACAACCTAGTATTGAAATCTAGTCTAGGGCATCACGACAGAAATGTGCGCCTATAAAGGAGGCGATAGCAGTACAAATAGTAGAGGGTTGGGAATCGATGCATTACGATTAGAGATGTGTGACTCAAGCCTAATCGAATTAGACTGGATTTTTTCAAAAAGTTGTGTCCAATCTGAATTTTTGCCAGTTCAATTTGGGTGAATTTCTCAACAAGGCATCTGCTATTTTTCAGATCAGAAGACAGGAAAGATGAATACAAGAAAACAGGACCAGACGACCCCAGGTAGTGTGTATGTATATACACCTCCAAAAAGAGAAACATTTTGGGACCATTTAAAAAAAAAAAAAAAAATGGATCTGCAGCTAGGCCATGTTACCGATGCCCATGATGTTACATGGGCTAGGAAGAGGCCTAAGCACTCACGGAGCCCCACAGTCTCTTCCTACGGCCTCATGCACACGACCGTTGGTTTGGTCCGTATCCGAGCCGCAGTTTTTGCGGCTTGGATGCGGACCCATTCACTTCAATGGGTCCGCAAAAGATGCGGACAGCACTCCGTGTGCTGTCCGCATCCGTTGCTCCTTTCCGTGGTCTGCAAAAAAAATATAACCTGTCCTATTCTTGTCCGTTTTGCGGACAAGAATAGGCAGTTATATCAATGGCTGTCCGTACCGTTCCCCAAATTGTGGAACGTACACGGACGACATCCGTGTTTTGTGGACCGCAAAACACACAACGGTCGTGTGCATGAGGCCTACAGCTGGTCCTAGGAGTCAGACCCCCGCTGATCTGATATTGATGACCTATCCTGAGGATAGGTCATCAATATGTAAATCCCGGAGGACCCCTTTAAAGAGCTTGAAATGAGTTGCATGAAGCCCTAGGAGACCCCAGAGTGTCACCCACACCGGAGTAAGTACCTTCAATTCGTGTCCAGTTTATTCAGACTGAATCTCCCAACAGATTTGGACAAATCTAATCCGAATTTGAAGAAATTTGCTCATCATTAATTACAACGCAAAAAATAAGAAAAAAACTCATTAACTTCTAATATTAAAGGAGCAATAAGCAACCTGCAGATAGAGATGTCAAAACTACAAAAAACAGCCTGAACGACAATTCACTGCAAAAATGACAGAACCCCCCCCCCCCCCCCCTCCTTCATCCGACTGACAGGAGAACATTATACACGTTCTGCACAGGAAAACAGCTGTACCGACCGTCACCAAAATTCATGGCTATTGATTTCTATGTATTTCTTTCAGACCAGCAAACTGCCTCTCGGCTTTCATTCATAATTCATAATCTGGCTATAATTTCTAGAAATGAGGCGTAATATGAAGAGATTAGTGACTGACAGCTGCAGCACGTCGGCTCGGTGCTGATTATCTGCATAGTCATGTTTGTGTGTCGTCTCTCAATGCGAGCAAAGGCTGTCCCAGCAGGGGCCTCATTAAACTGACCCCCAAGTTTCCCGACTTCAAAACCAAAGGTCATATTGGATGAATCCATTTTTAATGAATGAAATTGCTGGTGAGCAGATCTAGGCTTAAAGACGCCTTATGTTTCTAGCTGAGCCCCTCAGATGTGTTGCTGAGCCCCCTTATATGAAAAGGCAGCAGATGGCGTACACTTGTTGGCAGTTCTGCATCTGCCCAAGTGTAGCCGGTGGGCACTGACCTGGGCGGCAGGATAAAGGTGTTCTCTGTTAACACCAAAATATTTGCATGCAATTTGCTAATAGTCTAAAAAGCTAAATTAACGAAGGTGTTTTTTTCTGCTCCTTACCTCTAGCATGGACCGCCTGCTCTCCTGATGTCTGATTAGAAAATACTTCACCTTTGGCATAAAATCTAACAATACCAATTCTGAATTCATGCAATATTATTCATCCTGGAAATGTAAGAACATATTGACAACTGGGCATTAGCATTCCCCCTATCAATAGGGAGTGCCCATCCACAGTCTGAGGCCCCCTGCACACGAACGTGTGCGCCCCGTTGCCATATTGCGGACTGCATTTGCAGATCCGCAATACACGGGAGCACAGAACGGAACCCTACGGGAGCACTACGGAGTGCTTCCGTGGGGTTTCGTCCCGTACTTCCTCTCCGCAAAAAGATAGAACATGTCCTATTTTTTTGCGGAACGGCCGGATCGCGGACCCATTAATGTGAATGGGTCCGCGATCCGCTGTGGCTGCCCCACGGACGGTGTTCTTGCATTGCGGCCCGCATTTTGCGGAGGCGCAGCACGACCACGTGCAGGAGGCCTGACACTGTGAGCACCGATTCATTTCAATGGGGCCGCAAAAGATGCAGCCAGCACACAGTTGCTTCGTGCTGTGGCTCCTCGGACAAGAATAGGCATTTCTATAATGGGCTGCCCATTCCACACGGGGGGCATCCGTGTTTTGCGGATCCATAATTTGCCGGCACGGTCGCTTAAATGAGCCCTTTAGAGAGACACAGCCCATCGACTAGGGCAGGGGTAGGCAACCTCCGGCACTCCAGCTGTTGTGAAACTACAACTCCCAGCAGGCATGCTTGCTCTTCTTAGAACGCTCATGGAAATGAATGGAGCATGCTGGGAACTGTCGTTTCACAACAGCTGTAGTGCTGAAGGTTGCTAAACCCCTAGGGGAATTGTAACAGCCACATGTCAAAATAGTCTGAAACTTCCAGGAGGAATAATAGAGGAATGGCACAACTCTGAGAAAAGATGTTTAATAAGTGTTATTTCATAGGGAATAGGAATATAGAGACATAAGTCCCCTTTAAAGACCCCCCGCCTCCCCAGAATTATTCCTCTAGGAAAAAAATAGCAATAATAATAATAATAATAATAGCAGGTTTAATAAGACTGTGGCCATGTCAGTCACATGTGATATCAGGAAGGTGTTTGAAATAGGAAAGCGACATCTAGAGGAAAACATGCATTTCATGAAAAGTGACATCACTGGCAAGTAGTGACATCATCGTCACTGTCACTTTGCTATAGAATATATTGAAAAAATAACGTCTCTGTGTCTTCTCCCTTTCTGTTATTACAGATCAGCCAGTTCATTGACTTACGCTAAAAATTTATAGTACGGAACACAACATTATTATGGTTATTAGATTACAGCAAATATAGCAAAAATAGTCAAGCACTTTGTAATTCTATGACAGATATGTATAATCATATAAGGTCTAATAAATAATTGTTGGATGGTCTGGGAAGCAGGGCTTGCGGATGGCAGGCAGAGCGGGGGGAGTGCGGTAGTCAGAGCGAACTCCAAAGGAAGTTCTATTAGATTTTATACTTACAAATGGATAGATTATCAGATGTGACTGTGGCGGGGAGCTAATGTCTTACTGATTGCCTATCAATGTGATTTACTGGACTGCTGCATGTAAAAAGGGCTTGGATTAAAAAAATGCTGACAGCCACACTTTACGCAAACCATGGGCAGAGATAAAGGAAGGATTTTTTAAATAAACATAATTCTATGTATCTGGGCATGTATATTCATAGGCGGAGGCTATCCTGAAAAAAAATTATCATTTTGAATATTGCATGGAATAAAGAAATAACTTAGGTCTGAGATGTTGCTATTGAAATGAATATATAAAGCGGGTGTCCAGTTGGGGACGCTACCTCCAGGAGATGCTTACCTGCGGCTTTGGTCGTGGTGGCTTTTTAGCTCGGCTCCAGCGTAACTGTATTCTCTACTGGGAATGTGGGGGCTCAGGTTGTTGGCCTGCCCCCCATGCTTTATACTGCAGCTCTGCTGTTACAGTCTATAAGCACAAGCCCAGCAGAATGACAAAGCATGGAGAGCTGGCCGTCATTACAGAAAAGATCAAATTGTTAAAAACTAAATGTAAATAAGCCACTAGTGAGTAAAAGACGGTTAAGGAGTATATTTACTGAGGGAAATAAGCCGTGGTGAGGGGGAGAGGGGCTGGGGATCTGCTTTCAATGTAAATATTCGTTTACACGGAGTAGAATGATACTATAGACTTATGAGTGAGCGTGACAGCAAGGGAAGAATATATTAAAGACGTTTTTAAGTTGCAATATACTGTTAATTTGCTGAATATACGGAGACCATCAGCAGCGAGATCCTCCTCTAATCAGCGCTACCCCCATAATAAGGACAGTGTTCTTCACGAACAATAAACGTGTTGTACCCTGAATGCAGCTGCAGATATTGAGTGCCCACTATATATATTTATCCTCTCTATACCATATTGTGGTTGGGGTGAACCACACTTTAGTGTGAGCACCGGCTCATGATATCAGGAGGGGTGAGCTACTATACCCAAAATTCTTCACGAACATGTTCTTCATGGCACCAACATGGCCAATGATGAAGGGGCATGTGACCCGACTCCTCCATCAGCCACCTCCGCTGAATAACCCTGTGGTTTCCTATGCCGTGCACAGTGTTATTTAATGGAGGCCATAATTGGGTCACATGCCCCCCCCCATCAGCGGCCATGTTGTGACTGAAGTCTCGTCCGGTCAGTGAAGAACACTGCATGTAGTAAGCTGGCGGCGCTCGCTTGAACAGGTACCTAGTGGCTCATAGTGATTTGTGAAAATGATGATAAAGTGGCCACCGTTTTCACAAAGGATTGTACAATCTAGCTATACACGTCTGGTAGATACAATATGGGCACTATTACAGCTCCCACACGGGTTGTCACCCACACTCCAGAAAGGCAAGCGGCCTACTCATACAACAATCCAGAACCGGGCAGCTTCACCATCCACGGGCCTAAGAAAGCTGGCGACTACCTCTGTGGTAGCTATAATGGTGGCCATTATTAGAAATCTTACAACGGAAAGATTCAAGGGCTTTATTTTTAGGATGAATGCACACAATTGGAAGAGACACTTAAGGCAAGTGCCTCGGTCTTGTAAAATGACCTTACCTTGTACATGAAGTCCTGTTGGAGCGATGTCCATTCCGACTCGTGACACTTCTCACTGCAGTCTTTGCTGTCTTGTTTGACTGGAGCCCTGTACAAAAGTTCAAAGGGATATTTTATTCACGTCCCTGGTCTCGGTTTCCATGCACTCATGTATAAGCCCACGTATATACATAATCTAATGCCCATCCACTGCATTCACAAAAATAGGGATTTACGGGAGAAAGTGGCAGGTTGTCCTGACTCCTTCCCCTTTTATTAATAATCAAGGACCCCTTGAAGTATATCTTCAAGGCTACTTCCATTCCATTACTGCCAGAAGGAGTTACACACAGACTAGACTATAGAGACAGCTCAAAAAGTGGAGTTCCGAGACTGGCCTATACCAACCACGGGATCGTCCACATAAAGGGTCGTGCCTGATTGCCCTTCCACTAGGATACAAATGTATATTTTCTGCACATAAAACCCAAGGAAACAAATACGAAACGGATGTTCTTGTAATTCCCACCTAACGTGAGTAGAGAACACAGCTTTGGTTAATTTTATGATTACCTGCTTGTTAGGAGAAGATTACGCCAAGTCATTTTATGCAGAGTATAATCAGATTTTCCAGCTTTATACCTTGACAACAGCCAAAGTCCAGAACAGACACTGTTTTCTAATCAACTTTTACTACAAGGCTTTTGTAAAAACACAAAAAACTTCTGGAAGTTGTCAGCGTTCCTGGTCTTAAGTGCTGCAGATGCCTTATTTGTGGAATTTCCAAAACTAAATCCTCCCCCCCCCCCCCAATTTGCCCCGCTTCCTTTACACCAGTATACTGAAGGGTGACTAACTTTTTTCCTTTTTTTAATGAAGAAATCCTGAACTCATTTCCACTTTTATTAATTTCGGGACAAAGCACAAAAGTTGAGGAAAAGCAGCTAATTGTTAAATAACAAAGGCCACTGTTAAGATCCATTTCAGATAGGGACGGAGCCAAAAATGAGGCCAAATGTGTCAACACAGCTACCAAGAGACCTTGTGTCATTTTAAGCAAATATTGTGGCGTTTCCATGGCAATCCCTGTTTTGAATATCCTACTTACTCATATTTTGAAAAAAAAACAAAAAACCTTCCTGTTTGCTATTTAATAAGCAGATTTTACCATGCAGGATAGTAAAGAGCTATACAGATGTGTAAGAGGTAGGCAGCGCTGGAAACCAGGGACACAGCGTCCAAAGTCAGTGCTTCTGAGAATAATCAATATAATCACTGTAAGGGCTCATGCACATGAACGTCAAAACACGTATCCAACAAAAATACGGATGACGTCCTTGTGCATTCTGTATTTTGTGCAACGGAACAGCTGGCCCCAAATAGACCAGTCCTATCCTTGTCCGTAATGCGGACAATAAAAGGACATGTTCTATTTTTTGGCGGAACGGACATGCGGAAACGGAATGCACACACAGTCACTTCCGTTTTCTCTGCAGACCCATTGAAATGAATGATTCCGCATACGGTCCGCAACAATACGGAATAGACACGGAAAGAAAATACGTTCGTATGCATGAGCCCTAAGACTGATCTGGCTTGGAAATCGCTGTCATATTGGCGGTCAATGACAACATGCAGATATACCTGATATCACCAAGATGAAATTCAGAGGTCTGAAGGCTCAGAGGGGGCAGGAATGGATAGGGTTATGGTCACTAGGACATTTCAACTGCATTATTAGGGCTGTTTAGGGCGGACAGCAGATCGTGATTAGACACCACAATCTGATATTGAGCCAAAACCAGGTGCTGGTCCTGAACCCAGAACAGGTGTAAATCTTTCCCTTAGGCCTCATGCACACGAACGTGTGGCGGCTGGGCCCGTGCTGTGGTCCACAATCCACTGGCACAGACCATGGGGCCGCCACATGCGGATCATGGACCCATTCACTTGAATGGGGTCTGCGATCCGCATCCGACTGTCCTTGTGCCGCTGCACTGTACAGCAGCGGCAGCACGAAGCGCACCGGGTCATAGCAACCAATGACTCCGTGCGCTCCTGCACTCAGCAGGAATCCAGGCCGGTTTCTCACGGTCCGTGTTCCACGGACGTGCGCATGAGGCTTAATACTTCCGTCGATTGCCTGAAGAACCAGCAAATCCTCGTACATCGAGCAATCCAAATATTTTCACATGTTAAAAAATGATCATTTGGTGGTGGCAGATCATGGTGTCTAATCACAATCTTCTGTCGGCAAACCACTATACAGCATGGAGACAAGCGATGGCATAACGATTGTTCCTCCCCATGCTGTGGAGGATATCGCTGCCCTCCCGACAATCGTCTGCCACATCGGGCTGTGTAATACAGCCTTAGGGCTCATGCACACAAACGTATTTTCTTTCCGCTTCCGTTCCGTTTTTTTTGTGGACCGAACTCACTTTAATGGGTCCCCAAAAACAACTGAAGCTACTCCGTGTGCATTCCGTTTCCGTATTTCCGTTCTAGAAAAAAGTAGTGCATGTCCTATTATTGTCCGCAAATCACGGTCTGAGGCCCCATTCAAGTCAATGGGTCCGCAGAAAATACGGAACGCACACGGAACACATCCGTATGCCATCCGTATTTTGCGGATCCATACTGTAGAAATGCTGTGCCCAGCACATATTGCTCATGTGTTTGGTGATTAATAAGTTACTGTTTTCGTTTCAGATCCGCAAAAAACTGATTGCATACGGAAACCATACGGATATGTTTTGTGGAATAACAGAACGGAAGAGGACTTAAATCAGAGAAGAAGAAAAAACTCGGATCCGTGAAAAACGGACTACTAAACAACAACAGTCCTGTGCATGAGCCCTTAAGGCCGCTTTTACGCAGTCAGTGTTTGATCAGTGATTTCCATGAGTGATTGTGAGCTAAAACTGGATGCGGCTCTAAACACAGAACAGGTGCAAATTAGAGATGAGCAAATTGATTCTTTTCATCCAAAATAAAAAATAAATAAAATGAAACCCGAATTTGTTGAGATTCAATTTGGGCAAATTTTTCCACAGAGAGAAAGAATTCGGTGTACATACAATTACATTAAGTGTATATACAAGTAAATGCCATGAATTTGGGTAGAATCGATTTGAACACAAATCAAATTGTGTGGCTGATTTGTATAAATCGGACACTAAACGAATTTTAAGAAATTCGCTCATCTTTAGTACAAAACTGACACCTATTCAATCAAGCATATCTCGTCACACACAATGAGTGACTGGGTGACAATAAAACAGCCTCACAATAGCTCTTATGGTAGCTGATAGATGTCAGATAGCTACTTCCTGACCCAGAAACTGAAAGTTTCGAAATGTGATCCCCATAGTGCCGATCTGGTCAACTTGGTGGTACGTCCCTTCAATGTGTAATACCAACACACCAACTCGTTGGTGCACAGTGACTTACAAAATCACCTTGGTAGAACTGCAAGCTTAAAGGGGTTTTCTGGAATTACTATTTTCATTAACAGACATGTTCCTATAGTTGCTTACCTCGTGTTTCCCATGCTTTTTTTTCAGTTTGGACAATTTTCACCATTTAAACAAATCACTCTGGATTCTTCACATCTAAACCCATGATACACTTCTCCTATCTCTGCCAAAGCTCCAGCCCCACCCCTTACACCCAGCTAGTTTATAGCTCCTCCCACCCAGCTTGTTACAAAGACACTCCCCTAACAACCAGCTAGTTTATAGCTCCTCCCACCAGCTAGTTACATAGACACTCCCCTAACACTGACACACCCATGGACAGGATCATGTGACCACAGCCCAGAACGGAAGATAGGCGCAATAAAGGTAAAAGAAATACATTACAAAATTACAGCTGCCTGCATAAATGATTCTTTTTTAGGATGCCGGTTCAAAACGGAAGACCCCTTTAATATATAAATTAATGCAATCACTTTAGTTACTGGAAATATGAAGTGAAACAAAGTTCTTATCTACCCAGAAAAAAAAAAAATCTACCATGCACAGGCAAATCTACCATGCACTGTTTATATGGAATATGTTTGCATTGAATTGCATTTGACTATATATGATTAATTCCCTAGGGGCTTATTAACCCTACACAAGGCGAAGCTTGCAGATACCAGAGAAAGGACAAGGTTCGGCTCTTGTGCAAAACGTGGAAATCGTTTTTTAATAATAAACAAATAAAATATTTATGAGGCCCAAATTGCTGGACAAAATTTTTATTTCAGCCTCAATAAAGCAGTTTAATTATGACCACAATTAAATTTTTACTTAAGACGTTTTCCTGCTAGAACTATGCTATTTTCTTACTAAATACTGAAAAGCAGGACAGTGATGGGGAATCTGGAGGGAGAGGAAGACTTGTGACTTTTGTGTGATTCCAGCTGTACATGTCCTCCCTGCCCCTGTGATTGATGGGAATCACTCAGGATGTAGGACACAAACAACTTATACAAATTGCTATGACAATGGAGGATCACACAAAAACCGCAGTTGACTGCAATTTTGGTAGCTGCAACACAATGGCTGCACTGAATAGGGCCGATCCCTTGATGACTGCAGAAGTCCTTGCCTACCTCTTGAGGGTATCACACAGTAACTACATTATAAGCTTTGTACCCTGTATGATATTTGATCTTCCATAGGTCACCATGCAACCCACCTGGTATCGGGCACCAAGCCTCAAGGGTCACCAAATGCAGGGCACCAAAACCTATAGGCTCCTTACCAGAACACCCAGTCCCAGGCAATTAAACCATTCGTATATCACAATAAATGACCTGAAAGGACTGATACCATTACTTTCAGTACAATAGGAATTCTCTACTTCTATAGAATTAATAAAATAAATAAGAAAAAAAAATTGGCAGTGGAGTCTGTAACGTGAATAAACAAATGAACAAAGACTTGAGAAGATCTACACAAAGCATGAAATGTTCCCTTCCCTCTCAACACTACAGACCTACACTGTCTTGCATAAGGCAGGATTGGGTGGAACGTGAATTCCAAACTGATTTCTTCCCATTTATTTACTATAAATACAGATTAGCAAAAATGAATGCTCCTTTTTTTATTATTCCCACACCCGGTTATTTTCTGATACACCTGTTCTCAGCCTTAGGGCTTGTTCACACGGCGGTCCCCAATGCACAGGCAACGTCTGTGCGGCGGCCGGGACAGATCCAGACCCATTCAATTTGAATGGGTCCGTGATCCGTCCGCACCACAAAAAATAGAACAATTTTTTGGCAGTGCGGAGGCATGGACAGAAACACCATGGAAGCACTCCATAGTGCTTCCGATCCGTGCTTCCGTTCCGCATCTCCGTGATTGCAGACCCATTCAAGTGGGGTCCGCATCCGTGATGCGGAGTGCACACGGGCCGGTGCCCGTGTATGCGGGCCGCAATATGGCCATGGGCACAAACCGGCCTTGTGAAAAAGATACGGAAACACAATGCACATTGAGCACCTTCTGTTTTTTTGGCGGACCCATTGAAATGAATGGTTCCGTATACTATCCACGAAAAAAATGGAACGGACACGGAATGAAAATACGTTTGTGTGCATGAGGCCTTACTTGGTTTGGAGAGATAAATATGGAACATGCAAGGATGAAAGAATATAAAAAACAAAACACAAATTATACTCTTCAAAAACACGAGAAAAGAACGAACGAAAGAACGTAAGACTGCTAATTTACCTAATCCAATGTCTATAAAAGGCACCCTATAACATCTGCCTGCACTCTAGTATATTCTGCACCAGACATGCATTATACTGATTCAGAGTATTTCATCAACATATTCTGCAGCTCATCTCCAATGGAAAGTGGACAAACTAGAACCTCAGGGCTGTAAGGGAATAGGAAGAATAGGGCTCGGTTCACACCACATTTCTGCATCCTGTTAAAAGTTACAGTTGTTCTTTTTTGCCAAATTGATGAAACTGGATAGAAAAGTGCTGAAGGTTATTTTGTCCTGTTGAAGAGTAGGATTCAGACTGATCCTGTTATTTTTGTACACTATAAGGCTAAGTTCACATCTGCATCAGAAGCTCCATTAGTGGTCTCTGTATACTGTATGGGGTTAGTCAGGCACTGTTCCTTTCCATTATATGACTGATCCATCAGTGCTGTTTTTTCTCCCATTTTTCTGTTCGGCAGTCAGAGAAGTCAATATAGCCAAAGGGTACATTCACACAATAGTAAAAAATGTCTGTTTTCCGAACCATTGCAGTACAATATATAGTTCTATTCACACAGGCCATGAAAAACGGACATAAAAAAATAGGACAGATCCTATTTTGTCGGTTCTCAGCCCCTATGCCAGCGATGGCTAACCTCCAGCACCCCAGCTGTGGTGAAACTACAACTCCCAGCATACTCCATTCTATGCACTTCTGAGAACAGCCAAGCAGGTGTGCATCTTGGAAGTTGCAGTTTTACCACAGCTGGAGTGCCGGGGGTTAGCCATCACAGCCCTATACTAGTTAAATGGTTTCTCAAAACGTACAAAAAAGGTGGTTTTAACATTCTTTTAGCCATTTTGTTGCTCTCTAAGGCCTCATGCACACGACTGTTGCGGATCTGCAAAACACGGATACTGGCCATGTGCGTTTCGCATTTTGCGGAATGGAATGTCTGGTCCATAAGAGAACATTTCTATCTTTGTCTGTAATGCAGACAAGAATAGGACGTTCTATATTTTTGCGGATGGACATACAGACGCAGACAGTACTCGGCGTGAATGCATCCGCATCTGACCCGCCAAAAATGCGGACCGGATGCGGACCAAAAATGCTTGTGTGCGCATGAGCTCTAAAGCAGATGTTCACATGTGGTTAAACACCGCAGATTTGTTGCTGCAGATTTTCGCATAGTACAGTATCAGCAAAGAGGATGAGATTTTAAGAACTCTCACCCACACGTTGCAAAATAAATAAAAAATGCACGCCATAACTTAGGCCTCTTTCACACTACAGTATGTCCATTTCAGTGTTTTGCGGTCCGTTTTTCACGGATCCGTTTTTCCGTTTTTTGTTTCCGTTGTGTTTCCGTTTCGGTTCCGTTTTTCCGTTCCGTTTTTCCGTATGGCATATACAGTATACAGTAATTTCATAGAAAAAATTGGGCTGGGCATAACATTTTCAATAGATGGTTCCGCAAAAAACGGAACGGATACGGAAGACATACGGATGCATTTCCGTATGCGTTCCGTTTTTTTTGCGGACCCATAGACTTTAATAGAGCCACGGACCGTGATTTGCGGCCAAATATAGGACATGTTCTATCTTTCAACGGAACGGAAAAACGGAAAAACGGAAACGGAATGCATACGGAACACATTCCGTTTTTTTTGCGGAACCATTGAAATTCCGGACCGGACCGTATACGGAACGCAAAAAACGGACCGCAAAACGAAAAAAAAAAACGGTAGTGTGAAAGAGGCCTTAACCTGCAGAGCACATTGGAAATCTGCAGCATGTCGGTTTATGGTGTGGATTTCCAAGGTGGTTATCACCACTTGTTATGGAAATCTGTAACCACCTCCTCCGCAAAATACGCATGTACTTCATATAGATTTTGCCACAGATTTGTTGCGGATTTTACATCCCATGTGCATGTTCCTCCAAGGTGTAATTCTAATCTAATCTTGACAAAAATAAAACAGTAGCTTTCATTTTCAAAAAGATTGTGTGAACCTAGCCTAACTTAGTGATCATTCAACTCACTGGAAAACCAAGGTCGGGTTTACTGCATAATTAACTAAAGAAAAAGTTTAAAGAGTCAAATGAGTCACAATGAGAAAAAATATATACTGAGAGTCAACAAAGCATAATTTTAGTTCCCACAAGTGTGCTGACATACAGTTCTTAAAACAGACAAAATACACACATGGGTTTCATCTCATTTTGCCTTGAAACCAATGTTTTTTTTCATCTGTGTTGTCAATGGCTCACCTGATGTTAAAGGCCTGGGGCACTTCTCATAGGTTACCCCAGTCACAAATAGAGACATGCACGCAGATCACAATAAAAAAAGATGATCTGATTTCTGTCCATTGACTTTGATGCGAAGAAAACAGGCCCAACTTGGCCAAGAGAAAAACATGCTGCATAATTAAATCATGAATGTGAAAAAACATTAACTTAACAGAGTCAAGTAGACATCTAAAAGTTCTCAGGTATAGCAGAATGACAGGACCTTCCTAATACAATGGAACTAAGGAACTCTCTGTCACAGGCGGCTGTGGTGGCCGATTCATTGTCACGGGTCATATGTACAGGTCCTTCTCAAAACATTTGCATATTGTGATAAAGTTCATTATTTTCTGTAATGTACTGATAAACATTAGACTTTCATATATTTTTGATTGATTACACACAACTGAAGTAGTTCAAGCCTTTTCTTGGTTTAATATTGATGATTTTGGCATACAACTCATGAAAACCCCAAATTCCTATCTCAAAAAATTAGCATATCATGAAAAGGTTCTCTAAACGAGCTATTAACCTAATCATCTGAATCAACTAATTAACTCTAAACACCTGCAAAAGATTCCTGAGGCTTTTAAAAACTCCCAGCCTGGTTCATTACTCAAAACCGCAATCATGGGTAAGACTGCCGACCTGACTGCTGTCCAGAAGGCCATCATTGACACCCTCAAGCAAGAGGGTAAGACACAGAAAGAAATTTCTGAACGAATAGGCTGTTCCCAGAGTGCTGTATCAAGGCACCTCAGTGGGAAGTCTGTGGGAAGGAAAAAGTGTGGCAGAAAACGCTGCACAACGAGAAGAGGTGACCGGACCCTGAGGAAGATTGTGGAGAAGGACCGATTCCAGACCTTGGGGGACCTGCGGAAGCAGTGGACTGAGTCTGGAGTAGAAACATCCAGAGCCACCGTGTACAGGCGTGTGCAGGAAATGGGCTACAGGTGCCGCATTCCCCAGGTCAAGCCACTTTTGAACCAGAAACAGCGGCAGAAGCGCCTGACCTGGGCTACAGAGAAGCAGCACTGGACTGTTGCTCAGTGGTCCAAAGTACTTTTTTCGGATGAAAGCAAATTTTGCATGTCATTCGGAAATCAAGGTGCCAGAGTCTGGAGGAAGACTGGGGAGAGGGAAATGCCAAAATGCCTGAAGTCCAGTGTCAAGTACCCACAGTCAGTGATGGTCTGGGGTGCCATGTCAGCTGCTGGTGTTGGTCCACTGTGTTTTATCAAGGGCAGGGTCAATGCAGCTAGCTATCAGGAGATTTTGGAGCACTTCATGCTTCCATCTGCTGAAAAGCTTTATGGAGATGAAGATTTCATTTTTCAGCACGACCTGGCACCTGCTCACAGTGCCAAAACCACTGGTAAATGGTTTACTGACCATGGTATTACTGTGCTCAATTGGCCTGCCAACTCTCCTGACCTGAACCCCATAGAGAATCTGTGGGATATTGGGAAGAGAAAGTTGAGAGACGCAAGACCCAACACTCTGGATGAGCTTAAGGCCGCTATCGAAGCATCCTGGGCCTCCATAACACCTCAGCAGTGCCACAGGCTGATTGCCTCCATGCCACGCCGCATTGAAGCAGTCATTTCTGCAAAAGGATTCCCGACCAAGTATTGAGTGCATAACTGAACTTAATTATTTGAAGGTTGACTTTTTTTGTATTAAAAACACTTTTCTTTTATTGGTCGGATGAAATATGCTAATTTTTTGAGATAGGAATTTTGGGTTTTCTTGAGCTGTATGCCAAAATCATCAATATTAAAACAAGAAAAGGCTTGAACTACTTCAGTTGTGTGTAATGAATCTAAAATATATGAAAGACTAATGTTTATCAGTACATTACAGAAAATAATGAACTTTATCACAATATGCTAATTTTTTTAGAAGGACCTGTACTAGATTCTGGAGATGGGGATTGATCCCGGGAGTTATTCTGAATATATATGGCAAACAGAAAGCAATTTTCTCCTAATATGGGGTATCTGACATCCACCTGATATGGGGTTTTGCTTTCTTCTGGATCAACACAGTCTTTTAACCTTAACGACTATGCAACTGTGATTGTGGGTGAAGGTACAACCGCCAAACAGATGTCTAGGTGGCATGGAATATATAGAATGGCCTGAAAAAACTGCTTTAGAGTCAAGTGGCACATCCTGATGCTGAAGAGGGATCACTTAGCTCAGAATATAACATGACCCGCACTGCATACTATTCCATATGACTGCTAAAGCCGTGGTCAGTGTAAACCCTGTCAGTCCTTTGGCCATTATAGCCTGATCTTTGCACATCAATTGAAAATAACATAAAACACAAACACAATTGTATAAAAATGTACAAATTTTAGGTAGAAGATGGCAAATGGTAATTATATTAAAAGAGACATGACAAATTCTTATCTTATTGCGTGTGGCTTTCATTGAAATCTGAGAAGGAAGTATTCAGTCTACAGAGCACATAAGTCCACAACCATAAATTTGACAAGACGCCAAGTTCTTTCATTTATAAATACGTAAGTAATAGTTCTAGTTTAATTTTCCAGATTTGGAAGAATTGCTACATTTTTACATCACGTATTTTTGCAATTTTTTCTATTTTTTATTCTATGAGCCCCAAAATGTCTATTTACTAAAGAAAACAAGGAAAAACTCCCCAAATAATGACTGTATTACAGTTTATTGTCCTGCTAGATTTTTGTCATGTTTTCTTCAACCTGTCTGGCTCCAAAGTCTCAGAAGTGTTTTCGAAGTTCCTTAGCTGGCTAGTCCTCTACACCCCCTGACGTGTCACTTGCGCACTGATTATGAGGTCTGATCCAAGATGGAACGTGCTTCCGGGTGTTTTTTTAATTCCTTGAAGTTCCCTCTTTAATTGTTAAGTCTAGATAATCCCTGAAACAAGGCCTGTTCTTCATCTGCCTCTGATGTTCAATGTTCAGATTTTGGTTGTGTGGTTATCATACCTCTGTTTTGCAGGTTTAAAAGCAGAAAGTTAATGCCCTTTAATTTCAGGGTGGCGGCATGTAAAGACTCATTCGGTAGACTGCAGTGACAATGGAGAGACGTCTGTATGTTCTCGGCTGCCTTCATCTGTCAGCTCTCCAAGCAGCAGGGCCCCACATGAAGTGCCTGTGGGAATCTGGCTGAAGGACAGGCACACTCCATCCTGGAACTTTTAACGGGGTTTTCCCGAGGTGTAAATTTAAATTGCACATAAAACAGTTCCTCTAACTGGATTTACAATGTCTACTTTATTTATAATGTTAAAGGGGTGAAAACAAACCTGGATGAAGAGCTTTGATGCACGAAACCATCACTTTATACCAGTCATATGGCAAGCAAAGAAACGTGGAACGGTGGCTACAAAGGACACAGAATGGTCTGCTCACAAAGAATATGAAAATGGATAGGCCATCAATATCAGATTGGCGGGATCTGATTCTCAGAAGCTCCAGTGCCGGAACGGCACAGCTCCATCCACTGTGTAATGACCGTGCCTTGTTACTGCAGCTCTCCTCCCATTCACGCTCTACCGTCCATAAAAAAATACTCCTGTGCATTAAAAATAAAAACAAGGGGTATTCTTCTGTAAATCTGTGGATATTCATCTTTATAGCAGAAGCTAAATCCTAGTTACCTCAAAAATAACATTGGAAAGGATATAATGAGAATATGATCTATAGCCGTTTTCCTGACTGTCACTACAAATCGAATATATGACCCTGATAAGCATGGACGTGTTGAAATGGCTGGTGGAATGCTTCTACTGAAATACTCCGCATAAATGACAGAGACATCTCAACTGCAGGATCAGAAGCATGAAGACACATCTGCCTGTCCCTCCCCAATCAATACCACAGAATGGAAGTCAGGCAGTAAACATGGCAGCAGAAGGAAATCAATGAGCCCTGGCAGATCGGATCCCTTTAACTTCCAGGGATCAGTAACTCTAAGAGAAATCAATCCTTAGGCTGCTAAGCAGCCCCAGAGATGCCTGGAGAGACACAGAAGATAGAAGCTCGGCCTGGTGGCACACGGAGAAGGAACAAACTTTGGCATCTTTAGCATAGAGTTAAACGGATTCTCCAGGACACTGATGGTCTACCCTTAGGAAAAGCCATCAATGTTCACATCAGTGGAAATCGGCACAATGAAGGGACCATGTTCCCTTTATGGTTTACACAGATATGATAGCTCGTCCATACATGCTGCTGAGCCTGGTACTGAACCTCAGTCCCATTCAACATGCATTGGACCCTCTGAACCTATGGAAACCACCTTTATATGTAAACTGGATTGTCTGATTTAGAAAATACATGTAAAAATATTCTATTCTAAACTGATAGCGGATAGTCCCTTAGGCTCCATTCACACGTCCGCAACGTGTTTTGCGGATTCACGGAGCCGCAATTCCGTGTCCGGGCAGCACATCGTGCTGCCCCATAGGAATGAATGGATCCACAATTCCGTTGCGCAAAATGCGGAACGAAATTGCGGACGTGTGAATGGAGCCTTATTCAGGACCCCCCTCTATAGTCAGAATGCACAATTGCTATAGAGATCCAACATATCTATGCACTGATTTCAATAAATACTGTGTGACATCATCTCTCCTGCGCTGGCGCTGTACGAAATCTGAGTGCGAATTTTAGCTAATCTCCATCATCAGGACACCCCGCTAACATGTTCATCTTCCCAGTTTACTTTCCAACACGACCTTTTATGACTCTTGATTTTGGAAGGATTACTGGCAATCATGGGATTCATGCTAGGTCCATGCAAGCAATCAATCGCAAAGAGTCTGTGAATTGTTTTCCAGTAGTCAGAATACTGGGAATGGGAATGCTGTTCCAGTAGTCAATGTGCTCCAACCAGTTATTGTAACAATAATTGTCAACTGAAACCATATTAACCAGAATAAAAATAAATACATTAATCAAATTACCCAAGCTTCTTAATAGCAAAGAACAGATTCCAGCATTATGAATGTGTTTCCTAATCATTAGGTGTGTCTGACGTTGTACCAGATCTGTATCACTAAAACCACCTAAAAAAGAAAGGTTTGTGAATCTGGGACAACATCTACTTGAATCTCTTCACTTTTCTCAAGGCAATTCCTATAAATTGTACCACTGGATGGGCGTGAGAACAAATGACACCATGTTCAGCCAGATAGTGCTGTGTAGATGGGAGGTGTAGAACATGGCCTCTGGCCAAAGCGGATTGACAGACCATCATCTCATGTGCATGGGGGGCTCCTGACAGGAGACGGCAGGGGAGGAAATGATCAGACTGTTGGATTTCAACATGCCAGATCTTTTTGTGATCCGTTTGACATAAGTCGCCCACCAGGGGTGTCTGGCAGCAGCTTTCTCCCCTCTACCATTCACAACACATGCATGCTTGGTCGCCAAGCATGTGTAAAGGGGGACTGTTTGTCCAACTGTCACCTCCTACATATATATAAGTGAGGAAAAAAGAAACCAAAGAGTAAGGATGATGGAAAAGAAGGTTTCAAAAGCGCCAAGGAGACTACTAGGTGGTGAAAAAAGAGAGGAAGGCGAATGACCGTTACTTGTAGTTACTTGATCTTGAGAAAGGGGGATATATACCCCGAAACGCGTTGAGCTATTAACCATTAAAGAACTCTCCACTTGGAACAATGATGTCATTCTTCTGGGACGTGGAGGCGAGTTCATACGATCATATCAAGCGATCTCGGTGGTGAGGGGAGGGTATAGGTGTCATATGCTTATCCTATACCTCCCTTCCTGGTGAAGTAAGTCCCCCATCTCCGCCTTATATTTATGCAAATATTTGTTACACTATTTTCCATTATTATAATATCACATTGTTTTAATACCATTCACTGCCAATTATAAATATCTACAACCACATAATTTAAGATTTTATACAAGATTTTCGTAATTCCACCACTCCCCTGGCGCCCCAGTGCTAATCCTCCCCCGACCACCATCAAAGCTACTTAGGGGAACCTCTAGCACAAACATTTTTTTCCTTTTTTTCCCTCAACTTACCTCCTACATATGGTTAACTTTAGACTATGGTGGTCATTTACAAAGCTGAAATACACCTAAACTGTTGCGCCGCTATGTGCGACTTCGCCCCGCTCACGCCAGGTTTTAAATGTGGGCATGATGTGGGTGGGGAGGGGGACGGGGCAGTAGGCCCGTCTCATTTATCATTTTCCTACGCCTGTTTTAGGAAAGCTGTCTTACATTTAAAACTGGCAGAGGATCCACCTAAGTTATGAAGAGGCCGGCACCTCTTCATAACTTCAGCGGATCCACCGCCAGCGCAGGGGCTTTATTAAGACCGGTATCTAAAAACGCTGGTCTTAATAAATGTCCCCCTATGTTCTTTAGTTCACTGACAAAGCAACAAGGTGAAGGTTGCTCTTTTATGAAAAGGATTAAGATAATACGTCCATCTTTGGATGATAAGTTTTTCACTCCCAACTGAAACTAACTTGGTGGTCTCACTCCCACTGATGATTGCTATAGGTAGCAGCTTGTTTTGGGGAATGGTGGAGGCTATAGCAGTTAGCTAGGCCACCCTGATCTGACTGTGACATGTCTTATTACTTGCTAAAGGTATTGGGACGCCCCTTTAAGAAGTCAAATGCATATGTTGTACAGTGAGCATGCAAATACAGAATGCATAGCACAAGAGTCTATTTTAAGAGTCAATGGGGCTAATTTGCTAACAGCCCCCTTTTTTGAGACCTTAACGCCCATGCAACACAATTTTGTTGTACACTGTATTTTCACGCCGCCCTCGACACTGGAGAGTAGCGGGGTTGGTGCGAGGGCGTGGCCGGGCAATCAGCCACAACAAATTCACTATCATTTGCGCCAGGAAATAACGCTCGACTCCGGACTGGTGCAGATTTTGCTCCATAAATTAGGCACAACCTCCAGCAGCGCAGGGGCTACACACCCCCCAGCAGCGCAAGGGCTATCAAAGACTGCAACGGACACCATTATATATGCTCAGGAAACCATTACTCTGTCCAATACTTTATATGTTTTCACATAAAGGTTGAAGTAGCAACTGTGCCCCTAATCTAAGGGGTATCTGAGTGTAAAAGGCCCCCTGCAACCTAAAAGTGCTTCGGTATACATGGTATTTGCACGTGATTACGTTGTATGGATTTTTATCCCTAAACTGTTATTTCACATATGGAGCATCACCATCATTGCTGGTTAGGTGGACGGTCCAAGCACAAAATATGCACTAGGATCCAAAAGCATTTAGCATAACATGTATATCTACAGGTCCATATAGACAGAAAAAAGCATGGTACTATTTTATATAAAGTGATCGTGGCTCTTTAAAAACATTTTTTTTTTTGACAAAGCAAAGCCTGACGAGAGCTAAAAAACCAAGACAAACCAAGAATGAATGACAACATTGTATCCAGTCTGATTGATGATTACCTGCCATAAAAAAAAATATATAAATAATAGCGACAATTCATCTGGAAGGAAAAAAAACTGAAATTTGATCTGTTGTGGCATGAAAATGTTTTTCATTGCATTTTTTCATCCTGATGTCATCGGCTTTATCTCGGCACTGGGAACGCCCATGCAGCAGGTATTTCTTGTACACAAATATAGCAAACATACACACAATTAAAAAACTGGATTGGTAAATATTTAAATTAGTTAAGGTTGGCATCTTTCTTCTGTATTTCAACATCACGTCTTCTCATTGGCTGCGTGTTGTGGTGTTTGTGCAGCGCTGGTCAGGTGTGCCTCTTGTTCCGAGCGTGGGTGTGTGTACTGTGCTCCCAGTATGTGTACTGTGCTCCTAGTGTGTGTACTGTGCTCCCAGTATGTGTACTGTGCTCCCAGTATGTGTACTGTGCTCCTAGTGTGTGTACTGTGCTCCCAGTATGTGTACTGTGCTCCCAGTATGTGTACTGTGCTCCCAGTATGTGTACTGTGCTCCTAGTGTGTGTACTGTGCTCCCAGTATGTGTACTGTGCTCCCAGTATGTGTACTGTGCTCCCAGTATGTGTACTGTGCTCCCAGTATGTGTACTGTGCTCCCAGTATGTGTACTGTGCTCCCAGTATGTGTACTGTGCTCCCAGTATGTGTACTGTGCTCCCAGTATGTGTACTGTGCTGCGGCACATATTGCTTTACAAATCGATCTATAACAAGAACTAATAACCAGTCTGTACTAATATATACTGTATATACCGTATATGCCACGTTTTCTACACCATTTCTATAGAAAAAATGTGTTAAAACATCTCTTCATGGGGTTGTAGCGGTGTACAAACTGCGCCACTACAGTCTGGGGCAATGTGTGGTATCACAGCTCAAGGCCACTTTACTAGTAGTACTAGTCATTATGTAGAAGATTCTGCGTAAGGGTGGCTATGCCCATACACATTACATAAATGTCGGACAAACCCACTTATTTTGACGGGACCGGATGACCATCTAACGGTGGTGTTGCGACTCCAAATAGATGGGTATGTTGGATTTCAACATGCCTATTTATTTTTTCTTAAAGGGAATCACTCGAGTCTTTCCCCCGTTCAAGCTGTTACCATAGACACATAGCTGAGGTCATCTGATTGACGTTGTTTTGCTTTTGTTGATCCAAGGCTACGTTCCCAAGTTATGCTACTTTTTCTTAATATGCAAATTAAGCCTTTGGTGCAATGAGGGTGTCGCCACTGCTCTTGTCGCACCCTTGCTCCACTCATTTCTGTGGTCAGACCCTCCCTGGCTGCTTTGATTCTTATATCCAAAAATTTGAGGTATGGAGACAGCAGGTCCTTCATGTGAAGTTTATTCCAGATGCAACGTTTCGGCAGTAAGCCTTTTTCAAGCATGCTGGAATAAACTTCACATGAAGGGCGCGCTGTCTCCATACCTAAAATTTTGTATATACGGATTTCCGGCATAAGGTTACATGCACACGACCGTTGTGTGTTTTGCGGTCCGCAAATTGCGGATCCGCAAAACAAAGATGGCGTTCGTGTGCGTTCCCCAATTTGCGGAACGGCACGGACAGCCATTAATATAACTGCCTATTGGACAAGAATAGGACAGGTTATATTTTTTTTTGCGCACCACGGAACGGAGCAACGGATGCGGCCCCATTGAAGTGAATGAGTTCTCATCCAAGCCGCAAAAACGGCGGCTCGGATGCGGACCAAAACAACGTTTGTGTGCACGAGGCCTAATAATAGAAGCTCACCACTTCCCTTGGAGACGCGCACCCACTGCATATTTCAAACAAGGGTGCTGTCTATTATTATTTTCTGGGCTGCTCTAAATGACAGGCAGTGACAATGCAATGCGGGAGGGGCTGGCCAAAGAAAGCAGCATAGCTTGGGTGCAACAAGAGCAATGGTGACACTCTCATTGTACCGAAGACCTAATTTGTATATTAAGAAAAAAGTATCACGGGAACACAGCCTCCGATCAACAAAAGAAAAACAGCATTTTAATCAGTTGAACCACAGCTATTTGTCTATGAAAACAGTTTGATAGACTTGAAACAAGTTTAGCAGTTCTGACCATGCTAAACTGCCGGCAGTATTGGGTAGAGGCTAAGAAGAGCGGGACAAAAGTACCCTTTGTTGAGCTTTTATCAGCAGGAGTGGGGTGAATATAAGTTTTATTCTGCCAGATTCTGCTCCTGCAAGTGTCCCCAGAGAGGTTTCGCTGCATTTACCTGCTTGCTGTGAGTGACAGCTGTAGCATCCAACCACAGGACCAGTACCGACGTCACTCAGAGCATTGAGGATGGGCAGAGAAGCAGCTCAATTCGGAGTGCAAACTCCACCCTGGGAACTTGCAGGAGCAGAGTCTGGCAGATTAAAAGCTCATATTCACAATGTTCCTGATAAGAAAGGCTCCATAAAAGATATTTATGTCCTGCTCTCTCCAGACCCTACCTAGCACTGTCAGCAGTTTAGCACGGTGAAAACTGACTCACTCCCTTAAGGCTGTACCAGTGATGTTAGCATGATGTGAACCCAAGAGTCGCCAGAATCATTTCTTTTGTAACCAACAACTACCTGGTTGATGCAGGTGGGGAAACAATGACCTAGAGGTCCGTAATACATTCTCTATATAAAGCGGCAGGCTGCAAGCTCTAGTGAATGAGGCCGCACTTTCCGAGCATTCATAGCATAAAGCCCAGACAATGTTGACACAATAAATGTTTACATGAATAAAGGATAAAACTAATAATGGGAGACAAAAGACAATGGCAGTCACCTATATGTATAGACCATGTGTGTCTGCGATGCTGAACTTTACCTTCTCCACAATGACTTTGTTCTGTGCCATGGTTTCTGTTCTAATAAGCTTGTAAAGCATTCCTAACAATATTTGTGGTATTATATTAACACTTTTACATGTGCTAACTCTCGCTATTGAATGATATATTCATTTTCACTCTAATTGTCTACTAAAACGCCTGGGCATAAAGGAAAATGTACGTTTTTCCAACAAGTGCTTTGCTTGGTAAAAGTGGAATAGAAAAAGATTAAAATGTCAGCCAAACACAAAGGTACAGGCACAAGAATACAGTTTTAAGAGAGTTGTGACAAGAGACAGACAGGGGGTGAGCTGGAACCCATCCAAAGGAACTGAAGAATCTGGGGCTATACTTAGACCGCGCCATTAACGGATTTATTTAATCAGCTACGCTGACAAAAAGGTGCAACACACGAGAGGGGAGAGTAATTCTCTTTGCATTGTGGTCACAATCTAATGAGAGGTCACTGCAAGAACAGAGGGCTCGCCAGAATCAATGACCAACAAGTAGAAAGGCGCGGATTAACTGTACGCTGTCAGGAGTGGACAAATATGGCTAATATGGCAAGCCAAAAGCCGTCGAATCAGGCGGTTTAGGGGAAAGTAAATCTGCCTTCCCATTATAGAAAGTGATCCAAATCAAGTTAGCTCCTGGTAATGAAAAGGGCAAGACACATCTACAAAAGATTTAAAAAGTCAGCGTGGCCTCTATGATAGCATGTATGCTTTTTTATTACCGCAATATGGTTATATCATTATAAAATCATTTAACACTGGTGGTCCTTGCCCACAGCCACGTAATTCTCACCTGCAGCTGGAGCAGAGCTGCCCCGTCCACTTGATGATAGTTGTGGCTGATTTTCTATGTAGCTAGGTCCCTGCAAAGGTCAGCTTTCTACATTCTGATCTCCCTTGCCCGACTTCTGCTTGTTAAGTGCATTTGACCCTTTGCTGTCTGACCCCCACCTGACTCTTGTATCGAGCATTTGCTGCCTGCCCTGACTTTTGGCCTGTTAACCAACTGTACAAATTCTGCCTTCCCTGACCGTGGCGTGTGCCTGACCTCGGTTTCGCCAGATCCCTTCATGCTCGGCATCGGTGTCTCTTGACTCTCATGGGTCAGCAATCACTGAACAGAGACTACTCCATGAGGTAGCAGTCTGGTAAATCCTCTGCAGTAGAGTCTAGATCCCTGCATAGGGCACAAAGGGTGAAGACCAGGGTCTGCCAGGACAATGCCATTAGGAGTAGCCCCAGGTCATATCTGTTCAGTGGCACAGTGGATCCACCAATGCAGTAGGGAGTTGCACAAGGCTGGTTATAGGGTGACATCCAAGCAACTTATGGTCTCTGTTCATCATGACGTCATCCAGAATGAACCATGAACGAGGTCTATAAAACTGTCCATAGGGGAATATTGGACTTCAATTTTAATTTATGGAAAAAACTGCAAATGAATGGATTCATCTTGTATCCTCAGAGGAATTATACAATCAACCTCCCCTGTTGGCAATAAAAAGCACTAACAAGTTTTTATACAGATTTCTCAAAAGACTGTATTTCACTAAGAAATTTGGATCTTTCCATAATATAGCAGTAGGTGAGATGCTGGGACCGATGACGTCATTATCACCCAGTCAATGAGGATTCTGAGGGCTGAAGACAAAGGTTGTAAAGTGGTTGATCATTTTGGGAAAATTCTGTTAGCTAGTTTGGCCAGTTTGTTAATTTACGTAGTCTTTGTATGCCGGCATTTTAAAGTTGGTATTCCAGCTGCAATACTTGAATGTCCCTTGGTCGAACTTAATTTAGTATATTATATGATCCTAAGGCTAGCTGCACACGGTGCAGACTTGTAGGCAGAAAATACGCATGAAAACAGCATAAAAAACATGATAAAAATGCACATATTTCCGCACTAGTTATTGTGGATTATGTGCGGTTTTTAGGAGGTTTTTGGTGTGAAGTCTATGGAGAAACCACGTTACATCAGCCATGGATCCATATAAACAACTTTCTACATGTACAAAATATGCAATGTGTACATGAGATTTGCCAAATCCCATTCGCTTTGCTGGTACCCTATTACATGGAGGATTTTCTGCATGCAAATCAGTGTGGAAAAAAACAAGTATAATCTGCATCGTATGCAGGCACCCTAATTTCACACGAGCGAGTTTTCTGTCCGGATGCATTGTGTGTAGCCAACACATAGCATCTAGACAGAATCCTGACCCATTCATTTCAATCCGGATACAATCCGTACGGAAAAAACACAATTGAACTCAATTGCAGCAAAAACTGATTGAACTTGTGTGCAAAACAATCGTTTTTTAACTTGAAAAGATCCTGGCAGAATCCGTATCGCTCATGTCGCTTCAGCAGAACCATGGGAGCTTTGAGGCTTCAAGCATTCCTGGAAACCCAGCTCGACCTCAGGGCTTATGCACACGACCATAAATATTTTGCGGTCCACAAAACACAGATCCACCAAAAATCCGGATGACTTCCCTGTGACATCCGTATTGCTTCCGTTTGTTTTGTGGATTCATTGTAACAACGCCTGTCCTTGTCCACAAAACGGACAAGAATAGGACATGTTCTATCTTTTTTGTGGAACAGCCATGCGGACATAGGGCTCGTGCACACAAACTCATTTTCTCTCTAGGTCCGTTTATTTGCGGACCGTATGCCGAACCATTAATTTCAACGGTTCCGCAAAAAAATAAAAACAGAAGTTACTCCATGTGCATTCCATTTCCGTATGTCCGTATTTCTGCTTCGCAAAAAAAATAGAACATGTCCTCCTATTGTCCGCATTATGGACAAGGATAGGAACGTTCTATTAGGGGCCAGCTCTTCCGTCCCGCAAAATACAAAATGCACATGGAGGTCATCCGTATTTTTTGCGGATCCGTTTTTTTGCAGACCGCAAAATACATACGGCCATGTGCATGAGCCCATACGGAAACGGAATGCACACCGTTTTTTGCGTACCCAGTAAAGTGAATGGTTTTGCATATGGGCCGCAAAAAAACGGAACGGACACGGAAACAAAATGCGTTTGTGTCCTTGAGCCCTGGGGCACATCTGATATATAACGATTACTATCTCTAATATGAAATATACTTTTAAAAAGTCAACGTGAGTGAGCGGTGTATTCTGAAGAGTGGCAGCAACTTTGATAAAATACACCAGACTCAGATCAAAATAGCCATAGGTGGTGGGGATCCTTGACAAAACACTATTTTTGTTCGGGGCAATGAAGCCAGAAAACTATCATGGCTGCCCTGCTAAATGTCCTCATTACATGTAGCATGCTCGACATATGGTGGGATGAGCACAACTCCCATCGTGGAGAGGGGAAGCTGCTGCGGGTAATCCAGCCTGTTTGTGGACTGCCCTTCCAGCTACCTATCTATTTTATTTAATACTTGGATGAGTTTCTGAGGTTCTTTGCCAAAAACAATCAACTCTGGGGAACTGAGGAACATAAAGTGAAAAGGGTGTGTTACCGCGCAGAGACCTGGTTTCTACGGAGACCGCCACCTTTTTTTTACCCAGGTGAAACCAAAAACTTGCAGGGCTGCTGGGAAATTCAACTTCAATAAGCTGCAATTGAGTTATTAATTAAACGCGCAGCCTTGTACCGACTCTCACAGCACACACCAGCTCGTCTTCACAGAAATACGGTCACTTGTTATTAACCCTTCCCGTGTTCACGTCTTAGGTCTACGCTAACACATAAGTAAAGAAAACAGAATCGACGCATAGGAAGCTTTCCAGCAGAAGGACATGGAATAAAGATGTTTCATTCTCTTTTTGCAGGAGGAGGTCCACTTGAAAACGACACTAACATTCATATAATAATAATAATAAGCGGAAAAATATGAAAGTGCATTAAATAACTAAATACTGCCGCTCGCCTGCCAGAAAAACGACACTGTTAATGAGGTTCTTAGCAAACGGAGAAAAACAACTGAGCGTGTGTAAAGCCGGCCATACCTTTCAAATTAATGATCGGCCGAGTTGTCCATGGGATCATACGTACGAACGTTCCCATCAGCTAAACTGCCCGACCACAGAGTCATTTTTTTGGCAAGTGATCGGCCGAATTCAGCCAATCATGCCATCAACATGGAGTTACGGCCGATGAACGGCCGAAGTTTTCCAGCATGGCGGATCGCAATTTTGGCAGTCGAGAGTCTGAAGTCGGACATCGCAAACGCTCGTTTTTGCTAGTTTTTTAAACGACAGTCGGCCGGCTTTAATCTTATGTGTATGGCCACCTTAACTCTACGCTTCCTACATTTATCTGGTATCTCCTCCCAAAATTGGAGATGGGGAAAAAGCAAGAGCGAAGTAAGTGCAGATGCTTTAGGCCCCGAAATGCGTGAGGCGAACGCATTGCGCCTGCACGGAATCTGGACCCATTCATTTCAATGGGTCTGTGTACATGAGCGTTGATTTTCCCGCATCACTTGTGCGTTGCGTGGAAATCACAGCATGTTCTATATTCTGCGATTTTCACACAACGCTGGCCCCATAGAAGTGAATGGGGCTATGTGAAAATCGCATCGCATCCACATTTTTGACGGATGGTTGCTAAGAAATGTCTATGTGAAAATTGCATCGCATCCACATTTTTGACGGATGGTTGCTAAGAAATGTTGTTTGTAAACATTCACTTTTTCATCACGTGCGTGCAAAACGCATTAAATCGCATTGCACCCGCGCAATAAAAACTGAACAACTGAACGCGATCGCAAACAAAACTGAATGGACTTGCTCGTGAAATCGTGCAGTTTTCACTAAACGCATCCGCAACGCATCCGGACCTAATCCGGACACACTCGTCTGCAAGGGGCCTTAAAGGGCATCTATTTTAATATATGCAAATTAGCCTCTAGGAGCAATGGGGGTGTTGCCATTACACCTAGAGGCTCTCTGCACTTTGATTGACAGGACCAGACAGTGATGACGTCTTACACTGACTGGTCCATTGTATTTATTTACACATCAGTGATTGTGTGGTACAGCACATTGCAGGATACTAACTTTGGGGTACTGTGATGTAATCATGTAATTCCAATAGAAATGTAAAGAATCACTGGTCTAGACAATGGTCTGCAAGCTACCATCATCAGCAGCACAATTCCCTCCGTGTCCTGATTGTTAGCGACAACGAAGGGTCATTTACCAAAAATTTTATGCCATGTTTTGGCGTAAAAATAGTTGTAAGACCCTTTTTGCAACTTTTTATACTCAAGTGCAACGATATTTTGTTACACAGGCGTTTTTACACTGACTGGAGTGACAGGGACTGGGCCGGTGCCGAGACTTTGGCCCTGACATATTTACCAAGTTTTATACCTGCAAACAGTCAGGGGCTAAAATAGTTTTCACGCCAGGCGTACAGATTGCGGTAGGTGCTTCGTAGCTGCACACTCTTCGTCATAAATTACGTGAATCCTCCGGCAGTGCAGAGGAGAAACAAAAAAGCCCAATGTATCAGTGCAGGGAAAATGTATCAGTCTGACATCTAGATGTTTAGCTCACCCCACACTGTCTACATAGAACTTAAAGGGGTTCTCCGGGAATTAAGAAAATGAAAATCTTAAATATTACCTTATTATAAATATATTCCCAAATACCTTTCATTATTTATTATGGCTCGTTTTGTCTGGGGAGCAATCATCAGGGGAAATAAAATGGCCGCTGTCCTATTAGTACACACAAAACCTGTCTTAATCACACAGGAGGACAAGTTAGTTCACAACACTGAGCTAAATAGCTGCCTCATCCTTCTCTGCTCTGCTTCTCAGAGATTGATGATTCTGAATAAGCTGATAAGATCTTTAGCGGAGTCTCTGCAGGAATGGAATCCATGAGGAGACATGAAATATGGAGTGCGGGGTGAGGGGAATGTGACTGATGAGCAGCAGGACTTGTGTGCAATCTCCATTACCAGAGCCTGTCCATTCTCTCTGTACTTCATGTCTCCTAATGAACTCCATTCCTACAGAGATTCAGCTGAAGATTATATTAAACTGTATTTAGGATCATAATCCCTGACAAGCAGAGCAGATAGGAGGATAAGGCAGATCTTTAGCTCAGTGTTGTGAAGTAACTTGTCCTCCTGTGTGATTAGGACAGGTTTTGTGTGTACTAATAGGACAATGGCCATTTTATTTCACCTGATGATTGCTCCCCAGACAAAATGAGCCGTTATAACTAATGAAAGGTATTTGGGAATATATTACAATAATTTTTTTTTTTTGTTTTTTCATTTTCTTAATTCCCGGAGAGCCCCTTCAAGTGCATCCACCCAATGAGCCACTACAAACATGAATTTGCACTGGCAGTTTCTTGTCACTTGCACTGGCAAGGTGAGGTCAAAACACCAGAAAAAAAATTGACAAAAGCTTCAGCATGCTGTATTTTTTTTAAAAAAACAGCAGAGACCCAAAAAACACTGACAGACAGCCCCCATACAATTAAAGGGGACCGTTTTTAACGTCCGTTTCCAGGAAAACATCAGTAAATAAAAGGTCCGTTAAAAGAAAGCAAAAAAGCTTGTGTCTCCTGCATTTTGTTGTATTTCCCATAGGCTTTCAGCATACATCTGGAGCGGCATTTTACTGCAAATAAAACAAAAAACAAAAAGCACCAAAAACCACACTAAAAATGCAAAAGCACACAAATACACCACTAGAAACCTATGTGTGAAGTCACTCAATCTG
The DNA here is from genome assembly GCF_905171765.1 of Bufo bufo. Taxonomy (NCBI): domain Eukaryota; kingdom Metazoa; phylum Chordata; class Amphibia; order Anura; family Bufonidae; genus Bufo; species Bufo bufo. The sequence goes on along the minus strand of NC_053389.1, from coordinate 151,350,735 downwards.
TGAAGTTAGGCTGGTGTTGGTTTTCAGTAGCTAGATCCAAACAAGAAAGTGTTAAAATTTTTCCCCATTTTCAAGATATATGCTTGTTGTCAGTGAATAGCCACAACGTCTATTAGCTCTTGTTACAGAAGGATTCAGAGTTTACATAAAACAGGATACGACACCTAAGATGATAAAGCCTTACATGACGCAGGCTCTCTTTGCAGTGAATTATGATACACCCATGCTTGGATTGAGTTTGAGTGATTTCTGTTGTTTTGTACTGTTAGATATATTTTCCACGGCTTAGCAGCCCTTGAACCGTTCACTCACCATAGTGTAAGTGCGCTGGGACGGCTGGTGCGTCAGCCATTTCTACAATCGACCTCTTAGTCTCATTAAAATATTTCCATTTTTTTTTTATTTAATGTTCTCCATAATTCATCTGTCCCAAAAGCTAATCAATACATCCCATAATGAAACCCTGAGCCATAGTTTATTATTGGCTGCAGGGAACAGGCCCAATAAGCAGCAGCCGGCAGCCTGACTTCACCAGTCCAGATCACACGTTCTGCATACATGTTCTCAGCCACGTGTCTATATGTTGTATACCTGACACCTGTAATAGTAAATGCTTAGATTCATGGATCAAAAGGAGTTCTAGCAAAAGAAGCCCAAGCTTTCACTGGCGACACTAGCACAAATCTAGCCATAGAATGGACTTTCCATCACCCATGGTAAGGATGCAGTTCTTCATAGCCCTGTATCCAAATACCCTATCCTAGGCAGAGAAGCCTGCTGGCAAACCCCCTGGCACCCAGGGCACATGCCCCATCATCCTGCTTTTGTACAATCGCTGCCTGAGTCGTGTAATGACCAATATCATACAACGGTGTGTGGGAGCTTCAATGGTCTTTCAACAGGAAAATCTGGAGATTACAAGAGTATCTGAGGCTCAGCAGCAATCACAGAATAGCAACTTCTAAAAAGAACCCCCCCCCCCCCCCCCAAGAAAAACCCCACTAAGGGCCATCTATCGTTCCTGATCGTTGCTTCGTGCTGATTACCCGCAAACAAGAAAAAATTGATAACGGGAGTGAATATGATGGTTCATCCCCATACTAAACATAACGAACATTGATCGACAATCCGAGCTCGTAACCGGGCAAAATATCTGCCCGTGTAAAAGGACCATAAATCCGGGTATTAACGCCACAAGCTTTAGCAACGCCATTAATCCTGACTGCTTCTAGGAATAATCGCTGTAAGTGACCAATAGTGATCATTTCTAATTGGCGATAATTGGCATTGCTATCATGTAAATTAATCCGACACATTAAAAATGACTGCTGTCAGGCGTGTTAATAGTGATCGCCGCGAACAAGCAAGAGTCTTGTCAAGTCCTCACCCAGGAACGACTCCTCTTAAAGTTAGAAAGGAACTGGATCCCAGTTTGGATCTTTGCAGAATCCATACATCTCCACTACTTCCTGTAAAGCCAGGTTGGAAGATTTCTCTCTTATTCTTTTAGGGACATATAAGTGGACAATTTTTTTAATCCACCGTTTGGAAACGCACTTTGCATTCCGTAGCGAGGGCTAATCTTCCCACTGTGCAGTGTCTTATGGACCAGAATTGATTAATAAACATAGGCAATGACGGCAACATGATAAATTAAGGTCTGACGCCTATATAGATCCTTCCCTTCCTTTTTACGAGAGGTTTTATATTTTAATAGCTTTGTAGATTTAGCTCTTTAACCCAAATGCACTGCCAGCAAAGCAGAGCTCTCAATGGGCTGACCTCATTCACTGAGAAGGTCTCCTGTGTGATGTGAGATTGTGTTTCATTGCCTCACCACACCACGCCACAACCAGTTATACTGACAAGTGGAACGCATGTATATTTATTGAGGAGCAGCAACTGGATTCTATTGACATCCTCTGGTTTAGCCATCTCGTCTGGGGGCAACACATGTAGGCCAGGGCACATCCATGGCCTCAGGCTTATTCACTACACACTCAAGCCACATGACTAAGGCATGGCTATTTAGGGTCCAGATTGGTCCTACTGTTTTCCACTGGTTCTCTTTCTTTCTTTCTTCATGTCCTGATATATTACAGAAAAACAACCTGTATGTGAAATACATACATATGCTGTACATCCCCACGGATAGGGCAGAATCAGCAGAAACCCCATCTTTCTGACTTCTATCAGTCTGCTGTTTGGATATTGATGAGACGATGGTTGTCAGGTGATAAAAGCTGCTAGGCCTGGCATTAGAAGCACCTTATTTCTGCAGGATGCTGGGTGTTGTGATCATTCAGGTCTATTCCGTACATACAGGGGCTCACTTAGTGACTGCTTCTATAGTACGTGACTACTGGACATCCAAGACCCCAAGAGCCAATAGACTGCTGGCATCCTATGTCCTTCATACAGAAGTCAATGCCTGGTCACCTTCCATCTAAATCATTATGAAACCTGATGAAGGGGAGTTTGTAATCCCCGAAACGCGTTGTTTCTATTAAACCAAGAATTACTCTTGCACCAAGATTGTCTTCTCCAGTGATTTTGCGCAAAGGCAGAAACCTTCTTTCTTCTTTTTTACCTTCCATCTAAAGTCTTGGACTGTCTGGTCCCACAATTCTACACCGCCTCGTCCATTTCTGGTGTAGACACAGACATGCACCAGTCTGATTTTGCACGGTAAACCTCATTTGCATTGTTTTCAGATCGCTCTGTACTCTGTATTCTGTCTGTTTGCTCACCTGTCCTAAAATAACGCATTTCTTCCCCCCCCCCCCCCCACTCTTTTTGGGGTCAGATTCGGCCGGCATATGTTTATTAACCAAACACCTTTGTTGTAATTGCGTTGGGCGTTTCCACAAATGACATCAGAAAAGAATGAAATTACACTGCAGAGCAGAGGAGAGAGAGGACACCGGCTTCAAGTTGTAGCTTTTAATTAGACGCTTATAGTAAACTTGGGAGATCTGACATGGGAGCATCCCTTAGAAGTGAGCTGCAGTGTAAACAGGATATTTAATGAATTCCACCTCTTTCTGACACAAAACTGGATCGACCAGATTAAGAACTTTCTTGTTTCCTCCTCGGCGTTCTTGGACTTGACTATAGAGTTTAACCCCTTTAGCGTCTTTTTCATTGAAATATAATATTGTTCAAGGAGAGAGCACAAGAGGAAAAATAAAAGGCATATAAAGATGGAAAATAGAAGGTAAAAGTATGTGAAGATAATACTACACAGAACAAAAACATTACAAAGCAGTGAAATGTGAACTACAGAACGTATGCATTTCTTGTGTTTATATGGAATAATGATGAGGCAGCCACTGATATCATTTTTTTTTTTTACAGAAACTGTTGTTTTTGTGGCAGTTTTTGGAGCCAAAACCAGTGGATTCAAAAGGTAGGGGAATATAAAGAAAGGACTTAAGCTGCATTTACATGCAGTGATTGAGCACACAATTATCGGAAAGGAAGCGTTCCTTCCCGATAATGGCCTTCTCGTTAGTGGGGGGTAAAGAGCTGCATTTACATGCATTGATCACTTCCACTGTACGGGGACGAGCGACGGCTACTGACATCGCTCGCCCCCTACAGAATCATTAGTTTTGGGCAGCAGATCACTGTTCCTACAGCACGATCTGCTGCCCAGAAACAATGATTTAGGTGTCTGCATGAAAGATCATTTCACTCGATGAACACGCGATTTGCTCGTTCATTGGGTGATCTGTGGCACCATGGGTTGAGTATCTGGTTAGATCGTTCATACGATCATTCGTTCCAGATAATCGTCCTGAGTATCGGGCCATGTAAACCCGTCTTTCTATTTTGCCTTCCTGTTGGATCTACTTCTGGCTATGGCTGAAAAACTACACCCAATAGTGCAATGGTATTTTCCCCAAAAACTATTTGTGAAACCTACTCAGCCCAATGTAGGGCCATAACGGGCGCCCACCGCCAATAAACCACGTTGATTTGCACTCATTTAAAGAGCCTTTACATTGGCCAATGAAAACTGCAGTTAACTTTATGGTAGCAGTAAACCCCCTATTTACAAAGGGAGAAGCGCTGCTGATGAGGGAGACTTGGGATACGACCATATGGCGTGGTCGTACCACAGTGGGCTCTAATTATAATGAGACCACACTGTTTAGTCGGTCTGCATTGTTACTGGCCGTGCGGTATTGCAGGTGCTGGTCAGCCATTAACAATGCAGATCCACTAAGCAGTGTGGACTCCGCTGTGGCCCATGGCATTACAACCGCGACATGACAGCGCAGTGTGGTTGTACCTTTATGTTGCCCACAGATAAGGTCAAATTACCTGACAAACAGGCATTTGCACGTTGTTGGCTGATTGCTGGCCTACAGTATTTTCAAGGGGCAACAATCAGGAATCAGCGCTCTTATGAACACTCAACTACCTTATCACTGACCACTGAAGTACAGAATACCCAAAGAAAGCGCCCATAATGGTCAAATAATGAGACAGTGCCCAACATCCCCAAGATGTTGGCCGTCACTAGACCTCAGCCCACATTGACGTCGATTACATTCCTCTCTAATGACAGCCGACCACCTGAGCACCTGACATTGAAGCATTTGTGAGAGGAGAATATAATAGCGTCACCACTGAGGTGACGTTCCTATAATAATAAAATTATAGTAGACCTGCAGTATAATTTGTGGAGAGATTAGAATTTTGTTTGTAGGTACATCCAATGTCTGATGACTTCTTTACATTTTCCAGTAAAAAATATTCAACAATCCATATGACTCTTTGATTCTACCTTGATTAGGACAGAAATATTTAGGTCACCAGTGTCGACTCACATCACAAACTGTGTATTGTTCACAATGGCCTAGACATTGCTTCCAATATATATTCTGTGGCACTTTCCGCGAGCTCTGAGCTGGCAATCAAATGTGTCATCAGTCCATGATATGGAGAAGAATCTTACTGATTAAGTACATCAAAGGTGAATAATAGCATAATGGAAATTGTGTCTTACCACTACTCTACGTTATAACAAGTCAGTGGAGACCCTAGACCAGTAGTGGTGAACCTATGGCACGGGTGCCAGAGGTGGCACTCAGAGCCCTCTCTGTGGGTACCTGCACCCTGGTAATAGTCTATGGTGTACCAGTATGCCTTAGACTTTTCCTGCCATTCATCAGCACAGGGCGCACTATGAACAGCACAGGCAGCGCATTGAATGTAGGCAGATTATTATAGCTAAATGATAAAGTACACGGAAGATAATACTATATTGGACTGTAGTACTCAGGTTAAATTGCCGTGTCGGCACTTTAGGATGAATAAGTGAGTTTTGGGTTGCAGTTTGGGCACTCAGTCTCCCAAAGGTTCACCATCACTGCCCTAGACGATGGAGAATCACTAAGATTCCTGGTTCCTTGCCTAGGTCCCCACACCAAATACACATTCTTTTGATTTGCTGCTGGCTCTGGGTAACAGGACATTTAGGATAACGATTGCTCCAAATAAAACCTACTAGTCCTTCTGTCCTACAAGGGCCACATGGCCAATCATTACATGACAAATGTACATAAATAAGACGTTTGATACCTATTTTTTTTATCTTCTTTTATTCTTGTTTTCTAAGAGGCATCTTTGCCACTGAATGATGTAATCTTAACATCCTCTGGGATTCAGAGACGGCAAACACATTTTGCAATGTAATGATAAGCTGTTCACAAGGTACTTGAGAAAATGGAGCATAATAGGAGGTTCGGATCAAAGTCTATGAGTAGAAACCGTCTCACTTTAGTAGCAGACGTGCACATCTTATTGGCATTTCAACAGTTAACTACTGCATCAAAAGGTTGAGATTTTTCTTGAAGGGGTTCTCCGACTTAACAAATGTCCCCCAAGGCAGCAATTGAGGTCATCTCCTTGGCTGAAGACTATCTATGACATACCCGTGTACCCTAGACACTGCTGCAGCCAATCACAGGCATCAGTGGTATAAAGCGTATGACCATTGAGGCCAGTGATTGGTTGCAAGATCACATGAAGGATACAGGGACATCATTACTCCAACCAAAGGCCACCAGGGTGACCAAAGTGGCGGCACTGGGAGCAGTAGGCAATCACAATTGCTTGTGGGAATTTTTTTGATAAGTCAGACAACCCCTATAAAACTGTTGTATGCACAGAGAATCTAGGGTTCTGTTGACAGTAGCATTTTGAAGATCCATTCTCTGAGCTTTTAGTCACCAAATCTAGTAAATATCAGTGTGAATGGAGCCTTAAAGGGGTTGTCCAAGTTATTTTCATATCAGATCAGCTGGTCGAAGAGAAGGCATGCGCAGTGCCAGCGCTGCCTTCTCTTCATTGTTTACCTGCTCGCCGTCGAAAGGGCAGCGGTGAGCAGGTGCAATTATAAGAAGCCGCCCCATTCACTTCTATGGGATGGCTCATTCCTGTACACTTGTATACACATGAATAGGAACGAGCCATCCCATTTAAGTGAATGGGACGGCTTCTTGTAATTACACCTGCTCACCGCTGCCCTTGCAACGGCGAGCAGGTAAACAATGAAGGGAAGGCTGCGCTGGCACGCCCCTTCTCTTCAACCAGCTGATCGGTGGGGTTGCCAGATGTCGGACCCCAACCAATCTGATATTGATGACCTATCCTAAGGACAAATAAAAATTACTTGGACAACTCCTTTAATTCTCTTTTACACAGCCCAATGACTGGATGACTGACCCAATCATTTTACCCATGTAAACATCCTGACGATTAGCTGACAAATGAGAAAAAATGCCGGCTGATAGGGTCCTTTAGGTGGGCATAGAAATGTTTGTTTTTCGTTAGTACATCGCCCCATGGCAGATGTGCTGCAGTCTATAATTTCAAAGAACGCCCACGCTAATGATTGTAAGTAGTGATAGAACGATTGTTCATGTGGACATTTGTTTCGGCCCGTGTAAAAAGATCTTGAACAAGCGGCGCGCAACTTGCCGACTTTTGATTACTTAACTTGTCCTCTGACAGAGGTATCTTTACTGTGAAAATGGAAAATGCTTTAAAAACATCTAAACAAGCCTAAGGGACCCATGTCACAAGACAGCCTATAAAATACTTTTAACAAATATTCCTGGCGCTATGTGACATCCCCCCCGGCATGACAGGGGAGCAATTTATCCTGCTCAAGGTCTAGAATAGCAGAGGCATAAATGAAATGTCCAACATCTTCAAATTTGCATTGTAAAACCATCCTTCAGTTTCCATGAAATAAATTTTACTATTTTATTAGTGCAAACAACATGGTAATAAAACTCTAATACAGATCCTTGTAGCAGAGGGATGAGCGAAAATTAACAAAGACCAAACAGTGTCGGCTATTACATTCAATTACCTTTTTGCTTAAGATTTACATTCTCATCTCATAATCTCCATACATTTTTTGCCCATTTCTTTCACTCACTGGAGACCTAAAGTACTCTTACTTAAACCTTCTACTGAATATAAAGCTTCGCCTGTCTGTGAAAATGAGACAAGTGCTGGGAACTTCATTATTTTGCAGAAAAATGTGGCAAAAGTCCAAATCCACGTGCTATTGACAGAGGAAGAAAATATAAAGCTTCATTCATGCCGCCGTATGAACGGATCGAACGCTTTGTATCAAAAATGAGATTTAAAAAGCAGCGAAGACTTTTTAAAAAAAATATCTCCACTGTCTGGTGGGATCCAATCTCAACCCAACTATCCCACCGTAGTATGCAAAATTCTGTAAAACTGATGAGCCGGTGCAATACACGAATGGAGTCACGTGGTCAACTCAGCGGGTATAATGAGTAGACTGACAATTTAACCAAGATGGATTGCTTTAGCAAATCTGCTAAGGCTACTTTCACACTGGCGTTTTGGTTTTCCGTTTGTGAGATCCGTTCAGGGCTCTCACAAGCGGTCCAAAACGGATCAGTTTTGCGCTAATGCATTCTGAATGGAAAAGGATCCGCTCAGAATGCATCAGTTTGCCTCTGTTCCGTCTCTATTCCGGTTTGGAGGCGGACACCAAAACTCTGCCTGCAGCGTTTTGGTGTCCGTCTGACGAAACTAAGCCAAACGGATCCGTTTTCTATGACGCAATCTGGCACAATAGAAAATGGATCCGTCCTCCATTGACTTTCAATGGTGTTCAAGACGGATCCGTCTTGGCTATGTTAAAGATAATACAAACGGATCTGTTCTGAACGCATGCAGACGGTTGTATTATCTGAACGGATCCGTCTGAGCAGATCTATGACGGATCCGCACCAAACGCGAGTGTGAAAGTAGCCTAATATTACAGGAGCACGTTGAGCAAAACTGACTTTGTACCATGTCTAGTGTGGGACATTAGGGGTGGAGCATGACAAAGGGATTTTTTCTTTGGCGCTGTGTCATGGCCCAACCCTCAGAATAGTGCAGTATCAGATTTGCCTAGAGTGTTCCTTGGTCATCATTACTATGTGTTTGCTACATGTATTTGGGCTCAGGCACATTTTACAAACTGTTGGTATTGTAACCACGGTTCTGAGATGATCAAGAAGCATATCAGATCACTACTAGTTGGTGTATCATTTGGTTTCCGCATTCTAAGCAGAAGGTCTATTCTAAAGCTGGCCGTACACATCAGACAAAAGTTGGCTGATGGTTGAACACCAGTAGTCAAAGACAGAGCCATACACGCTTCAGTCCATACAGCTATTCAAACTGCCCATACATGTTCAATGAACTCAGGCAATGGATAAAAGACCATCGGGGAACGTTCTTTCAAAGAAAGATCTTCAGTCCAACTATTGGCCAAAAACATCAAATGTGGCTTCTTTTCAAGCAATAGTGGTCTATCGTCTGTTGGCTAAAATGATTGTTCGCTGTTAAATTTCAACAGATGAACATTCATTTTAGTTGAAATCGTCCATTTTGAATAACTTTAGTCTAATGTGTATGACCAACTTATGGAGCAATGGATACAATAATTGCCCATAAATCTGAGGTTCATTCACCATTACAGTTCCATTCATTATCATATTAAAGGAGTTTTTTCATATGACTGCCAATCAGCTGCTGGGGGAAACTGTGGTGCTCGGGCAAGTGCTGCGGCCTCTTCTGTGCCCTGTATTGTCACATCTGTCATATGGTCTTTCTTTAACTCAGTCCCATTCAAGAGAACAGAACTGGGCTTCAATCCCACAGCTGCTATACCATGTATGGGGCTGGGCTTGGTATAACTATGAATACTGGCAGGGATGCTGGGAGTCAGACACCCACTATTCTGATTTTGATGGCCTATCCTGAATATAGGTCATCAATATTCAAGTAATGGAGAACCACTTTATGATTATACACATTTGATCAATTTTACATGAACTCTCTCCAAGCTGCCATAAGTGTGCAGATATGGCTAGCTTGTTCAAAACACAAAAAGGTTTTATTCACCTTTGCTCGATGGTTAATTAGTCTAAAGAGGTGAGAACTTCTCTACAAGACTCCTGTATTGATGAAGACCTGATACAACCCTAGTAATCAATATAATCGTTCACAAACTGGCAAGAAAATAACTGTGCCGAGCTTCATCTAAGTACATAAAAGACCATGTACATGGCACAGAAACAAACAAAAAGGGCAACAAAAGGCGAAACGTGAACTGATATTTACAAAAGATTTGTTTCTCCATTTGCGTTTGGTTAGGACCGATCCCCCATGAAAGGGTTTCTCTTTGTTTTACATTATATTTAAACAAAAGAAAGTTTGTCATAGTTTTGATATTTCTTGGGTTCTGTCCGAGTTCCACCTTGTTTTTTTTTTTGTTTTTTTTTTGTCTTATGTGCAGCTCCACCCTTGATAAATAATGTGAGCTGACTGGCAACGGCTGGGAAAGCAAAATACAGCAATCTCAGAATTTGTGACTGTGTTTTCTTTCGTTGGGCTGAAGTTTTAAGCAAAGGACAAAGAGTATTATTGAATTAACATAAGTCACTCTGTGACTCACACGGACAAATCGCCTCATGGTCAGGTTTAGGCATAAAAGATGTTCAAGCCGTGGGTGGCAGAAACACAAGGTCAGGAATGGATAAAGCCTCGTTTCTTAATATGTTGCTGACCCAATGTTAGGAGGTACATGTACCAGACAGGGCATTATGGACAGTGTTCCCCTGATCTTAAATAACCGTGTAATAAAAATTCACATATTCCTGCAATGTCAGCACATTATGGGTGAAAGTCTATTACAATAATACTATGGAGCCCAGCGGAGGTCCATCCTCTCCACAAAACATCACTACATTGCAAAACATGGGTAACAAATTCTCACCTTATTACTTGTGTACATGGACAGACACCAGGCCTTCCTGTCGTCAGGATAGTATGGTGGCAAGAAACAGCACCCTGGAGGACCCACTGTCCTGCTCTTGCTCCACCATGTACAGTAACCTCAACAGATGACTGCAATTGGAACAAGAGTAGAAGATATGGGGTCATTTATCAAACTGGTGTAAAGTAGAACTGGCTTAGTTGCCCAACCAATCATTTTCCAAAGGAGCTGTCCAAAATGAAAGGTGGAATCTGATTGGTAGCTATCACCCATTTGATAAATGACCCCAATAGTGCCTTATCATGATTATTTTTAGGGGTGTACAGTGTGAATAAACTGAGATTTATTACAAAGCAGATCTAATCTATACTGTAGTAAACCAGGATTTTTTGTACTTTTTTGTACTTCAGTTCTATCAGATTTAGAAATACAAGAGAAAGGGTAAATATGAAGAACACTGAAACTAGGGGGGATCATTAAGATAATAAGAAAGTCATTTACACTGGCTAAATGTAATTTCAGTTGCAGCTTTAAAGGGGTTATCCAAGACCTATAAGGCCCCCCTATATGCCCAGGCTCCTCACACAGATAGTACTTACCTTGCTCCCCGGCACCCCCATTGCTTCCGATGCTGGTACGGCCATCGCTGCTTCTCCCCGTCACGCAGATGAAAACATCCAGGGGGGTGTTTGGATGGGCAGGCAGCCAATAGCGGGCAGCGATGGGAACGAGCCTCCTAGTGTCACCCGCGACAGGGAGCAGGTCAAGGGGAGCGAGGTAAGTACTATCTATGTGAGGGGCCCGGGCATTGGGGGAGCATTAGAGGCCTTGGATAACCCTTTTAAATCATATAGGATAATTTTGCCGTGATCAGTGTCTATGCGTTAGGTTTGCACTGTGAGTAAGCAGCTTGTGTTATCGCAATGATAGAGCCCAAAAGGGGTTTTCACACGAGCGGATCCTGTGCAGGTAATCCGCTGCGTGAAAGAGTGCCAAGCCCCGTCCCGGACAGCAGAGACACGGTGCATTAACATGATTGATAATGCTCTGTTCCTCTCTGTGACCTTTTTACTACAAAATCACAGTGAGATAAAGTTGTCACCGCGATTTTGTAGTAAAAAGATCACAGAGAGGCACGGAGCATTATCAATCATGTTAATGCTCTGTGTCTCTGCTGTCCGGAGCTGGGCTTGGCACTCTTTCACGCAGCGGATTACCCACACGGCATCCGCTCATGTGAAAGAGCCCTAATTCTTCCTGTATAGACTCTCACAATAAAAAAAATCAGCTCTTAGTCACTGAATTCAGTCCCAGTGCAACAGGTGTATAAAATCCAGCACCTAGCCATGCAGTCGGTCTTTAAAGGGAACCTGTCACCTGGATTTTGGGTATAGAGCTGAGGACATGGGTTGCTAGATGGCCGCTAGCACATCCGCAATACCCAGTCCCCATAGCTCTGTGTGCTTTTATTGTGTAAAAAAAACTATTTGATACATATGCAAATTAACCTGAGAGGAGTCATGTCCCTGACTCATCTCACGTACAGGACTCATCTCAGGTTAATTTGCATATGTATCAAATCGTTTTTTTTACACAATAAAAGCACACAGAGCTATGGGGACTGGGTATTGCGGATGTGCTAGCGGCCATCTAGCAACCCATGTCCTCAGCTCTATACACAAAATCCCGGTGACAGGTTCCCCTTAAAAGCATTTGTGAAAAAATGGGTCATTCTAAAGAGCTCAATTAATTCCAGTGTGGTCCTGTAATAGGATGCCATTGCTGCAACAAGTCAGTTCATGAAACTTCTCCCCTCCTATATATACCACCATCAACTGGGAGTGGTGTTATTGCAAAGTGGAAGTTTTTAGGAACCACATCCGCTCAGCCACAAAGTGGAGGACATGTAAAGTTATAGAGCGGGGTCGCCAGGGGCTGAGGCGCATAGAGTGCATAAAAGTCACCAACGCTCTGCTGACTCCATAACTGCTGGTATTAATGTCAGTACAAAAACTGTGCTGTGCCGGGAGCTTCATGGCATGTATATGACTATTTTGGATGTTATGCACTCCCACTCTGGTCACTTCTTCATAGAATTTACTTTATGACCCTGTATACTCATGTTCCATAGTAACATAGTACATAAGGCCGAAAAAAGACATTTGTCCATCCAGTTCGGCCTGTTATCCTGTAAGTTGATCCAGAGGAAGGCAAAAAAAAACCCTGTGAGATAGAAGCCAATTTTCCCCACTTTAGGGGAATAAAAAATTCCTTCCCGACTCCAATCAGGCAATCAGAATATCTCCCTGGATCAACGACGCCTCTCTAGTAGCTATAGCCTGTAATATTATTACGCTCCAGAAATACATCCAGGCCCCTCTTGAATTCCATCCTAGTTAACAGGGAAAGACAAAGAGATTTATCATAGACCAGCATTTTATAACGGTCTATGATATCCCCAGAGGAACGTGTCTAATCTATGACTAGGCGCGGGCCTCGTCATATATAAGGCCTATCCTCTGGCAATCCATGCACCTAAAAAAAATCTAAAGCAGCTCAGACCTGCGGTAGACTTCTGTCTTCATTTACACCATAAAAATGGCATAAATGAAGATGACTGTGCTGGGTCCTCTGGCCCCACCACACACCCTTTTAAGAAAGTGTCGAGGGCGGCATAGAAACACCACCCACAACAAAATAAGTGGTGTTTAAAAAGTCACAGACATGGGGTTTGCACCTTTTTAGGCCAGAAAAGTGGCGGGGGAAAAAATGATAAATTTCCCTCATCGGTTTTAGGTAAACAGGTTTACATGATCATTCTTGGTCAATAAAACCTACAATACTGTGACCCTCTTGAGAACAATATATTTCGTCCACAGTCAAGAGGATGGAATTACATACTCTGGCCAAATAAATCAAGAAATGCCGTTTATGAGGTCATCTTCATGAGACCTTGGATGGATGGCTTCAGCCACTGAATTTGCTAGTTACACCTAATACAAATGAGCTAAAACAAGTTCAGACACAAACTTTTGGCTCATTTTTGCCCAGGAATTCATCACACTTAATTTCACTGAATAAAAATTTGAGAAATTTTCAGGTGGCTTGTCTACTGGGTCATGAGCTCCTGTGTCCCAACTACTCCCTGCTGCTCGGCTATACCATATGCTATTTATTGTGAAGGACACATCACACATGATTAATGGACGATCATATAATAATAATGGTATGCTACTGAGTGGTGGTCAAGTAAGATTTAGTGATGCCATTAAAGCATTAATGCACACAAAGGGGAGAAGTACAGAATGGCATTAGTAATGCTGTACCAGGCTGGATTCTGACGACTCGTCACAACACCGAGGAACATAAAAGAAACCTGCAAATGAGAGGTAGTATCTTATTGTATTTTCAGGTAAGAAACGGCTTCACACCTAGAGCTTCTCACTCTTCTGCACCGATAAGCTCATACCGTGGTTTATCAAGGGACGACACCTCCTTGATTGTTTTAATTCACTTAGCAGAGGAAGATGACATGAAGCTTGAAAGGACATCCAAGGAAAATCACACAAGAGCAGATGCTTGCTTGATGTTTGTACACACACCTACTCTGGCTCGTGCAGACATGACCTCACATGATCTCCTAATGCCTCACCTTCTCAGTTTCAGTACCATGGCCTAGACACTGGTTCAAAGAGTCCGTGCCTGCTCCTGTCTCATTCCTGTGCATGGCTGGGACAACAAGTGCATGGATCCATCAGGTTCTGCGCCCTGCATAAGAGCGATCGGGCTATCCTTGCACATGGTGTTTCGGAAGTGCTGCATAGACTCTGAGCTATGAAGCCTGAGCAGAGGTAGAAAGGGAACAATTTCAAGTGCCCGGAGATTACAAAATCCCTGCTGCAAAAGTCAGGTGGCCCTAAGTAAAAACGGAGACGTCCACGCAATGAAAACCCAAGTCCCTCTGTCAATCACATGGCGGCTTTCATTTGATACACTTTGTCACTGACAGAACAGCTGTTGAAAGTTATTCAAGTGAGAATATTCTACAAGATTAAACCTTATGGAAACTCAGCTCCAAATAATAAGCAGTCACACCGAGCCTGCTCACAGAAATGCAGTCACCAAAGTAAAATCTGTAGCATCGTTCAAGTGTTTGTATCTGACACCGAGGGAACATACTGTCATTCTGACTCCTTCCCTGTTTACATACAAATCAATAAAACTGATGTCGATTTTAAAGGTTCCATCTTTCCAAAATGTATAACAGCCCCATCCGACACATGGAAAAATCCTGAGGAACCACAGCCTTTTATCTGGGGTTGTCCGGCAGTGTGTCCTTACATCCAGCCAGTGCTAGATCTAACACAGAGGAACTGCCCCGGTCAGACACAGAGTAAGCTATACATACACCATATAGATTAGTTACTCCAATACTTCTTTTTAATGAATACCAAATGAATAGCAGACTGATTCCAAGATCTTGAGTGGCTTTATCTCATAAAATGGAAAATGGTACAGCGATCAGTGGATTGTGGCAAGGTCATCTTCTCTAACTCCCAGATCAGCTACTACTGGAGGGGGAAAGCCGGGTCTGGGCAAGGAAATGTAGCATTACATGGAGTAAGGCCTCATGCACACGACCGTGTCCAGATTGCAGTCCACCAACCATGGATCTGCAATCCATACTTTTCTCACCCCCACTACGTGAGCAATAAGGACCAGAATAGGACATGCTGTGTAATTTGAGCAACGGACACAAGGATGAACCATAATAACAAATAGGTCCGTGTTGCATTCGCAAAAAATGTGCATTGGACAAGGACACAAAATGCGGTGGTGTGTATGTGGCCTAAGGGCTGTTCTTACACTAGATTTCTGTTCTAGTTTATGGAAGGAGGTCTCGCACATCGTATGATGAGAGTTGTCTTCATGAGACAACTCCTGTAACATTTAATGTAGCCTAACTACATTATTCTTAGGGCCCCTTTATACAGGGCGCTGATCGGGAGCCAAAAATTCTCATTCCTGACTCCCAAAAACTCTCATTAATTGCCTGGTGTGGGCACGCTGGCAATCAGCAAAAATGCTTTGCTGGCAAGACACTGAGCTGCTGGCAATATACAAACTGAACGGGGGATGAATGATTGTAGCAACGATCGTTTGTCAACTGTACGGTGCGCAAAAACGAGTGTCGATGAACTTGTATAACTTGCACTTGTTCAGGGCTGATACTGTGTAAGAGGATCTTACACAAAGGGTACATGGCAGCATTAGGTTGGACTCCGCACTCCAGATGTGGTGAGCACAGCCAAGCAAGTGTACATCTTGGGAGTTGTAGTTTTACCACAGCTGGAGTGCCGGAGGTTAGCCATCACAGGGCTAGGTTCATGTTTCTATTATCCACTTAGCAGACCCATTTAACAGATACTCAGAAATGGATGCAAAATGGACACCAACTGACGGGCATCCACATTACATAGACTTCATTTTTAAAAATAAAACATATCCGTCACTGTCTGTGTGTTTTTTGACGGAAACAAAATAGTGGTTGACTGCTTTTGTGTCTGCTAAAAAAACAAAGAGTGATGGATTTTTTTTTACACTAAAGTCTATGTAAGGGTCCATTCACACGTCCGTGAATGTTGCGGAACGGGTGCGGACCCATTCATTCCCTATGGGGCAGGAATGGTGCATTTCCAGAGCGCAGCCCCGATCTTCCGATCCGCGGCTCCCGAAAAAAATAGAACATGTTCTATTCTTGACCGCAATTGCGGACAAGAATAGGCAGTTCTATGGGGGTGCCGGCCGGGTGCAATTTGCGGATCCTCAATACACTACGGACATGTGAATAGACCCTAAAAGAGATGCAAATAGATGCCCTTCAGTTGGCATCCGTTTTCTGGCTATATGTTAAACATCACGAGAACGTAGTGTAACAAGTAACTTTCCTTAGAGTTTGCACATTCTGACAGTCAATGACCACAGGCATTAACTACTGTCAGCTTAAAGAGAATCTGTCGCCAGTTTTACGGTGTCCTAACTAAGGGCAACATAAACTAGTGACAGATCCCGTCAGCAAAATGCTGGGTCACTTTCTTTAATCAACGCCATTTTGCTAAAATCGTGCATAGAACAGCTCCAGTGCATAATGATGAGCCCTGATGTTCTCTCTTCCCAAGGCTACATGCACACGAACATATTTTGTTTCCGTGTCCGTTCCATTTTTTTGTGTGGATAGGATGTAGACCCATTCATTTCAATGGGTCAGCAAAAAATGTCTGCATCAGTATGTCCGTTCCGTAGCCCCGCAAAAAAAATGGAACATGTCCTATTCTTGTCCGTTTTAGGCACTGTTACAATGGATCCGCAAAAAAAAAAACGGATGGCATACGGATGTCATCCGTTTTTTATTTTTTTGCGGATCCGCAATTTGCAGACCGCAAAACACATACGGTCGTGTGCATGTAGCCCAATGCTGCTAACTCAGTTGGAAAAATACTGTCAATCAGTGGCAGGGGGCGGAGGACGCCAGGAGCTCATGAACATCAGGACTCATCTGCCTGCGCTGGCGCTGTTAGAACCGAGCAGCTTAAAACCGGTGACAGTTTCCCTTTAAGACGCTGCTAAACATGGCTGAATTCAGTGATATTGCAGCACAGTAACCAGAGCATTATTTGGAAGATGACGCACACTAAATTATAATCACCGTATTATCTGTGTCATTTCTGTTTGGGCTGTCACTGTTTCCTCCTTATTTTATTGTTCTTTCTAAACTTTACTGCTAAAGTCCACAAGATATTTAGCAACCTGAGAAACCAGAGCCAGAGCCCCAAGTTACATAAATGCCATTTCTTAGCACCTAATTTTACTAAAAGTCAGGCAAGCTGATCTGGAGGATAACGTCTTCCCCAGGCCTCTGATCTGCGGATGTAATCTTAGCTCCCCTTGGATGTAACTGGATCTGGACCCTGAGCCCTCGCTATCTTATATAAACGTGGTCTCTTAGCACCTAATCTTAGTAAAAGTCAGCCAGGCCGCCGCTCACCGCCATGTCTGCTTGTTGATTACAATTGGTTTTAAGAACTCAAAGAATTGCTAAATCCTCATGCAACTTGAAACTTAAAGTTTTAAAGGGACACTGCGCCTTAATTCTAAAGTATTTACATTTTCCGTGTAATCTAGTGTATTTGTGCTGAAAACTGCTCGGATCATCGCATTATAGTGAATGGGGATCTGGCGGTCAATCCAGCAATGCTGAATTCGGTGAAATCCGCAAAGATGCTCTCTGCCAGAAAAGGCGGCCAGATCCGTTGCCGCATATGCGACCGTACCCTAAACTGCTAATTACTGAAGTGCTGCAGATTTAAATCTGCACTGCATGTTAATTTGTTGGCAGCTTTTTCACAAAGCGTGTGGATCAGATAGATCGAAATCGCATCCTCTTTGCTGCAACTCTAACACACTGTGAATTTTCTACCTGTGAATCCAGAAGTAAAATTTGCAGCGTATTCGCCATGTCTCACTTCCGCAAATGGCATTTATCATGTACAGAAAGTTCATACAAGCCACTTACTAATGTATTTTGATGGTCCATATTGCTTCCTTTGCTGGCTGGATTCATTTTTTACCATCATATTATACACTTGTTTCCAGGGGTTACGACCACCCTGCAATCCATCAGCAGTGGTCGTGCTTACACACTATAGGAAAAAGGCAATAGCCTATGTGAGCTCCCACGTCCTGGCCACTAAAAAGGCCAGGACCTTTTCCTATAATGTGCAAGCACGACCACTCAGCCGAGAGTGCAGTATAGTTAATAGTGAATTAACGGAATAGCTGAATTCCTATGAATAATGGTTCTGTCTACACAATGTGTATTTATGTAAAGGTCCAAACAAGTTTACTCTGAAATCAACCTACAGTCCCATCAAGCGCTGTTCTGTCCGGCCTCCAAACTTTCTACTGAAGCTCTGCTTCTTCAGCTCTGCTTCTGGGAATATGCACAAGCCCCCCATAGGCTGTGCATGAAGGCCGATTTTAAATACAGCAAGACCAGGATGCTCATAAACTGCAAGCAACAACTGTGTCATATAAGCCTGAATAAGGGAGAATCATAGGGATCTGCTCGAGACTACGGCTAAACTGACTAGAGCTGCTCATACACATCAGATGTACATGGGACGAATTTGGCCAAAATATAACGTGTATGGGGCCTCCCAACAGTGGACGTCCGAGGAAAGAAAGAATGGGTTGTCGTTTCAGCCACCGATCCTATTGTTCCCAGTAGATAAGCCCCCGCCAAAGCCTTAGGCCAAGTTCACACATCAGTTATTTGGTCAGTTATTTCCATCAGTTATTGTGAAGTCAAAAACACAGAACAGGTGCAGATTTTTCCGTTATACCTCATCTATAATGTAGGCTTCACTAATGGTTTTGACTCTCAATAAGGGCTCATGCACATGAACGTGTGCCGGCTGGGGCGGTGCGGTCCGCAGTCACAGGCACCAACCGTAGGGCCGCCGCATGCGGACGCAGACCCATTCACTTGAATGGCGTCTGCGATCCGCTTCCAACGGATGCTGCACTACTTTTTTGCGGTGCAAAGGCACATACAGAAACCCCACGGAAGCATTCCGTGGTGCTTCTGTGGTGTTCCGTACCTCTGCTCCGCACTGACCTTCCGGATTGTGGACCCATTCAAGTGAATGGGTCTGCATCCGTGATGCGGGATGCATGCGGCCAGTGCCCGTGTATTGCAGACCCTCTGTTTGCGGGCCGCAATACGGCCACGGCCGGCACACGGTCATGTGAATGACCCCTAACTGATGGAAATAACGAAACAAATAACTGTAGTATGCCACACTCACTATTAACACATGCAGACTCAGTCAAACCAAGTGTGCATGGGGGAGTCAAGAGAGGTAGATGTTGGCGGAGTGAGTACTCGCTCGAACGCTATGCAATGTGTATGGCCAGTCTAAGCTAAAATGTGGATAGCAACTTACTCCTTATGAGGGAAAAAAGTACTAAACTTTTTCCATAGATCCTATAAAGTAAACTACCGTTAAAACAGTACTTCTCTTATAAAAAAAATGCAGATGTTAACAGACTGGAAACATAATAGGTATTTACACCAGCAAGATGATATACCCAAGTACTTAGGGGTTGGTTTATAAAAGTCTATGAAAAAAAATAAAAATCCTGCAAGCATTACATGACAGAGGCAGGATGGAGCCAGATGTGAGCGGATGCTACTGCCGCCACTGTTTAAATATCCCTTCTAGTCCTTTATATTTCTCCAAAAAGGGAAGCGGGGGAAAAAGTGTCATTCTAATTAGATAAATCCTTTAAGCGCGTGGCCTGCAGTTCGTCATGGAAATTAACCTCCCTGAAGATCACACTAACTGAAATAAGAAACGCAGTGTTTTGGCATACTGCAGCGAAATTAGAGAGCCGGGACAGCGTTTAATACACACTTTCATAAACTTACCACATTTCATCTTTCTGAAGCCCTGAATACACGTCCCTTCTGAGAGTCCCCAATCCAGCCCTACTGACAGAAGCCCCCGACTCTGAAGGAGGGGGGCGCCATCCACTTTGAACCAGCTGCTGAAGAGGATCAGGGAACGTAGAACATTTTTTTTGAGTAAAAGCATCTGCTCGGCCAATCTATGAAATGGCTCTCTCATGAATATTGCTATGAAATTAGTGCCGTGTGACGCGCTTCCCTGAAGAGGGGCCTACGCGATTCCCATCCACTTGTGATAATTTCATTAGGAAAACTAGCTGCTACATTAAATGCACAATGCAAATTTCTAGATGACAGCTCTGCCTCCTGAAAGTACCCAAAATGGGCGCGCAATGTATCATCGGCACAGGGGTGAAGTGTTAGCAATGTTCTGACATCGCTATTCCGATGTCCAACCACATCGAGGTCTCTGAGCAGAGAGGAAACACATTGGGGCAGATTTAATAAACCTGTAGAAGGCGTTAGAGCGGCTGCGCAAACCCTTACAGGGGCTCAGGCTGGATGATAATGGGGGGTGGGGATAGACACTTTTCTCAGAGACAGAGTTTTACTCCCGAACTGTGGGGCAATTTTGGCACAAAACAGTGCATCTTATGCCCAGCCCACTTTCACCTGAGGCCACACCCCCTCATCACTAAGCCACACCCCTTTTCAAGTAAGTCAAGAAACTGGAGAAACCTTACTTTTTAGACAGATTCTAGTCGCAGACACATTAGTATTTCTGGGTCACTAATTTCAACAACCCAAGAATCCATCCAATATGAAGCGGTCACATAATATTAAAGAGACAGACGATGGGGTTATATATGTCTGCTTCTAGATACGTCCATGTTTAGCAACAAGCTGAAGAGGACAAATATTATATAAAACTTTGTCCACACTTGTATTTAATGCCTTCCATCAGGGCTCTGGTATCTTCGATAGTAGGAATAGCGTCCACACCATTATTCTTGCTGTCAACCCCAGTGGTCCCTACCCATTATAGGGGTACTGCTAACATGCATATTAGCTCTGCCTGTTCCCCATTTCTCTCTTCTCCCTGATCCACCAATAACATCCTGACATGACAGCATGTGACTGCTGCAGCCAACCACTGGTCACTGCAGCCAAGTATTGAAGATGGGGGGGAGGGTGAATCTGTGATGTCAGTGTTTATTTATTATATTTTTTTTTACATATTTAAAGGGGTTTTCCGAGATTTTGATACTGATGACCTATCCTCGGCGCTGTGCTTGGTGAGCACAGAGAAGGCTGCAGCACTCACAGGAGCACCGATGCCTTCTCAAACATCTGGTCGTCAGGGGTCCCCACCGATCAGATACTGATGACCTATCCTGAGGATAGTTCATCAGCATCAATATCTCAGAAAACCCCTTTAAACAGCAACGGCAGTTTTGAATATCATTTCTTTCGGCTGGGGAATCCCTTTTAGAAAAGAGTATTGTACTGCTATTCTGATGTAATGAGCCTGCAGTCTTTTTTTTAAGTGTCGCATCCGAATGCCTGAAATTCCCCTTCACACCCCCTTCCACTCCAGCGCCGATGCTCTAGTGGCCCCTCTCAGTCTTTGCATATTTTCCTTGGGCAATAACTGTACATGTTGTACATCAAAGTGACTGCCACAGCCAATCACTGGAGGTCATGCTACCATGTGTCCACTGATTGGCTGCAGGAGTCATGTGGACGTACTGCCCACATGACTGCCCGTCATCATACTGGCGCAGGCCACCAGAGCATTAGCTCTTGATAGGCAGGGGATACAACAGGTGAGTAATGGCTTGGTTTCTTTGACATTTCATGCTATCAGATAAATTGAATAAATCCTTGGACAGCCCCTATGGGATTTATCAGAATCAGTCCAAAAAAAGGATCTGGTATACCGTAGTGGTCATGAACCAGAAGCCATAGCATTCTAGCAGTTTTAGAAGTCTCCCCACCACCCTCTGAATATCTGTTTTAGGTTTTAGGTATTATTTCAGTTTAATACCAAACTTAGCTTGTTCTAGTCGAGTCGGGCCTGCTTTCTATATGTACAGTATAATGGACTTTTATTACCAACAGAGATAGATGGAAATGTAGCAATTACATTATACACACTTGAGTGTGATCTCGTAGTTTTGCTGTATCATTTCACAGGAGCCTTGTACAAATATCATTTGTGCCACTGTGGTCTTCAGTAGACCTCCATTGTCCTTCTCACACTGTACGCTGAACATTACCCCCAACTTCACTAACAAAACCTCACAAGTGGACAAGCCACTGCCGGAGACCTAGAGACTCCCTGAAGATCAGAACAAACAACGAACAGTTACCGAACCATGGAGATAAAAAAACCTGGCCACCCCTGGCTGCAGTGGCCAGCAGGATGGGTTGAGGTGGGATGTGGTCAGGGCCAGGGATTCCTTTACTAAAGATAGCTTAGATAGTGGATGTGGAACCTGCATCTATCAGATATTTATGGCATAGCCTAGGTCTCATCTTATCCACCACCACAGGACATGCGCTCATAGAGCAGCGGGTCCCACAGGGCACATCTGCAAGCCAGCTTCCTTAACTGTTTTGCATGCCTATAACGTTTTAAAGAATTCTGCTTTGGGCATCCCGAAGACAACTACAACCAGTCCGAGCGTGGCATTTACCTGCAGAGACAAGTCTAAGGAGAATAAAGACCACTGCAGAAAAAACCTTGGTGTAGATAAACTCTTTTCATAGACACGTTAAATACTGCCGCACAGGGCCCAACTTTTATTTTATGAAAGAAATGGAAGCTGAAAGAGCAGCAAAGCAGGCTTACAAAAAATGAAGATTATTAGTTGAAAGGGAAAATCCTTGAAGGGATCTGATCTAAAGGACATTTGGGGGAACCAGGATTTGGGACTGAGCTGCAAGTAGAGCCAGCACAGTGAGAGAACAAAGACGTGAGCAGGAATTACACCATACAGGAATTTGTTTGGGGACCAGGTCTTGTAACCAGGAATTACTGACAGAACACAGGGGGTACCTGTGATATAAAGAATGACAGGCTTTATATGGAAGAAAGACGGACACCCCCTCCCCACAGACAAGTGCAGCAGTGCATCACTCAGGTCTACAGTCTCCTTCCCGTGACCAGAGAGGAGAAAGGGTTTTCGACAAGAGACTAGCGTAACCGTCTCATTTTTCTAATGAAACTGTTAAGTGCTTTCTCCTTCCTCAAAGAAATCTTCCACCTCTTTGATCGACATTCATATATTTCTAGGGAAAAGATGAGCAACTTTCACTCAAGCCTCTTTCATGGTCCTTCTTGTTCACCAAGACAGTTTTTTTTAGGGCCACTGCTATTTCCTCGCCTCTGCCTTCTTTCCTATTTGTCCTTAAGACTCCTCTCACCTTGAGGAGTGTTAGGATTACCCGGCATTTATACTCAATGCTCCTCTTTATTCCTTAAGACTTATTAAGAATGATAATGAGCTCCAAAGGACCGTCACGTCGCGCTCCTTCCCTCTCTCTCTGTCGCTCTCTTCTCTACGTGCCTATTCTGTCAAAGGCACACAGGACAAATCAGACCAAAAAAAAAAAAAAAAACTGACAATATGGATCAAGGACACTTGAGGATTTATATTCTATAATTCCACCCTTTCTTTTGTTTTTATTATTCCTCTTCAAATTTCTCATCCCCCTCCCGGACTTTGACCGGGGACGCGAGGAGGCAGCCTGCCTAGAAAACCTCGTTAATGGGAAGCCCTTAAACGGCTGATTAATTTTAGCAAAATTTACGATGTTCTCTCTCTCTCTCTTATTCTTGCTTTCATTTAAGCCGCAGTATTCTGTCAAAGAGGGTTAACCTGGCTGCTAGACTGTCTTACCTACCTCACCGCAAGACTACCTCTATGAAAGACAAAATGTACAGGTAAAATATTAGCGGTAAAGAACAGTCATTTTATGCAAATAAACCAGACACAGACCTGAAATTTAGATGACAAAAAAAGACAATAAAGGCCTAAAATATTCAGAAAAAAAAAATTAATTAAAAAAGCATGTAATAATCACAAGACGCAGCTTAGTGGTCACGTCATAATGCGCGCATTTTCTAAACGTGAGCTTATCGACTGCACGCTTCACTCGATGGATATTAACATGTGCGCTAAAAGGTTGCTTCTATCGAACAGGACGGACAAGTGTCAACAAAAAGTGCCCAGGCTCTGTCCACACAGATATAAATAAGACAGCGACGCTGCCGCCGGACCACTGACTGGCACTGAGCTAAGGAAGATATCAGGCAGTCGAAGGCTCAGACACAAGCAAAGCTAGAGTCGGCACTGGACCATTTCAACCAGACGACAGCCCCACTTTTTTAATTGCTGCTTGTGTTCCTCAGTAAATTACAGATAGTTATACTGAAGGGGGGGGGGGGGGGGGGGGAGCATAGATATGAGTGACAGATGGGACAGCCAGGAACCAGCTCCTTTTTTTTCTAACAGCCCAACCCATAGTTTGTATGTTTCATAGATTGACCACAAAATTGATCACGAGGGGGGACCACCTTGGCTGGCAAATTTCTGGAAAGAACGGCTCAGCTTCTAAATAAAAGGAACACAAACACAAATTGCTAATCCCGCTAAATCGTCCATATGGATAGCTGGGTTAGCTAGATAAAAGATTAAGGGTTTTAATAAGGAAGAGGCTGCTAGCGCAGGCATTTCACATAGGGGGCACTGGAAGGCACAGAGACAAACCTTTCAAAAAGTTTTGGTCCATAATCCCCCAACGTCCTCTGGAAATAACCCTTCTATAGGAAAGGCTGCGGTGACGTTGGCCGATTTACACCTACTGCTGACTGTACTCGCCCCCGTCTTGTAAACATTTCAATTAGAAGCTGCCAAAATGAACACGGCTGTAGAAAGAAAAAAAAAGAAGAAGACGAAGACGAAGACGAAGAAGCCTCGATGTTCTAAGTTCCATGGGGAGGATTTCACTGTAAATTCCTTCAGGATGCTGCCGCCTCAATTCTGTTCTACAACTGAACACTTCTGCTTACAGGGATTTCCTGCACCACAAACCAAATTGCTAACAGTGTCAGGATGACAACCTCGTCTGTCTGAAGGCTGACACTACAGCTTTTAAGAGGAACAAAAAAGAAAAGATAATAAAAAAGGCTGTCGACTTTGCCACTAAAGTATTGTCTTGTTCTAACTAATTTTCTTGTGTCACCGTGTTATAAAAAACAGAAGGGGGGGAGATATGACTTTCCCTGAATGATCTGTTTAACCTAAGCCAGAGAGGAAAAAAAAAAGAAGTCATTAATTACTTATGTGAGCTATTCCTTCACAAAGACAATAAACCTGCCTGGTCGCCATGGATATGACATATTTGCTCTGAAAACAACACAATAATTAGCAAAGGGGAGAGATCCGAGGAGAATATGCAAACTCCTGAGTTTAAAGCTGTACAGCCTTCTTGTTTTTTTTCTAACTTGTCACAGTCGTTTTCTGCATCAGAACCAAATTACCCAAACAAACACAAACAAAAAGCATCATTAAAGCCAAAAGACACACAAATAACACACGCGCCTGCACCGAACAGAGCGGGAAATACAGCAGGAGCCACAGACCGTGCAGGGGGATCAGGGCTCTGGTCGGGGATATGGTGCCGTTTCTGGTGACGGTTAAGGCCGCATCTCATTACACATTTACAGATCGGCTGAGATTTATGTTTCACTGGAGAAAAATATTAATAATAATAAGATCGGCAGCGGCCCGGACTAACCACTGCGTCTCCGAATGGAGTTTACAAGAAGGCGCAGACTCCTGCATTGTAGTAAACTTTATAGGTTCAGTCATTTCCAGGGGCATCTGTAGTAAATGAAAGACTCACACACACACTAACACTCCACAACAGAGATACATACATACACCTATACAGCACAGAAACACACACAACTACTAAAACACAACACAGGCACACATGTATACTCATATACAACACATTGACACACACGACTACTAAAACACAACACACATGTATACTCACATACAACATATGGACACACACACAACTACTAAAACACAACGCACATGTATACTCACATACAACATATGGACACACACACAACTACTAAAACACAACACACATGTATACTCACATACAACACATAAACACACACACAACTACTAAAACACAACGCACATGTATACTCACATACAACACATGGACACACACACAACTTCTAAAACACAACACAGGCACACATGTATACTCACATACAACATATGGACACACACACAACTACTAAAACACAACACACATGTATACTCACATACAACATATGGACACACACACAACTACTAAAACACAACGCACATGTATACTCACATACAACACATGGACACACACACAACTTCTAAAACACAACACAGGCACACATGTATACTCACATACAACATATGGACACACACACAACTACTAAAACACAACACACATGTATACTCACATACAACATATGGACACACACACAACTACTAAAACACAACGCACATGTATACTCACATACAACACATGGACACACACACAACTACTAAAACACAACACAGGCACACATGTATACTCACATACAACACATGGACACACACAACTAATACTAAAACTTACACCATGTGGAAATACAGACAGAGATACATACACAAAAAGTACTAAAACACAACACAGACACACACATAAAAACACTGTTACGTACACCATATAGAAATACAGAAACCAACAAGGCAGATACATACACCACAGGTACACTAAACACACATACACACAACACAGACACATATGTATACTTGTATACACAGAACTACTAAAACACAACACATAAACACATGTATACTCACATAAAACACATGGACACACACGACTACTAACACACAACACATAGACACACATAGAAACACTCTTACATACATCATATAAAAACACAGACACAAACAACACAGATACATACACCTACACAGCACAAAAAACACACGTACACTAAACACACATACACACACAACATAGACACGTGTAGACTTACATAAGACATACACACACATGTAAAACCAAACTATACCATATAAAAACGATACAGACACAGGTAAACTGGGACACATCATACATGCACTTAGACACTCCAAGGCATGCTACAAGTGTACACAGATACACACAACACCTAGACACACTCACTCAAACACCTTATGGGGTAAACATTTATACGTGACGCGCGCCCGCTCATACACACACATGTAGCCCCCGTTGACATGCGCCTGATCTACCTCCCAGTTGTGCCCGCTGATTGACTGTAAACTTGGATTATACGAGAATAAAATACCCAGATCTGGACGCTCGCAGCGCGGACCGGGGGCAGCTTTGAAGTTGTTTATACATCACAAGGATTAAGTATAAAACAACATTACAGTCGAGTCGCTTTGTTTTTATTGCTAAAAATTCCCTCATTTAGGTCAAAACGAGCAGATCGCGGAAACCTCATTCATAGGAAAAATTTTTTATTGTTTCTAAGTTCACTTCTTTTAAAACAATAGTTCTTCGCCAAAGTCTTTGATCTTGAAAGGTTTTTGAGATTTTCAGCTGGGGGAGAGAAAAATGATCTATTTTAAATAATGATGCAACTTGAGGATCAAAGCCACGACTTTGTGTTAGCCATAATAAGCTCGGCTTGGCACAGCACTGCAAGTGCAACCTCCCTCCATAAAACAAAATATATTAGACTTAAACAACCTCGGCAAACTCCACAGCTACCGTCTGCACACATCCAGACTGTCCCTTTAAAATGCCCTGGTGTTATACACCGTGTGATTTCTGAGAGAGATCCGTTGACATCTCTATGGAAACCAGCAACAGATTATCATCAACAGAATAAATAACTAGTCTAATAAATTAAACAGGAGAAGGCACAAGATCGCAGAAACTTGATTACCGGAGGTTCAACAATATTCCTCATAAAGTGGCTCCTGCAGCTGACACTGGAAAGGCGGCGGCAGCAACGCACGCAGCGCCAGCGCTTCCCATAAAAGCAGCACATGCACCAGAGAGCGGCATTAAATATTAGGGTCAAATAATAATGGGGAATGGAATCTAACAGGGGTGAAAGTCCAAGTCCTCATATCCATTCATGTACCTATAGTGATAGAAAGATATGAGATAGATAGATAGATAGATAGATAGATAGATAGATAGATAGATAGATAGATAGATAGACAGATAGATAGATAGATAGATAGATAGATACACAGATAGATAATAGATAGATAGATAGATAGATAGATAGATAGATAGATAATAGATAGATAGATAAACAGACAGACAGATATGATAGATAGATAGACAGACAGATATGAGATAGATAGATAGATAGATAGATAGATAGGAGATAGATAGATAGATAGATAGATAGATAGATAGATAGATATGACAGACAGACAGACAGACAGATAGATAGATAGATAGATAGATAGATAGATAGATAGATAGATAGATATGAGATAGATAGATATGACAGACAGACAGATAGACAGATATGAGATAGATAACAGATAGATTACAATATAAAAATAAACTTTACTGAAGTGTCAGGAGAGAATGCGGAAACTTCCCAAACAGTAACCCTGACCCAAGGACTGTCCCCCAGCCCTCCCAGTGATTGGGGTCAGACACCCCTGGGGGTCACACCCCCACCCAGGAGACACTCGTCAGTCCTCTGGGAGACGTCCCCGTGCTGTGGATGCTGGGAGTGCTGGTACTTACTGGGGTGCTGTCCCTGGAGGCGCAGGTCACTGTCCTCCTGTCTTCAGATGTCACTGCTCTTCGCAAAACTTCCAGCCTTTTTTCCAGAAACATAAAAAGAGAGAAAAAAACTGAGGAATCCACCTGGTTCCAAAAGATTTTTTTTTTTTTTAAGAAAGTCAACGCCCCAAAGTGTGTTTTCTGTGGGCGCAGAGGGTGAGTGGCAGATCGGGCACCTGTTCCCTGTCCCGGGCTCAAAAATAGGAGTGTGACATTGACCAAAAATGCACGGTTACAGTCCCCCCCCCTGCACACAGGCTGCACACACCCCCGGGCGAGCCGCCCTCTCCACCTCCCTGCCCAGCTGCACCCATAGCAACCCTCCGCGGGTGTCACTCCCCGTACACCCGGCCGGGCACCCACCTCGTGCCGCCGCACAACCGCCGGTGACTGACAGCTGCGCCTCCCGGGTCAGTGACAGCCGGCTGCCAGCTCGCCGTGCCCGCTGCTACCCCGGGGAACTTCACACACTTTCTCAAGTGCCCCCCTCAGTGCTTGGTGCCCTGGTGCTGGTACCGTCCGTGCCCCCTGAGCCGCCACGCGCCGGACATGGCACCTGGGCAGAAGTCTGTTAGCAGCTGTCATCCCGAGCTGCACTCCTCACTAGTGAGGCAGACACAACCCCCCAGTCAGTGCCACCCCAGACACAGCGACAGAACCCTCCACTGCCCATGTCCCCTAAGGGTCAACTACTGTCCCCCAGTCACAGCACGGGCACCAGCGGCTGGCAGCGGGCAGGGCGGCCCCGGAGCGCAGGGAAGTCTCTTACCTGCACTTGTGCGGCTTTGGGTGACTTTCCAAGTAAAGGAAAATGTGTGTTTCGGACGTCGGCTCCGCGCATGCGCCATCTAACTTGCCTGATCCTGGGGTTTTATTATTGAATTTTCCTATTTCTAAGCAGGCGGCCGGGGGCGGAGCGCGAAACCCGGACTGGAGCCAGGCAGATGGGGACCGGGAATGGCCGCAAAACCCGGAGCGGCTTCCTGTGACCTCTAGTGGCGGCAGCCTGGCACACTCCTGCCCGTGCCCGGCTGGATGCGCTCCAGAGAGCGGGCACACCTGACTCACTGTGCCTCACCTGCTGGGGGACTCACCACTACATGCCTGGCTGCTAGGAGTCATACCACCTGCTGCCCTGGGTTCTTCTGGACCACTCCATGACTGGATTTACCAAGAATAAGAAACTTTTACACTTTCCTTGTATTTTAGGTTTCCCAGATCCTTCAAAGTATTCCATTCCCTCCTATGGGATTGAAACATTGCCAACATTTGGCACCTGGCATCGCCAAAGCATTTTTTTTATTTTTTTTACTTTTAATAATCTTTGTAGAAACTGAAAATCTATCAAGTGTGAACCAGTCCAATGTGGATGCGGACCACCCAAAATGTCATTGAAAAGTGCTCTTCTGGGGGGCAGGGGGGGTGGTCTCAAAGAAGATGGCTGCTATGCCCAATATGCCATGGAACTGAATCTGGTCTGATAAGGTCTTCTCCAAGAGGAGGTCTTTTAGAGAGGTGTCACTGAATATTCTTTAAAGGGTCATACCCGTCTCAGACATTGATGGCATGCTCAGAAGTCCCATAACGGTGAATGGAAGGAGGGTGGCCACGCTTGTGCAGCTGCTCTCTCCTTCACTTTGGGGGCCCCGTTCTGGAGACAGGAGCGGGTCACGGAGGTGGGGCCTGACATTGATGACATATGTAGCGAGCCTCCGAGGAGCCTGTGCAGAGGATGGGAGTGGTAGTGACCCTGATAAGATGATGTGTCACCACCGTGTACTCCCTCCCTGGGGATTGGTGCAGTGAAAAGATGGTGTAAGGAAACATGCGAGAAGTAGAAGAATAAACGTCTCTCTTTACTTAGTGCAAAATGGGAGTTGTAGCACATCCAGCAGTAGTTGTACACAGTGCAATTTGTGCTCCCAGATGACGAGGCATGGTTTCTGGAAAAATGGCAATTTATGGCACTTCTTTAGTGCTATCTTGCTGACGTCTCTGGCTAACAGCTGGAAGCTGGCATTTGTGGATATAGGCATCCACTGTGTAATGCAGGATTTGAGTTGGTCTGGCCTGGAAGTTATCTAGGTGATGGTGTCTGAGCCGTAGTCCTTCACCTGCAGCAGGGTCTGTTAAGCTATGATTGCTGGTCACTGCTGACCGTAGATGCTGTACTTTTCTGATGTCTGGAGTTTTAGTATTCTTGGAGTCTCTCTGGTGTAGTGGTCTCACAAGAGAGTTGGATCAAGAACTGGATCTTGGAGTAGGAGCTCTAGCATGAGCTTCCTCTCTTCACACAAGTCTCACTAAAACTCTCCCTCCTGGCAGGAAGCAGGACCAGGCCACTGCTAGCAAGAGAGGAGAAATGGGATGGTTAGGCTACTTCCACACCTGCGTTAGGTGCGGATCCGTCTGGTATCTGCACAGACGGATCTGCACCTATTCTGCAAACGCTTGTATCCGTTCAGAACGGATCCGTTTGCATTATTCTTTTAAAAAAAAGTCTAAGTCAAAACGGATCCGTTTGGCTCCGCATTGCCAGGTGGACACCAAAACGCTGCAAGCAACGTTTTGGTGTCGGCCTCCAGAGTGGAATGGAGGCTGAACGGAGCCAAAATGATGCATTCTGAACGGATCCTTATCCATTCAGAATGCATTGGGGCAAAACTGATCCGTTTTGAACCGTTTGTGAGATCCCTGAAACAGATCTCACAAATGGAATTCAAAACGCCAGTGTGAAAGTAGCCTAAGTCTCACTCCTAAGGCCAAACATTGCCAGCCATACACCATCTGCTGGTCTACATTGTAAGGGCTTGTTCACACGACCGTATGGCTTTTTCAGTGTTTTGTGGGCCGTTTTTAACGGATCCGTTTTTTGTTTCAGTAGTGTTTCCGGTTCCATTCCGTTTTTTCGTATGGCATATACAGTATACAGTAATTACATAGAAAAAATTGGGCTGGGCATAAAATTTTCAATCGATGGTTCCGCAAAAACAGAACGGATACGGAAGACATATGGAGTACATTACGTATGTGTTTCATTTTTTTTTGCGGACCCATTGACTTGAATGGAGCCACGGAACGTGATTTGCAGGCAATAATAGGACATGTTCTATCTTTGATGAAACGGAATTACGGAAATGGAATGCATACGGAGTACATAGAACGTATACAGAACTCTAAAAACATTAGTGTGAACGAGCCCTAACAGGAACATGGTAACCACATAACATCCTAGATAATTGTAGATATCCCAGGTCTGGGGTACTGCACGTATCCTAGTGATGTGTCATAAATGTCCCCGATGGGAATACCCAAGGTCTAAGGCTATTGTGGAGGCAAGCAGTGTCATCCAACCTGAAGCTCTCGTTTTGTGGCCAAACTGCTAGACAGCCACAGGTTGGGGAGCACTGCTCTTGTCCAGTATAGCAGAGCAAGTGCGATAATGGACAGGTGGAAAGGTTTTCCTCTGGTGGGTGAAGGATCACACCGGAGAACAAGAGGATACAATTTGTAGCCTAGAGGTGGCTTGTCGCCCATCTAATCTGTTTTCAATGACCTCAGGCAATGCTGTTCAGCCTCTGGTTCACTGCATTCTAAAAAGTGGGTATGTTCACTGTTATGTGGACTTCTCCATGAGACCCCATATGGCTGCTACCAGGCACCATGAGATATGTAAAGTAATGTCCCTATAACAGGTCCAGTGTCCCCTGTACCTCTGCCAGTCATGCTGTCCCTATAACAGGTCCAGACAGTGTCCCCTCTACCTCTGCCAGTCATGCTGTCCCTATAACAGGTCCAGACAGTGTCCCCTGTACCTCTGCCAGTCATGCTGTCCCTATAACAGGTCCAGTGTCCCCTCTACCTCTGCCAGTCATGCTTTCCCGATAACAGGTCCAGTGTCCCCTCTACCTCTGCCAGTCATGCTGTCCCTATAACAGGTCCAGTGTCCCCTCTACCTCTGCCAGTCATGCTGTCCCTATAACAGGTCCAGTGTCCCCTCTACCAGTCATGCTTTCCCTATAACAGGTCCAGTGTCCCCTCTACCTCTGCCAGTCATGCTATCCCTATAACAGGTCCAGTGTCCCCTGTACCTCTGCCAGTCATGCTGTCCCTATACCAGGTCCAGACAGTGTCCCCTGTACCTCTGCCAGTCATGCTGTCCCTATAACAGGTCCAGTGTCCCCTGTACCTCTGCCAGTCATGCTGTCCCTATAACAGTTCCAGTGTCCCCTGTACCTCTGCCAGTCATGCTGTCCCTATAACAGGTCCAGTGTCCCCTGTACCTCTGCCAGTCATGCTGTCCCTATAACAGGTCCAGTGTCCCCTGTACCTCTGCCAGTCATGCTATCCCTATAACAGGTCCAGTGTCCCCTGTACCTCTGCCAGTCATGCTGTCCCCATAACAGGTCCAGACAGTGTCCCCTGTACCTCTGCCAGTCATGCTGTCCCTATAACAGGTCCAGACAGTGTCCCCTGTACCTCTGCCAGTCATGCTGTCCCTATAACAGGTCCAGACAGTGTCCCCTGTACCTCTGCCAGTCATGCTGTCCCTATAACAGGTCCAGACAGTGTCCCCTGTACCTCTGCCAGTCATGCTGTCCCTATAACAGGTCCAGTGTCCCCTGTACCTCTGCCAGTCATGCTGTCCCTATAACAGGTCCAGTGTCCCCTGTACCTCTGCCAGTCATGCTGTCCCTATAACAGGTCCAGTGTTCCCTGTACCTCTGCCAGTCATGCTGTCCCTATAACAGGTCCAGTGTTCCCTGTACCTCTGCCAGTCATGCTGTCCCTATAACAGGTCCAGACAGTGTCCCCTGTACCTCTGCCAGTCATGCTGTCCCTATAACAGGTCCAGACAGTGTCCCCTGTACCTCTGCCAGTCATGCTGTCCCTATAACAGGTCCAGACAGTGTCCCCTTTACCTCTGCCAGTCATGCTGTCCCTATAACAGGTCCAGTGTCCCCTGTACCTCTGCCAGTCATGCTGTCCCTATACCAGGTCCAGACAGTGTCCCCTGTACCTCTGCCAGTCATGCTGTCCCTATAACAGGTCCAGTGTCCCCTCTACCTCTGCCAGTCATTCTGTCCCTATAACAGGTCCAGACAGTGTCCCCTGTACCTCTGCCAGTCATGCTGTCCCTATAACAGGTCCAGTGTCCCCTCTACCTCTGCCAGTCATGCTGTCCCTATAACAGGTCCAGTGTCCCCTCTACCTCTGCCAGTCATGCTTTCCCTATAACAGGTCCAGTGTCCCCTCTACCTCTGCCAGTCATGCTGTCCCTATAACAGGTCCAGTGTCCCCTGTACCTCTGCCAGTCATGCTGTCCCTATAACAGGTCCAGTGTTCCCTGTACCTCTGCCAGTCATGCTGTCCCTATAACAGGTCCAGACCGTGTCCCCTGTACCTCTGCCAGTCATGCTGTCCCTATATCAGAGCCCTGCACAAGCTCAGGTGCCATTCTGCACTCAGCGGGTGCCCAGTCGGTGGCTGGTCTCATGTAATGCTCTGCTTTTGTGTCAACAGGAGGAAGTGCTTCCAGCAGAAGCGATCTGTACAGATTGCCTTTGCTAATTCAGTCTAACCTGGCATCATGGAAGGCATGGGTGCTGCTCCATGGCTCTCACTATGGCCACAACCTTTTCTGGGTAACAAGTTCCAGGGTCAAAAGGTGCTGCATTCTCTAAAATTCCAATATCATGGCAATCCAGTATTAGCAATACCAATATACCATTATTAGTGGTGTATCGCCAAAAGAGGCAGACGCCATTGCTATGGGGCCCGTGAGGTTAGGGGGCCCGAGCCAGCTGAGTGGCCCTGGATGCAATAGCACAGTAGCATCGGCTCTGGTCTACTCCAGCAGAAGCAGGAACAACGTCAACTGAAGCCTGTGCTCCCTATTGGCGCCCTGTCTGTCTGCAAAATTCATCTGGCCAATAACCAGAGAGATGCTCTGCTGTTTGCTTTGCTTATTGGCCAGCTGAATTTCGGCACCGCCTTCAAGGACTTTGGGCACAGCGGGAAGAACAATCACCCGGCTCTGACTGTGACTGCTGCAGCCATGCCACCTGCTGCTCCAGTGAGGAAGAGAGGCTGGAGAGGCGGCAGTCATCATGAGCATCATATTGGGTGTGAGTGACAGTGACTGACTGTAATAGACTGTAATACTGTTCCACGACATTCCCTCCCCCCCCCCCCCCCCCAAAATAAAAAAGTAGACAAGAATAGGCAGTTCTAACAGAGGGCAAAATGCAGAACACACACGGTCGGTATCCACGTTTTCCAGATCTGAAATTTGTGGAACACATAAATGGCTACAGTGCATGAGGCTTATTCACACATCAGTGTTTGGTTAGTGATTTTCATCAGTGATTCTGAGCCAAAACCAGGATTGGAGCCTCCACAGAGACAAGGTATAAGTGAAAGATCTGCTCCTGTTCAGTGTTTAGAGCCGCACCTGGTTTTGGCTCAAAATCACTGATGGAAATCACTGACGTGCTAATATTTAGAGACTTTGGAACTTTATATCTATGCCTTGAGAAGTTAGAAATCTTCCACAGTTACTATAAGGGACTATGCAAAGGTTTGGGGGGGGGGGGGCAGACACACTGATCTTTTGACTGTCTGGTTTAGTTCTGTTATTTACATATGAAGACTTGTATTATGTCTGGAAAAATAGACTTGTATTGGAACTCTACAAGTTCTTGACAGACTGAAATTACAACATTGTTTCTGTTTAAGCTGTGATTCTCCACTCCACCCCTCCCACTAGAAGGTTCTAGTTCAGCTAGGAATTGAATATAAAGGGAATAGTTAGAGCCCCTAGTTGACTGCTGATAGGGACCAGTATTTAGTAGAAGAGATGCTGACAGACTGCAGATAGGGACCAGTGTTTAGTAGAAGAGACTCTGCCAGTCTGCTGATAGGGACCAGTGTTTAGTAGAAGAGACTCTGCCAGACTGCAGATAGGGACCAGTGTTTAGTAGAAGAGACTCTTCCAGTCTGCTGATAGGGACCAGTGTTTAGTAGAAGAGACTCTGCCAGTCTGCTGATAGGGACCAGTGTTTAGTAGAAGAGACTCTGCCAGTCTGCTGATAGGGACCAGTGTTTAGTAGAAGAGACTCTGACAGACTGCTGATAGGGACCAGTGTTTAGTAGAAGAGACTCTGACAGACTGCTGATAGGGACCAGTGTTTAGTAGAAGAGATGCTGACAGACTGCAGATAGGGACCAGTGTTTAGTAGAAGAGACTCTGCCAGTCTGCTGATAGGGACCAGTGTTTAGTAGAAGAGACTCTGACAGACTGCAGATAGGGACCAGTGTTTAGTAGAAGAGACTCTGACAGACTGCTGATAGGGACCAGTGTTTAGTAGAAGAGATGCTGACAGACTGCAGATAGGGACCAGTGTTTAGTAGAAGAGACTCTGCCAGTCTGCTGATAGGGACCAGTGTTTAGTAGAAGAGACTCTGCCAGTCTGCTGATAGGGACCAGTGTTTAGTAGAAGAGACTCTGACAGACTGCAGATAGGGACCAGTGTTTAGTAGAAGAGACTCTTCCAGTCTGCTGATAGGGACCAGTGTTTAGTAGAAGAGACTCTGCCAGTCTGCTGATAGGGACCAGTGTTTAGTAGAAGAGACTCTGCCAGTCTGCTGATAGGGACCAGTGTTTAGTAGAAGAGACTCTGACAGACTGCTGATAGGGACCAGTGTTTAGTAGAAGAGACTCTGCCAGTCTGCAGATAGGGACCAGTGTTTAGTAGAAGAGATGCTGACAGACTGCAGATAGGGACCAGTGTTTAGTAGAAGAGACTCTGCCAGTCTGCAGATAGGGACCAGTGTTTAGTAGAAGAGATGCTGACAGACTGCAGATAGGGACCAGTGTTTAGTAGAAGAGACTCTGCCAGTCTGCAGATAGGGACCAGTGTTTAGTAGAAGAGACTCTGGCAGTCTGCAGATAGGGACCAGTGTTTAGTAGAAGAGACTCTGCCAGTCTGCAGATAGGGACCAGTGTTTAGTAGAAGAGACTCTGGCAGACTGCAGATAGGGACCAGTGTTTAGTAGAAGAGACTCTGCCAGTCTGAAGATAGGGACCAGTGTTTAGTAGAAGAGATGCTGACAGACTGCAGATAGGGACCAGTGTTTAGTAGAAGAGACTCTGCCAGTCTGCAGATAGGGACCAGTGTTTAGTAGAAGAGATGCTGACAGACTGCTGATAGGGACCAGTGTTTAGTAGAAGAGACTCTGCCAGTCTGCAGATAGGGACCAGTGTTTAGTAGAAGAGATGCTGACAGACTGCAGATAGGGACCAGTGTTTAGTAGAAGAGACTCTGCTAGTCTGCAGATAGGGACCAGTGTTTAGTAGAAGAGACTCTGCCAGACTGCTGATAGGGACCAGTGTTTAGTAGAAGAGACTCTGACAGACTGCTGATAGGGACCAGTGTTTAGTAGAAGAGACTCTGCCAGTCTGCAGATAGGGACCAGTGTTTAGTAGAAGAGACTCTGCCAGTCTGCAGATATGGACCAGTGTTTAGTAGAAGAGACTCTGACAGACTGCTGATAGCCACCAGTGTTTAGTAGAAGAGATGCTGACAGACTGCTGATAGGGACCAGTGTTTAGTAGAAGAGATGCTGACAGACTGCAGATAGGGACCAGTGTTTAGTAGAAGAGACTCTGCCAGTCGGCTGATAGGGACCAGTGTTTAGTAGAAGAGATGCTGACAGACTGCAGATAGGGACCAGTGTTTAGTAGAAGAGATGCTGACAGACAGCACAGGTGACCAGAAGAAGACACTAAGATGGGGATACTCTGCCACAGACCCTGGGTCACTAGCCCTTTGACCAGAGGGCTAGCCAGACGACTGGGCTACAAGCCCTTTGGTCAGGGAAACAGTCTTCTAGGAGAGAGAGGAACAACTAGCCCAGTCCTTTCCTCAACACAAAACCTTCTTCTGCCAGGGAGGAGATTGGAGAAGCCATCTCAGTGCATTTCCTGTATTGTTTTGCACTTGAGTTCATCCAGTAAAGAAGTGCACTGATTTACTGCATACCCTGACTCTGGACTTATTTCCCACTGGGGTGCACTATGCCTTACTTAGCTTCCCCTCCGGAGGGCAGCAACATGTAGTGACACCTCAACAGTGTCTAGGGGACCCTGCAGTAGCCAAGCCTGGCTACTGCACATTTATGAAATGTTCTTGCAGCAAATCACTCATTTATTCCCCAAGAGATCTTGAAACTTGAGCTATAAGGCCGGAACAGCACCACCTAGGCTCAAGGAGCATTGAAAATGGTAGGTTTTCCTTGGTACAGGACAAGGATTGAATGAGGCACTGAGAGGACATCTACATTATTCGTTATAAAATGTATAGATTTATTTTGTGATATAATGTTGTTTTATAGGTCCTGGAATTGCTCAATTAAAGAATCAACGCTTCACTGTGAAGCATATTTCTCTTTTGTAATCCCACGCTTATCAAGAGTGACAAGTGTCATTCAAAGGGTTGTCGCAAGGAGAATTAGCCACTTGAGATTTGAGAGCTCACCACATTTTAGAGACTATATTGTATTGAGTATGAATAATATAAGAAGACAAGCTTTTCTTCCCTGGTAAACTTCACAAATGTAAGATGTTACTTGATATATGTGTATCTTGTGGAAAATATTGTGATCTTGTGAAAATATTTGCCCCCTTCCAGGTGTATTACTGAACATTTTCACACTAAATGATGTCTTACGTTTAAAGGGCTCATCTGAGTTTTAAAAAAAAGGGTCAAAAGACACATGAAGGTGTTAAAACAATAAAAGAAGGTATAGTCATGCATTCTAAGCCCCTGCTCTCTGCCACTGCCCTCCGATCCTCCTCATCGCTGCAGACATAATGTCATGTTCTTGGCTGAAGTGATGACATCCCATATACTGCATCTTACTGCTACAGTCAATGATTGCCCTCAGCAGTATGTGGGCACCTCCCCATTGCCGCGAGGTTTGAAGCAATGGCGCTTTGCCTTATGGCAATTTGTCATGTGATGCAAGGGGAGCAGGTCACCGCTGTGGCCAGCAATTGGCTGCGGCAGTGTTAAAGCGGATGTCAACAGTGGGGGACCCAAACAAATCAGCCGTGGGCGCGGAGCGAAGGAGCCGGGATCCAGAGCTGGGGAGCAGGTACAGTAAAGGATGTATTCGACACCCTGATCATGCAGACGAAAATCCCGGAAATCGCCTGCTTGCTTGCCAAGGAGACCACTGATATTACATGCAGCGATCTCCTCAGCAACATGAGCAGGAGCAAATGCTATGTCATCGCTCGTCCCCATGCTGTACAGAGGTTTTCCGGCAGCAGATCGTAATTAGACAGCATGATCTGCTGCCAGCAAATCTTTCAGTATTGCCGTTTGCTTGTTCATTGTGGAATAGGCGGCAGTATTTCATGCGAACGCTCATTAGCAATCATTGGGCAGAGAATCTGCTCACCTAATACACTCTTAAATATGCTTCCCTTTGCAGGTCTTCCTAGGAGGGGTGTTTCCCAGAAAAACCCTGAAAAGGTGGACAACCTCTTTGCAGACTGATA
Source organism: Bufo bufo (assembly GCF_905171765.1). Taxonomy (NCBI): domain Eukaryota; kingdom Metazoa; phylum Chordata; class Amphibia; order Anura; family Bufonidae; genus Bufo; species Bufo bufo. The sequence continues at coordinate 151,311,507 of NC_053389.1, read as the reverse complement.
CTATTTTTCATTTTTAGAAAACGCTCCGAGTTTTGGGTTCAAAAACGGCATGAAAAAATCTGAACAAAACCTGCACGTGTGACAACACCCTCTGTTCTCACCCTCCACGCTCTCTCATGGTGCACATGGGGCAAAAGTGCTGGCATCCATTCAGTAATATGTACAACCAGCACTTCTATAATGTACCAGGGGACCAAGCTGGTCTCCTCAAGATCAAAGAATTGCTGCATGATCAGCGGTGCTGTGTGCTTCCAGATAAAATTGTTTATTAGGGAGTCTGGAGGACTAGAGAATTATTTAAGGATCAGCATTGCCCAATATTCATCCACTTTATGAAAGACTATGGTTACTGCGTTCACCAGACATCAACACAATTTCTATCCGCTCCTCACGTGTTAACCTCGGCGACATGTCAATGGCTGTAAACAAAGAGAAACTTGTAAATAACTCATGAAAGAATAAAGTTACGTTAAACCAAGCCATTGTTTTTTTGTGAAATTCCCAATAAGTTTGATGTGTCACATGACCCTCTTCCTATTGAAAAAACATAAGTTGGATTCAAAATGGCCGACTTCAAAATGGCCGCCATGGTCACCACCCATCTTGAAAAGTTTCCCCCCTCACATATACTAATGTGTCACAAACAGGAAGTTAATTTTACCAACCATTCCCATTTTATTAAGGTGTATCCATATAAATGGCCCACCCTGTACAGTAATTTGTATCCAGGAGCACTGTGCCATTAACATATGTCATGTGGGGTGCAGGGTGCTGATTAGAACCCCAATTAGATGCCATGAACACAGAGGTGGTGAAGGTGTAAGTTGAGTTCAGTGTGGGTGCAGGTGAGCTGTAGTTACAAAAGGCGCAGACAGAGGCACAGCTGAGAAACAGTCACCTTTACCAACACTGATTCTCCATCGGACACAAAGTCTTACGTGTGGAGATCAGTTTCTCTATTTTTTCCTGTTGGAGCCTCAATGCCAGTCTCATAGGAATGAATGGAGATACTGACTTCCTGGCCACATGTAAGACTGCTGGTGACATGACACAACTCTGGAACAGAAGGGAGTGGATAACCCACAAATGCCGTCACTGGTAAAAAGATTATCTTCACTAAAATTAACTTTATGTACCTAACGGGCCAGAGAATAAAACATTTTGTTGGAGTGCCTTAACAAGGAGGCCAAATTGAGACCAGTCAAGACAGGGTTGCCAACTGTCCATAAATTTCTGGACAGTCTGTAAAAAACAGGCAACTTTTTTCCTCTGTCCGTGAAAAAAAATAGATGTGTCCGTGATTTTTTTGAGGCTGGTGGTACTTGACTAGATTATTTTGGTGGTAATTATCATCAGTTTACAGCTCACCCTAAATGCTGGTAATTAGTTGCTATCAGTATATTGAGCTATAGACCTGTATTACTTATAATCTTTATCATTCATTATAGTTTTCCAATTTGTCTGTAAAAAATGTTGGCTGTCCGTGATTTTGAGATAAGTTGTCCAGAAAAAAGAAAAATTCTGGTTGGCAACCCTGGTCAAAAATAGTGTAGCAAACTATATGGGTGTTTACAGTGTTCTCAAATGGAGAGGTAGACTTCTTAAATGTTGCTGAAACTCACAAATGTGATGCAAGAATGGTAGCTCTCCCATGTAGCCAGTGGGGGACTTGAGCCCGAGTCCAGCCGCTGTGTCTGTCATCCATTACAGCCTGGGCATTATTCCCCAGCCTGGGAGCAGGTATTCTACTGTGTTTAGGCAGTAAGGGGCACTAAGGGGGCATAAATACTGTGTTGGGGCACTAAAGGGGCATCACTTCTGTGAAGGGGGCACTAGAGGAGCATTTTACTCTGTATGACCCCTAAGGGGGCATAACTACTGTGAAGGGGGAACTAAGGGGAAATACTGTAAAGTAAACTCTGGATTCCTCTTCCTGTCCAGCATTATAAAGTGTTTTTTACACAACTGAATCGGTGGGCTAATATAGCAAGTGTGGGTGGTCTTGATTAGCCATGGGAGGGGGGATTGTAGGGAAATTGCTCAAGGGAAGGAGGGATTATTTTCTTGGTCCATTCAAAAATTTACAATGGTACCCAGCCTTTTCTTATTATGCCCCTGCAATTGTAATACTTCCCTGATACAGGGGTATCAGTGGCTGTTTGTAGAAGAATCTCTAGTCAGACCTACTTCACTCATTGTCTGGGGTCACAGTCCCAGCCTCCTCCAACAGGCTCCAGGCCAGTATTCCACATAGAACTGCTATGGCATCCAGCTTCACAAATGCACACCAGTAGCGGCAATGCCCAGCACCCTCACAGTGCCTCTTTCTGTGGTGGCCTTTACAGACATCCTGGCTTGTCACAGACTGACACTATCACACATGCTTTGACAGCCATTTTTTTTAAATCAACTTAGCAACTAGGCCACATCAGGAATGTGGCATCCCTATGTTTTCCTAAGTATTTTCATGCTTAAGGGACAACTACCATGCATCTCTCCACCAATCATGGTGTTTGGGGCCATATCTCGCCTTTCCTGACCAGGGATGCCAACCAGAATTTTTCTTTTTTCTGGACAACTTATCCTAAAATCACGGACAGCCAATATTTTTCATGGACAGTTTGGAAAACTAATGATAAAGATTAGAAGTAATACATGTCTACAGCTCAATGTACTGATAAGAACTCATTACTGGATCGCACATCCACAGTGCTATGCTTTGATCTAATTAAACTCGCTTCTCAGCGCCATATTAAAGTGTACAGCCCCCCACACTGCATGCTGTACAAGAGGCATTAGTGTACGTTTAGATCAAAAGGCATAAGCCCACTCACCACGCCAAGGTCGCCTCTTTGAGTGGGACCTACTCTGACAAAAAAGGCGCCGCACAATGCGGTGACAAAGCGGCACTGCCCTAGTATGCGCCAGGACCCAGGAGTCAAACAGCAACCCTGCTATCTGACAATGCCACCCATGGCACTGGGTCCCACCAAACCACCAGCACAGAGCCACAAAAACAAAGGCCACCACGCAGTACTGCACCATGTGAACAGTTGTCTAACACAACATGTCCATTGCTATCAGGAGCTACAGGTCAATTACCACTTATATGCAGACTTCTGCGAAATTAAAACCACCTGTGTCGAATGGGAGGAGTGCTGATACCAGCTTTTATTGTGGACTGTAAAATGATGATAATTACAACCAAAATAATCTAGTACCGCTAATCTCAAAAAAAACACGGACATGTCTATTTTTTTCACGAACACAGGAAAAATGTCTGGACAGTTGGCAACCCTGCTCCTGACATGTCAGTATAAGGCCTCTTTCACACAACCGTTTCTTTTTCTGTTTACGGGCTGTTTTTTGCGTTCTGTATACGGTCCGTATACGGAACCATTCATTTCGATGGTTCCACAAAAAAAACGGAATGTACTCCATATGCATTCCGTTTCCGTATTTCCGTTCTGTTGAAAGATAGAACATGTCCTATTATTGCCTGCAAATCACGTTCCGTGGCTCTATTCAAGTCAATGGGTCCGCAAAAAAAAAAAACAGAACACATACGGAATGTACTCCGTATGTCTTCCGTATCCGTTCTGTTTTTGCGGAACCATCTATTGAAAATGTTATGCCCAACCCAATTTTTTCTATGTAATTACTGTATACGCCATACTGAAAAACGGAACAGAAACGGAAACACAACGGAAGCAAAAAACGGAACAACGGATCCTGAAAAAACGGCCCGCAAAACACTGAAAAAGGCCTCATGCACACGACCGTCGTTGTGTTCCGTTCCGCAAAATGGGGTTCCGTTGTTCTGTGATCCGTTTACGTTTTTGTTTCCGTGTGTCTTCCTTTATTTTTGGAGGATCACCAGACATGAAGGAAAGTAAAAAAAAATCTAAGACAGGTTTGCCATGCAAATGATAGGAAAAAAACGGACGCATGGACGCGGATGGCAATCTTGTGTGCCTCCGTGTTTTTTAGCGGTCCCATTGACTTGAATGGGTCCGCGAACCGTTTTCCGTGAAAATAATAGGACAGGTTATTTTTTTTTTGACGGACTGGAACCACGGATCACGGACGCGGATGACAAACGGTGCATTAGCCGAGTTTTCAACGGACCCATTGAAAGTCAATGGGTCCGCAGAAAATCACGAAAAACGGCACAACGGACACGGAATAAAGCAACGGTCGTGTGCATGAGGCCAAAGCCATACGGTCGTGTGAAAGAGGCCTAAGGCCTTTTATGCCTAATTGGCTGTTTAGGTTGTCAAAAATCCAAGACCTGTCACCTTTCCTAAAATATTTGTTTCAGTAATTGCATAGAAGTTGCTATGCCTTCCCTTAAATCCACATATTTTATATGTCTGAAGAAAAAAAAAATCCACAGGATAGGTGAAAAATCTCGGATCGCGTGGAGTCCAATTTTTTTTAGAGTCTTGGTTTTTCAAGTCACTAGCTATAATAAAAAAAATATCTAAAATCATGCAGTTTCCGCACTGGCCACTAGTCCTAATAATCTGTTGAGACTTCCTGTTCTGTACAGGTCATTTTTTATCATCACAGGCAGGATTACAATGACAGATATCACCTTTGTCTAGATAACACAGCATCCACCAATCACAATATGTGATATCACAGCTTATCTACTTCCTCCTGACCTCTGAACAGGACCCAGGGCATGTCTACAAAAATCTCCTATAGAAGTCAATGAGGTCCCCTCCTGTCCATCGTGTCTATGGCCCATGTGGCTGCCATCAAAGAAAAGGACATCTTAACAGATTTTAAGCCTAGTGGCCAGTGTGAAAATTGTGTGATTTTAAGATTATTTTATACATAGGGACATGGAAATGTAATTTTAAAAAAATCACAAAAAAATTGAAACCGAACATAAAAACATGATAGAAAGGGGTTATCACCTGATTATTATAAAAAAAAAATTAATTCAGACATCACATAGTACATGCCAGTCTCTTTCTGACAAAGCTAGAACCAGCCCCGTACCTCACATGGATCCAGAGATCTCCCCATTCATTAATTTCAAGCTGGCAGCTCAGGGTCCATATCTTTACTGCTGCCTCTCAGGGATGTGTCCTTTCTGCTGCAGCTTTCTTCCTGTTACAGCTTAGGAGGCGGTTGAAGGATGAAACTGATCATGTGCGTCCACCTCAGCGAGGTGGACAGAAAAATAAGAAAAAGAACAGACAGCAGGCGGTGCTATACAGAGTTTATTGATTATTAATTCAGTAGCTATACAACATTTTTAATTACATGCAATTACAAAAGTGTTCAGATCTATGAGCTGGTTTGAAAACTTTTGAATATTCTTCATGGGACATCCTCTTTTAAACAGTAGGACATTTTTAGATGACACATTCCCTGTCCTGTCTGTTCTAATTGCCTTTGTGAACATGCGCCGGGCATTAACACATTACTGGACAGCCCGTGATCAAAGGCAAGTAGTCATTCAGTCATATTGCTAAACAATACCGTCATGGAGTTACAAAACCTATAGTGTGTTTTACCGCCATCGCAGTGCCGAAGATGGCAAAGAGGAGCAGAATTAGACAAGTAGGAAAGAAACAATCTTGGTTAATGTCATAAAAATCGCAAATTAAATTACAGCACCTGAAAATGAGGTATTTCATTATCTAAAGCCATTGAAATATATATATGTTATTTTTAATGAAATGACCCTTTGGGCATGACTGCAATAATTATATCATACCGTGGACGTCTTACACAATAGTATTTATTGCTTACTGTAATATAGATTTTTACAAATGACTGTTTTCTTAATTTCAAGAGTTTGAAGTTCCCATGGTAACTAAATTGATTGTACCGGTCTCTGAGAATTCATTTCACTCTCCCAGGCACTTAATATTTCACCTGTCCGAAATGGCTAAATGAAGCAAGGTCATGTGTAGGCAATGAGAATGGGAAACTCCGAGGCCAGGACGCGGGAATAATAATCCTGTATGTGTTGGGTTGTACGTGCTCATGTGAATGGGGCACAGGGGCGCTTGCCATTTTTCATGTGTGTTATGAAGCATGAACATTGTATAAATGTTCCTGTCCTTCCTCTAGGTCTGAATGCAGTTTACAAAAAAAAATTAAAAAAATCACCAGGTCTTAGGTGCCAAGAATGTCTCTCGTTAACAAGCGGTGCCAGATGAGAGACGGCTAACAAGATTATTACATATGACACAGTTTGGTGGAGAATATAATGCAGGGTGTCAGGAGCCTGAGGAAAGTTGGGCATCGTATTTAGTAAAAATGCAATAAATTAGACTCTTTCATTTATGTGCTTGTCATCTGATGTCTCAAGGCTAATTAAATTATGAAAACATTAAAAATTGTCCGGAGACCAATTTTGTCAATAGTCTAATAAGATTGTTCCTTGTCAATGAATCACAGTTCCACTACTTTACGATTGGGCTCCATCAGTACCGGCTGCCGTTTCGATGATTCTGTGTTTTAGGCAGTAAATACTCCCCTCCTGTCAGTCCTATTCCTGAGAATCACTGGAGGAATGGAGGAGTCACATTGGCTTGATTGTATTCATGGGAAATGTTCCATAAGCCTGGCCATAGACTTTTGGTGGTGGACCCTACCATTTTGGACAACAAATTCAGGCATACAAGAAGCAAAGACCCATGGGTATAACTACCAGGGTATCAGGCATCACGGTAGCTACTGAGCCCGACAATTAAGTCAGACACTGAAGCCCATGGAAGGTGCCGCCGCACCGCAAAAGATGGGACATGTCCTATTTTTTGCCGCATCTTGCGAATCGTGGACCCATTGAAGTCAATGAGTCTGCACTGCAATGTGGAGTGTGTACGGTCGGGGCCCATGTGTTGCGGACCCGAGGTTTGCGGTCCGCAGCATGGGCACAACAGCCCCACAGTGATGTGCATGAGGCCTTAAGCTGAGGTCACACACAGGACCTTATTTAAAGGGGTTCTGCACTTTGTTTAAACTGATGGTCTATCCTGTGGATAGACCATCAGCCTCTGACTGGCAGGGGTCTGACACCTGGGACCCCCGCCGATCAGCTGTTTGAGAAGGCAGCGGCACTCCAGCAGCGCCGCGGCCCTCTCACTGTTTACCGCAGGCCCAGTGATGTCACGACTTGTATCAACTTGCCTGGGCGGGGCTAAGCTCTGTTCACTTGAATGGAGCTTAGCCCCGCCCAGGCCAGTGATACTAGTCGTGACGTCACTGTGCCGGCGGTAAACCGTGAGAAGGCCGTGGTGCTGCTGGAGCGCCGCTGCCTTCTCGAACAGCTGATCGGTGGGGGTCCCGGGTGTCAGACCCCCGCCGGTCAGAGGCTGATGATCTATCCACAGGATAGATCATCAGTTTAAACAAAGTGCAGAACCCCTTTAACTATCAAATGTAGAATGGAGATTAGACTAAGGGCTAATGCACACAAACGGATGTATTTTACGGTACACAAAAAACGGGTCCGCTAAAAATACGGATGATGTCCGTGTGCATTCCGTATTTTGCGGAACGGAATAGCAGTGTTTGTATTCTTCTTTACAAACTCAAACATTCACTATATAAACCGAAAAATGTTTGAAGATTTTGCTTTCCTTTGAATCACTTAACTAATATTTAGTTGAATAACCACTGTTTCTGAGAACTGCTGTAAATCTGTGTTGCATGGAGTCAACCAACGTCTGGCCCCTGTGAACAGGTATTCCAGCCCAGGATGATTGGACTGCATTCCACAGTTCTTCTCGATTTCTTGGTTTTGCCTCAGAAATTGCTTTTTTGATGTCACTGGACAAGTTTTCTATTGGATTAAGATCCGGCGATTAGGCTGACCACTTCATAACGTCAATCTTGTTGGTCTGGAACCAGGATGTTGCATGTTTACTGGTTGCACGTTTACTGATGTGTTTGGGGTCGTTGTTTTGTTGGAACACCCATTTCAATGGCATTTCCTCTTCAGCATAAGGCAGCATGACCTCTTCAAGTATTCTGATGTATTCAAACTGATCCATGATCCCTGGTATGCGATAAATAGGCCCAACACTGTAGTATGATAAACATCCCCATATCATGATGCTTGCGCCACCATGCTTCCCTGTCTTCACAGTGTACTGTGGCTTGAATTCAGTGTTTGGGGGTCGTCTGACAAACTGTCTCCGGCCACTAGACCCAAAAAGAACAATCTTACTTTCATCAGTCCACAAAATGTCTCTTTAGGCCAGTCAATGTGATCTTTGGCAAATTGTAACCTTTTCAGCACATGTCTTTTTTTCAACAGTAGGACTTTGCAGGGGCTTCTTGCAGATAGCGTGGCTTCACATAGGCGTCTTCTAATTGTAACAGTACTCACAGGTAACTTTAGACCTTTGATCTTACTGGAGCTGATTGTTGGCTGAGTCCTTGCCATTTTGTCTATTCTTCTATTCATTCGAATGGTAGTTTTTTGCTTTCTTCCACGTCTTTCAGGTTTTGGTTGCCATTTTAAAGCATTTGCGATCATTTTAGCTGAGCAGCCTATTATTTACTGCAGTTCTTTATATGTTTTCCCCTCTCCAATCAACTTTTTAATCAAGGCACGCTGTTCTTCTCAACACTGTCTGGAACGACCCATTTTCCTCAGAATTTCTGAGAGAAATGCACTGTAACCAGCATGTACAACATTTGCTGCCTTCCTTCCTTAAATAAGGGCAATAATTGCCACCTGTTTTTCAAAGAATGAATGACCTCACTCATTGAACTCCACACTGCTATTATTTTGAACATGCCCCCTTTTAACCACCTCCGGACCGCCTAACGCAGATTCGCGTTCCGGAGGTGGCAGCGCTGCGCACAATCACGCATATACGCGTCATCTCGCGAGATTTCGCTCAAAGCCGGCCCGCGCATGCGCATCGCGGGCCGGCAAAATTAAAAGAACAAGTTCGTCACCAGCCTGCCAGCAACGATCATTGGCTGGCAGGCTGGCGATTTTCAAAAAATCCAATCAAAAGTCATATAACAGATCATATTAGTAAATATGATCTGTTATATGGCTTCTCTGCTCCTCTGCTGGTCCTTTTCGTCGGTTGGATCCAGCAGAGGAGCAGACTGAACTGTGAGTACACCAAACACTACACCTTTGCCCCAGATCACCCCCCTGCACCCCAATTAACCCTTTGATCACCCCTTTGATCGCCCCTGTCAATCACTATTGAAAGGAAAAAAAGTGATCAGTGTAAACTGTCACTTTTTTTTTTTTCACTAGTATTGGCTGTTAGGTTTTAGGGATAGTTTAGGCCCCTTGGTTAGGTAGTTTAGCGTGAGTTAGCGCCCAGCCCACCGCACCGCAGTCACTTATTCGCTGTTTAGCGTATCGCTAATCAGCATTTGTACTTTTATAGTATCTGTAAGTGATCAAAACTGATCACGGTCAGATCTATAATAGTATTAGTGTCACCTTAGCTCGCCCTCCACCCAAAACGCAATGTTTGCCCGATCAGGCCTGATCGGTCGCCCACACGTGCGTTCACCCACGCCCGCCCCACCGCAGTGACAAAAAATATATATTTTTTGATCACTGCACATTCATTTTACACGCACTGCGGCGATAAAAAAAATCAGTTTTGATATTTTTTATCAACCGCAGCGGCCTCCGGTACTTCGCTAGTCTCCCCTTTGTAAGACAGGCTTGCTTTTTTTCTTGGGTAGTCTCAGGGAATACCCCTAAATTTAGTAGTCCAAAATGTCAAACAGGGGATATTCTTCTGAAGAGGCCTACAGGATTCTGACCCAGTCGGATGAGGAGTGGGAATCCTCATCTGACGAATCTAGCGGGTCAGAATATGAACCTGTAGAAAGCAGTGGCTCTCTGACCCAAAGTTCGGACGAGGAGGTTGAGGTCCCTGGCAGCACCAGGCGTACCCGGCCCCGTGTCGCTAGACCACAGGTTATGCAGGATCCGCTTCAAGAGCAGCAGAGTGGGGCTGTCGCTGCCGGATCACGTGGTGAGGCATACACCAGCAGCGCAGCCCTCCCTGGACCTAGTACCAGCACTGCCGTACAACATGGTGACGTGGCGAGCACCAGAAGGGCAGTTGAAGCTGGTACGGTGGCACGTGCAGTAGTTACCCCGTCGCAGCCACCGCACAGACAGGCCCGTAGAGCCCCTAGAATCCCTGAGGTGCTGGCAAACCCTGATTGGCAGTCACCAACTTCAGCCGCACCTGTAGTTCCCCCTTTCACCGCCCAGTCTGGAGTTCGGGTTGAGACGGCTCAAATCGGTTCGGCCCTGGGATTTTTTGAGCTGTTCTTGACTGCGGAGCTCTTGGACTTAGTCGTGGCAGAGACAAACCGGTATGCCACACAATTTATATCCGCCAACCCGGGAAGCTTTTATGCCCAGCCTTTCCGGTGGAAACCAGTCCAAGTTTCCGAACTTAAAATTTTTTTGGGCCTTCTCCTCAACATGGGCCTGACAAAAAAGCATGAATTGCGGTCATATTGGTCCACGAACCCGATTCATCACATGCCCATGTTCTCTGCTGCTATGTCCAGGGCACGATTTGAGGCCATCCTCCGTTTCCTGCATTTTAGCGACAACACCACCTCCCGTCCCAGAGGCCACCCAGCTTTTGACCGGCTCCACAAAATTCGGCCCCTCATAGACCATTTCAACCAGAAATTTGCAGATTTGTATACCCCCGAGCAAAACATCTGCGTAGACGAGTCCCTAATAAATTTTACCGGGCGCCTTGGCTTCAAACAATACATCCCAAGCAAGCGTGCCCGGTATGGGGTCAAATTGTATAAGCTCTGTGAAAGGGCCACAGGCTATACCCACAAATTTCGGATCTATGAGGGAAAAGATCAGACCCTGGAGCCGGTCGGTTGCCCTGACTACCTGGGGAGCAGTGGGAAGACAGTCTGGGACTTGGTGTCACCCTTATTCGGCAAGGGGTACCATCTTTATGTGGACAATTTTTACACAAGTGTGGCCCTCTTTAGGCATTTGTTTCTAGAACGGATTTGCGCCTGTGGCACCGCGCGAACTAGTCGCGTGGGCTTCCCCCAACGGCTTGTAACCACCCATCTTGCAAGGGGGGAGAGGGCTGCCTTGTGTAACGAAGAACTGCTCGCGGTGAAATGGAGAGACAAGCGTGACGTTTACATGCTCTCCTCCATTCACGCAGACACGACAATCCAAATTGAGCGAGCAACCCGTGTCATTGAAAAGCCCCTCTGTGTCCACGACTATAATGCGCTCATGGGAGGGGTGGACTTCAATGACCAGATGTTGTCTCCGTATTTAGTTTCCCGCAGAACCAGACGCTGGTATAAGAAGGTGTCTGTATATTTAATTCAATTGGCGCTGTATAATAGTTTTGTTCTCTACAGTAAGGCTGGGAGAACAGGATCCTTCCTCAAATTCCAGGAAGAGATCATCGAGAACCTCCTTTACCCAGGAGGTTCCGTGGCCCCATCCACCAGTGTAGTTAGCCGTCTACACGAGCGACATTTCCCCAGTGTCGTTCCTGGTACCTCAACCCAACCGTCACCCCGAAAAAGATGTCGTGTCTGTAGCAGGAGTGGAATAAGGCGTGACACCCGCTATTTCTGTCCTGACTGTCCTGACCACCCTGCCCTATGCTTTGGTGAGTGTTTCCGGAAGTACCACACACAGGTACACCTAGCATAGGGATTGCTTCTCACAGGACAGGCACACAGGGCTATTAGGGCCCTTTTACTCACAGCTGCTGCAAACCTCTCCTTTCACCTGGGATAAAGTGCATAACGTACTTTGCCACATCTTTGGGCGATTTGCGCTTTGCACATTGTCCCATGGGGAAGGAGAGGTTTGTTCTATAAAGGTAAAAAAAACTAAACAAAAAAAAAATTACCGGTAAGTAAAAAAGTTAAAAAAGTTAAAAAAAAGTTAATATGTTCTGTTCTAAAGTTAATAAAGTTATTGCGTTGCGGCCTGTTTTTTTCTTTTTTGTTTTGTTTTTTTTACCTTCCAGGTGGACCAACCGATCGACTAGCTGCAGCACTGATGTGCATTCGGACAGAAGAATTGCGCTGCTGTCAGATTACACGCAAGTCGGTGTATGCGGCGCTGCAAGACGAGATTTCTCCTCTGCAGTAAAAGATACGTTTGCCGAGGCATATGAGCTGAGGAGGTGGCGGTGTTCATATACTTTGGCAAACACTTTGTATATATAAAAAAAAAAATCCCGGCAATGATTTATTCATCCACATCGATTGATGTGAATGGAGAAATCGGGTTTGCCAGGGCATACGAGCTAAGTGGGTATGGATGTTGGGCGGAGCTCCTATGTCCTGGCAGACGCCTTTCCCCTCCTTTTTCTTTTTTTGGCAGAGATTTTTTCATCCACATTGATCGATGCGAATGAAGAAATCTGTGCCGTTCATTTTTTTCTTTCAGCCCAGAGGCGGAACGGAAAAAAAAAATCTCATTACCTGTATGCTCAATATAAGGAGAATAGCAGAAACTCCTAATGCTGGGCATACATGTAATGATTGCGGAGACCCTCAAATGCCAGGGCAGTACAAACACCCCACAAATAACACCATTTTGGAAAGAAGACACCCCAAGGTATTCGCTGAGGGGCATATTGAGTCCATGAAAGATTGAAATTTTTGTCCCAAGTTAGCGGAAAGGGAGACTTTGTGAGAACAAAATCAAAAAAATCAATTTCCGCTAACTTGTGCCAAAATTTTTTTTTTCCTATGAACTCGCCATGCCCCTCATTGAATACCTTGGGGTGTCTTCTTTCCAAAATGGGGTCACATGTGGGGTATTTATACTGCCCTGGCATTTTAGGGGCCCCAAAGCGTGAGAAGAAGTCTGGTATCCAAATGTCTAAAAATGCCCTCCTAAATGGAATTTGGGCACCTTTGCCCACCTAGGCTGCAAAAAAGTGTCACACATCTGGTATCTCTGTATTCAGGAGAAGTTGAGGAATGTGTTTTGGGGTGTCTTTTTACATATACCCATGCTGGGTGAGATAAATATCTTGGTCAAATGCCAACTGTGTATATAAAAAATGGGGAAAGTTGTCTTTTGCCAAGATATTTCTCTCACCCAGCATGGGTATATGTAAAATGACACCACAAAACACATTCCCCAACTTCTCCTGAATACGGCGATACCACATGTGTGACACTTTTTTGCAGCCTAGGTGGGCAAAGGGGCCCACATTCCAAAGAGCACCTTTCGGATTTCACAGGTCATTTACCTACTTACCACACATTAGGGCCCCTGGAAAATGCCAGGGCAGTATAACTACCCCACAAGTGACCCCATTTTGGAAAGAAGACACCCCAAGGTATTCCGTGAGGGGCATGGCAAGTTCCTAGAATTTTTTATTTTTGGTCACAAGTTAGTGGAAAATGATGATTTTTTTTTTGATTTTTTTTTCATACAAAGTCTCATATTCAACTAACTTGTGACAAAAAATAAAAACTTCCATGAACTCACTATGCCCATCAGCGAATACCTTGGGGTCTCTTCTTTCCAAAATGGGGTCACTTGTGGGGTAGTTATACTGCCCTGGCATTCTAGGGGCCCAAATGTGTGGTAAGGAGTTTGAAATCAAATTCTGTAAAAAATGACCAGTGAAATCCGAAAGGTGCTCTTTGGAATATGGGCCCCTTTGCCCACCTAGGCTGCAAAAAAGTGTCACACATCTGGTATCTCCGTACTCAGGAGAAGTTGGGGAATGTGTTTTGGGGTGTCATTTTACATATACCCATGCTGGGTGAGAGAAATATCTTGGCAAAAGACAACTTTTCCCATTTATTTATTCAAAGTTGGCATTTGACCAAGATATTTATCTCACCCAGCATGGGTATATGTAAAATGACACCACAAAACACATTCCCCAACTTCTCCTGAATACGGCGATACCACATGTGTGACACTTTTTTGCAGCCTAGGTGGGCAAAGGGGCCCACATTCCAAAGAGCACCTTTCGGATTTCACAGGTCATTTACCTACTTACCACACATTAGGGCCCCTGGAAAATGCCAGGGCAGTATAACTACCCCACAAGTGACCCCATTTTGGAAAGAAGACACCCCAAGGTATTCCGTGAGGGGCATGGCAAGTTCCTAGAATTTTTTATTTTTTGTCACAAGTTAGTGGAAAATGATGATTTTTTTTTTTGATTTTTTTTTCATACAAAGTCTCATATTCAACTAACTTGTGACAAAAAATAAAAACTTCCATGAACTCACTATGCCCATCAGCGAATACCTTGGGGTCTCTTGTTTCCAAAATGGGGTCACTTGTGGGGTAGTTATACTGCCCTGGCATTCTAGGGGCCCAAATGTGTGGTAAGGAGTTTGAAATCAAATTCTGTAAAAAATGACCAGTGAAATCCGAAAGGTGCTCTTTGGAATATGGGCCCCTTTGCCCACCTAGGCTGCAAAAAAGTGTCACACATCTGGTATCTCCGTACTCAGGAGAAGTTGGGGAATGTGTTTTGGGGTGTCATTTTACATATACCCATGCTGGGTGAGAGAAATATCTTGGCAAAAGACAACTTTTCCCATTTATTTATTCAAAGTTGGCATTTGACCAAGATATTTATCTCACCCAGCATGGGTATATGTAAAAAGACACCCCAAAACACATTCCTCAACTTCTCCTGAATACAGAGATACCAGATGTGTGACACTTTTTGCAGCCTAGGTGGGCAAAGGGGTCCATATTCCAAAGAGCACCTTTCGGATTTCACTGGTCATTTTTTACAGAATTTGATTTCAAACTCCTTACCACACATTTGGGCCCCTAGAATGCCAGGGCAGTATAACTACCCCACAAGTGACCCCATTTTGGAAAGAAGACACCCCAAGGTATTCCGTGAGGGGCATGGCGAGTTCCTAGAATTTTTTATTTTTTGTCACAAGTTAGTGGAAAATGATGATTTTTTTTTTTTTTTTCATACAAAGTCTCATATTCCACTAACTTGTGACAAAAAATAAAAACTTCCATGAACTCACTATGCCCATCAGCGAATACCTTGGGGTCTCTTCTTTCCAAAATGGGGTCACTTGTGGGGTAGTTATACTGCCCTGGCATTCTAGGGGCCCAAATGTGTGGTAAGGAGTTTGAAATCAAATTCTGTAAAAAATGACCAGTGAAATCCGAAAGGTGCTCTTTGGAATATGGGCCCCTTTGCCCACCTAGGCTGCAAAAAAGTGTCACACATCTGGTATCTCCGTACTCAGGAGAAGTTGGGGAATGTGTTTTGGGGTGTCATTTTACATATACCCATGCTGGGTGAGAGAAATATCTTGGCAAAAGACAACTTTTCCCATTTTTTTATACAAAGTTGGCATTTGACCAAGATATTTATCTCACCCAGCATGGGTATATGTAAAAAGACACCCCAAAACACATTCCTCAACTTCTCCTGAATACAGAGATACCAGATGTGTGACACTTTTTTTGCAGCCTAGGTGGGCAAAGGGTCCCATATTCCAAAGAGCACCTTTCGGATTTCACTGGTCATTTTTTACAGAATTTGATTTCAAACTCCTTACCACACATTTGGGCCCCTAGAATGCCAGGGCAGTATAACTACCCCACAAGTGACCCCATTTTGGAAAGAAGAGACCCCAAGGTATTTCGTGATGGGCATAGTGAGTTCATAGAACTTTTTATTTTTTGTCACAAGTTAGTGGAATATGAGACTTTGTAAGAAAAAAAAAATAAAAAATCATCATTTTCCGCTAACTTGTGACAAAAAATAAAAAGTTCTATGAACTCACTATGCCCATCAGCGAATACCTTAGGGTGTGTACTTTCCGAAATGGGGTCATTTGTGGGGTGTTTGTACTGTCTGGGCATTGTAGAACCTCAGGAAACATGACAGGTGCTCAGAAAGTCAGAGCTGCTTCAAAAAGCGGAAATTCACATTTTTGTACCATAGTTTGTAAACGCTATAACTTTTACCCAAACCATTTTTTTTTTTTACCCAAACATTTTTTTTTTATCAAAGACATGTAGAACAATAAATTTAGAGCAAAATTTATATATGGATCTCGTTTTTTTGCAAAATTTTACAACTGAAAGTGAAAAATGTCATTTTTTTGCAAAAAAAAACGTTAAATTTCGATTAATAACAAAAAAAGTAAAAATGTCAGCAGCAATGAAATACCACCAAATGAAAGCTCTATTAGTGAGAAGAAAAGGAGGTAAAATTCATTTGGGTGGTAAGTTGCATGACCGAGCAATAAACGGTGAAAGTAGTGTAGGTCAGAAGTGTAAAAAGTGGCCTGGTCTTTCAGGGTGTTTAAGCACTGGGGGCTGAGGTGGTTAATTAGTGATTCAATTACACAGAATCAGCAGCATGCATGTCATTACTGTTGGGTCTGTTGGTTTTCTATTACTCTACTACACCTGCTAGTAAGTTATTTGCCATGTAGAAATATCATTTCTACCAAAAACTGTGATTGATCAGGTTAGTGATGTCTGACTGCTATTATTTTGAACACAACTGTTTATCAACCTTGACAGTGGAGTCATCCCGTCTGCATAGAGTTGTCTCCCTAGAGTTGTCTCCCATTTAAAACCCTTGCATCTGTCTGACAGCCCTGTGCTCTGGTGAAATCTCGCGCTGTTCAGCATTCGGCGCAGGCACGGTGAGGGAAAGACGCTTGCAGGCTGCCAGCTTTCTCACCGTGCCTGCACCTGCTGAACAGTGCAAGATTTCACCAGAGCACAGGGCTGGCAGACAGATGCGAGCCACTAGGAGCAGGAACACGGCCCCCTTCTGCTCCTAGAGGCTAATTAGCATATTATAAGAGTTAGATTTCTGCCGTAACGGGGGCATAGATAAAAGTAGGAATAGGCTAGTTAGATTTAGCTGACATTAGCACATCGCTAATGTCGCTAATTATAGTGAATGGGGCCAGAGCGGAATTCCAGCGGCACGGTACACTAGCGGTAGTACGGATCTGGCAGGCTGTTCACCCTCCGGAACAGCCTGCCGGAGAAGGCTGCCGCTAGTGTGAAAATAGCCTATGTTTGTATAATTTCTTTACAGCCATTCAAGTCTCTCTAGCTGAGAATAGGGACTATGCATTCCTCACTATTAGGAATGGTGGGGCCTTAAGAGTACATCTAAGTTAAAATGGTCCTCCAGTTTCAGAAAAAAAAATCTCATTAATAACACTGGGGAATGAACAGAACACTTACCTGGTGCCCTCAATTTCATCTTTCTCGGGCTCCTCTTTTGTTATTCAAGATGGCCGCACTGCTTCTCAGACTGCTTATTGCATACTGTGCATGTGGTAGTCCAAGACACTCCCTGCTGCTCAGATTGGCCAACACTGTTCACGTGAGCAGTGCTGGCCAATCCAAGGGCAGGGCTGGAGAAGCAGGAGGTGTCTTGGACTACTGACACAGTGACCTTAGGTAGCCTGAGAAGTGGTGCCGCCATCTTTATTGGCAGAAGAGGAGCCCGTGAATTTGTGGATCTGTAACTGAAAATATGAAAAGGACGGTACCAGGTAAGTGTTCTGTCCCCTCCCCAATTAAGGGTGGGCTCACCTCACGTTTTATGCCTCCGTTTGACATATACGATACAAAAAAAATAAAAAAAACATACAAAAAGGCAGCACACCACGTTCTTGCACCATGTACAATAGTAAAAAAAGTATCGCTTTTTTTTTACAATGGAACTCAATGGTGAACAGATGCCACTGTGAGGCATCCATTTAATGTATACGTTTTTTTGTATACATTAAAAAGGATGGGAAAAACGTGATGTGAGGGTATAATTTGATAACCTGTCTGATCAATTATTAATGTGTTCATTGGGCTGGAGCTGCTCTTGTATGATTTTTCCATGCTGTTTGGAAAGCATCCGATTTTTGCTACGTGGGCCGGACACTTGTAGTTATGCTCTGGAAAATGGGATCAAAGCAAAAGAATGAGATTAGAAAAATCACTCGACAATATAGTGAACCTTTTTATGAAAACTTTATACTAGCAGAACAGGAGATAAGGTGTATAACTGACCTCAGTTAATGTTTAACCCCACCGTCGTGGTATGTATTCAACAAATGCTAGTCTGACGTTAGTTCCTAGTAGCAATTCTGATGCCAACAAAAAGTATATTAAACAAAACTAAATCTCATTCCTTTATGATGACCGCTTCATTCCTTGTCAATGTCTATGGTTTCCTAGCTGCATTCCTGTTTTGTCCTCAGGTATGACTTCAGCTAGACATGAACCAGAGGAGGGGGCATGGAAAAAGATATGGACACAAAGTAAAGGCCATCAGGTCATTCATACTTCATAGACCATTGAGGTTCCCATCTCTAGAGATCTCTTATGAATTCTGATTTAGTGGGTGCCCTCCAATGGTTTCTTATTTCTCTGTAGCACATTTTCAATGTGACTCTTTAGGTGATGTAAGCTGATAAAAGGGGATCCTACAGGAGTATCGCCCCTTCGAATAAGCTTGTTTAGAAGGGACCTGCAGTACTCCAGATTAGGGTCACTGCAAAAGATTAATTGTTGTAAGGTTAAATTTTTAAGTGAAATGTTCTGATTTGCTGAAGTTGTTTACGCAACACAATTGTATGGATAAGTCAGGGTTAACACCTTCACTTAACCCCTTTAGGTTGCCAGGAATTGGACCTGGGTCCTCCCCTCTTTAGCCATTCAGTCAAGAGTCTGTGCTTAGCTGAAGAATAGCTAGGTCTGAGTTTCAGAGAACCATCATCTTTGAGACTACAGCTACCCAAGAAAACTACACTACTACAAAAGTGCTCCAGAGAGAACTGAAACTAGAAGGCCCAGAATCTACAACTGCAGTACTGCAGTTTGTAACCTTAATTACATGTCTAAAGTTCTGCAGAGTGACACAAAGACACAAAGGAGTACCACAACCTTCATCATTGCTATTGGGGAAGGATTGCACTGTGATTTTCTTGGAACTGTGCTTTAATATTGTTGGATGTATTACTACTCCTATTGTGCACTTTAGTGTTTATTTGCACCAAAAAGCATGGTCACTGACTCCATCACCGTTCACACCATTGTACCTGCTTCCACAATTCTGGCTTGGACCCTCCCGAAAACACTTAATGCCAAGGGCACCCCAACTACCACCAGGCAGGAAACCCAACATCAAAGTGTGCACCAAGGGAAGAAGGGGTGCACCCTCCTGTCACTGGACCGCCTGGGGTGTATCAGTGTTAGGATTGCCACTGTGATCCGTGTTTTCAGTTTTCAGCGCCAGAGCTACTATCACTCCCGTCCTCCACTTGCTCCTCTTGGGCGCACTGCAGACCCACAAAATTAAAAAGGGCTGTCCAGATGAATCCACATCCTTAGGCTCCATTCACACGTCCGCAAATGGGTCCGCATTCGTTCCGCAATTTTGCGGAACGGGTGCGGACCCATTCATTTTCTATGGGGACGGAATGGATGCGGACAGCACACAGTGTGCTGTCCGCATCCGCATTTGCGGAGCGCGGCCCCGATCTTTGGGTCCGCAGCTCCGCAAAAGATAGAACATGTCCTATTCTTGTCCGCAGCTTGCGGACAAGAATAGGCATTTCTATAGGGGTGCCGGGCGGGTGTGTTGCGGATCCGCAATTTGCAGGTCCGCAACACACCACGGACGTGTAAATGGAGCCTAAGGCCTCTTTCACACGACCTTTTTTTTTTTCCGTTTACGGTCTGTTTTTTGAGTTCCGTATACGGTCCGTATACGGAATCATTCATTTCAATAGTTCTGCAAAAAAAAAACTGAATGTACTTCGTATGCATTCCGTTTCCGTATTTCCGTTTTTTCGTTCCGTTGAAAGATAGAACATGTCCTATTATTGCCCGCAAATCACGTTGCGTGGCTCCATTCAAGTCAATGGGTCAGCAAAAAAAAAGGAGCACATACGGAAATGCATCCGTATATCTTCCGTATCCGTTCCATTTTAGTAGAACCACCAATTTTATGCCCAGCCCAATTTTTTCTATGTAATCACTGTATACTGTATATGCCATACAGAAAAACGGAACGGAAAAACTGAACAGAAACAGAACGTAAATTGAAAACGGATCAGTGAAAAACGGATGGCAAAACACAGAAAAAGCCATACGGTCGTGTGAAAGAGGCCTTAATGTGGATCCAAGTCTAAGGCCTCCTGCACACGAACGTGTGCTTCCCGTTGCTGTACGGCGGACCACATTTGCGCCGTTCCGTGGCCATTCCGCATCACTTCAATGGGTCCGGCAAATCCGGAGATGCGGAATGGTGCGGAACGGAAGCACGAAACGGAACCCTACGGGAGCACTACGGAGTGCTTCCGTGGGGTTTCGTCCGTGCTTCCGTTCTGCAAAAAGATGTCCTATCTTGTCCTATCTTTTTGCGGAACGGCCGGATCGTGGACCCATTAAAGTGAATGGGTCTGCGATCCACTCCGGCTGCCCCACGGACGGTGTTCGTGCATTGCAGCCCGAATTTTGCGAGCCACAGCACGACCACGGGGGCGCACATGTTCATGTGCAGGAGGCCTAACTAGGAGTGTCCGGATCCGTCTTACAAATGCCATCCATTTGCGTCCGGATTGCTGGATCCGGCAGGCAGTTCTGGCGACGGAACTGCCTGCCGGAATCCTCTGCCGCAAGTGTGAAAGTAGCCTAGTACTGGGGACTATTGGATTTGGTGACATTTTATATACAGCTGACTTCTCTCCAGATGATGGTAGTCTGTCATTGTTGGCTTAAACTATTCTTCATTGTTAATTTTTAACCTTGTGAATGTTCATTACGTTTGAAATGGTCTGCTTTTATCAAGTTTAGACTAACGTGATATCTGCCCAATGTTAAACATGATTCTGGTAATCCGTGGGCATAATCGAAATGCTTTCAACTTGAATACAACTAAACAAGGCTTTCTGAATGACTTCCATTATTTTCTCAGTTCTGTGGTTCAGCCATCACACAGAATTCATAATTAGGTCTACCCACAATTAAACACACAATTAAATGTGTGCTGCATTCACAAGGCCTTATAATGAGGGTGCTTTTAACCTCTTTCATTTTCCTCGATGAATCTCTCTAGATCTGGTGATAAGGGATTACATTATGACATCAGGTAAAAGGGGTAAAAACTATCACAAAAGGAAATCTACTGAGCACTTTACATCAGACAATACACGGGAGCTCACAGCAATGCACAGTAATGATTTATAGCATATGTGACATTGATATGCAGTCCTCAGAATAGTGTACGTGCAAACTGTACTTGTTATGTCATGTTATTTTATGTTACTGCATTGGAATGTACCAACATGTCTCAGTATAGATCAGTTAGGCTGCGTTCACACGAGCGTGTCCGGATTAGTTCTGGATGCGTCCCGGTGTGTTGCGGCAAACCCGCGCGAGTAGGAATGCAATTGCAGTCAGTTTTGACTGCGATTGCGTTCCGATGTTCAGTTTTTATCGCGCGGGTGCAATGTGTTTTGCACGCGCGTGATAAAAAAACGACTGTGGTACCCAGACCCGAACTTCTTCACTGAAGTTCAGGTTTGGGTTCGGTGTTGTGTAGATGTTATTATTTTCCCTTATAACATGGTTATAAGGGAAAATAATAGCATTCTGAATACAGAATGCTTAGTAGGTGATCAATTGAGGGTTAAAAAATAAAAAAAAATTAACTCACCTTGTCCTCTTGTTCGCGTAGTTCTCCCGGTCTTTAGTTCTTTAAAAAGATGAACTATGGGCTAAAGGACCTTTGGTGACGTCAGATCACATGCTCCAATCACATGGTACATCACCGCGGTGATGGACCCTGTGATTGGAGCATAGTTTTTAAAGAACTAAAGACCGGGAGAACTACGCGAACAAGAGGACAAGGTGAGTTAATTTTTTTTATTTTTTAACCCTCAATTGATCACCTACTAAGCATTCTGTATTCAGAATGCTATTATTTTCCCTTATAACCATGTTATAAGGGAAAATAATACAGTGTATAGACAGTCACCTAGCAACCGTGCGTGAAAATTTTCACGCAACCCCATTCACTTCTATGGGGCCTGCGTTGCGTGAAAAACGCAGAATATAGAGCATGCTGCGATTTTCACGCAACGCATAAGTGATGCGTGAAAATCATCGCTCATCTGAACAGCCCCATTGAAATGAATGTGTCCAGATTCAGTGCGGGTGCAATGCGTTCACCTACCGCATTGCACCCGCGCGGAAATCTCGCCCGTGTGAACGCAGCCTTAGGGTTAATAATCCTGACTCTGCCCCTGTAGGAAGTTAGGTGTTGAACTTAGATCTGCCCCTAGCTCAGTCAGTTTCTAGTGGAGGAAGCAAAAGGCTCTACATCTGCTCATTCCTCATAATACTAGGCCTGAACTCCAGAGAATCACTATCTCTGATCGATCCACAGAGAGAAAATGAAGGAAAAAAGAAAAAAGAACCAGGAAGGTCCAGAATACTCATGGTCGAGCACTGGAGTCAGTCAGTAATGTATTTGCTGTTTAAGGGTCCATTCACACGTCCGTGGATCCGCAAAACACGGACATCGGCGATGTGCGTTCTGCATTTTGCGGACCGCACATCGCCGGCATTCTCATAGAAAATGCCTTTTCTTGTCCGCAATTGCGGACAAGAATAGGACATGTTCCATTTTTTTTCGGGATCGGAATTGCGGACCCGGAAATGTGGATCCGCAATTCCAGATCCGGGCAGCACATCGTGCTGCCCCATAGAAATGAATGGGTCCGCAATTCCGTTCCGCAAAATGCGGAACGAAATTGCGGACGTGTGAATGGACCCTATGGCTGATGGAGACTTTACTGCAGTGAGGGGGACATTGCTAAGACATCTTTTACTCTTGGACACGGTCTGGCCCACCATATCTTAATCCTGTACCCCTCAGCTTGGAATTACAGCTACCACTGCAAGAACCTTAATGCCAGCTTTAAATTCTGCAGACAGATACTTTAGAGAGGGAAGGAGTACTACAACCCCCATTCTGGCTTATATCCATACATTGCTATTTGGGAAGATTTGCACTGAGAATTGTTCAAAATTGTGTTTTGATACTGCTGGATGTACTAAAACTCCTATTCTGCACTTCAGTAAAGAACAATCTGCTTATTTTCAGCAATTGGCCTGGTCCTGCTCCATTCGCTGGCCACAGCACCTACATCTGACTTGCACACATACAACGGGAGATTAATTGAAGAAGCACATCATATGTGGGGTGCAGTGCAGCCAAAAAGGGTTCTTCAACCCTATTCAAGTGTTGAAAAGATTCAGCGCACACGCTAATGTGGATCTAAGTTGTATCATTAATTATCGTTAGAAATTAACGATTCCCTTACGTCCTACCAGCAGCACAGATGGGGAGATAGCAAGAAGAAACCCCTAAGGAGGGTCCTCATGCCTGGCAGAAGTAAGAACTGTTTGCCCGAAGGCCGAAAACTCTGCCACCTTAGCATCTATTCTATAATGAGAGATGAAGGTTGATTCAGAGCTCCAGGAAGCCGCCTTACAGATCAACTCTAAGGGGAGAAGACTTCTCTCCGCAACACAGTTTGCCACGACCCTAGTGTAATGGGCCCTCACAAACTCCGGAGGATCTAAAGATTGGGACATAAAAGCCTCCCTGATGGCTTCCCTGACCCAGCGACTAATAGTAGCTTTAGACGCTTTACGGCCTTTAGACTTAATGGCAAACAGGATGAAGAGGTTCTCATCTATCCTGAACTCCCTGGATCTATCTACATAGACCTGGAGGCATCTCGAGATGTCCAGTGGATGTCTAACCGGAGCATCAGAGGAGGAGGCGGAGAATAACACAGGTAGGGAGATTACCTGGTTAACATTTTGAAAGGTTGGAACCTTAGGTCTAAAATAAGGTAGAAATTTCAGAAGGACTCTGTCCTTTAAAAAAATGATATATGGATGCATTGCAGAAAAAGCTTGCAGCTCAGAGATTCTCTTGGCTGAGGCTATAGCCAGAAGAAAAACCACTTTAAGAGTTAAGAATTTAAAATTTGCCTCCTCCAAAGGTTCAAAGGGGGGAGATGCTAACCCCTTGAGAACTACTGATAGGTCCCATTGGGGAACAGGTTTCAGTATTGTAGGCTTCAATCTTTCAGCTCCCTTAAGGAAGCGTTTGATGAGCGGGTCCCGAGAGTATGGTCTGTTGAGACAGGCTGAGTTGACAAAGACTTGAACCTTCAGGGTAGATGGGGAGAGACCTTTATCTAGTTCATCCTGAAGGAACTGTAATATCGCAGGAAGGGGCGGATCTGCAGACGCCACATGGTTGGAACTACACCAAGACGTGAAGATCCTCATAATCCGGGAGTAGGCCTTCTTCGTAGAATCTGCTCTGGAATGCGACAGGGTTCTCAGGACCGACTCAGAGAGCCTTCCCACTCTGGGAAGGGACTGATCAACCTCCAGGCTGTCAGGTTGAATCTGTGCAGATCTGGGCAGAGATGAGTGTCCCATGACACCAGGGTCTGCTCTGGGGGGAGTCTCCAATATTGTCCCCTACTCATCTGAATGAGCTGGGTAAACCAGGATCTCCTGAGCCAAAATGGTATGATGGCTATTACCGAGGCCTGATCCTGACGGATTTTCATCAATACCCTCGGTATCATGGAAAAAGGAGGGAAGATGTAAGCCAGCCTGAACCTCCACGGTATCGTCAGAGCGTCTATCGCCAGGGGGTTGTCCTCCCTGTATAGGGAACAGAACCTCTGCACCTTGGCGTTGAACCTGGTTGCCATGAGATCCACCTCTGGCATGCCCCATCTGTGGACTAGCTCCCTGAAGATCTCCGGATGCAGTGACGACTCCATAGTCGGTAAGCCGCGACTTAGGCGATCCGCAATGATGTTGAGGGAGCCTCGGATGTGAGTGGCAGATAGATCAGCTCTGCCCACCGCAGAATTACCCCGATCTCTGAAAGAAGGGGTAAGGATCTTGTGCCTCCCTGCTTGTTTATATAAAGTACCGCAGTCATGTTGTCTGACTGGACCTTCACTGCCTTGCCCCATTACTGAGGGGCGAAGTGGAGGAGGGCTAGCCGGATAACCCGCATCTCGTGGAGATTCGAAGAAAGATGCCGCTCCTGAGGAGACCAAGATCCCCGAACTGGGGATCCGTCTAAATGACCGCCCCAGCCTACAAGGGACGCGTCTGTTGTCAATATGAGCCAATCTGGTTGGGTCATAGACTTCCCCGCTGGCAGATGGAACCACCATCTGAGGGAATTCCGGGTTTGGTTGGATAGGGAGCACAGGGAATCTAGCCCCGCAGGGCTGCCGTTCCATTTGTCTAAGACCTCCGATTGAAGAGGACGGAGGTGCCATAAAGCCCAAGGGACTGCATCCGAAGCCGCTGACATGAGCCCCAGCATCTTCATGAGAGTCCGGATGGAGACTCGCCGTGGGACAGAAAGGAACCTCGCCAGGTTCTGAATCCGCGCTCCTCTTTCTGGCGTCAACTGGAAGGACATCTCCAGAGAGTCGACCACGAATCCTAAATAATGGATTGAAGTCGATGGGCTCACATTCGACTTCTGCCAGTTGATGATCCAGCCTAGGCGGAGCAGAAAGGAAATTGCGACATGAAGATGATAAGTAAGTATTGGGACTGAAGAGGCTAGAAGAAACCAATCGTCCAAGTAGGGAACAATGGTCAGTCCCTGAAGTCTCAGAGCTGCCACCACTGACACTACCACCTTGGTGAAGATAAGAGGGGCAGATGAGATTCCGAAAGGGAGGGTGGCAAATTGAAAATCCCTGCGCACTCCTGAAATCTGGACCGCGATCCTGAGAAATTTCAGAGAGGAGGGGTGGATCGGGATGTGGAGGTAAGCATCCTTGAGGTCCAGAGTAGCCATCACATCTCCAGGGCTGAGGATGTGGCTGACTGACCTTATGGTTTCCATCCGGAACCTGGTTCTCCTTATGAATCGATTGAGAAATCTCAAATCTATGATCATCCGGAGATCTCCTGTTTTCTTGGGCACCAGGAATACTGGAGAATAGATCCCTAGACCCCTCTCCCCTGCCGGTACCTCCTCCAGGGCTCCCTTGAAAATGTAGTCCTTAATATAGGACTCTAAGATCCTCTGTTTGGCCGGCAGAAAACTTCAAGTGGCGATGAATCTTTCTGGGGGGAGAGAAACGAGATCTATTAGATAACCAGCAGAAACTATGCTTTGAACCCAGGAGTCTGAAATTTCCTGGGCCCATACATGTTTGAAGTGGGAAAGACGACCCCCCACGGGAAGTTGGGGGAAGAGTACGGGAAAATCCAGAGGCGTAACGACAGGGGCAGCAGGGTTTAACCAAGAGCCTCTGAGAGGCCCATAGTCAGGAGGGTTTTGCCTCCTTGGTGGGTTTGCGGGAGCATCTCGAAAATCTTCGAGACTGCCCCCCCCCCAATCTCTACGCCTGGCCTGCTGTCTGGATCTGCCTCCGCGATCTTGCCTGCCACGAGCCCGAAAGGGCTGTTGGGGGAGACTCTTCTTCTTCTTATCGGAGAGTCACTCCATGATGTTATCTAATTCTGAGCCGAACAAGCGGTCCGGCTCGAAGGGGAGCCCACACAAATTGTACTTAGAAGCGTTATCCGCATTCCAGGGTTTCAGCCATAGAGGTCTTCTGGCAGCTGACACTAGTGCCATTGTTTTGGCTGCCAACTTCAGTTGTAACTGGGACGTGTCACATAGGAAGTCCATGGCCAAGTTAACTGATTTAAATGCGGCCAGGATATCGTCCCGGGAGACACTCTGGTCGACATCTGTTTGAATCTGGTTCAACCTGGCACGCAAAAAGGAAGTGACCTCCGTGGCCGCAATAGACGTTGAGGCCGAGGCTGCGGCCGCCGAGTAGCTCCTTCTCAGGGTGCACTCTGCCCTCCTATCGAGAGGGTCCTGCAGACTAGACCCATCGTCCGCAGGGACCAGAGTGCGCCTGGACAACTTGGCTATAGCCATGTCTACCTTGGGAATGGAACCCCATGATTCCACCAAGGGTTTGGCCATCGGGAACATCAGTTTAAACTTTCTGGTGAGGACTGGACCTTTTTCCGGTTTCCTCCATTCTGTGCGCATCCCAGAAAGAAGGGTCTCATCCGCCTTAAAGACACGCTGCGTCCGACCGGCGGGATCGGAGGACTCCCCTGTGTCAACATCATGGTCCCCCGACCTGATGGACTTCAATAACTTCTGCGTCTTTTCGGGTGGGAAAAAGCACGAAGTTGATTCTTCCTCATCCGAGGAAGATGACCCCACTCAGTAGGGGCGGCAACTTCCATCGGAGTCTGGGAGGAAACCGGCAGCCTCTAATTCAGTAACCGCACTACCCCCTTGATGGAGTCGTCTACATACGTCTTCACCCACTGGTACATGTCTTGCATAGTGGGTTCCGTGGTGGTACCGGAACGGCAACTGTCGCACCTGGAGTAGGGGCAACTGTCGTCTAAAGGCGTGTTGCAGTCATAACAGGCCAGGTGTTTCCTCTTGGCCGACGACTTCCGCTGCTGATCTGACTCTCTAGGAGAAGCCATCACTGTAACGAAAGAAAAGATTAAAACATCCCTAAAGCCCAACGACAGGGAGTTTATAAAACAAAAATTAACCTAACGGTATGCCCACCAACACTTGGAAAAAAATAGTGGCTGAAGAAATCAGTCAGAAAAGACAGAGAAACTCTCAGTCAAGCACAAAGGGACTCTGGAGCTAGCTTGTTAAAGCAGCGCAACCAGAGACAGAATGATGGGATCAGGGAGCTTAAAAAGGAAAAGCTCCACCCAGGGGAGGGATTTCCTGTTGCAATCCATCCCCCTGAAGCGTCACTCCCACAGTTTATGTGAATCCAGACTTAATCTAATATAAACCTTATATTTGTAATAATAAAAGGAATACCTCCCCCCCCCCCTGTGAAAAATGATCCGGCCGGCAGCAGGTTTTTTAGAAAGCGCCGCCGGCCGAAACTGAGAAACCGAAAGTGACGTCGCTGCCGGCCGCGCGTCACTTCCGGTCATGGTGGCGCCCATGCCCTGCCAGCATCGGAGCGCCGGGAAGAGCGCGGCACCGCCAGCCACAGAAGGGGTGCGCAGCACCAAGCAATGGTACCGCACTACCCCCAGGTAAACCGCAGGGCCAAAAGGTCCAATGGGGGGAAAAATAAAAAGCGCAACAATAAGCGCAGCCGACTCTAGAAAAAAAGGAGACAAATGGGGGATTTAGAAAGAAACCCCTATTAAAAATACGGCCTCCTGTTCCCCCAAAGAAAGGGGAGAGAAACTCGCCAGTCCACCTGTCCAAAGGACAGAAAAAAACACGGTGGGCTGGGGGGGTGATCCACTAGTCTTAAAGGGAACCGGTCATCAACTTTATGCTGCCCATAATAACGGCAACATAAAGTAGAGATTTCAGCGGTCTGTCATTTATAAGTTAAAAGTAAGTGGTTGCCAAGAACCATCACAATCATTGCAGACTGGGCCTGGAAAAGAGTCACGGCCACCTGATAAGAGTCATAGTTATTCATGAATTCCTGCTCTCCCTGCCGCCTGCTGATGACTGACAGTCTTCTACCTAGTCTTCCCGCTTTCTGTCTAGGAGAGAACTGCCAATTATTTATAACCAGGACTCTTCTCAAGTAGATTTGACTCTTTTCAAGGCCTGTGCTGCAATGATTATGATGCTGGTTCTCGTCAACCACTTACTTTTAGCTCATGAGTGACACACCGCTGACATCAACATTTCTGTCACTATTTTGTGCTGCCCTCAGTGAGGTCAGCAAAAAGTTGATGACAGGTTCCCTTTAACCAGCCCAAGACCCGGCCATTTAACCCATTTCCTGACCATGCACACCTTGCACATTTTCCCACCTTTTTTCAATAATACATGGGACTTTATTTTGATGTCATTTTTATTTTAATAATTTTTTGTTTTATTTTTATATCTGGAAAACAATGGAAAAGAATCTGTTTTTCATATTGTTTAAATTTTTTTATAGCGCAACTAAAATCCTTTTTTAATTTAAATCGCCTTTACATTTTTGATATAGTGGATGTATGGGTTATGTTCACCAGGGGTGGGGCTAGAAGCTGCGGTGTGGGGTGTAGTGGGGTTTCTTTATATTTATATTTATTTTTTTTTACTTTCTACATAAGGTCACCTTTAGGTGACCTTATGGTGACCGTTTTTTTTGCGATCCGCAAAAACGGGTTCCGTTTTTTTGTGATCTGTGACCGTTTTTTCGTCCGTGGGTCTTCCTTGATTTTTGGAGGATCCACGGACATGAAAAAAAAGTAGTTTTGGTTTCCGCCTGGCCGTGCGGAGCCAAACGGGTCCGTCCTGAATTACAATGCAAGTCAATAGGGACGGATCCGTTTGACGTTGACACAATATTGTGCAATTTCAAACGGATCCGTCCCCCATTGACTTTCAATGTAAAGTCAGGAGTTAATATACCATAGGATCGGAGTTTTCTCCAATCCGATGGTATATTTTAACTTGAAGCGTCCCCATCACCATGGGAACGCCTCTATGTTAGAATATACCATCGGATTTGAGTTACATCGTGAAACTCAGATCCGACAGTATATTCTAACACAGAGGCGTTCCCATAGTGATGGGGACGCTTCTAGTTAGAATATACTACTAACTGTGTACATGACTGCCCCCTGCTGCCTGGCAGCACCCGATCTTTTACAGGGGGCTGTGATCAGCACAATTAACCCTTCAGGTGCCTCACCTGAAGGGGTTAATTGTGCGTATCATAGCCCCCTGTAAGAGATCAGGGGCTGCCAGGCAGCAGGGGGCAGACCCCCCTCCCTCCCCAGTTTGAATATCATTGGTGGACAGTGTGCGGCCCCCCCGCCCCCCTTCTATTGTAATATCATTGGTGGCCAGTGTGCGGCCCCCCCCGGCCCCCCATCTATTGCAATATCATTGGTGGCCAGTGTGCGGCCTCCGTCGGCCCCCTCCCTCCTTTTATTGTAATATCATTGGTGGCCAGTGTGCGGCCTCCGTCGGCCCCCTCCCCCCCTCTATTGTAATATCATTGGTGGCCAGTGTGCGGCCTCCCCCCTCCCCCCCACCCCTGCCCGATCATTGGTGGCAGCGGAGATTCCGATCGGAGTCCCAGTTTAATCGCTCTGGGGCTCCGATCGGTAACCATGGCAACCAGGACGCTACTGCAGGCCTGGTTGCCATGGTTACTTAGCAATATTACAATATTAGAAGCATCCTACTTACCTGCTGGCTGCTGCGCTGTCTGTGTCCGGCCGGGAGCTCCTCCTACTGGTAAGTGACAGATCATTAAGCAATGCACCGCACAGACCTGTCACTTACCAGTAGGAGGAGCTCCTGGCCGGACACAGACAGCGCAGCAGCCAGCAGGTAAGTATGATGCTTCTAATATTGTAATATTGCTAAGTAACCATGGCAACCAGGCCTGCAGTAGCGTCCTGGTTGCCATGGTTACCGATCGGAGCCCCAGAGCGATTAAACTGTAATACCATTGGTGGCCAGTGTGCGGCCACCCCTCTCCCCCCCCCCGCCCGATTATTGGTGGCAGCGGAGATTCCGATCGGAGTCCCAGTTTAATCGCTACTGCAGGCCTGGTTGCCATGGTTACTTAGCAATATTACAATATTAGAAGCATCATACTTACCTGCTGGCTGCTGCGCTGTCTGTGTCCGGCCGGGAGCTCCTCCTACTGGTAAGTGACAGATCATTAAGCAATGCGCCGCACAGACCTGTCACTTACCAGTAGGAGGAGCTCCCGGCCGGACACAGACAGCGCAGCAGCCAGCAGGTAAGTAGGATGCTTCTAATATTGTAATATTGCTAAGTAACCATGGCAACCAGGCCTGCAGTAGCGTCCTGGTTGCCATGGTTACCGATCGGAGCCCCAGAGCAATTAAACTGTAATATCATTGGTGGCCAGTGTGCGGCCTCCCCTCCCCCCCACCCGCCCGATCATTGGTGGCAGCGGAGATTCCGATCGGAGTCCCAGTTTAATCGCTCTGGGGCTCCGATCGGTAACCATGGCAACCAGGACGCTACTGCAGGCCTGGTTGCCATGTTTACTTAGCAATATTACAATATTAGAAGCATCCTACTTACCTGCTGGCTGCTGCGCTGTCTGTGTCCGGCCGGGAGCTCCTCCTACTGGTAAGTGACAGATCATTAAGCAATGCGCCGCACAGACCTGTCACTTACCAGTAGGAGGAGCTCCCGGCCGGACACAGACAGCGCAGCAGCCAGCAGGTAAGTATGATGCTTCTAATATTGTAATATTGCATAAGTAACCATGGCAACCAGGCCTGCAGTAGCGTCCTGGTTGCCATGGTTACCGATCGGAGCCCCAGAGCGATTAAACTGGGACTCCGATCGGAATCTCCTCTGCCATCAATGATCAGGGGGGGGGGGGGGGGGGGGCCGCACACTGGCCACCAGTGATATTAATACAATAGAGGGGGGGCCGGGGGGGCGCACACTGGCCACCAATGATATTACAATAGAGGGAGGGGGGGTGGCCGGGGGAGGCCGCACACTGGCCACCAATGATATTACAATAGAGAGGGGGGCCGCACACTGGCCACCAATGATATTACAATAGAGGGAGGGGGGCCCGGGGGAGGCCGCGCACCGGCCACCAATGATATTACAATAGGGGAGGGAGGGGGGTCTGCCCCCTGCTGCCTGGCAGCCCCTGATCTCTTATAGGGGGCTATGATATGCACAAATAACCCCTTAGGTGCAGCACCTGAGGGGTTAATTGTGCGGATCACAGCCCCCTGTAAGAGATCGGGTGCTGCCAGGCAGCAGGGGGCAGTCATGTACACAGTTCGTAGTATATTCTAACTAGAAGCGTCCCCGTCACTATGGGAACGCCTCTGTGTTAGAATATACTGTCGGATATGAGTTTTCACGAAGTGAAAACTCATCTCTGAAAAAGCTTTTATGCAGACGGATCTTCGGATCCGTCTGTATGAAAGTAACCTACGGCCACGGATCACGGACGCGGATGCCAATCTTGTGTGCATCCGTGTTCTTTCACGGACCCATTGACTTGAATGGGTCCGTGAACTGTTGTCCGTCCAAAAAATAGGACAGGTCTTATTTTTTTGACGGACAGGAAACACGGATCACGGATGCGGCTGCAAAACAAAAAATGGAACACGGCACAACGGCCACGGATGCACACAACGGTCGTGTGCATGAGGCCTTAGGAGTATTTAACTTTACATATTTTGATATAGCTGTTTCCTCCTTTAACTGGGGCTGATATACTGATATATTAGCTACACTTACAAGAGGAATTCAACCCCAAGAGGTCCTACAGGGCTGTCTACCTTCACTGCAGTGCTGAACTGGTTCTGCGAAAACCCAGCAGCTCATACAGATACACAGATATCCTGATCTCCATTAGTGCCGGAGAAGGCAGGGATGGTAAGAAAAAATGTCACTGTCTTTTCTATAAGGTGCCCTGCTGTCACTAACAGCATATTCCCTGCTCCTGCATGTCCTTGCAAAGTTAAGTACGGACCACCCGTACATTTATAATCTACAGGCAGTCTGGAAGTGGTTACTGTACATTAATTATAGTGCAATATAAATCATACAACAAAGAGCTTTGGTTTCTGGCTTTTTGGGGCTCAATGGGGTATTTTGCAAAGCACAGCATACTCTGGGTATTGTGGGGGACATTTATTATTATTGTACACCAGAAAACTGGGGCCATAGAGTCGCAAAATGTGGTGCATGCTGTTGTACTGCAAAATTGTGTGGTTTTTGGAGGGTTTAGGCACCTCTGGCAAGTGGTATAGAGATGACATATGCAGCCAATCCCATTTATTATAATCTAGGTTTTAGATTATAGCAGTAATCTACAGCAGCTCGTTTGCTGATGCAGATCTCTTCTTTGGTACCTGCACAGACGCACCACAAACATTAAGAAGCATGGCCTCCTAATAATTATGGTGCATCTAATGCAAGCGGGGGAGAGATTAAGACCGGCAAGTAAAATGCCGGTCTATATAAATCTCACCATGTGTTTTTTCTGACGTTTTCCCTCTGAAATAGCAGAAAGAAAAATGCATGTTTCAAAATAAGGACACCAAAAATGCTTGTAAAAAGTGCTATGAAAAATTACTTAAATTCATTGGGTTTTTACAAGCATTTAAATAAGCTGGGAAAAAGGTGTGTGTGAAGAAGACCTGAGAGTAGTTGCATCATCTAGAGAGCGTCACAATGACAGCCAGTGAGGCTTCTGGCACCCCTGGACTTCAGCAGTTATCATTTGTCAAATAAATTTCCCCTGTAGTGGTCGCTACAATGGTAATGTAGTATTCAGATAAAGAGCCCGACATGGATGGACCAGGCCTGCCATAGTAGGAACCACTTATACTCACAGCTCAAAGCTCTGACTAAGGCCTCATGCACACCACCGTTGTTTGCTTCCGCGTCCGTTCCGCTGATTTTAGCGTTTCAGGTGCGGCCCCATTCATTTCTATGGAGCCGTTGAAAATGCGGATAGTGCACCGTTTGCCATCCGCGTCCGCGATCCGTGGTTCCAGTCCGTCAAAAAAATATAACCTGTCCTATTATTTCCGCTGAAAACGGTTTGCGGACCTATTCAAGTCAATGGGACCGCTAAAAAACGCGGAGGCACACAAGATTGTCGTCCGCGTCCGTTTTATTCCTATCATTTGCACGGCAAACCTGTCTTCGACTTTTTTTTACATTCCTTTATGTCTGGTGGTCCTCCAAAAATAAAGGAAGACACACTGAAACAAAAACGGAAACGGATCACGGAACAACGGAACCCCATTTTGCGTAACGGAACACAACAACGATCGTGTGCATGAGGCCTAAGGCCTCTTTTACACTACCGTTCCCCCCCCCCCCCGTTTTACGGGCCGTTTGTTGCGTTCCGTATACGGTCCGTATACGGAACCATTCATTTCAATGGTTCCGCAGAAAAAACGTAATGTACTCCGTATGCATTCCGTTTCCGTATTTCCGTTCCGTTGAAAGATAGAACATGTCCTATTATTGCCCGCAAATCACGTTCCGTGGCTCTATTCAAGTCAATGGGTCCGCAAAAAAAACGGAACACATACGGAAAAGCATCCGTATGTCTTCCGTATCCGTTCTGTTTTTGCAGAACCATCTATTGAAAATGTTATGCCCAGCCCAATTTTTTCTATGTAATTACTGTATACTGTATATGCCATACAGAAAAATAGAACAGAAAAACGGATCGGAAACGGAAACACAACGGAAACAAAAAAATGGAACAACGGATCCATGAAAAATGGACCACAAAACACTGAAATAGCCATACGGTAGTGTGAAAGAGGCCTAATAGTCTGGGGTCCTGAGCAGCTCAGAAAAACACTGGAGGAGATTTATCAAAATTGGTGCAAAGAAAAACTGGCTTAGTTGTCCATAGCAACCAATCAGATTCCACCTTTCATTTTTCAGAGCTCTTTTTGAGAATGAAAGGTAGAATCTGATTGGTTGCTATGGGCAACTAAGCCAGTTCTACTTTATACCAGTTTTGATAATTTTTCTCATTGTATATAAAATATGGCCAATCTACATGTAAAGTAACACTCTTCCAATATCCAGTGACAACAATTAGAGACAACCACCCAAAACTGTGGTGGAAAACTGTCTTGGGGCCAGTTCAACAATGTTTTCTAGGACTGATTTTGGAGCATTTCTGCCTCAAAATCAACTCCCAAAAAATGCCTCAAAACAGTCTCCTATTCATTTCAATGGAAAGCAGCACACGTGTAAAAAAGAAGCAGCATACGGCATTTGGCGATGTTAATAAAAAGCATGCCCTATCTTAGGGCAGAATCAGGGCTGAATCTTCCATTGCTTTGTATAGAAGTGAACACTCATTGGTTAAAAAAGAGACGCATAAAAAACCGCACAAAAAAACATGCTTTTTTTGCACTGGAAAAAAAACCCACACGGATTCCGCATTGTTTGTTAAAGCGTGTTTTTCAAAATCAGTCGTGTGAACTGGTCATTAGAGCAGCGGTCCTCTCAAAGGTGAAATAAGAGGTCAGCATAGAAAGGAATTGAAGATCCTTCACAGGGTAAGGGCCTACATGGCCTGCCTCTTAAAAGGGTTGCATTTAGTTGAAAACGTATCGCCTATCCACAGATATGGGGTAACTATGTGATAGGTTGGTGTCCAGTTGCTAGAACCTCCCCCAGTCTAAAGAATGGGGGTCCCGTGCCCCTGTATGCGTGTAGCGGCAGATCGCATACGTCTGCTTCTCCATTGGTTCTATTAGGGACTAGAGGAAATAGCTGAGCCCTGACCGTCTCTGGCAGTCCTATACAGAATGACTGGAGCAGCAGACGGGTAACCAGCCCTGCCACTCCATTCATATGAGGGAACGGGACCCCCAAATCTAGTGATTGATGGGTGTGCCAGTGTTCAGACCCCTACCTTCTCCTACGGATAGGGGATACATAACCCCCTAATGAACACCAATCTACAATTCAGCACGCTGATTTTGCGCCATTTACATACAGCAATCATGGGGCGTACTGATCGCCTCTACCCCTCCCTCATGCTTTACACTGCTGCTCTGCTTGGCTGCAGACTATAAGCACAAGCTCACCAAGAAGTCAGTGCGTATTGGGTCACATTTACATTCTTTCCCCTTCTGTGTTGCCGCTAGATACATCCTCTTTATGATAAGGCGTGCGCCTCGTCATATATTAGGCGCATCTCGGCAGTCCGTGTGCCTGGAGTTAAGACTACTGCAGCCCCTGCTGACGTCGTTTTTAGCTAACATTTGCGCCTGTTTCCAGACACAAATATAAGTAAATTTACCGGGGTTGGACTCCCAGCCACAGCACGGCCCCCGACATATGCCCCTGCGCTGCCCCTGTCACGCCCAACTGGAGTACAAGGCACAAAACTGGCCATGCGCCAAAATTGTGTCGCATGGGCGGACGGAAAAGGGGGCTTGTGACAACTTTTTACTTCTTAAAGTGTCGTAAGTCCATTAGTAAATATTGAGATGATTGCCCTTGCAGCAAAAATACATAAAACTATACTAAACTAAAAATACTAAACTAAAAATATCCAAGAACTATAGGCAACTAGACCGGCAATGAGAGGAAATCATCAAGTAATAGCTGCACACGGAGCCTGAGTAGTGGAGGGGGCCGGGGTTCCGCTTTATCAAACAGCATAGATTTCTTCTGGGAATCTGCATGTAAACATGTGTTTTTCCTCTGAGCAATAAAGCGTGTTGATTAGGATCAGTTCTTACATATCTGCCGTCTCTTAGGCTATTTTCACACTCGCGTCTGGTGTGGATCCGTCATGGATCTGCACAGACGGATCTGTTCAGATAATACGACCGTCTGCATCCGTTCAGAACGGATCCGTTTGTATTATCTTTAACATCGCCAAAACGGATCCGTTTTCTATTGTGCCAGATTGTGTAATAGACAACGGATTGACTTACATTGTGTGTCAGGACGGATCCGTTTGGCTCAGTTTCGTCAGACGGCTGCAGGCAGCGTTTTGGTGTTCGCCTCCAGAGCGGAATGGAGACTGAACAGAGGCAAACTGATGCATTCTGAGCGGATCCTTTTCCATTCAGAATGCATTAGGGCAAAACTGATCCGTTTTGGACCGCTTGTGAGAGCCCTGAACGGATCGCACAAACGGAAAACCAAAACGCGAGTGTGAAAGTAACACATTACCAATGACTGCAGCAGAGTAGAAAAACATGACATAAATGGGTCGGATTTGGGGGGATTTTGAAGGCTATTATTTGTCCATTTTATCACATTGGGGGAGGTTTATCAAAATTGATGTAAAAGAAAACTGGTTTAGTTTCTCATAACAACCAATAAGATTCCAGCTTTCATTTTTCAAAGCTAAAAGGTGGAATCTGATTGGTTGCTATGGGCAACTAAGCCAGTTTTCCTTTACACCAGTTTTGACAAATCTCCCCCATTGGGGGACATTTACTAAGCATGCTGCGCCACAATTAGGCTACATGCACACAAACGTGGTTTGGTTGCGCATCCGAGCCGCATTTTTTGGCGGCTCGAGTGCGGACCTATTCACTTCAATGGGGCCGCAAAAGCACACGGAGTGCCGTCCGCATCCGTTGCTACGTTCCGTAGCCCCACAAAAAAAATTGAACATGTCCTATTCTTGTCCGTTTTGTGGACAAGGATAGGCATTGTTACAATATATCCGCAAAAAAAAAAAAATGAATGCCATACGGACGTCATCTGTTTTTTTTACGGATCCGCAATTTGCGGACCGCAAAACACAAACGTTTGCGTACATGTAGGCTTATGGTGTAAAATGCACCAAAAAGAATGATGTTTTAATTTTCCCCAGTATTTTCAACATAAAGAATACATCACGCCAGAAACGAGTTATAAATGTCAAAGTGGGAGGGGCTATAAAATTGCGCCTCATTTATCATCCTCTTATCTGCAGAAATGGCTCCAATTGTTGCGGACAATTAAGCCAGCTTATGTGGTGGTGGTTTGTGTAAAAAGTCACAGTTATAGCAAAAGGATGTGACTTTTTGTCCAAAAAGTT
Organism: Bufo bufo; assembly: GCF_905171765.1. Lineage (NCBI taxonomy): Eukaryota > Metazoa > Chordata > Amphibia > Anura > Bufonidae > Bufo > Bufo bufo. The sequence continues at coordinate 151,273,881 of NC_053389.1, read as the reverse complement.
GCATTTATGAAAATAAAAAACAACTTGTCGTGTGAACAAGTGATCGGTAAGTATTTAACAGGATGATATAAATGAGCTAAACAATAGGTTTTGTCAGTAAATTGTCATTCAACAAAAACGTCCGGAGTCTGAGACAAAAGTCACAATTTACCAGTGGAAATGTCGCAAATATGGTTCAAATTTATTTTATTTTTTTTGGCGCAAATTATGCCATCATTGATAAATGTCCCCTAATGTTGTGTTTTCTTAAAAAAAAAAAAATTATTATATATTTTTTTATGAACATAGGTAGGGATGAACGAATCGACTTCAGATGGAACATCCGAAGTCGATTTGCATAAAACTTTATTTTAATACTATACGGAGCAGGAGCTCTGTACAGTATTAGAATGTATTGGCTCCGATGAGCCGAAGTTATTGCTTTGCGAAGTCTCGCAATAACTTTATAAATTAATTTGCACTGTAAAAAAACATTTCCTGAACTCGGGTTCAGTTCCAAGTGGTACCTTGGAACCGAACCCGAGTTCGGGAAATGTTTTTTTACAGTGCAAATTAATTTAGGCTACTTTCACACTAGCGTTTTTTGCTAATTCGTCATGGATCTGCAAAAAACGCTTCTGTTACAATAATACAACCGCATGCATACGTCATGAACGAATCCGGTTGTATTATGTCTTATATAGCCAAGACGTCATGAACACCACTGAAAGTTAATGGGGGACGGATCTGTTTTCTATTGTGTAAGAGAAAACGGATCTGTCCCCATTGACTTACATTGCATGCCAGGACGGATCCGTCTTGCTCCGCAACACATCGCGGACAGAAAAACGCTGCTTGTTATTCTGTCCACGATGGGAGCGCAACCAAACAGAACGGTATGCATTTTAGTGGATTTCCGTTCAGTTCAGTTTTGTCCCCATTGACAATGAATTGGGACAAAACTGAAGTGTTTTCTTCCGCTATTGAGATCCTATGTCTGAGATACATTAGGAATACTAAGTTGGTCTGTTCATGAGGAAAGCAGGAGGGGTACTCCATTACAGCCTAGGACTGGCCTCAGTCCACCATATATCCCATAGAACCGTATTTCACAAACCGTCTGCCAGTAGCTGTGAGCAAGTGAAGTACTGTGAGGGAAATAAAACCTGTAGGCAGATACAGTCCAAAATATTCTCACAAAAACAATACAATGAAAACCCTAACCCAACCAATTACCATATACTGATGTAGCAGAACTGAATGTGCCAACAATCCACTGTGCACCATGATAATGTACAGGGTGAGTCAAAAGTTGCAGGACATCCTTCTATCTTTATGTCTGGAACATGGCTGCCACCTTGAAAGCCGCCATATTGTATCAAAGGCAAATTTTTCCAATGGGAAGGGGGTCATGCAATCAGATTAGCAATATCTCTTGTGGTTCAAAAGTTATCAACACAGAAAGTTCAAAACGTCAAAGTTCTGTGTTCGGCACCAGGGACAACACATTGAACACTTCAAATAGCTGTGCATCACAGGGAACGTTCCCGATTGTTGTTGCAACTTTCTGTGTTGATAATTTTTGAACCACAAGAGATATTTCGAATCTGATTGTGGCAATTGATTTCTGAGAAAATCCTGTTCTTCTTTAATATGCTACATGACCCCCTTCCCATTGGAAAAATTTGCCCTTGAACCAATATGGCGGCTAGTGATGTCGCGAACATAAAATTTTCAGTTCGCGAACAGCGAACGAGAACTTCCGCAAATGTTCGCGAACTGGCGAACCGGGCGAACCGCCATAGACTTCAATAGACAGGCGAATTTTAAAACCCACAGGGACTCTTTCTGGCCACAATAGTGATGAGAAAGTTGTTTCAAGGGGTCTAACACCTGGACTGTGGCATGCCGGAGGGGGATCTATGGCAAAACTCCCATGGAAAATTACGTAGTGGACGCAGAGTCGGGTTTTAATCCATAAAGGGCATAAATCAACTAACATTCCTAAATTGTTTGGAATAACGTGCTTTAAAACATCCAGTGTGTGTATACGATCAGGTATGATGTTGTATCGATCAGGTAGTGTAAGGGTTACGCCCGCATCACAGACATTGACAGACCAAACTCCCCTTTTAATGCACCGCAAACAGTTCATTTGCACAACCGCAAACTCCCCATTTGCACAAGGTTGGATACCAAGCTAGCCACGTCCCGGTGATGTCATTGAAGGTTTCTTCCTCCACCCAGCCACGTACAACACCAAGGGTCCCCGAAAGGTCAATTGAATTGATTTTTCGAACGGGGAGATGGTTAAAAAAACGCTGGCTCCCTCCCCTTTGTTTTTATCCACGGTGACTGCGTCTGCGCCGTGCAATTTACTGTCACACCCGATATGAGTGGTATTTTCTGTAGTACTATTCTCATCAGTTTAATCCCTCTAACGTCCCCAATCTGGGTGCCATTTATTGAATAGATTTTTCGAACGGGGAGATGGTATCAGTGGTTGGCACTGGCAGTGGGCACACTACAGTCAGTAGAAGCGGGCCTGACACACACTGGCAGCAGGCAAGCAACTGAAATTACACTAAAGTGTAAAAATTAAATGCCTTATTTATCGGCAAGCTACTGTGCCACCCGGTATGAGTGGTTGGCACTGGCAGTGGGCACACTACAGTCAGTGGAAGAGGGCCTGACACACACTGGCAGCAGGCAAGCAACTGAATTTAGACTACTGTCTAAAAATGAAATGCCTTATTTATCGGCAAGCTACTGTGCCACCCGGTATGAGTGGTTGGCACTGGCAGTGGGCACACTACAGTCAGTGGAAGAGGGCCTGACACACACTGGCAGCAGGCAAGCAACTGAATTTAGACTACTGTCTAAAAATTAAATGCCTTATTTATCGGCAAGCTACTGTGCCACCCGGTATCAGTGGTTGGCACTGGCAGTGGGCACACTACAGTCAGTGGAAGCGGGCCTGACACACACTGGCAGCAGGCAAGCAACTGAATTTAGACTACTGTCTAAAAATTAAATGCCTTATTTATCGGCAAGCTACTGTGCCACCCGGTATCAGTGGTTGGCACTGGCAGTGGGCACACTACAGTCAGTTGAAGTCGGCCTGACACACACTAGCAGCAGGCAAGCAGCTGAAATTACACTAAAGTGTAAAAATTAAATGCCTTTTTTATGCAAAGTCCTGTGCCAGCCGGTATGAGTGGTGGGCACTGGCAGTGGGCACACTACAGTCAGTGGAAGTCAGCCTGACACACACTGGCAGGCAACTAACCTTAGATTAAAGTGTAAAAATTAAGTGCCTATTTTTTAAGCAAAGTCCTGTGCCACTCGGGATGACAGGGGTGGGCACTGGCAGTGGGCACACTACAGTCAGTTGAAGTCGGCCTGACACACACTGGCAGGCAACTAACCTTAGATTAAAGTGTAAAAATGAAGTGCCTTTTTTTTAAGCAAAGTCCTGTGCCACACGGGATGACAGGGGTGGGCACTGGCAGTGGGCACACTACAGTCAGTTGAAGTCGGCCTGACACACACTAGCAGCAGGCAAGCAGCTGAAATTACACTAAAGTGTAAAAATTAAATGCCTTTTTTATGCAAAGTCCTGTGCCAGCCGGTATGAGTGGTGGGCACTGGCAGTGGGCACACTACAGTCAGTGGAAGTCAGCCTGACACACACTGGCAGGCAACTAACCTTAGATTAAAGTGTAAAAATTAAGTGCCTTTTTTTAAGCAAAGTCCTGTGCCACACGGAATGACAGGGGTGAGCACTGGCAGTGGGCACACTACAGTCTGTGGGCCTGCAGCTCCTCACACACAGGCAGGCCAGGCAACTGCAATATGTATATAAAGGAAAAAAAAAAAGCAGACTAATGTTGCAGCCCTAAAAAGGGCTTTTTGGGGTGCTGTCAGGACGCTGTCCTTACAGCAGAGATCAGATGAGTCTTTCAGGACTGGAGTGGACACTGAATTCACTAGCCTAGCTATCGATTTCCCAATTAAATCAGCAGCAGTTACAGTCTCCCTCCTCTCACTAAGACTGCAGCTTCAGAATGAATCTAAAATGGATGCTGTGCAGGAGGTGGGAGGGTCTGGGAGGGAGGGTATGCTGCTGATTGGCTGGAATGTGTCTGCTGACTGTGAGGTACAGGGTCAAAGTTTGCTCAATGATGATGTATAGGGGGCGGACCGAACATCGCATGTGTTCGCCCGGCAGAGGCGAACGCGAACAAGCTATGTTCGCCGGGAACTGTTCGCCGTCGGATAGTTCGGGCCATCTCTAATGGCGGCTTTTAAGATGGCGGCCATGTTCTGGACATAGTCTAAAAGATAGGCTCCCTCACCCATTACTTGCTAGGGTGTTCAGATATTTAATTTTGCCTTTGGGAAAATTATCCCTTGGGAACGCAAATAATCGGAACGGAATGCATTTTGGAGCATTCCATTCTGTTTAGTTCAGTTTTGTCCCTATTGACAATGAATAGGGGCAAAACTGAAGCGTTTCTTTCCGGTATTGTGATGGAACTCAATACCGGAAAACTTTAAGGCCTCTTTCACACGAGCATCTCGTGTGAGGGCCGGACAAGAAATTTATATTTCTCTACTTTTATAATAGTAATACCCTCAGAAATAGTTATTACTTTACATTTGCCATATGTCTACTTCATGTTTGGATCATTTTGTGAATGACATTTTATTTTTGGGGATGTTAGAAGGCTTAGAAGTTTAGAAGCAAATCTTGAAATTTTTCAGAAAATTTCCAAAACCCACTTTTTAAGGACCAGTTCAGGTCTGAAGTCACTTTGTGAGGCTTACATAATAGAAACCACCCAAAAATAAGCCCATTTTAGAAACTACACCCCTCAAGGTATTCAAAACTGATTTTACAAACTTTGTTAACCCTTTAGGTGCTCCACAAGAATTAATGGAAAATAGAGATAAAATTTAACTTTTTGGACAGATTTTCCATTTTAAATTTATTTTCCAGTTACAAAGCAAGGGTTAACAGCCAAACAAAACTCAATATTTATGGCTCTGATTCTGTAGTTTACAGAAACACCCCATATAAGGTCGTAAACTGCTGTACGGGCACACGGCAGGGCGCAGAAGGAAAGAAACTCCATATGGTTTTTGGAACGCAGATTTCACTGGGATCATTTTAAGTTGCCATGTCACATTTGATGCACCCCTAGAGTAGAAACTCCCAAAAAGTGACCTCATTTTGGAAACTACAGGATAAGGTGGCAGTTTTGTTGGTACTATTTTAGGGTACATATGATTTTTGGTTGCTCTATATTACACTTTTTGTGAGGCAAGGTAACAAAAAATAGCTGTTTTGGCACGGTTTTTATTTATTGTTATTTACAACGTTCATCTGACAGGTTAGATCATGTGGTATTTTTATAGAGCAGGTTGTTATGGACGCGACAATACCAAATATGACTACTTTTTTGGGTTGTTTATTTCAGTTTTACATAATAAAGCATTTTTGAAAAGAATTATTTTTAGTGTCTCCACATTCTGAAAGCCGTAGTTTTTTTTATTTTTTGGGCAACTGTTTTATGTAGGGGCTTATTTTTTTAAATATGAGATGACAGTTTGGTTGGTACTATTTTAGGGTGCATATGACTTTTTGATCGCTTGGTATTACACTTTTTGTGATGTAAGGTGACAAAAAATTGCTTTTTTTACACCGTTTTTATTTTTATTTTTTACGGTATTCACCTGAGGGGTTAGGTCATGTGATATTTTTATAGAGCCAGTCGATACGGACGCGGCGATACATAATATGTATGCTTTTTTTTATTTATGTAAGTTTTACACAATGATTTCATTTTTGAAAAAAAAAATCATGTTTTAGTGTTTCCATAGTCTGAGAGCCATAGTTTTTTCAGTTTTTGGGCGATTATCTTGGGTAGGGTATGATTTTTGCGGCATGAGATGACGGTTTGATTGGCACTATTTTGGGGTGCGTGTGACTTTTTGATCGCTTGCTATTACACTTTTTGTGATGTAAGGTGACAAAAAATGGCTTTTTTTAAACCGTTTTTATTTTTATTTTTTACGGTATTCACCTGAAGGGTTAGGTCATGTGATATTTTTATAGAGCCGGTCAATACGGATGCGGCGATACCTTATATGTATACTTTTTTTTTATTTATGTAAGTTTTACACAATAATATTTTTAAAACAAAAATAAATCATGTTTTAGTGTCTCCATATTCTGAGAGCCATAGTTTTTTCAGTTTTTGGGCGATTATCTTAGGTAGGGTCTCATTTTTTGCGGGATGAGATGACGGTTTGATTGGCACTATTTTGGGGTGCGTGTGACTTTTTAATTGCTTGCTATTACACTTTTTGTGATGTAAGGTGACAAAAAATGGTTTATTTAGCACAGTTTTTATTTTTTATTTTTTACGGTGTTCACTGAGGGGTTAGGTCATGTGATATTTTTATAGAGCAGGTCGATACGGACGCGGCGATACCTAATATGTATACTTTTTTTCCCCCTTATTTTTTACCATTTTTTTTTTTACTTTATTTGGGGAAAATGATGTTTTTGTTTATTTTTACTTGAAACTTTACATTTTTTTGGGGGAAAACTTTCTTTTTTCAACTTTTTTTTTTCACTTTATTTTTTGTCCCACTTTGGGACTTCAACTTTTGGGGGCCTATTCCTTTACAATGCATTCCAATACTTCTGTATTGGAATGCATTGGCTGTATGAGTAATACAGTGTGTATTACTCATACAGCTTCCGGCCTGTGAGATCCAGGGGGCTGGATCTCACAGGCTCGTTACCGGAAGGCAGCGCGATGCCTTCCTTAGGCATCGCGCTGCCTTCCATGCCATCGGGTCCCCCCTACAGCCCCACGGGGACCCGATGGCACCGCCGCCGCAACATAAAAAACCGCAAACCGCAGGTCTGAATTGAGCCAGTAGCTGTGAGCAAGTGAAGTACTGTGAGGGAAATAAAACCTGTCGGCAGATATAGATGGCATTGAGCCAAGGTGCCTGCTCAATAATTTGAGCAGGCACCTGGTTCCGATCACCGACCGCCGGGGGGCGGTGATCGGAAATACACATGACGTCCTTAAGTACCGGGACAACATGCCGTACCGGTACGTCATGTGTCCTGAAGAGGTTAAGGGGTTAAGAACTGTCTGGTTCCTCTATAATGCGTCCGCATATCCTGTCTACCAGAGCGAATCCCCACAATATATACAGTACAGACCAAAAGTTTGGACACACCTTCTCATTCAAAGAGTTTTCTTTATTTTCATGACTATGGAAATTGTAGATTCACACTTAAGGCATCAAAACTATGAATTAACACATGTGGAATTATATACATAACAAACAAGTGTGAAACAACTGAAAATATGTTATATTCTAGGTTCTTCAAAGTAGCCACCTTTTGCTTCGATTACTGCTTTGCACACTCTTGGCATTCTCTTGATGAGCTTCAAGAGGTAGTCCCCTGAAATGGTTTTTACTTCACAGGTGTGCCCTGTCAGGTTTAATAAGTGGGATTTCTTGCCTTATAAATGGGGTTGGGACCATCAGTTGCGTTGAGGAGAAGTCAGGTGGATACACAGCTGATAGTCCTACTGAATAGACTGCTAGAATTTGTATTATGGCAAGAAAAAAGCAGCTAAGTAAAGAAAAACGAGTGGCCATTATTACTTTAAAAAATGAAGGTCAGTCAGTCAGCCGAAAAATTGGGAAAACTTTGAAAGTAAGGGCTATTTGACCATGAAGGAGAGTGATGGGGTGCTGCGCCAGATGACCTGGCCTCCACAGTCACCGGACCTGAACCCAATCGAGATGGTTTGGGGTGAGCTGGACCGCAGAGTAAATGACAAAAGGGCCAACAAGTGCTAAGCATCTCTGGGAACTCCTTCAAGACTGTTGGAAGACCAGTTCAGGGGACTACCTCTTGAAGCTCATCAAGAGAATGCCAAGAGTGTGCAAAGCAATAATCAAAGCAAAAGGTGGCTACTTTGAAGAACCTAGAATATGACATATTTTCAGTTGTTTCACACTTATTTGTTATGTATATAATTCCACATGTGTTAATTCATAGTTTTGATGCCTTCATAGTCATGAAAATAAAGAAAACTCTTTGAATGAGAAGGTGTGTCCAAACTTTTGGTCTGTACTGTATATATATATATATATATATATATATATATATATATATATAAATAAAAGCATATATATGATCTGTTCATTAAGTTATCTACCCCAGTATGTTTTGTCAGTTTTAGAGAGCTAAGGTTACTTTCACACTAGTGTTTTTTGCGGATCCATCATGAATCTGCAAAAACGCTTCCGTTACATTAATACAGCCGCATGCATCCGTCATGAACAGAACCGGTTCTATTATGTCTTATATAGCCAAAACGGATCCGTCATGACCACCATTGAAAGTCTATGGGGGACGCATCTGTTCTCTATTGTGCCAGATTGTGTCAGAGAAAACGGATCCATCCCCATTGACTTACATTGTGTGTCGGGACGGATCGATCTTCATCCGCAACACATCGCAGACAGAAAAACGCTGCTTGCATTATTCTGGCCGCGATGGGAGCGCAGTCAAACAGAACGGAATGCATTTTGGAACAATCCGTTTCGTTCAGTTCAGTTTTGTCCCCATTGAAAATGAATGGGGACAAAACTGAAGCGTTTTCCTCCGCTATTGAGATCCTATGATGGATCTCAATAGCGGAATTGAAAACGCAGATGTGAAAGTACCCTAAGCTTGTCTGTGCAGGTTGAGACATGTCTGGACATGAAACACACACAGTAGCAGTTCAGTCTGATGAAAGCCCTGGAAGTAACAGGATGAAAGCACAGAGCAGGTCTACAAAAAAGTGAGGGGTTCGGAGCTTTGCTCCATGATTACATTTCTTACAAGGGAAGAAAAGAAGAAATCCATGAAAGGATGATTGCTGTATATGGTGATGATGCACCTTCTTATTACCAATTAAAGTTTTGGGCCAAGCAGTTTAAATAGGGTAGGGAATCAATTGTAGTGGACCCTCGTTCAGGACGACTTGTCGAAGCATCTTCATAAGAAATGTGCCACATAGTGGAGGCCGTGATTTTGGAAGATCGTCGGGTCAAAGTCAGTGTTATAGCTCACGAATTAGGCCTTTCAGTTGGCACAGTTTCCAATATAATTCATGGTGCTTTGATGATGTCAGTTCCCGGTGGGTGCCATGAATTTTGATGCCAGAGCAAAAAACCTCATCGCCAGCATTTTAGTCAAGACATGCAAGAATTTAGACATGCTTAGAGAAAATCCAGGAGACTTCTATTCTTGCATTATTATGGCCCGGGTTCCGGCTGACTGCTGCATTTTGTGTGCAGCAGTCAGCCGGAAAGATCATGGCAACAGTTTTTTTGGATACAAAAGTCGTTTAATTACTAGAATTCATGCCACGCAAGAGAACAATTCCTAGAGACTCCTATGCTTCAACAATACAGGCATCACGAGAGGCAATCAATGAGAAATGCTGTGGGAAGTTGTCGGCAGATGTGTTGCTGCCTCACGACAAAGCGCCAGCTCACAAGTCTCGCAAATCACAAGCTGCTATGAGGGTATACGGCTTCATGGAGCTTGACCATCCACCTTACAGTCCAGACCTGGCTCCCAGTGATTACTTTCTCTTTCGGAACCTGAAGAGATTTCTGTATGGGTAAAGATTTCCTGATGATAATGAGGTCAGAGAGACGGTAACAGGGTTCCTGCAGCAGCAAGAAGTCTCCTTCTATTCTGAGGGCATCCGATCATTGGAGGCGAAGTGGATTAAGCGCTCATGCACACGGTTGTAGCCATTTTTGCAGTCCACAAATTGCGGATCAGAAAAACACAGATACCGGCCGTGTGTGTTCCGCATTTTGCGAAACTAAATATCCTGCCCTCTGTAGAATGTCCTATCCTTGTTTGTACAATGGACAAGAATAGGACATGTTCTATTTTTTTGCAGGGCCACAGAACAGACATACAGGTCCAATTGAAGTGAATGGGTCCACATCCAACCTGCAAAAAATGCGGATCGGATGCGGACAAAAAATATGAGCCCTAAGTGTGTTGAAGTCAAGGGGGATTACAATGAAAAGTAGTAAGTTCAAGTTTCTCAGAAAATGTTGTTTTCATATTCAGGTAGATAACTTATTGAACACTATATCTATCTGTATATACTGTATATATATATATATATATATATATATATATATATATATATATATATATATATACACACACATACGCAATATAAATAAATTCATACATATAAATTTGTGTGTATAGATGATATGTCACATGTCGGATGCTTCAGTGTGTTTGTGTTAATTTTTCCATTCCCTCTTGAAAATAACATTTACATACATACATAGTAATTTGGGATGGGAAACAGGATTTTTTTTTTACATCCATCAAGTGCATGCCTCTTCTGATTGCATCTGGAGCAATTTATCTGTATATTTAGGGAAATAGACACAAAACACTTCCTGGTGAACTGTCTGCTGTCGGGTGAATACACACAACACGTTTAAAGGGGAAGTCGGTTTCGCTTTGTGCTGTGTAAAGGGTGCTATGAGGATGTTGTGTTTTATTGTCTTGTAGGCTTCTACCACAGGCTTTTCTAGGAAACAGGTCAGCTATGTACCAGGAACCTGGTAAACTCAGGTTATCCTGCCTGCCAAGCATGGGAACTGGGCACCCTCGCTATTTATTGACAAAGAAACATACAAAATTATTTTCTATACAGCTTAATCTTCAACATTATAAAATTTCTCATTTTTACCCCAAAACTTCCCCCCCCTCCCCCTTCCTTGCAAAGTGTCTCCTATCCCCTCCGTCAACCAAGACGGAAAAAGGGATAACGGAGGGGTGAAGGCAGGAAAACTTAAGACTTCCCAATCCCCCATACATTATTCCATTTCTCCTCAGTATTTCTTTGTTTATATAAGATTCTTTCATATTTCTTAATCTTATTGACCAAATTTAACCATATATACACACTAGGAATATTTCGTGAAAACCAACCTCGCGTAATTAAAAGTAAAAGTCTTGCCAAGAAGAGTATTTTAATCAAAAGGAATCTTTTATACTTATCACAAATAATTTGGGAAAATCACCCAGGAAACAACATTCCACTGTATATTGAATCGCTATTTTCAGTTTCTGGGTAATAAGTTTAGCTATTTCCTCCCAATATTCTGTTAGTTGTGTACAAAACCAAAACATGTGTAAATAGTCAGCCCCAAGTGAATTGCACCGTGGACAATTGGACGTATTTCTCAATCCACATTTACTGAGCGATACTGGTCCATCACCATGGTGATGGATCATGTGATGTATCATGTGATGAGCACAGTGATGTCACCACAGGTCCTTTGACAGGTCCTGAAGAAAGAACAGGAGACCGGCAGCTACGAGATCAATTGGAGGAGGTGAGTTAATTATTATTTTTTTAACCCTCAATTGACCTTCTACTAAGCATTCTGTATTCAGAATGCTATTTTTTTCTCTTATAACCATGTTATAAGGGAAAATAATACAGTGAATAGACTTTCATCCTAGCAACCATGCGTGAAAATCGCACCGCATCCGCACTTGCTTGCGGATGCTTGCGATTTTCACGCAGCGCCATTCACTTCTATGGTGCCTGCGTTGCATGAAAAATGCACAATATAGAGCATGCTGCGATTTTCGCGCAACGCATAAGTGATGTGTGAAAATCACCGCTCATGTGCACAGCACCATAGAAATTAATGGGTCCGGATTCAGTGCGGGTGCAATCCGTTCACCTCACGCATTGCACCTGCTCGGAAAACACGAGCGTGTGAAAGGGGCCTTAAAGATAATACAAACGGATCCGTTCTGAACGGATGCATGCGGTTGTATTATCGGTGCGGATCCGTCTGTGCATATCCATGATGGATCCGCACCAAATGCGAGTGTGAAAGTAGCCTAAATAATAATTATGTCAGAGAGTGATACAATGGAGAGATCCCCTTATACCAACCTGTAATAGTGCTCCATGTCTTGACAAATAACTTTCTAGATTCCCTATACAGGGAGTGCAGAATTATTAGGCAAGTTGTATTTTTGAGGATTAATTTTATTATTGAACAACAACCATGTTCTCAATGAACCCAAAAAACTCATTAATATCAAAGCTGAATATTTTTGGAAGTAGTTTTTAGTTTGTTTTTAGTTTTAGCTATTTTAGGGGGATATCTGTGTGTGCAGGTGACTATTACTGTGCATAATTATTAGGCAACTTAACAAAAAACAAATATATACCCATTTCAATTATTTATTTTTACCAGTGAAACCAATATAACATCTCAACATTCACAAATATACATTTCTGACATTCAAAAACAAAACAAAAACAAATCAGTGACCAATATAGCCACCTTTCTTTGCAAGGACACTCAAAAGCCTGCCATCCATGGATTCTGTCAGTGTTTTGATCTGTTCACCATCAACATTGCGTGCAACAGCAACCACAGCCTCCCAGACACTGTTCAGAGAGGTGTACTGTTTTCCCTCCTTGTAAATCTCACATTTGATGATGGACCACAGGTTCTCAATGGGGTTCAGATCAGGTGAACAAGGAGGCCATGTCATTAGATTTTCTTCTTTTATACCCTTTCTTGCCAGCCACGCTGTGGAGTACTTGGACGCGTGTGCTGGAGCATTGTCCTGCATGAAAATCCTGTTTTTCTTGAAGGATGCAGACTTCTTCCTGTACCACTGCTTGAAGAAGGTGTCTTCCAGAAACTGGCAGTAGGACTGGTAGTTGAGCTTGACTCCATCCTCAACCCGAAAAGGCCCCACAAGCTCATCTTTGATGATACCAGCTCAAACCAGTACTCCACCTCCACCTTGCTGGCGTCTGAGTCGGACTGGAGCTTTCTGCCCTTTATCAATCCAGCCACGGGCCCATCCATCTGGCCCATCAAGACTCACTCTCATTTCATCAGTCCATAAAACCTTAGAAAAATCAGTCTTGAGATATTTCTTGGCCCAGTCTTGACGTTTCAGCTTGTGTGTCTTGTTCAGTGGTGGTCGTCTTTTAGCCTTTCTTACCTTGGCCATGTCTCTGAGTATTGCACACCTTGTGCTTTTGGGCACTCCAGTGATGTTGCAGCTCTGAAATATGGCCAAACTGGTGGTGTCACGGATGGTGTACAGGAAACAAGATAATGTAATACAATCAATGACTCACTGGATCCACAACTAAGGAACAAAAGGGAGACCCCTGCATAAGACCTGGCACTTTCCCTCACTGCTCAGCCTATGCGAACACCCCAAAGGTGGATGGGCGCATATCCACGTACCTCGGCTATCAAATACCTGAATACCCTACAATAGTGAGGGGACACGACCACCGGCTCCCTACACTAGACACGGAGGGAGTCAGGGTCTCCTAAAATCCAGCAGACAGAAAATAACAAATAAAGGAACAACACTTATCTTGCAGAGGACTGAGAAATAGAAACAGCATGCACACACACTCCAGGAAGTTGTATAAGCCGCACACTACTGCATTATGGGGAGGAACTTAAAGGGCAGCAATCAGTCCAACTGCATGACAGCTGAGATAGACTAACGAGATGAGGAACTAAACCAAAACAAATAAATTCAAGGAGGAGGATCTGGAAAGCTCCTGTCAGAGCTTCTCAGCTGTCTGGCTGTGACAGTACCCCTCCCTCTACGAGTGGACTCCGGACACTCAGAGCCCACCTTCTCAGGAGGGGCCCTTTGGAAAACCCTGATGAGATGAGAGGCCTTAATGTCCGTCACTGGGACCCACATCCTCTCCTCAGGACCATAACCCTCCCAATGAACGAGGTACTGGAGGGAACCGCGGACAAGACGAGAATCCACAATCCTAGAGACCTGAAATTCAAGATTGCCTTCAACCATAATCGGAGGAGGAGGCAAAGGCGAGGGTACAATAGGTTGAACATAAGGTTTCAATAAGGACTTATGAAAAACATTATGGATCTTCCAAGTCTGAGGAAGATCAAGACGGTAGGCAACAGGATTGATGACAGACAGGATCTTGTAAGGCCCAATAAACCTAGGACCCAACTTCCAGGAGGGAACCTTCAATTTGATATTCTTGGTAGACAACCACACCAGATCACCAACATTCAGGTCCGGACCAGGCACACGTCTCTTATCTGCCACACGCTTATATCTCTCACTCATGCTCTTTAGATTATCCTGAATCTTTTGCCAAATAGATGACAAAGACGAGGAGAATCTGTTCTCATCAGGCAAACCAGAAGACCCCTCTCCCGAGAAAGTCCCAAACTGCGGATGAAACCCATATGCACCAAAAAATGGTGACTTATCAGAGGACTCCTGACGACGGTTATTTAAAGCAAACTCAGCAAGGGACAAAAAAGAACACCAATCCTCCTGATTCTCCGCCACAAAACAGCGCAGATATGTCTCCAGATTCTGATTGACGCGCTCTGTCTGGCCATTCGACTGCGGATGGAAAGCAGAAGAGAATGACAACCGAACCCCCAAGCGAGAACAGAAAGTCTTCCAGAATCTGGAAACAAACTGCGTGCCCCTATCAGAGACTATGTCTGAAGGAATACCATGCAATTTGACAATGTGGTCAATAAATGCCTGCGCCAGCGTCTTAGCATTGGGCAAACCAGGAAAAGGGATAAAATGCACCATTTTGCTAAAACGGTCCACCACCACCAGAATCACAGTCTTCCCCGAGGAACGAGGCAAGTCCGTTATGAAGTCCATGGACAGATGTGTCCAAGGACGGGAAGGAATGGGCAAAGGAAGGAGAGGACCTGATGGCCGTGAATGAGGGACTTTGGCACGAGCGCAAGTCTCGCAGGCTGCCACAAAACCCTCAACCGACTTACGAAGCGCAGGCCACCAGAATCTCCGAGCAATGAGATCCAGTGTGGCTCTTGCCCCCGGGTGCCCAGCAAGGACCTTCTGACTGGGCTGCCTGCACCTCTGCCTCCAATTCAGGAAAAAGAGCAGAGACCACCACACCTTCAGCCAAAATGGGACCCGGATCTTCAAAATTCCCACCTCCCGGAAAACAACGTGACAGGGCATCTGCCTTCACATTCTTAACCCCAGGGCGGAACGTGACAACAAAATTAAACCTTGAAAAGAACAAAGACCATCTGGCCTGTCTCGGGTTCAGACGCTTGGCTGACTCCAAGTAGGCCAGGTTTTTATGGTCAGTAAACACGGTAATAGGGTGTCTGGCTCCCTCTAGCCAATGGCGCCATTCCTCAAAAGCCAACTTGATGGCCAACAATTCCCTATCACCCACATCATAATTTCTCTCTGCGGAGGAGAGTTTCTTTGAGAAAAAGGCACACGGTTGCCATTTGGCAGGAGAGGAACCCTGAGACAAGACCGCACCCACCCCTACCTCAGAAGCATCAACCTCAACTATATAGGGTAACGAAATATCAGGTTGTACCAGGATGGGAGCGGGAGCAAAACTCTCCTTGATATTAGAAAAGGCCTTACGCGCCTCTACCGACCAGGAAGAAAAATCTACCCCCTTTCTGGTCATATCAGTGAGTGGTTTAACAACAGAGGAATAATTCAAAATAAATTTCCTGTAATAATTGGCAAAGCCCAAAAAACGCATCAGCGCCTTCTGATTCTCAGGAAGCTCCCACTCAAGTACAGCGCGGACCTTCTCGGGGTCCATGCGAAAACCAGAAGTGGAGAGAAGAAACCCCAGAAATTGAATTTCTGGAACCGCAAACACACATTTTTCCAGTTTCGCGTATATATTATTCTCCCGCAGGATGAGCAAGACCTGACGTAAGTGTTCCTTATGAGTCTTGAAATCAGGAGAAAAAATCAAAATGTCATCCAAATACACTAATACAAATTTTCCCATTAAATGATAAAAAATGCTGTTGACGAAATGCTGAAAAACGGCTGGGGCATTCATCAAACCAAAAGGCATAACCAAATTCTCAAAATGGCCCTCAGGGGTATTGAAAGCCATCTTCCATTCGTCTCCTTCTCTGACCCTAACCAGGTTGTATGCCCCTCTTAGGTCTAATTTGGAAAAGACTTTAGCCCCAACAACCTGGTTAAACAGGTCCGGGATCAGAGGAAGCGGATAAGGATCACGAATAGTGATACTGTTCAGCTCCCTGAAATCCAGACAAGGTCTTAAAGAACCATCTTTTTTCTTAACAAAGAAAAAACCAGCGGCAACAGGTGACTTCGAGGGTCGTATGTGTCCTTTTCTCAGACTCTCAGAGATATAAGCACTCATAGCGACCCTCTCAGGTTGGGAGAGATTGTATAAACGAGATTTAGGCAGCTTGGCGCCTGGGATGAGATTAATAGGGCAATCATACTCCCTGTGCGGAGGCAAACCCTGAACTCCACTCTCAGAGAAGACATCCAAAAATTCAGAGAGGAAAGGTGGTACAGTCTTAGTAGAAACCTCAGAAACAGATGTTATGAGGCAATTCTCTCTGCGAAAGTCACTCAAACCATTTATTTGCCTCGCTTGCCAATCAATGGTGGGGTTATGTTTAGTGAGCCAGGGTAGCCCCAACACTAGAGGAGTAGGCAAACCGCTAAGGACGAAACATGACACATCCTCAACATGAGCATCACTCCCAATTAAACGGATATTGTGAACTATGCCCTTTAATGATTTCTGAGAAAGTGGAGCGGAATCAATAGCAAAAACAGGAATATCCTTTCCCAAAGTGCATACCTGGAAACCATGAGTTATTGCAAAATGATTATCAATGAGATTGACAGCTGCTCCACTATCCACAAAAATCTCACAAAAAATGCTCTTGCTCTCTAGCGCCACCCAGGCAGGCAGGACAAAACGGGAACTACAAGCAAACGGAAAACCTTCAATTTCCGCCTCAACCCTGCCAATAGTAACAGACGGAACATTTTTAAAAGATTTTTTCCTTTTTGTTTCTTTATTACTCCCAGAAGACTGCCTGAATCTCCTAGAGGGACAAACATTTGCCAAATGATTTATACCTCCACAACAAAAACAAACCCTCCCATGCGGGCTGAATCTTCTATTGTCAGAGGCAATCAACCCCAGCTGCATGGGCTCCTGCTCAGAAGGGGCTGACAGCGACTGAGACCCCTGCGCACAGAATGAGACCGCTGCACTGTCCCGGGACTGAGTATGACAGGAAGGAGAGATCTCTCCTCTCTCTCTAAGACGCCTGTCAATACGAACGGCCTGAGACATAGCAGAATCCAAGGAGGTAGGTCTCTCATGAAGGGCAAATGCATCTTTCAATCCCTCTGAAAGACCATGGCAAAATTGACTTCGGAGTGCAGCATCATTCCAACCAGTATCAGCTGCCCATCTCCGAAATTCTGAGCAGTATATCTCTGCGGATTGTTTACCCTGGCATAACAGACGTAGTCTAGACTCAGCCAGAGCAATACGATCCGGATCATCATATATCTGACCCAGGGCTAAAAAGAATTCATCCACTGAACGGAGAGGCCGTGCCACCTCCGGCAGCGAAAAGGCCCAGGACTGAGCGTTACCCCTGAGCAGCGATATAATGATCCCCACCCTCCGTTCTTCATCACCAGAGGAATGGGGAAGAAGGCGAAAATGGAGTTTGCAAGCCTCTCTAAAACGCACAAAATACTCACTAACCCCGGAGAACGTATCCGGGAGTGAGATCTTAGGCTCAGAACAAACTCCATGAACGCAAGCTGAACCGGTCACTTGAAACTGAGAAAAAGTCTTACGGAGATCAGCCACCTCCAATGAAAGACCCTGGAGGCGTTCAGCCAAAAGTGAAACCGGATCCATGCTTGAGACTGTTTTGGCGGCTTATAATGTCACGGATGGTGTACAGGAAACAAGATAATGTAATACAATCAATGACTCACTGGATCCACAACTAAGGAACAAAAGGGAGACCCCTGCATAAGACCTGGTACTTTCCCTCACTGCTCAGCCTATGCGAACACCCCAAAGGTGGATGGGCGCATATCCACGTACCTCGGCTATCAAATACCTGAATACCCTACAATAGTGAGGGGACACGACCACCGGCTCCCTACACTAGACACGGAGGGAGTCAGGGTCTCCTAAAATCCAGCAGACAGAAAATAACAAATAAAGGAACAACACTTATCTTGCAGAGGACTGAGAAATAGAAACAGCATGCACACACACTCCAGGAAGTTGTATAAGCCGCACACAACTGCATTATGGGGAGGAACTTAAAGGGCAGCAATCAGTCCAACTGCATGACAGCTGAGATAGACTAACAAGATGAGGAACTAAACCAAAACAAAGAAATTCAAGGAGGAGGATCTGGAAAGCTCCTGTCAGAGCTTCTCAGCTGTCTGGCTGTGACAGGTGGCAAGTGGCATCTTGGCAGCTGCATGCTTGACTTTTCTCAGTTCATGGGCAGTTATTTTGCGCCTTGGTTTTTCCACACGCTTCTTGCGACCCTGTTGACTATTTTGAATGAAACGCTTGATTGTTCGATGATCACGCTTCAGAAGCTTTGCAATTTTAAGAGTGCTGCATCCCTCTGCAAGATATCTCACTATTTTTGACTTTTCTGAGCCTGTCAAGTCCTTCTTTTGACCCATTTTGCCAAAGGAAAGGAAGTTGCCTAATAATTATGCACACCTAATATAGGGTGTTGATGTCATTAGACCACACCCCTTCTCATTACAGAGATGCACATCACCTAATATGCTTAATTGGTAGTAGGCTTTCGAGCCTATACAGCTTGGAGTAAGACAACATGCATAAAGAGGATGATGTGGTCAAAATACTCATTTGCCTAATAATTCTGCACTCCCTGTAGTCCTGCTCAGGGCTTTTTTTCTGGCGGAATGCACCGGAACGGCGTTCCTCTATCTTTTGACATCGCAGCCTGCCATGCTCCAGCATCGCAGGCTGCGATGTATCAACGGGGAGGGACTGGGAGGAGGAGCTGGGGGCCGTTGCGTTCACTGTGCTCCGGCCCCCAGCTCCAGTACAGTTATAGAATGTGTAAAATTAATAATGATTCTATTCATGCTGCCCCCTCTGCAGTAGAACATTCAATATATCCATCCTATTCACAGGGCTGTTATCGTAATCCAGGCCGGCGCAGGCACGTGACGTCAGTCAGTGACGCTGCCGCTCGTCTGCCCGGCTGGCCTGGATTACGATAACAGCCCTGTGAGTAGGATGGATATATTTAATGTTCTACTACAGAGGGGGCCTCATGAATAGAATCATTATTAATTTTACACATTTTATAACTGTACTGGAGCGGCAATGGGGGGGGGGGTCTGTGGATGGCACTGTTAAGGGGGGGGTCTGTGGATGGCACTGTTAAGGGGGGGGTCTGTGGATGGCACTGTTATGGGGTGGGGGGGCTGTGGATGACACTGTTAAGGGGGGGGTCTGTGGATGGCACTGTTATGGGGTGGGGTGGGTCTGTGGATGGCACTGTTATGGGGTGGGGGGGGTCTGTGGATGGCACTGTTATAGGGTGGGGGGGTCTGTGGATGGCACTGTTATGGGGTGGGGGGGGTCTGTGGATGGCACTGTTATGGGGGGGGTTTGTGGATGGCACTGTTATGGGGTGGGTGTCTGTGGATGGCACTGTTATGGGGTGGGGGGGGTCTGTGGATGGCACTGTTATGGGGGGGGGTCTGTGGATAGCACTGTTAAGGGGGGGGGGTCTGTGGATGGCACTGTTAAGGGGGGGTCTGTGGATGGCACTGTTATGGGGTGGGGGGTCTGTGGATTGCACTGTTATAGGATGGGGGTGTCTGTGGATGGCACTGTTATGGGGTGGGGGGGTCTGTGGATTGCTCTGTTATAGGATGGGGGGTCTGTGGATGGCACTGTTATAGGATGGGGGGGTCTGTGGATGGCACTGTTATAGGATGGGGGATCTGCGGATGCCATCCCCAGATCCCCCATTAACAGTGCCATCCCCAGATCCCCCATTAACAGTGCCATCCCCATCTGGGGGGTTTCTTTGCTGGGCTGGACTTTTATAGTCCACCCAAATTTTACTTGCATCCCTGTTCTCTAAAGGGGCGGTTTTAGGGGGCGGTCCTAGGGGTGGGTAGGGGTGTGGCCAGGGAGGGGGGCTGAGTCTTAACCAGGGATATTCTGGGACAGGACTTAATATCATTTGCATATGTATCAAATCGTTTTTTTTATACAATAAAAGCACACAGAGCTATGGGGACTGGGTATTGCGGATGTGCTAGCGGCCATCTAGCAACCCATGTCCTCAGCTCTATACACAAAATCCCGGCGACAGGTTCCCTATTCGGGAAGTGAGGTATTAGTATGATTTATAAAAAACCAAACATCATCCGCGTATAAAGAAATACGGTCCTCCAGTCCTAATATCCCAAACCCCTCAATCCCAGGGTCCTGCCTAACTCTGGCAGCAAGGGGTTCAAATAAATATCGAAAAACAATAGGGAGAGTGGACAGCCCCGACGGGTACTTCTACTCAAAGAGAAGTTCTCCGTTAGGTTCCCATTAATATTCAGTCTTGCAGTAGGGCACTTCCAAAGGAATCCCCACTCCACCCTGTCAAACGCCTTAGAGGCGTCTAATGACAGGATGGAGTGAGAGACACCCCCCAGGAGGACTGTATATTAGCAAACAATGCAGATTATAATGAGTACCCTTATTATGAATAAATAAATTTTGGTCAGGGTGTATCACTGATGTAATAACCTTGGATAGCCTCGTAGCCAGAATTCTTGAGAGAAGCTTCATATCTGTATTCAATAAGGAAATAGACCTATATGACCCCACATCTAAGTGGTCCTTCCCTTTTTTCAAGATTAATGTTATTACAGCCTCTGTCATTGATTCTGGAAGGCTACCCTCCTCAAATGATCCTACAAACACCCTCAATAAACGAGGGAGAATAATCTCTCCATACTTACGATAGAATTTATATGGTAGTCCATCTGTCCCAGGGGAAGAATTTCACGAACATGCCTTCAATGCAGCCTCTAGCTCCTCTAGAGAGAGAGAGATCTAAATCCAGAAACTCCCTCTGAGTATCGATAAGAACTGGGAGAGAAATAGAGTCCAAGTATGAATTCATCTCTTCATCTGATATAACCTTATCTGAATTACAGGTGAAACTCGAAAAATTAGAATATTGCGCAGAAGTTCATTTATTTCAGTAATGCAACTTAAAAGGTGAAACTAATATATGAGATAGACTCATTACATGCAAAGCGAGATATTTCAAGCCTTTGTTATAATTTGGATGATTATGGCTTACAGTTTATGAAAACCCCAAATTCACAATCTCAGAAAATTAGAATTTTGTGAAAAGGTTCAATATTCTAGGCTCAAAGTGTCACACTCTAGTCAGCTAATTAATCCATAACATCCGCAAAAGGTTCCTGAGCCTTTAAATTGTCTCTCAGCCTGGTTCAGTAGGAATCACAATCATGGGAAAGACTGCTGACCTGACAGTTGTGCAGAAAATCATCATTGACACCCTCCATAAGGAGGGAAAAGCTAATTGCAAAAGAAGTTGGATGTTCCCAAAGTGCTGTATCAAAGCACATTAATAGAAAGTTACTGTATGTGGAAGGGACAAGTGTGGAAGAAAAAGGTGCACAAGCAGCAGGGATGACTGCAGCCTGGAGAGGATTGTCAGGAAAGGCCCATTCAAAAGTGTTGGGGACTTTTACAAGGAGTGGACTGAGGCTGGAGTTAGTGCATCAAGAGCCACCACACACAGATGGATCCTGGACATGGGCTTCAAATGTCGTATTCCTCTTGTCAAGCCTCTCCTGAACAACAAACGTCAGAAGCGTCTTACCTGGGCTAAATAAAAAAAGAACTGGTCTGTTGCTCAGTGGTCCAAAGTCCTCTTTTCTGATGAGAGCAACTTTTACATCTCATTTGGAGAGTCTGGTGAAAGAATGGAGAGGCACACAATGCAAGATGCTTGAAGTCCAGTGTGAAGTTTCCACAGTCTGTGTTGATTTGGGGAGACATGTCATCTGCTGGTGTTGATCCACTGTCCTTCATTAAGTCCAGAGTCAACGCAGACATCTACCAGGAGATTTTGGAGCACTTCATGCTTCCTTCCGTAGACGAGCTTTATGGAGATGGTGACTTCATTTTCCAGCAGGACTTGGCACCTGCCCACACTGCCAAAAGTACCAAAACCTGGTTCAATGACCATGGGATTCCTGTGCTTGACTGGCTAGCAAACTCGCCTGACCTGAACCCCATAGAGAATCTTTGGGGCATTGCCAAGAGAAAGATGAGAGACATGAGACCGAGCAATGCATTCTGGTCTTCCATAACACCTCAGCAGTACCATAGGCTGATAGCATCCATGCCACGCCGCATTGAGGTAGTAATTGATGCAAAAGGGGCCCAAACCAAGTACTGAGTACATATGCATGATTATACTTTTCAGACGTCCTACATTTTTTTATTTAACATCCTTTTCTTTATTGATTTCATGTAATATTCTAATTTTATGAGATTGTGAATTTGGGGTTTTCATAAGCTATAAGCCATAATCATCCAAATTATAACAAATAAAGGCTTGAAATATCTCGCTTTGCATGTAATTAGTCTATCTCATATATCAGTTTCTCCTTTTAAGTTGCATTATTGAAAAAAATGAACTTTTGCACGATATTCTAATTTTTTGAGTTTCACCTGTATATAATTCAGAAAAATGCTTAAAAAAAGTTCCCCTTTATACGCTCTTGTTCTTTAATAATTATACCCTCAGATGACCGAATACTACACGATCAATTGTAGGAGGTAAGTTAATTATTATTATTTTTTTAACCCTCAATTGACCTTGTACTAAGCATTCTGTATTAAAGAATGCTATTATTTTCCCTTATAACCATGTTATAAGGGAAAATAATTACATCTACACAACCTTGAACCCAAACCTGAACTTCTGTGAAGAAGTTCGGGTCTGGGTACCACATTCAGTTTTTTATCACGCGCGTGCAAAACGCATTGCACCCGCGCGATAAAAACTGAACAACGGAAAAAAACTGAACATCCGGACACGCTCGTCTGCAAGGGGCCTTACTGTATCCCTTTTTAAGATTGGAAATATTACTTACAAAAATTCCCCTCATAAAGGCCTTAAATGTGTCCCATACCAATTGGTGTATTCTCATTTCTATCCCAAAAGCACCCCATCTCCTGTTTCACCAGTTCATGAATATTATTACCCATTATAAAATCCAATGGGGGTTCAATATAAATAAGGATCTTACTTTATGATCATTGCCCCCATGTTTAATTCAAGAGATAGGGGTACATGGTTCGATAACGACCTGGCCTCATAATTTATCGATTTAATAAATCTAAGATGGTTTTTATTTATCAAGGCCAGGTCTATCCTAGACATGGATTTTACAGCTTTACTTATACAGGAGTAAGCTCTTTTCCCTTTTCCGACCCATCCCCATAGATCCACATAACCTGCTTCCAGACAAAAGCGTGCCAAAGCCAAAGGGGACCCTTGAGCTGGAGTATAAGTATCTCCCCCCACAGAAATCCTATCTATTTCTGGATTCATAACACAATTAAAGTCCCCAATCACTAGCGAAAGACATTCAGGCCACTGATCCACAAAAGTTAATAAATTAAAGTACATATAAAGAAAAGGGGGCGGGATGTAAACAAAAGCCAAAATACACAGTCTTCCAGAGAGTTTCCCATAAAGAAAAACATACCTCCCTTGCCTATTGATAGAGGATGCCTCGCAGACAAAATCAATCCCCTTGTGGATCAAAACTGTAACACTTCTAGAATAACTAGAAGCGGTAGAATGATAAGTCTGCGAAGCCCATCCCCTACCGAGTCGCAAAACCGACTCCTCGGTAGCATGCGTCTCAACCAAGCAGATAATTGCTGGTAGATTTCTCTGAACCTGGTCAAAGACCGCCTTATCCCCAAGGCCTCACACATTCCAAGTAAAGATTCTAACTACCATCTAAACCGGCCAACAGATTCCCTAGATGTATATAATCCAAATCCCTGCTCCCAACCCCACCATCTTAGGAGACACATCGCAGCCCATCCCACACCCTTCCCCCCACACTTCCTGATCTGCCACATCACTGCACAGATCTCTCACTTAAGACCACCCCTCCCCCTCTCCCACCAACAGTAGAAGTTAAAGTAGAAAAAGTGAACCAAAAAAATGGAACGGTAATCATGGAAACGGATTAAATATTATTTCGGTCCAGTCAGTCTATAGCTGAATCCGAGGTATCAAAAAAATGGGTTTCACCATTGAATATTATTTGCAGTTTAGCTGGATAGACAAACGAATATATAATGTCCTTCTCCTGTAGATGTATTTTTACTGCCATAAAACTGCGTTTCTTTTCCTGGATCTCTTTAGAGAAGTCCGGAAAGAAAAGCAATTTATTTCCATTATATACAATAGGAGGACACTGCCTTGCCCTTCTCAAAACCATGTCTCTGTCTCGTGACGTCAGTGTCTTCACCAAAAGTATCCGTGGCTGCCTCCCAGGGATAGGTTTACCATCTGGAACCCGGTGTGCTCTTTCCACCAGAAACAGAGGAGAAAAATGTTCTTTCCCAAACTTTTCCTGAATTAAGGTCTGTATCATTTCGGCAAGGTTATTTTCCTCAGAGCCATAAGGTAGATCCAAATTTATCAAATTACATCTCCTAGACCTGTCCTCCAGATCCACCACCTTCTATTTAAGGATATTAACCTCCATTGTCAACATAGAAGTTTCAGATTTAACTATTTTAGCTTCATCCTCCAGAGCCCCCACAGTTTTTTTTTATAGCTGTGACTCTGTCCCGGATCTTGGTAACATCGTCCCTTATCAGAACCACGTCTCTCTGAATTACCCCGAACTGTGTTGAGATATTCTGTATTGAATCTTAAATTTTTTAACCGCAGCCAGGATTTCTTTTAAAGGGGCAGGCTCCACAATAGATGAATCGTTTAACTCTTCCCTCCTCCCCTCTTCATTCTGAAGATCCTCCTCCATTGCTTCACTCACTTTGGATCCAGGATTACCTCTTGAAGCTCATCAAGAGAATGCCAAGAGTGTGCAAAGCAGTAATCAAAGCAAAAGGTGGCTACTTTGAAGAACCTAGAATATGACATATTTTCAGTTGTTTCACACTTGTTTGTTATGTATATAATTCCACATGTGTTAATTCATAGTTTTGATGCCTTCAGTGTGAATCTACAATTTTCATAGTCATGAAAATAAAGAAAACTCTTTGAATGAGAAGGTGTGTCCAAACTTTTGGTCTGTAATGTATATATGTTATATTTTTTTCCCCCTTTTCTCTCCCTCCCTTCCTCTACTCCAGCTATATTTCAGCCCTTCAAATATGGTTAAAGAGCAAGGGAGGAAGGAGAAGAAGAAAAAAAAACAAGAAAAGCGAAAAAAAAAAAAAAAAAGGAAGAAAGAAATCTCAATATAAACCGTTCCCAATGGTTTTTCCAAGCAGATTAAGAAAGTTCAGCAGCAGTTCATCCAGATCAGCCCCACTGCATATTTGGTAATAACATCAAAATTATCGCGGACAAGACGAGCTATAGAGACTTATACACACATATATATACATCTGATAAGCGGCAAAGGGGTCAGGGAGGCACATTCAAAACTCATAGAAGAGGTAGCTTATTCATTAATACAGGAGGTGGCTTATTCATATAGCCAGGGGGCAGCAGGTGGCATTAAAGCAGGTGGAGGCAAATGAGCATAGAAGACAAGACAAGACAGTCAAACCTTCCGATCCCAGTAGAGTGGAGGCAGGAGATGGCCCATTCATGGAGCCAGGAGGCAGGAGACAATACCGAGGCATGTGGAGACAGATAGGGATGCAGGAAACAGACAGCCAAACCTTCAGATCCCATCAATGGTAGAATAGAGGAGACAGAGAAAACAAGCAGGAACCCACACGCTCCTGAGCCAGGGAGCGCCAGCTCAAGGGAGAGGGGAACCTCAGCTGAACACAAGCAGCACGGCGGCACCTCGAGTATCCAAAACAGCTCCGCTACATGCGGATGCTGAGGTTCAACATAGCGAGGTAGGAGGAGAGAGGGGCGACGTAGCTCCTCCCTACGTCATCACGTCATCCAAAGTTATCGGGCACCCTCATTATATATCCCCTCCCTCACTATAAATCCCCTTTAAAATTAAAATAAAATTAAAAAATGTGAAAAGTCTCTGAGTGGGCAAAATGGTTGGACAACAACTGGAAGCATTCTCCCAAGGTCGTAGAGAATTCAGTGAGTCTTCACCATATTACAATTTCCCATGGTGCATCATGTGGCTGCTGTAAAGGTAAGATGGCTGCCCCATAATTTCATACAGAAAATTGAATTAAAAAAACTACATTCAAAGAAAAAGAATATATTCCCTTAAAGGGGTTGTTCGATCCTGGGATGTTTTCTACAGACCCCTTCCCAGCGTGGCTAGAGCCACAGTGGTAATCCTACTTATCTGATCCCTGCTTCTAGGTCTCGACTATATGACTGCCCTGCTGGCCCCACAGTTCCTGGGTCTCCCCAAGTCAATATCCATTTTGACAAGGGTCATGTGACCACTGCAGCCAATGAGTGGCTGCAGCCTTGAGGTTTCACGCATGTGTCAGATCACTAGGTCACCTGGGTCAAAATTGCTGTTGGTCACCTGGGCTCTGCAGCATACCTCCAACTTTCAAAATGAACAAATAGGAACACATCGTGTGGCGTGCAAAGCGTGCCGTGGCAAATTTTTTCCGCACTAGGCCACGCCTCTAGCTCTGCCCAAAACATAACTATGCACCTAATCCCAACCAGTCCTCTTAATGTCCCCACATAGTAATTATTCCCCCTTCATGCCACGAACAGTATTTATGCCCACATTGTGCCCCCTCACAGAATTATGCCTAGCTGTGGCCCCAGTAATATGCCCAGTTATGTGTCCCCAGTAATATGCCAGCTGTGACCCCAGTAATATGCCCAGATGTGTCCCCAGTAATATGCCCAGATGTGTCCCCAGTAATATGCCCAGTTATGTGCCCCCACTAATATGACCAGTTATGTGCCCCCACTAATATGCCCAGCTGTGCCCCGACTAATATGCCCAGCTGTGCCCCGACTAATATGCCCAGCTGTGCCCCAAGTAATATGCCCAGTGCTGTGCCCCAGTAATATGCCCAGTGCTGTGCCCCCAGTAAAAGACCATGACCGGTCTGTGGGCTATACAGCCCCATACAGCAAGTCATGATGCCTTGTGATTAGAGATGAGCGAACTTCTGTTTTAAGTTCGGCGTCTAAAGTTCGGCTTCCGGTTAGCGGAGGTTCCCGATATGGATTCCGAATTCCGTTGTGGTCTGTGATAGCGGAATCAATAATGGCCATTATTGATTCCGCTACCACGGACCACAACGGAATTCGGAATCCATATCGGGATCCTCCGCTAACCGGAAGCCGAACTTTAGACGCCGAACTTAAAACAGAAGTTCGCTCATCTCTACTTGTGATGTGTTCTTCTTAGGCCACGGCCACCTAAGAACACACAAGGCATCATGACTTGCTGTAGATGGGGCTATATAGCCCACAGACTGGTCATGTTCTCCCTGCTGACCTCTGTGAGTGAAGACCCTAGACCAAGTTCGAATTTTTTTGTTCTATTTTAATAGTATGGGCATTTTCGGTTGGGGTGATACCCATGATGTTTATATTTTATTGTTATTTAGGTATTTATATTTTTAATTATAGCCAGCCCCAGAGACAGTCAGCCCCAGAGCCAGCCAGACCTGCCCCCCCACCCAAATTTTACTTGCATCCCTGTTCTCTAAAGGGGCGGTTTTAGGGGGCCGTCCTAGGGGTGGGTAGGGGCGTGGCCAGGGGAGGGGGGGGTGAGTTCCACCACCTTTTGTCTGAGAAAAAAAGGCCTGGAAAAATGTATTGTCCATTCTAAACTGGGACAACACTTGGACGTGAAAATAGCTTGTCTGATTGAGCCCTTAAAGGGTTCCTTCAGGAATTAAGAAAATGAAAATACTTTAATATTACTTTATTGTAAATATATTCCCAAATACCTTTTACTAGTTAATGGCTCGTTTTGTCTGGGGAGCAATCATTAGGAGAAATAAAATCGCAGCCGTCCTATTACTACACACAAAACCTGTCTTTATCACATAGCAGGACAAGTTACTTCACCACAATGACCCATTATGCTGCCTCATCCTCCTCTCTGCTCTGCTTGTCTGGGATTATGTTTCACGGACGGTCCCGCGACAGGTGGCAGGAGATCTGTGAGACTGGCAACACGTGGTTTGATCTGACATGTTTTTCTTTTGAATCAAATGACGTCTGTGTTGTTTCTGGTGCTTGCCACGCCTTCTTTCCCCAGGTGTGGCTATTGTGGTCATTTAACCCTTTAACGCCCAGCGCTGTACATGTACGGCACAACTGGACATGACTTAACACCCAGCTCTATACATGTACGGCGTGCTAATCGGGCGCCTGCCAGATCCACGGCAGGGGTCCAGCAGTCACTGATAGCCAGACCCCTGCTGTATGCGCCGGCGCATTAACCCTTGATGTGCCCCGGTCAGCGCTGACCGAGGCACATGCTATATCCGTGCAGGGAGGGAGAA
The DNA here is from genome assembly GCF_905171765.1 of Bufo bufo. Lineage (NCBI taxonomy): Eukaryota > Metazoa > Chordata > Amphibia > Anura > Bufonidae > Bufo > Bufo bufo. Next base: position 151,245,196 of record NC_053389.1, on the reverse strand, counting down.
GCCATCGGGTCCCCGCGCTGCTGTGACAGGGACCCGATGGCAGGGAAGGGAACCCGATGCCTTCCTTAGGCAATAAAAGACATATTAGGCATCTCATCGTCCCTATCGACCGGCTCTATAAAAATATCACATGACCTAACCCCTCAGGTAAACACACTGTCAAAAAAATAAAATAAAAAGGTGTCAAAAAGCAATTTTTTCTCACCTGACATCACAAAAAGTGTGATAGCAAGCGATCAAAAAGTCATATGCACCCCAAAATAGTGCCAATCAAACCGTCATCTCATCCCGCAAAAATGATACCCTATCTAAGACAATTGCCCAAAAAATAAAAAAAAACTATGGCTCTCAGACTATGGAGACACTAAAACATGATTTTTTTTTTTGTTTCAAAAAAGATATTGTTGTGTAAAAAAAAAAAAAAAGTATACATATTATGCATTGCCATGTCCGTAACGGCCTGCTCTATAAAAATACCACATGACCTAACCCCTCAGGTGAACACCGTCAAAATAAAAAAATAAAAACTGTGCTAAAAAAAACATTTTTTGTCACCTTACATCACTAAAAGTGCAACACCAAGCGATCAAAAAGGCGTATTCCCCCCAAAATAGAACCAATCTAACCGTCACCTCATCCCGCAAAAAATGGGCTCCTACCTAAGACAATTGCCAAAAACATAAAAAAAACTATTGCTCTCAGAATATGGAGACACTAAAACATGATTTCTTTTGTTTCAAAAATGCTTTTATTGTGTAAAATTTACATTAAAAAAAGTATACATATTAAGCATCGCCGCGTGCGTAAGAATCTGCTGTATAAAAATATCACAAGACCTAACCCCTCAGGTGAACACCATAAAAAAAATTTAAAATGGTGTGAAAAAAGTGAAATACCAAGCGATCAAAACGTCATACACACCACAAAATCATACCAATCAAACCGTCATCTTATTCCACAAAAAATAAGATCCTACCTAAGACAATCGCCCCAAAAATTTTAAAAAAAACTATGGCTCTCAGAATATGCAGACACTAAAACCTGATTTTTTTCAAAAATGCTTTATTATGCAAAACTGAAACATACAACCCAAAAAAGTATACATATTTGGTATTGTCACGTCTGTGACAACATGCTCTGTAAAAATAACACATGATCTAACCTGTCAGATGAATATTGTAAATAACAAAAAATTTACCCTAAAATAGTACCAACAAAACTGCCACCTTATCCCGGAGTTTCCAAAATAGGGTCACTTTTTTGGAGTTTCTACTCTGGGGGTGCATCAGGGGGGCTTCAAATGGGACATGGTGTTAAAAAATCAGTCCAGCAAATCTGCCTTCCAAAAACCATATGGCGTTTCTTTCCTTCTGCACCCTGCCGTGTGCCCATACAGCGGTTTACGACCACATATGCGGTGTTTCTGTAGACTACAGAATCAGGACAATAAATATTGAGTTTTGTTTGGCTGTTAACCCTTGCTTTGTTACTGGAATAAATGAATTAAAATGGAAAATCTGCCAAAAATGTGAAATTCTGAAATTTCATCTCCATTTTCCATTAATTCTTGTGGAACACCTAAAGGGTTAACAAAGTTTGTAAAATCCGTTTTGAATACCTTGAGGGGTGTAGTTTCTAAAATGGGGTAACTTTTTTGGAGTTTTCTTTACTTTCATGACTATGAAAATTGTAGATTCACACTGAAGGCATCAAAACTATGAATTAACACATGTGGAATTATATACATAACAAACAAGTGTGAAACAACTGAAAATATGTCATATTCTAGGTTCTTCAAAGTAGCCACCTTTTGCTTTGATTACTGCTTTGCACACTATTGGCATTCTCTTGATGAGCTTCAAGAGGTAGTCCCCTGAAATGGTTTTCACTTCACAGGTGGGCCCTGTCAGGTTTAATAAGTGGTATTTCTTGCCTTATAAATGGGGTTGGGACCATCAGTTGCGTTGAGGAGAAGTCAGGTGGATACACAGCTGATAGTCCTACTGAATAGACTGTTAGAATTTGTATTATGGCAAGAAAAAAGCAGCTAAGTAAAGAAAAACGAATGGCCATCATTACTTTAAGAAATGAAGGTCAGTCAGTCAGCCGAAAAATTGGGAAAACTTTGAAAGTAAGGGCTATTTGACCATGAAGGAGAGTGATGGGGTGCTGCGCTAGATGACCTGGCCTCCACAGTCACCGGACCTGAACCCAATCGAGATGGTTTGGGGTGAGCTGGACCGCAGAGTGAAGGCAAAAGGGCCAACAAGTGCTAAGCATCTCTGGGAACTCCTTCAAGACTGTTGGAAGACCTTTTCAGGGGACTACCTCTTGAAGCTCATCAAGAGAATGCCAAGAGTGTGCAAAGCAGTAATCAAAGCAAAAGGTGGCTACTTTGAAGAACCTAGAATATGACATATTTTCAGTTGTTTCACACTTGTTTGTTATGTATATAATTCCAAATGTGTTAATTCATAGTTTTGATGCCTTCATAGTTATGAAAATAAAGAAAACTCTTTGAATGAGAAGGTGTGTCCAAACTTTTGGTCTGTACTGTATTTCACCTTTATTTATGAAAAAATCCCAAATTTACCAAACATTTAGAAAAATTTGCAATTTTCTAAATTTTAATTTCTCTTCTTTAAAACAGAAAGTGATACCTCATAAAATATTTATTACTTCACATTCCCCATATGTCTACTTTATGTTGGCATCATTTTGGAAATGTCATTTTATTTTTTTAGGACGTTAGAAGGCTTAGAAGTTTAGAAGCAATTCTTAAAATTTTTAAGAAAATTGCCAAAACCCACTTTTTAAGGACCAGTTCAGGTCTGAAGTCACTTTGTGGTGCTTACATAGTGGATACCCCCATAAATGACCCAATTGTAGAAACTACACCCCTCAAGTTACTTAAAACTGATTTTACAAACTTTGTTAACCCTTCGTTCCACAAGAATTAAAGGAAAATGGAGATCAAATTTTTAAATTTCACTTTTTTGGCAGATTTTCCTTTTTAATCCAATTTTTTTCTTTAACACATCAAGAGTTAACAGCCAAACAAAATTTAATATTTATTACCCAGATTCTGCGCTTTACAGAAACACCCCACATGTGGTCATAAACTGCTGTATGGGCACACGGCAGGGCGCAGAAGAAAAGGAGCGCCACATGGTTTTTGGAAGGCAGATTTTGCTGAACTGGTTTTTAGATGCCATGTCCCATTTGAAACCCCACCTGATGCACCCTTACAGTAGAAACTCCTAAAAAGTGACCCCATTTTGAAAATTAGGGGATAAAGTGCCAGTTTTATTGGTACTATTTGTGGGTACATATGATTTTTTGATCATTCATTATAACACTTTATGGGGCAAGGTGACCAAAAAATTGGTTGTTTTAGCACAGTTTTTATCTATTTATTTTTACAGCGTTCACCTGACCGGTTAGCTCATGTGACATTTTTATAGAGCAGATGGTTACGGACATGGCGATACCTAATATGTATACTTTTTCTAATTTATTTAAGTTTTACACAATAATAGCATTTTTGAAACAATTTTTTTTTTTATGTGTCCATGTTCTGAGAGGTATATTTTTTTTAAATTTTTTTTATGATTTTCTTATGTAGGGGCTTATTTTTTGCGGGATGAGGTGACGGTTTTATTAGTACCATTTTGTGGGACATACGCCTTTTTGATCACTTGGTGTTGCACTTTTTGTGATGTAAGGTGACAAAAATGGCTTTTTTTGACACAGTTTTTAATTTTTTATTGTGTTCACTCGAGGGGTTAGGTCATGTGATATTTTTATAGAGCTGGTTGTTACGGATGCGGCGATACCTAATATGTATACTTTTTTATTTTTATTTCACTTTAACACAATAATAGCATTTTTTAAACCAAAAAAATGATGTTTTAGTGTCTCCATGTTCTAAGAGCTATAGTTTTTTTTAAATTTTTTGAAAGATTTTCTTATGTAGGGGCTAATTTTTTGCGGAATGAGGTGACTGTTTTATTGGTAGCATTTTGTGGGACATGCACCTTTTTGATCACTTGGTGTTGCACTTTTTGTGATTTAAGGTGACAAAAATGGCTTTTTTGACACAGTTTTTATTTTTATTTTTTTATGGTGTTTATCGCACTGGGTGGATCATGTGATATATTTATAGAGCCGACCGTCACGAACGCGGCAATACCAAATATGTCTATATATAGCTTCCTGCTCTGTATATACAGCGATCTAGAAGGCAGGGACAACTGGGAACTGTCCCTGCCTTCTCTAAGGGTTGCCCTGCTGTCACTGACAGTGGGGAACCCAATCTGCAGCTGCACGATTAGCGTTCAGAAACGTCCATTCAGAGATAGAGAACCACTTCCCGGAAATTTATAGTCAACGTGCGGACGGGAGGTGGTTAAAATTATCCAAGTGAAATCTGCCTTCCAAAAACAATATGACGTTCCTTTCCTTCTGCGCCCTGTCGCGTGCCCGTACAGCAGTTTACGACCACATATGGGGTGTTTCTGTAAACTACAGAATCAGGGCAATAAGTATTGAGTTTTGTTTGGCTGTTAACCATTGCTTTGTTAGTGGAAAAAAATTGATTAAAATTGAAAATTTGCCAAAAAAGTGAATTTCAGAAATTTCATCTCCATTAATTCTTGTGGAACACCTAAAGAGTAAACAAAGTTTTTAAAATTAGTTTTGAATACCTTCAGGGACGTAGTTTCTAAAATGGGGTCATGGGGGTGGTTTCTATTATGTAAGCCTCACAAAGTGACTTCAGACCTGAGCTGGTCCTTAAAAAGTGGGTTTTAGAAATTTTCTGAAAGATTTCAAGATTTGCTTCTAAACTTCTAAGCCTTTTAACATCCCAATAAAAATAAAATGGCATTCACAAAATGTTACAAACATGAAGTAGACATATGGGGAATGTAAAGTAATAACTATTTTTGGATCTATTACTATCTATTATAAAAGTAGAGAAATTGAAATTTGGAAATTTGCTAACTTTTCACAATTTATGGTAAATTTGGTATTTTTTTTATAAATAAAAATGAAATTTTTTACTCAATTTTACCACTGTCATGAAGTACATTATGTGACGAGAAAACAATCTCAGAATGGCCTGGATAAGTAAAAGCTTTTTAAAGTTGTTACCACATAAAGTAACACAGATTTGCTAAAAATGGCCTGGGCAGAAAGGTGACAAAATGGATTGGTCCTGAAAGGGTTAACCTTCTCTATTTATTGTTGTTTCTCCCACTATGCTATGCGGTTTATAGCTTCTGTTGGACTTGTGGTTTGCTTGTGTTTGGTTCTCGGCTGACTTCCTGGTGCTCCCAAAGATTAAAGGGGTTGTCCGAGTTATTTTTTTCTTCTTTCTATGTTCCTAACTAGGCAAATGTAACAGCTTTCAAATTAACTCACTTTATCTGCAGTGGCTGGTTTCTCAGATTTCACTGAGGGTCACATGACCTGTGATGTCAGCTTCTCTCCCTGCTCTGATAAACTTTGTTTACAAGCCTGTAAACGAGACGTCACTGTGCTGGCCACGCCCCCCTTCACTGACGGCTGTCTGCTCTATCCTAGGATTCTTAACCCCTTCAGCTGCACACACTGGGTATCTGCAGCAGTGACAATTCTGGGCACAGGAGCTGAAGGACTAGAGAGAGCATTGCACAAGAAGGTAGGGGGGAGATCCTGTGTGTATTAGCAGTTCTACACATACAACAGGCTGCAGATTCTCCCAGCAGGCAGAAATGTCACTCAGGGCAGCACTTGTATTCACTCCCTTAGCAGTGCAGGGGGAGGGGCAGAGATTGTTTTTATTGCATGTAAACAAAGGGCCAGAAAGGAACCAGGGAAATGAGGAAATATATATATTTTTTTTAGCATAAAACTTGCTTAGCTTTGTTATATATTGCTAACCATCAGATTTTCAGTGCTATATATATTTTTTTTTCATATCTCGGACAACCCCTTTAATTAAAGATAAGTGTTTCCTTTCCCTTTTGTATTTAATTTATATTTTTGTGTGTTGCCTGTCCCTGTTGTTCGTCATTAGGCCTGAGGGAGACTCCTGTTCATTCTTCCCATTGGAGGAACAGGTGGACTCAGTCCTGACATTAGTTCCAGGGTCCTATAGGGTGAGATAGGATTCTAGGTATCTGGTGTATGAACTGGCCTATGTACCTTTGGGGCCTGTTCATACTGGTAGTCTGTCAGGACTGGAGTTAGCGTTTTCTCTAGGAGGTGTGCATCTTCCTTTCCTAGTTTCCAGGCCTTATTCCGGTATCCCCTTTCCCTGTTATGCTCGGTGTGGTGTGTTTCTCACGAGTGTGACATTATAAACCGCCAAAACCATAATTTTTGCTTGTTTTAGTACAGCCATGAATCCTATTGCTGCACTGGCCGGACAGCTGCAGGGGTTGTCTTTGGAGGTAGCTGACCTCCGCATGACCGTCTCACAGATCCAGAGACCACAGGCTGCTGGTCCTAGTGGTGGTGGTGTTGGTTACCAGGCCTGTCTCGAGCCTAAAGTTGCCTTCCTGGACAAATTCTCTAGTACAAGAGTAACCGGAGCATGGTCCGACCATGTTATAAGGCCAATAGAAGATTGCATACAGGAAGGCAGAATAAGATTATCATCTAGAAAATAGTCAACACGAGAATAAGAGTGGTATCTAGGGGAGAAATATGAGAAATCTCTCTTATTCGCATGCTGATATCTCTAGATATCATGAAGATCTTCCTCTAATAGTAACATATGCAGATCATCTCTCTGATTAGCAGCCTTTGATGAACAATCTAAATGCGTAGAGACATGGATGTTAAAGTCCCCGCACACCAACACTCCCCCCTTTGCCAGCAGCTTCGCCCTCTTCAGCACTGAGCGGACAAACACACATGGTGAATGGTTAGGTGCATAAATATTAACCAGAGTGAACAAAAAGCCATTAATACTGCATACTAAAACAATAAATCTCCGTCCTGGGTCCACTAGTTTGGATATGACCGAAAGAGCCAGTGAGTTCTTGACAAGGATGCAAACTCCGGCCCTCTTGGTCACGGCCGTGGCGTGTTTTATGTAAGGGAAGTCTCTGTGTGATAGTCGCGAGGAATCCTTCTGTAACAGATGGGTTTCCTGTATGCAAGCAAAATCACTCCGAGACTTAACCAGTTCCCTCCATAGCATAGATCTCTTATATGGGACAGCACCCCAAAAAGCGTCCTGACAGCACCCCAAAAAGCCCTTTTTAGGGCTGGTACATCAGTCTGCTTTTTTTTATTTTTTTATATATATATATATATATATTGCAGTTGCCTGCTCGTGTGTGAGAGGCCACAGGCCCACAGACTGTACTGTGTGCACACCACTCATATCGGGTGGCACAGTACCTTGCAGATAAAAAAGTCATTTAATATTTTCTCTGTAATATAATTGCAGTTGCCTGCCAGTGTGTGTCAGGCCCACTGACTGTACTGTGCCCACTGCCAGTGCCCACCACTCATATTGGGTGGCACAGTACCTTGCAGATAAAAAAGTCATTTAATTTTTTCTCTGTAATATAATTGCAGTTGCCTGCCAGTGTGTGTCAGGCCCACTGACTGTACTGTGCCCACTGCCAGTGCCCACCACTCATATCGGGTGGCACAGTACCTTGCAGATAAAAAAGTCATTTAATTTTTTCTCTGTAATATAATTGCAGTTGCCTGCCAGTGTGTGTCAGGCCCACTGACTGTACTGTACCCACTGCCAGTGCCCACCACTCATATCGGGTGGCACAGTACCTTGCAGATAAAAAGTCATTTAATTTTTTCTCTGTAATATAATTGCAGTTGCCTGCCAGTGAGTGTCAGGCCCACAAACTGTACTGTGCCCACTGTCCACCACTCATATCGGGTGGCACAGTACCTTGCACGCATAGTACCACTAATCTAAAAAAATTATTACAGGCAGAGGCAGGCCACCCCGCAGGGGCTGTCGTGGTCGTGGTGCTGTGATTTCCTTTGGCCCTAGAATAATGCCCAGTGTTCAGAGGCCACGTACCCTGAACTCGAAAAGTTCTGAGGACATAGTTGACTGGCTAACACAGGACACCCAATCTTCTACAGCTTCCGCTCGGAACCTTGACGCACCATCCTCCTCCAGCTCAGCTTCGGGCACCTCTCAAGTTACCACTCGCCTGCCCACCGCCACCACCAACACTAGCACCACAGCCGCTTCACTTGATCTGTCAGAGGAGTTATTTACACATCAGTTGGAAGAAATGAGTGATGCGCAACCATTATTGCCAGAGGATGTAGATAACAGGGATATGTCTCAGTCAGGCAGCATTACACACGTGGGCGTACCGTGTGATGATGATGATGTTGTACCCGCTGCTGCTTCCTTTGCTGAGTTGTCAGATACAAGTGAAGCGGTTGATGATGACGATGTGTCCGTGGATGTCACGTGGGTGCCCGCTCGAAGAGAAGAAGAACAGGGGGAAAGTTCAGATGGGGAGACAGAGAGGAGGAGGAGACGAGTTGGAAGCAGGGGGAGGTCGTCGCAAGGAGCTAGTGGCACAGTCAGACAGCATGTATCGGCACCCGTGGTCAGCCAGACAGCACGCCAATCAACGCATGCTGTTGCCACCGCCAGAATGCCGTCATTGCAAAGCTCAGCAGTGTGGAATTTTTTTTGTGTGTCTGCCTCTGATATGGGGTCTTTCATGCTGTCATGCCTGTTGAGGGACCCTCGTATAAAAAGGCTGAAGGAGAACGACCTGTACTGGGTGGCCACGCTACTTTTCTATAAGCAGAAAGTGGCTGAAATGTTACAGAATTACCGGAAGTCGGAAAGGATGCAGCAGTTCCAAAACAAGTTAAAAAGTATGCTTTACACAGCATATAAGGGTGATGTCACAGCACAACGGGAATCTAACAGAGGAAGAGGTGAAAGTAATCCTCCTCCTACCACAACTACGCCGGCAAGGACAGGACGCTTTACAGACGTGTTGTTGATGGAGGACATGCAGAGCTTTTTAAGTCCTACACATCGCCACAGCCCTTCGGGGTCCACCCTCAGAGAACGACTCGACCGACAGGTAGCAGACTACCTCGCCTTAACTGCAGATATCGACACTCTGAGGAGCAATGAACCCCTTGACGACTGGGTGTGCAGGCTTAACCTGTGGCCTGAGCTATCCCAATTTGCGATAGAACTTCTGGCCTGCCCCACTTCAAGTGTCCTGTCAGAAAGGACCTTCAGCGCAGCAGGAGGTATTGTCACTGAGAAGAGAAGTCGCCTAGGTCAAAAAAGTCTAGATTACCTCACCTTTATTAAGATGAATGAGGCATGGATCCCGAAGGGACTGACAGTGGGGGATGCATTAGACTAAAAACGGCCTGAGCTAAAAATGGTCCACACGCTGCTGAATTTAATCTCTGCATGCCGGATGACTTGCGTGACTTCTCTGCCACCAACTAGGGTTCAAGCCGCAATGTTTTAGGGCACTTTCTGCCTGGAAAACATCAATTTTTCCGGCCGCTACTACAGCAGCGGCTGCAACAATACCTAATTTTTCAGGCATGTGTACATGCCTAATTTTTCTGGCCCCTGATGCTGCACTGTGGCTGCAAAAAAAAGGCACATACATGTGTCAATTCCCCTTCGTGATCGTTACCTTGTTGTGGTGAAGGGACTTGCGTATCAAAATGAAGCGACCACCTCTATGAGTGTGTCGGCAATGGCAATGTTGGCACACCCCAGATGATAAGGTCGTTGCTTCATTGTGAACAGACCAAAAGCGATCGGCTGGATAATTTTGCATAGAAAAAACATTAATTTTCTTTGTGATCATCTAAGGTGATCATTAAAGCCTACTAGGCCAACAATGGGCCCACACTGCAGAATCATTGTTTTCTGGGTCACTTAGCTGTCACTGAACTACCTCAGCACGATCATAGGCTTTGAAAAACCACCATCGCCTGCAATCTCCCAAACGTGCGCACGAGCACAGTCATCACTACACCAAGATTTACGCATAGAGGAATAAAATTTATGTCTTGAGTGTGTCAACTATTGACAACTCTTTGTCTAAAATCTATTCGATACACGTCCCCTGATAGGGGACGTAACAGGAATTAAACTGATAAGAATAGTACTACTTAACACACCACTCATATAGGGTAGCACAGTACATTGCACGGCGCACGCGCAGTGCCCCAAATTGGAAGTAAGAGGACCAACCAAGCATCTTTTTCCATCTCCCGGTTCCTAAAATCTATTCCATACACGTCCCCTGATAGGGGATGTAACAGGGATTAAACTGATAAGAATAGTACTACTTTACATACCACTCATATCGGGTAGCACAGTACATTGCACGCGCAGTGCCCCAAATTGGAAGTAAGAGGACCGAACAAGCATCTTTTTCCATCTCCCGATTCCTAAAATCTATTCCATACACCGGCCCCTGATAGGGGACATAACAGGGATTAAACTGATAGGAATAGTACTACTTAACATACCACTCATATAGGGTAGCACAGTACATTGCACGGCGCACGCGCAGTGCCCCAAATTGGAAGTAAGAGGACCGAACAAGCATCTTTTTCCATCTCCCGGATCCTCAAATCTATTCCATACACCGGCCCTTGATAGGGGACAAAACAGAGATTAAACTGGTAAGAACAGATTTTTTTAATTAAAAAAAAGTGGACAGCCTCTGCGGAGCTGGGTATTTTTTGGCTGCGTTACTGAACATGCACAATGGCTGTAGGCTCATGCGTCCTTTTGCGGAGGTGACAAACCTGGTCAGTCAAACCCAAGGCAACATCATCAACCTCATCCCATATGAGTTTTTTCTGGAGCGTGCCCTGCGAAGAGTGCTGGATCAGGCCGTAGATGAGCATGAAGAGGAAGAGTTGTGGTCACCATCACCACCAGAAGCAGCCTTGTCGTCGTCGATTGCTGGACCTGCGGCAGCGCAGAGAGAGGAGTCTGAAGAAGAGGAGTCAGAGGAGGAAGGTGGCTTTGAGGAGGTGGAAGACCAACCACAGCAGGCGTCCCAGGGGGCTTGTTGTCACCTTTCGGGGACCCTTGGTGTTGTACGTGGCTGGGTGGAGGAAGAGACCTTCAATGACGTCAGTGAGGACAAGGAACGGGACATGGCTAGCTTGGTATCCAACCTTGTGCAAATGGGGAGTTTGCGGTTGTGCAAATGGACTGTTTGCGGTTGTTTTCGATGCGTTAAACGGGGAGTTTGGTATGTCAGAGTTTGGTCTGTCACTGTGAAGCGGGCGTAACCCTTACACTACCTGATCGATACAACATCATGCCTGATCGTATACACACACTGGATGTTTTAAAGCATGTTATTCCAAACAATTTAGGAATGTTAGGTGATTTATGCCCTTTAAGGATTAAAACCCGACTCTGCGTCAACTACGTAATTTTCCATTGGAGTTTTGCCATGGATCCCCCTCCGGCTTGCCACAGTCCAGGTGTTAGTCCCCTTGAAACAACTTTTCCATCACTATTGTGGCCAGAAAGAGTCCCTGTTGGTTTTAAAATTCGCCTGCCTATTGAAGTCTATGGCGGTTCGCCCGTTTGCGAACATTTGCGGAAATTTGCATTCGCCGCTCGCGAACGGAAAATTTTATGTTCGCGACATCTCTACGCTATATTGTGCTCCAGGTAATAATCCCTGTATAGTGTCCCCAAAAATAATAGATTTGCCCCTACAGTGCCTCCCCTATAGCAACGCCCCCACGCTGCCCCATATAGTGATTTCCCCCACACTGCCCCATATAGTAATTTGCATCACACTTCCCCCATACAGTAATTTCCCCCACAGTGCCCCCCCACAGTAATTTCCCCCACACTGCCCCCACACAGTAATTTCCCCCACACTGCCCCCACGCAGTAGTTTCCCACACACTGCCCCCACACAGTAATTTCCCCCACACTTCCCCATATAGTAATTTCCCCCATACTGCCCCTATACAGTAATTTCCCCCACACTGCCCCATATAGTAATTTGCCCCACACTGCCCCATATAGTAATTTGCCCCACACTGCCCCATATAGTAATTTGCCCCACACTGCTCCATATAGTAATTTGCCCCACACTGCCCCATATAGTAATTCCCCCCACACTGCCCCACCCAGTAATTTCCCCCACACTGCCCCCACCCAGTAATTTCCTCCACACTGCCCCCACACAGTAATTTCCCACATACTGCCCCCATATAGTAATTTCCCACACACAGTAGTGTCCCCACACAGTAATTTCCCCCACACTGCCCCCATACAGTAGTGTCCCCCACACTGCCCACACACAGTAATTTCCCCAACACTGCCCCCCACTACCCCATATAGTAATTTGCCCCACACAGTAGTTTCCCCCACATTGCCCCATATAGTAATTTGCCCCCCCACATAGTAATCCCTCCCATAATTATTGTCCCCACATAGTAATCCCTCCCATAATAATTTGCCCCCACACAGTATCCCACCATAATATTTTTCCCCCACATGTCCTACTGTGTCCCCCAAAGTTGGCACATAAAATAAAATAAAAAAACTAAAAGCTAAATACTCACCTATGTCCAGGCACTTGGTCGCAGAGGAAGGAGCGCACTCTTCACTGTGCTGCTGCATCCCAGCACAGGCGCGCACGATGACGTCATCGTGCGTGCTTGCGCCGGGATTTCACTACCGCATAGCTCTCAGGCCTACTAGGCGTGAAGCTTATGGCGGTGATTGGCGGCGGGGCAGGCAGGGAACTATGCGCTCCCATACCCCGCCGCAGTATGTGGGCGTCAGCGCTCCAGCAATGAGCGCTTCCATCTGTATTGATGGAAGCGCTCATTAGTTCTGGGCCTGGCACCCCCATGAGAGCCAGCACACGGGGCAGACCGCCCCCCCTCCAGGGCACGCCACTGATTGTAACACATATAAGACATTATAAAAAATGTAGTGCCTGAAGGGGCACAGATATTGAGCCAGGAAGAGTACATAGTAATAATGTGTACCAATAGCTGACATGTACCATAAAAAAGACAAAGAAGATAATAAAAATTTAAGTTAAACAACAACAAAAAAAACAAGGCTAGTGAAATCACTAGCGACAACTTGGGGAATGCGCGCAGTGAGGAGCACTGTGAGCATTAGAATAACTCGGACTAATGTCCCGGTGGAAGAGCATGAGGAACCTGTTCAGGCGACTGGAGTCAGGTCACCGACCAATCTTGCGCAATCTTCTCCAGTGGTGGTGTTGATTGCAGAGGGTCTGGAGCTTCGGGAACGAGACGCCATTTTCGCAGCAAGGCCTCTGCTTGGGTCGGGGTGAAACAGGTCAAAGTAGTTCTGTAACATCCCGGAGTATGTCACTAAACTCTTTCTCCCCGCTACAACATGTTAGGTGTACATTTATTGTCATCTTGTGTAATCTAACATTGCATCTTTCTGTATATGTATTTTCTAGGTCTGTTTTATGTATTTTGCTGTAATTTCCATGTGCACCAGCAGGTGGCAGCAGTATGTAGCAGGATCTTAGCCAGTTTAGTATATCTAGACTGGAATAGTTCATTCCAGTCTAGCTCCCCCCTCTTTGAGGAGGTGTGGAATGTTCCCACATCCTGTCTCATGGGGAGATAGGAAAGTTCTAGTTAGTGTACCAGCCACCCCTGCTTGGGGTAGGCTGCGTTAGTAGGAGCTCCCAGACATAGGGATCCCAACCTACGATTAAGCCTCAGTTGAGGCCAAAGATCCCTCCTCCCAGTCTGAGCCCTTCGGCCTCGACTGTGGATCAGCAAGCAGCACTTCCAGATCTACAGATCTCCAGGACGAAATATACCCTGCGAGCAGAACTGTGAGTGTTAATCCAAGGACCAGGAGAAGCCGAATTCCTCCTCCAGCTAGTCAGGCCCATACCAAGCAGAAGACAGATAGAGCAGAAGATAGATACCTGCCGGATTCACTAGGCATATGACAAGAAGCAGAATATATATTGATTCCTGACACATATTGCCAATACCTGCTGGGACACAAGACTATTGCTGTACTCGTATGGATTATGCTGCATTAAGTAAAGACAAGTTGAACTTTATTCCAAGTCTGGATTCCCTTCATTCCTCAGTTACTCCTACTGACAACACTCATTTTATTGCATGTGAGCCAGGATCCAGGAGTCCAGCTGTACAAAGGTACGAGACACTGTTGACACTACATAGAGACATTATCCCCACTCTGGCATTCCTTACTTGGTACGTGAGCTGTAACACCTTAAAGGGCCCTGAGACTATAACCTGCGCACATTGTAATTGGCGTCACAAACAAAAACTATTAATATTGCGCCAGTCCCAATCCGGCTTACTGCAGTTCCATCTTTAGTGATCACCAACTTCATCGGAAATCCCCATTTATATGGGATAGCTTTGCTCCGTAGAACTTGGGTGACAGGTGCAAACTCCATTCTCTTTGCCAGGGTAGCTGCTGACAGATCCGGGTAAACCACAAGCTCATTGTATACATCTGATAGAGTTGGCTTGTGACGCAGTTGGGAAATAAAGGACTCCTTAGTTTTGTAGAAGTGAAGCCTGGCCAGCGTGTCACACGGTAACGCAGGGTTAAGTTGTTTAGGCTTTGGTACCTGGTGAATTCTGTCCACCAGGAGGTCCGTTTCAGGTAAATCGGGTAGAACATCTCTAAGGAACCCAGCAAAGAAGTCCCGGAGGTGAGAGTTCTGGACATTCTCCGGGATCCCTCTAATGCGCACATTATTTCTCCTGGACCTATCCTCAAGGTCATATAGCTTATTTTTCATACGGGAGACATCCTCCTCTAGCTCATAGTGAGCATCTATCAAAGCGTTATGAGAGGTAGCATATTCCGCCATCTTGGATTCAATGTGTGTAGTGCAATCTCCCAGGTCCGAGATTTCCCGCTTTAGATCGCACAACATGGCCTTAAAGTCCCCCAATAGGGAGAGGCGGAAGGCATTCAACATAGACTGCATATTCTGCTTCGTAAGTGCACACTCGGGTATCTCACCCTCAGGCGTTCCAGAGAGGTGCTCTGCGTGGTCATCACACGAGGAGGGAGGAGAGGAGGCCTGCTCACGTGGTGATCGGCTTCCCGGGTCCGGAGCTGAAGGAGGGCTTTTTGCAAAAAACTCGGTAAGTTTTGATGGAGGTCCCCGTTTGACCACCTTACCACGAGGCATTGTAGGCAAGTTATCAATTGGCACTGACTCCAGGCAAGATTGCCACTTTGAGCCGCTTACTTAGTGATCCTCAGACGGAGCTCCCTCTTCACACAACCGGCGCCATCGGCAGTCGGGCCACGCCCCCCAGATTATTGACTCTCGAGTTCTCCGTAGCTCTTTTCAGTATCTTGTTTATGGAAGGGTTATGGATCAGAGGAGAGGATGTGGGTACTGGCATCTGACATGAATGCCATTCGTTTGGTGAAAGCCTTTCACAGGTCTCATCCGGATAAGGTTGGTCCTGGGTGCCCGGAGGTCATCTGTAGAAGGGGGGGTACTGTCACAGACGTTCCCGCGACAGGTGGCAGGAGATCTGTGAGACTGGCAACATGTGGTTTGATCCGACATGTTTTTCTTTTGGATCAAATGACATCTGTGTTGTTTCTGGTGCTTGCCACACCTTCTTTCCCCAGGTGTGGCTATTGTGGTCATTTAACCTTCTCTATTTATTGTTGTGTCTCCCACTATGCTATGCGGTTTATAGCTTCTGTTGGACTTGTGGTTTGCTTGTGTTTGGTTCTCGGCTGACTTCCTGGTGCTACCAAAGCTTCATTGAAGATAAGTGTTTCCTTTCCCTTTTGTATTTTGTTTATATTAATGTGTGTGTTGCCTTTCCCTTTTGTTTGTCATTAGGCCTGAGGGAGATTCCTGTTCGTCCTTCCCTTTGGAGGAACAGGTAGACTCAGTAATGACATTAGTTCCAGGGTCCTATAGGGTGAGATAGGATTCTAGGTATACGGTGTATGAACTTGCCTACCTTTGGGGCCTGTTCATACTGGTAGTCTGTCAGGGCTGGAGTTAGGGTTTTCTCTAGGAGGTGTCAATCTTCCTTCCATAGTTTCCAGGCCTTATTCCGCTATCCTCTTTCCCTCCTATGCTCGGTGTGGTGTTTTCCTCCCACACACGAGCGTGACATTATGATCCTGAATACAGATGATAAGATCAGCTGAATCTCTATAGGAATGGAGTTCATGAGGAGACATGAAGTACAGAGAGGACGGACAGGACAGACTGTGGTAATGGAGACTGCATACAAGTGCTGCTGCTCATTATCACATCCCCACCTCCTCTCTGTACTTCATGTCTCCTCATGAACACCATTTCCCAGAGATTCAGCTGAACATAATATTAAACTGTATTCAGAATCATAATCCCTGACAAGCAAAGCAGAGAGGAGGATGAGGCAGCTCATTAGCTCTGTGTTGTGAAGTAACTTGTCCTGCTGTGTGATTAGGACAGGTTTTGTGTGTACTAATAGGACGACGGCCGTTGTATTTCTCCTAATGATTGCTCCTCAGACAAAATGAGCCACTATAGCTAATAAAAGGTATTTGGGAATATATTTATAATAAAGTTATATTTAAGTATTTTATTTTCTTAATTCCCAGAGAACCCCTTTAAGCTGTAGTAACATCATGCTTAGTGTTTGCGGCAGCACATACTATAGGCGCATGCGATGAACAGGTCACTACACCTGTTTATATGGCCACAGCATACCACTGAGAGACTTATACCTATGGTATATACCAAACTATATACCATTAATATGATGGGAACAGAGTCTAACATTAATGCAATCCTTCAAATGACGCAAAAGGCCCCAAGCAGAAATATAACACATCTCTACGTTTCTGGAGACCTGTGCTTTGTTTTGCTCACTTTTGTGACATCATTTTGTGTGTGGGATGGGTCATATCATTTTAGGACAAGGCAGTGTTGTTCTATTGAGCTGGGACAATGGTGTCTCTATGAAAATGAGTTTTTGCATATAATTTGTGTACAGAATATATTATTTATCCATGAATGTAACGATTAGTGACAACGCAAAGATATTAAGCAAATGCTTCTTTGGCTTTTTACTTTTTTTTTTAGATTTCAAAGGCATCAAGGAGCTGTCCTGAGGACAATGGGGCAGACTAACCCTAAAGATGGTGTAAGCTTAAAGGGGTTGTGTAACTTCAGCAAGTGGCACTTATTATGTAGAGGAAGTTAATACAAGGCCCTTACTAATGTATTGTGATTGTCCATATTGCTTCCTTTGCTGGCTTGATTAATATTTCTGTCACATTATACACTGCTGGTTTCCATGGTTACGAACACCCTGCAATCCATCAGGGGTGGCTGTGCTTTCACACTATAGGAAAAAGTGCCGGCCTCTCTGGTGGCTGGGACCGTGGGAACGTGCATAGTCCAGCACCTTTTCCTATAGTGCGCAAGCACGACCACCGCTGCTGGATTTCCGGGTGGTCATAACCATGGAAATAGGCAGTGTATAATGTGATGGAAAAATGAATCAGGTCAGAAAAGGAGGCAATATGGACAATCACAATACATTAGTAAGTGCCTTGTATTAACTTTCTCTAATAATAGAAATGCTATTTGCTGAAGTAAGATGGCCCTTTTAAGGCTGTATTAGACAGCCAGATCAGGCAGACGATTGTCAGGAAGGAAGCCTTTGTTCCTGGCAATCACCTGCTCGCTAGCGGAGGAGACCACTGCTATTACATGCAGCGATCTCCTCCACAGCATGAGGATGAGCGATCATTATGTCACTGCTCGTCCCCATGCTGTCCAGTTGTTTGCCGGCAGCAGATCATAAGAGATTTTTGCAACCGGTGCATCCAACTTAGGAGGCCTGTCCCATTTTACTGAGTCTGCCTCATCAAAAGGATATTTCCTTTTCACATTTTTAGGGACAAAATTTTTTTTATCGGGTCTTTCCCATTCCTTCTGTATTAAGAATTTTATATTCTCGTTTACAGGAAAAACTCTAGATTTTTTTCTGCCCGAGGTCACCAAACATGATATCCTGAACGGATTTTGGGTCTTTGGATTCGTCTAGCTTCATGGTCGCACGAATCGCTTTCAATAAAGCTTCCGTATCATCTGGGGAAAAAAGTGGCCTGCCCGTGGATTCTTCATCCTGGGAGGAGTCTGGGCTATCTAGGATTTCTCCTGTATCACTATCTTCTAAGGGATCCGAGTCAGATTTATTAGCTGTGCCTGATCTGGTTCCAAGGGAGCTTGAGGCTACAGAGGGGAAGCTCTTTTTGAAATCTTTCAAAGAATCCGAGACCTCTGTCTTCACCATCTCCCTAATACTCTGCAAAAGGGATGGGGACTCCTCCTCCACTAGTTTCTCAATGCAACGTTGACATAATTTTTTCGACCAAGAGGGGGCAAGTTTCTTTTTACAGACGGCACATTCCTTCCCTCTGGTTTTTGAAATTGCCTTCCTAGGGCCCTCTTTTATAGTCTAAAAAGCAAGAAGGAAAAGAGGGAAAGGAGATTTAGCCTGACTACAAACAACAAGTGATGGGGAATGATCCCCCTTACCCCACCAGGAGTACCGGTCTGCTCTCATGACCCTCCTGCTGATCGGCGTGTTGGGCATTCTCCTCCTCCATACTGCTGTGGGGTAGAGTAACTCCCAGGATCCAAAAAATCCGGCTTCCAATAAGGCTGGCTGGGCTGCTGCTGACCGTGCGCCTCCTTTGGGTTCGATTCCCTCGGTCGGGTCCTGCTGAAACCATCTGCGGCCATAAGTAGGAGAAGCACTTCCTACTTCCGGAACGCACGCTACATGCGTTCCAAATACCGGAAGTCTCGACGCCGAGACCGGATCTCGCTTGGATCGCGAGATTTTCTCTCCCCAGAGAAGGATGGTGAGGAGGCCCCGGCCCGCCTGAACACTGTCAGGAGGGACCGGCGTGTCGGGCGCACCTCTCAGTGCGGCCGGGACTGCAGAGTAGCGGCAGCGCGGCGAAAGCCAGACCCCAGCAGCAGCACCAGACTCCGGCCGGCGGCTCCTAGAGGAGACTTACGCCGGAACAGGTAACCCCACTTCGAAATAGTTCTCCGGGGCCCTGCAGCCTAACCTTCTTGTTTTCTCCACGAACCGTCCCTGTCTAGGACAGGAAACAGGAACTGGTGGTCTTGGGGCCATGCTCCTCCTTATGAGCTCTCCACGAAAGTTCCTGTTTCCTGTCCTGGATGGAGGCGGTCTCTCAAGGGTGCTGTCATGGGCGTAAGGGAAAAATCAAAACGAGATAAAGCATCAGCTGCAACGTTGCTGACCCCGTCCAAAAACAGGGCATGAAAATGAAACCCCTGTTCCAGAGCTATCCAGGTCAATCTACGCATGAAAGACATGATGAGTAACGATTTAGATCTGCCCTTGTTAATGATCTCTGCGGTCGCCATGTTGTCAGTGTGGAAAACCACCGTGTGACCCGACCACCTATGCCCCCAGACTATAGCCGCTGCTACGATAGGATAGATCTCGAACAATGCCGACATCTGAGAAAACCCCGGCAACTGTAGCACGTGTGTGGGCCATGAGCCGGCGAACCAATGTGAGCAAAATATGGCCGCGAAACCTACCGAGGCAGCCGCGTCTGAAAATACGTGTGGAGAATCAGAAGTGGCCCTCGGAATAAACATGGAAATGCCGTTCCACCCACTGAGAAATCTGTCCCACATGAACAGATCTGCTCGGGCGTTCGCATTAAGATGCACTGATGCGTCCAAATCACTGGTCTGTTGTAATAAGACTAGCAATCTTGAAATGAATGATCTACCCTGAGGAATGATCCTCATGGCAAAGTATAACATGCCCAAAAGAGACTGCAATTCTCTCTTGGTACAAACCTGAGACATGAGCAAGGAACGGACACCTGATTTGATTCTGTCGAGTTTGTCTTGTGGCAGACTGGCTGACATGGCACGTGAATCCAGAGAGATCCCCAAGAACGTGACAACCTGCGCAGGCCCTTCTGTTTTGTGTTCGGCCACTGGAATGTTTAACTCCTTGAAGACCTGCAAGAGAACCTGCAAGTCAACAGGTGCCTGTGAGGGTTCTTCGATCAACAGAAAATCATCCAAGTAGTGAATGACATTCTGGCAACCCTGTTCCAACAAAATCCATTCCAGTACCTGCGCTAACCTGTCAAACAGACTGGGGCTGCTCTAGGAACCAAACGTCAACTTGGTGGCGAAATAGTACGCATCTCTCCATTTGATGCCATGCCACTGCCAGAGAGATGGGCTAATGGGCAGCAGTTTGAACGCATCAGAGACATCTGCTTTGGACAGCCAAGCCCCCATGCCTGTCTGAAGAATGACCTGGATAGCCTGGTCTACGGAAGTATACTACAAGGAAATTCCTCGGACGGAATCAACGAGTTGAGACTAGGAACGTGGGAAGAATGTGGAGCAGACAAATCATAAATCAAATGAAATTTATTGGAATATTTTCCCTGCACCACCCCCACCGGGCTCACCCTCTAAGTGCAGAAAGGAGGGGACTGGAAAGGACAATGATGAAACCCTTGTCCAGCTCAACTGCCAAGAGTGAATCCACCAGACCAGCATGTTTAGAAGCCGACTGCAAGTTGGGGCATTCATGAGTCTGCTGGGGCAAGGTGATGAGCCCAGTGTGAAACCCCCGTGAAAACCCTTCCACCAGGAATGTACGGAACGGCTGAACCGGATGAAGCCGCAGCAGCTGGTCTAGTGCCTCCACATTCACCCGGCTCAGTCACGCCGGCTTCAATGTGCAGACCATGACCGGATGTGCCCTAAAACATGTGGCACAGACATGCAGGAGCCTGCACTGGCTGAAGTTGCAGATGGCGTAGACCACTGCAAACAACACAACAAACACCATAAAACAACAACAACAAAAAAAAAAAAAACGAAGAAAGAAAAAGAGAAGAGAAAAAAAACTACAACAACCTGTTAACCCTACGACCTGCTGCCCGTAAGCTGACAAACAAGATGACGGAATCTAAGCCCCTCCCCCCCCCAGCAGCGTGAAACGATTGAACGAAAAGCCTTCGAGGCTGACAGGGAGTATGATAGTCGTTTCCACTGACGTATGAAGCGAGCCCGAGTTTGTGTGAATCTGTGACGTGGCAGATAAATTAAAAACAAATACTGCGGGCTAAAGAACCTACAGACGTGGTAGGTGATGTATGTAAGTATAGGATTTGTGGAAAACAGACCGTATGACACTAGTATACGAGATGAAACGGGGTGTGTATGTCGTGCGAGCGTGTAGCTGTATTGGCGGATGTACCTATGCTAGAGGTGTATGGATGAAGCTTGGTGGATAATTATTTTTTTTTTTTTATCCCCAAAAATTTTCTTTTTTTTTATTTTCTTTATTTGAACAACCCACTCTTTTTTTTTTTTTTTTAACTTTATTTAACAATCCACTTGTACCCTTTTTTTTTTTTTTTTTTTGTCAAACTGCCTGATGTGCGAACTATGTGTCTAAGGTATGTATGTAGTGTATGTGATGAGTGTCAAACATGTGCACAAGCAGCAACCTTGTAAGTAATCAACTCAGTAATGGCACCAGGACCCAGCTGCCAAAGTTTAACCTGCTGAGCCCAGATGATTCGCAGCCCCTGTATGAACTTAGATACAGGTTATGCTGAGACAGGCAATGAGCTCCAACTATGTGACAATGCTGCCCATTGGTGCCAAAACTTGAATTGCATGTGCCTGAACGCAGTGAGGAGAAGCGATCCTCCGGCACACTTCCCCCTCTCTACACACCCTCCTACCCTCCTCCACGTTGCCACGCTCCCCAAACAAACCAGTTATCTTGGAAAACGACCTGAACAGCTTGCAGACTGAAGGGAAAGGTACACCCGGCTTCTCTGAGATCCGACTCGTGCAGGACGCTTGCTGATGACGTCACACCCGGAAGTAGCAGACGTCCGAATGCCGACGTGCTGCCTGGGAGAGCCAGACTGCTTAAGACAGGTACCGGCCCCTCCCACAAATCCAGGCTAGCCTGCGGCCAGCCTTAACACTTCTGGAACGTCTTTTCTTATAACTAAATGTTGTGCCATTCCTCTGTTATTCCTGCTACAAGTTTATAAATATAGGTACAACTGGGTACTATCAGGGTGTGTCCTTTCAGCATCTGACACTGGCAGCACTGATTGGACAGTGTCAAACTGTGCACGCACACTCCCCCAACTGGCAACGCCCATTTGTACCTTTATTCCTCGTCCACATTTCCGTTTTTCACTGATGTGTGCTGTCCGCATTTTCCGCGGACATCACACGTACCCAATTGATTGAAATGTGTCTGTTCACATTTCAGTATTTTTCTACTGACCATGCACTACTTTGATCTGTGATGCGGACCAAGCACGCTCATAGAAATCTATGGGTCCGTGAAAATCACTGACACACATCCGTGTTGCTTCTGTTTTCACTGAACACGGACAGGAGATGGAAATTATTATTGGAAATTATTTTTAAGCTGAGCAAAGTCAGTGAATTACAGATGACACACTGATGGTGAAAACGGACACAAGGACAAACCATGGATCCTTCACGGACAGCTTCACGGATGAAACATGTGCGCTTTTTTTTCACGATGTGACACGGAAATGTGAACAAGGCCTTATTCATAAACTTCTAACAGGAATAATAGAGGAATGGCACAACATAGAGTTATAAGAACAAACGCCCCAGAATTTTCATTTCATGTGGAATATGATTATTTACTAAAACGGACATGTCAGCAGAGGGGACAGGTCTTATCATTTTGAATTAAAATGTCTTATCATTTTGGGTTTACAGCTCTATGCACACCGATACATATCTGTGGTAACAGACTTGGGCTCATGCGGACATATAGAAACAGAATGCACACGGAGTAATTTCCGTTTTTTTGGCGGACCCATTGAAGTGAATGGTTCCGCATACGGGCTGTAATAAAAACGGAACGGACATGGAAAGAAAATACGGTCGTGTGTATGAGCCCTAAGGCTATTTTCACACTTGCGGCAGTGTGATCCGTCGTCGGAACTGCCCGCCGGATCCGCCGATCTGCATGTGACTGAAAGCATTTGTGAGACGCATTCGGATGCGGATCCTTCTCACAAATGCATTGCAAGAACGGATCCATCTCTCCGCTTGTCATGCGGACAGACGGAACCGTCTTGTATCTTTTTTCACATTTTTACCGGTCTGTGCATGCTGCATGCGGCACTAATACATTCCTATGGGGAAAAATGCCGGATCCGGCATTCCGGCAAGTCTTCAGTTTTTTTTCGCCGGAGATAAAACCGTAGCATGCTGCGGTTTTCTCTTTTGCCTGATCAGTCAAAACGACTGAACTGAAGACATCCTGATGCATCCTGAACGGATTACTCTCCATTCAGAATGCAGGGGGATATACCTGATCAGTTCTTTTCCGGTATAGAGCCCCTGTGACGGAACTCTATGCCGGAAAAGAACAACGCAAGTGTGAAAGTACCAAATCTGTTCTGCAGTTTACACTTTGTGGGAAGTTTGCAATTCACTCAATCTGGGAGCATCATTCATCATGGTATCACTGTGGTCCCACTAAGGCTGCGTTCACACGGGCGAGTATTCCGCGCGGGTGCAATGCGGTAGGTGAACGTATTGCACCCGCACTGAATCCTGACCCATTCATTTCTATGGGGCTGTTCAGATGAGCGGTGATTTTCACGCGTCACTTGTGCGTTGCTTGAAAATCGCAGCATGCTCTATATTCTGCGTTTTTCACGCAACGCAGGCCCCATAGAAGTGAATGGGGTTGCGTGAAAATCGCAAGCATCCGCAAGCAAGTGCGGATGCTGTGCGATTTTCACGCAT
Organism: Bufo bufo; assembly: GCF_905171765.1. Taxonomy (NCBI): domain Eukaryota; kingdom Metazoa; phylum Chordata; class Amphibia; order Anura; family Bufonidae; genus Bufo; species Bufo bufo. The sequence continues at coordinate 151,221,296 of NC_053389.1, read as the reverse complement.
GGTTGCTAGGTGACAGTCTATTCACTGTATTATTTTCCCTTATAACATGGTTATAAGGGAAAATAATAGCATTCTGAAAACAGAATGCATAGTAAGTGATCAGTTGAGGGTTAAAAAAAATAAAAAAAATTAACTCACCTTCTCCGTTTGTTCGCGTAAGTCCCGGTCTCTTCTTTACTTCTCAAAAGATGAACTATGGGCTAAAGGACCTTTGGTGACGTAAGATCACATGCTCCAATCACATGGTCCATCACCGCGGTGATGGACCATGTGATTGGAGCATGTGATCTGACGTCACCAAAGGTCCTTTAGCCCATAGTTTATCTTTTAAAGAACTAAAGACCGGGAGAACTACGCGAACAACAGGAGAAGGTGAGTTAATTTTTTTAATTTTTTTTAACCCTCAACTGATCACCTACTAAGCATTCTGTTTTCAGAATGCTATTATTTTCCCTTATAACCATGTTATAAGGGAAAATAATAACATCTACACAACACCGAACCCAAACCTGAACTTCTGTGAAGAAGTTCGGGTCTGGGTACCACAGTCGGTTTTTTATCACGCGCGTGCAAAACACATTGCACACGCACGATAAAAACTGAACATCGGAACGCAATCGCAGTCAAAACTGACTGCAATTGCATTCCTACTCGCGCGGGTTTGCCGCAACACACCGGGACGCATCCGGAACTAATCCGGACACGCTCGTGTGAACCCAGCCTAAGAGGACTATTAGATACCGACGCCGTGTGGAGAACAGATTGCTCTCCGGTCTGCAGGTGGGGCCGTTCTTCTTATACTGACATTGAGCAGAGAGACTGTGATATATGTTTTTGGACTATTTTGGTGCTTTGGCGGACTTTGTACCCTGCAACTGTGTGTTTGTTAAATCACTTGGTCCCCTACAGATCATGACAACGGGGGTTCTGTTCTTCTAAGTCAGGCATCCTCAAACTGCGGCCCTCCAGCTGTTGTAAAACTACAACTCCCACAATGCCCTGCTGTAGGCTGATACCTGTAGGCTGTTCGGGCATGCTGGGAGTTGTAGTTTTGCAACAGCTGGAGGGCCGCAGTTTGAGGATGCCTGTTCTAAGTGAATGACTGGCAATTCGAGCATGCATGCTACCGCTCCATTCACTTCTGTAGGACACTTCTGCATGCCCACTGATCAGGTCCTTATCCCCAAGTATATGGATAGGGGAGATGTTTGTATTCTGAGAAAACCCCTTTAAAACACGTTGCTTCATTTTACATGGGGACAAAAAAATATTTGTGAAGGTATACATATTCTTTAAAGAGGTTTACTGGAAGTAGAATATTGATGATCCATTCTCATGCTATGGCCTCTTCACAGCTTACCATGTGACATCCCTGGCCTAGGAGGAGACTGTAGGGCAAAGTGTGAATAAGATATCTTTCTGGGTGCATTCACACGACCGAAGGGCCTCTTTCACACGGGCGAGATTTCCACGCGGGTGCAATGCATGAGGTGAACGCATTGCACCCGCACTGAATCCGGACCCATTCATTTCATGGTGATGGATCATGTGATGAGCGCAGTGACGTCACCACAGGTCCTTTTCCTCCTGGACATCAAAGAAGAAGACAGAAGAGAAGCCGGGCTGCGCAAACAAGTGGATGAGGTGAGTTAACAAATTTTTTATTTGTTTTTAACCCCTCCATCCCTATTTTACTAAGCATTCTGTATTCAGAATGCTATTATTTTCCCTTATAACCATGTTATAAGGGAAAATAATAAAATCTACACAACACCTAACCCAAACCCGAACTTCTGTGAAGAAGTCCGGGTTCGGGTTTGGGTACCAAACATGCTGATTTTTCTCATGCGCGTGCAAAACGCATTAAAACACTTTGCACTCGCGGGGAAAAATCACGCATTTTCCTGCACGTCACCTGCAACACCCATATGAACCCAGCCTAAGTATTTTGCGGTCCACAAATTTTCAGCCCCATTGAAATGAATGGGTCCTCACTGGGGTTGGGCGATATACCGGTCTTGGCGATATACCGCGGTATTAGGAAACAGAGTGAGACCCTAATATATATTACAGCCGGCCCCGACCCAAGTGAATAAAGGTGTAATGTCTGTCTATGACGGTGACCATGGATGTCTTCTACTGCGGCCCTGTCTGACTCTGGCCTACTCCTTCCTGCCTGCAATCTGCACTGCACTACTGCACACTGAACTAGCATGCATTAGAGAATGAGTCCCTCCCCCATACATGACCAACAAGAAGACTTTACTGTATGTTGGCCACAAGACATTGTTTTATTGGGGGCCACCATATGTCAGTATAATGTTACCTTGTGCCTGCCCCCATACAGTAATGTTTCCTTGTGGCCACCCCAGACAGTGCCCCATACAGTAAAACGTCTCCTTGTGGCTGCCCCCATACAGTATAACGTCTCCTTGTGGCTGACCCCATACAGTATAACGTCTCCTTGTGGCTGCCCCCATACAGTATAACGTCTCCTTGTGGCTGCCCCCATACAGTATAACGTCTCCTTGTGGCTGCCCCATACAGTAAAACGTCTCCTTGTGGCTGCCCCCATACAGTATAATGTCTCCTTGTGGCTGCCCCCATACAGTATAACGTCTCCTTGTGGCTGCCCCCATACAGTATAACACCTCCTTGTGGCTGCCCCATACAGTGTAACGTCTCCTTGTGGCTGCCCCCATACAGTGTAACGTCTCCTTGTGGCTGCCCCCATACAGTATAACGTCTCCTTGTGGCTGCCCCCATACAGTATAACGTCTCCTTGTTGCTGCCCCCATACAGTATAATGTCTCCGTGTGGCTGCCCCCATACAGTATAATGTCTCCTTGTGGCTGCCCCCATACAGTATGACGTCTCCTTGTTGCTACCCCCATACAGTAAAATGTCTTCATGTGGCTGCCCCCATACAGTATAATGTCTCCCCATGGCTGCCCCCATACAGTATAACGTCTTCTTGTTGCCACCCCCATACAGTATAACGTCTCCTTGTGGCTGCCCCATACAGTATAACGTCTCCTTGTGGCTGCCCCCACACAGTATAACGTCTCCTTGTGTCTGCCCCATACAGTATAACGTCTCCTTGTGGCCGCCCTCATACAGTATAATGTCTCCTTGTGGCTGCCCCCATACACTATAATGTCTCCGTGTGCCCCCATACAGTATAACGTCTCCTTGTGGCTGTCCCCATACAGTATAACGTCTTCTTGTTGCCGCCCCCATACAGTATAACGTCTCCTTGTGGCTGCCCCGATACAATATAACGTCTCCTTGTGGCTGCCCCCATACAGTATAACGTCTCCTTGTGGCTGCCCCATACAGTATAACGTCTCCTTGTGGCCGCCCTCATACAGTATAATGTCTCCTTGTGGCTGCCCCCATACAGTATAACGTCTCCTTGTTGCTGCCCCCATACAGTATAACGTCTCCTCGTGGCTGCCCCATACAGTAAAACGTCTCCTTGTGGCTGCCCCCATACAGTATAACGTCTCCTTGTGGCTGCCCCCATACAGTATTACGTCTCCTTGTGGCTGCCCCATACAGTATAACGGCTCCTTGTGGCTGCCCTCATACAGTATAATGTCTCCTTGTGGCCGCCCCATACAGTATAATGTCTCCTTGTGGCTGCCCCATACAGTATAACGGCTCCTTGTGGCTGCCCCATACAGTATAACGGCTCCTTGTGGCTGCCCTCATACAGTAGCGTCTCCTTGTGGCTGCCCCCATACAGTATAACGTCTCCTTGTTGCTGCCCCCATACAGTAAAACGTCTCCTTGTGGCTGCCCCCATACAGTATTACGTCTCCTTGTGGTTGCCCCCATACAGTATTACGTCTCCTTGTGGCTGCCCCCATACAGTATAACGTCTCATTGTGGCTGCCCCCATACAGTATAACGTCTCCTTGTGGCAAAGTGTTTTTTTTTAAACTTTTAAATGGGCATTTATCGCGATATATATCGTTATTGCGATAAATTTCTTAATATCGTTATCGTGGGAATATTTTTGATATTGCCCAACCCTAGTTCTCACCCGTTCCACAAAATTGCGGAACGGATGCGGATCCATTTATACGGTCGTGTGAATGCACCCTAAATCACTTTGCTAGTACTGAAGAACACTGTGGAGCTACCACATGCAGATCCATGGCAGCATATCCCTGAGTATCCATCCCTTGTGGATGTACTCCTAGGCTAAAAATTCACAAGACTGTATTTTGTGGTCTGCCAAAAAAAATACGGATCGGATGTGGACCCAATCATCAGGGCCGGTTTTAGACAAAATGTGGCCCTGGGCAAAATCAAAAGGGGGGGCCCACATCTTGTAATAATGTGCTAAAAACACAGTCCGACACCCCCGCCGATCAGCTGTTTGAGGAGACGCCGCTTGCTGTTCACTGCTGCTGTCCCAAAGACATACAGCAGCAGAGTAGGAAGAGAGGAGGGAGACGGCACATGAGCAGTCTCCTCAAACAGCTGATCGCCGGGAGTGCCGGGTGTCAGACCCCTGCCAATCTAATATTGATGATCTATCCTAAGAATGGGTCATCAATATGAAAAAACACGGAGAACCTCTTGAAGCTGCTACCCCCAATACTGTGCCTGTACTGCTCCCCCCATGTCCACAAACACTATACTATATACCCAGACTTCCCTCATTAGTAATGGTACCCTCAATAGTGATAATACTCCCCAAGATAGCCCCCATTAGTAGCAATGCCCTCCATATTGCATCAATAATAGGCCCCTACAGTACCCTAGTAGTAATTTAACCATAATGCTCCCAGTGGCTCTAATGTCCCCCTGTAGTGCCCCTACTAGTTCCAATATATAATGCTTCCCCCCATAGTGCCAATATATATATATATATAATGTTTCCCCGTAGTGCCAGTATGTATATAATGCTTCTCCCCATAGTGCTAATATATATATATATATAATGTTACACGGTAGTGCCAGTAAGTATATAATGCTCCTCCATTTCTCCCCAGTAGCGCCAAGTATATATAATGATCTCCATCCCTGGTGCCCCCAGCAGTGTGGACATTTAGTATAAAGAGAAAAAAAACAAGTTTTTTGTGTGGCTTATGTTGCTGCGTCCTGATGCATGCGGTCCCAATGACATCACAACTCCTGCTCTGGGTCTCACGTGATGATGTCATCATGCGACACCCAGAGCAGGAGGTTGCAGTGATGTAATTTCGGCTTCTTGCTCTGTTCTAACGCCTCACAGGCTTGAGGCCGAGCAGCCTGAGGCTTGTGATGCCCCCCTTTATGGGGAAAAATTGCGCCCTAGGTGGATGACTAGCCTCCCTTATCCATTGTCCCGGCCCTAATTCAGAGCACATTACTGCAGGAGGTATAACAGGAGAGGACTATAACTCCCAGCATGTCTAAGCCATTATTATTTAATATCAGAGCACATTACAGGGGAACGTATAAGAGGATGGGACTATAACTCCCAGCATGTCCAAGCCGTTATTATGTAATATCAGAGTACATTACAAGAGGAGGTATAAGAGGAAGTATACAACTCCCAGCATATCCAGGGTGTTATATAACAATGGCTTGGACATGCTGAGAGTTGTAGTCCTCTCCTCTTATACCCCCTCTTGTAATGTACTCTGATATTACATAACAGGAGGTATAAGAGGAGAGGACTACAACTCCCAGCATTTCCCTGGCACTTACATTGAATCCATACTTATTCACATGCATGGCTGGTCTTCTTCTTCATTACATTACTGCACTGCTGAGCTCTGCCTCCTGTTCTAGTCACATGATGATGAGGTCATCGCAGGTCCTTCATTCCCTCTTCTCTGCTGAGCTCCGCTTCCTGCATCTGACATTATGGCATTATGGTGATGTTTTCTCTTACATGTGAGGGAGGAGACCTTACACTGCATTGTAAAGTGCAGCTGTTCAGCTGTCCGCCCGTTTGCTTCCTCGGACGTTCAGCTGAACAGCAGCACTGAAGCAGGGGACCCCTTAGACAATGGGGGCCCTGGGCAATTGCCCAGTTTGCCCCCCCTAACACCGGCCCTGCCAATCATTTCTATGGGGCTGCAAAAAATGTGGTCAGCACACAGATGTCATCTGTGTGCTGTCCAGATCCATGCGGCTGCGCTGCAAATGATAGAACATGTCCTATTCTTGAAAAATAGGTGTTTTTAGAACGGGACCCGTGAAAAGTGCAGGATGCACATGGACCGCATCCATATTTTATGGATCCGTGATTTGCGGATTGCAAATCGGATATAGTCGTGTGAATGTAGCGTTAAAGTGGTTTAGAATAGAAAAGGTAAACAAATCAAGCCAGTGAAGCCACTTCTAAGGTGATACTTCTAATCTTGTCAAATTTGATATTTTACAATATTTTTATTTTTGGAAACAGTAGGACTTGGTTTGGGTGAATTTGTTAGCAGCTACGAAATGGTTAATACCATCATTTTTTGCACGTTTACATAGTTAAGGTCCCAGCCTGTTTGTTTGTTTCATTTTTGGATGAAGAAAGTTGGAGCGCAGGAGAAAATTCGAATTGAGCGATTATAGAATTGTATATTACCTAACGCTACATTCACACCAAACAAAGGGGATTGATTAGTGATTAAAGCGGCGTCCCGCTACTTGTTGTCTTTTGTTTCTTTATTATGAAAATGCTGTTGGTTCAGAATACTAATGCCGACTGGCGGAGCGTTCTCCGCTCCTTTCTCTTTTTTCCTCTTTACAAATATATGTTATTCCCCGAGCAGTGTGTATTTTAATTTTTTGCAAATTGAGTTTAAACAGTAACAAAAAGAGGAACCTGACAACTTTTAAGACTGCTCACCTGAAGTCGTCTCCTGTGAGACTCTGTACAATGAGGAGCTACAAAATGTCAGGTTTGTCTCAGAAGATCTGAAATCTCAATTATGTTCCATGGATAAGTGACAATCATTGCATCCCCATGTAACGCTACATGCACACGAACATTGTTTGTTTCTGTGTCCGTTACGTTTTTTTTGCGGTTAGGATGCGGACTCATTCATTTCAATGGGTCCGCAAAAAATGCGGACAGCACACCGTGTGCTGTCCGCATCAGTATCTCCGTTCCGTAGCCCCGCAAAAAAAATAGAACATGTCCTATTCTTGTCCGTTTTAGGCATTGTTACAATGGATCCCCCAAAAAAAAACGGATAGCATATGGATGTCATCCGTTTTTTTTTGTGGATCTGCAATTTTTGGACCACAAAACACATATGGTCATGTGCATGTAGCCTAAACCATACAGAATTCTCCTGAATCAGCCATGCACATGACTGTATTTTTCATCCATGTGCTATCTGCATTTCTTTTGGATGTAGGGATGCCACCCGGCCAGTAACTCACCAGCCAAGACGGTAATTTAGTGCCCCTGCCACTGTGAACACTCGCTGCTGACTGGAAGCTCAAGACAGGACCTGCGAAACGTCATCACGCTGGAGCATGGGGGCATTAATATTACTGGGGGGCTCTAATGGGGGCACTATTAATTCTGGGGGGCGCTAATAGGGGCATTATTAATTCTGGGGGGCACTAAGTTGGGCATTAATATTATTAGGGGGCACTAATGGGGTCATTATTAACTCTGGGGGGCACTAATGGGGGCATTACTATTACTGGGGTGCACTATTAATTCTGGGGGATGCTAATGGGGCATTACTAATTCTGGGTGCACTAATTGGGGCATTAATATTCCTGAGGGGCACTGATGGGGACATTATTAATTCTGGGGGGCACTAATGGGGCATTACTATTACTGAGGGGCACTAATGGGGGCTTTATTAATTCTGGCGGGCACTAATGGGGGAATTATTAATATTACTTGGGGCACTATTAGTTCTGGGGGGGGGGTTAATGGGGGCATTATTAAATCTTGGGGGGGCACTAATTGGTGCATTAATATTATTAGGGGGCACTAATGGGGTCATTATTAATTCTGGGTGGCACTAATGGGGGCATTACTATTACTGGGGGGCACTATTAATTCTGGGGGATGCTAATGGGGCGTTATTAATTCTAATGGAGGCATTACTATTACTGGGGGCACTAATGGGGGAATTAATATTACTGAGGGGCAATAATAGGTCATTATTAATACTGGGAGCCACATTATGACATAGCGCCTTAACACCCTGTGTTAAGCCACGCCCCCACAACCCCTTTGCGGTATGGATTAACTTGGCCGGTATTTTTTGTTGGGAAAGGTGGCAACCCTATGTGGATCCATGTGGCCGTTCTGCAAATTCTAGAACATGTCCTATTCTAGTCTGTATTGTGGACGAAAATAGCCCTTTTTGATAATTATATACAGGAGATGCCCAGGTTATACCAGCATGGTCCATGGTCACATGGTTTAGTATAACATTTTGCACTTTTTACTTCAAAAGGTTTATTTGCACTTTTTTTTCCCTCTTAAGTTTTTTATTTTGCACTATTCATCAACTACTGGTTTTGTGTGTGTTGAATAACTAATATAAAGTAAGAGTTTGAAACTGTGTCTTCCATTCTTTAAAGTAAAGTTCTTTGATTATTCTTAGTTCTGACCCAATTGGATGGGATAATGGTCTACTGTAGTGTTTCCCTACCATGATGCCTCCAGCTGTTGCAAAACTACATCTCCTAGCATGCCCTGACAGCCAAACACTGTCTGGGCATGCTGAGAGTTGTAGTTTTGCAACAGCTGGAGGCATCCTGGTTGGGAAAAGCTGGTTTATTGTGATAATATGAACAATGGGGGTTCTACAAAAGAGCTATTGTGGGGCAAAGTTCATATTCGTGTTTACACACGTGTTTTTTAAATGAATGCTTTCCCCTTTTATAAACAAGTAAATAATGACGCAATGCTGTGGGGCTGGTATGCAACTTTTTCTAGGGCTGGTTTTTATCCACAGTCCGCCCTGGAATCTGTAAAGGAGACTTCTGCCAGGCGGGCTGATGGGATTTCAGACACAGTTCATGGGGGAACTTAAAGGGGTATTCTCATCTTAGACAATGGGGGGATATCGCTAGGATATGCCCCCATTGTCTGATAGGTGCGGGTCCCCAAAGGTCAAAATGTTGTATTCCTGCATGGAAGACATAGAGGAGACTGGTAATGGTTTCCTTGCAGAAATAGCAACATCTTAACATTATTTAGGCCTATGTATTATATATACACTGCTCAAAAAAATAAAGGGAACACAAAAATAACACATCCTAGATCTGAATTAATTAAATATTCTTCTGAAATACTTTGTTCTTTACATAGTTGAATGTTCTGACAACAAAATCACACAAAGAAATATATGGAAATCAAATTTTTTAACCCATGGAGGTCTGGATTTGGAGTCACCCTCAAAATTTAAGTGGAAAAACACACTACAGGCTTATCCAACTTTGATGTAATGTCCTTAAAACAAGTCAAAATGAGGCTCAGTAGTGTGTGTGGCCTCCACGTGCCTGTATGACCTCCCTACAACACCTGTGCATGCTCCTGATGAGGTGGCAGACGGTCTCCTGAGGGATCTCCTCCCAGACCTGGACTAAAGCATCTGCCAACTCCTGGACAGTCTGTGGTGCAACGTGACGTTGGTGGATAGAGCGAGACGTGATGTCCCAGATGTGCTCAATTGGATTCAGGTCTGGGGAACGGGCGGGCCAGTCCATAGCATCAATGCCTTCGTCTTGCAGGAACTGCTGACACACTCCAGCCACATGAGGTCTAGCATTGTCTTGCATTAGGAGGAACCCAGGGCCAACCGCACCAGCATATGGTCTCACAAGGGGTCTGAGGATCTCATCTCGGTACCTAATGGCAGTCAGGCTACCTCTGGCGAGCACATGGAGGGCTGTGCGGCCCTCCAAAGAAATGCCACCCCACACCATTACTGACCCAATGCCAAACCGGTCATGCTGGAGGATGTTGCAGGCAGCAGAACGTTCTCCACGGCGTCTCCAGACTCTGTCACGTCTGTCACATGTGCTCAGTGTGAACCTGCTTTCATCTGTGAAGAGCACAGGGCGCCAGTGGCGAATTTGCCAATCTTGGTGTTTTCTGGCAAATGCCAAACATCCTGCACAGTGTTGGGCTGTAAGCACAACCCCCACCTGTGGACGTCGGGCCCTCATATCACCCTCATGGAGTCTGTTTCTGACCGTTTGAGCAGACACATGCACATTTGTGGCCTGCTGGAGGTCATTTTGCAGGGCTCTGGCAGTGCTCCTCCTTGCACAAAGGCGGAGGTAGCGGTCCTGCTGCTGGGTTGTTGCCCTCCTACGGCCTCCTCCACGTCTCCTGATGTACTGGCCTGTCTCCTGGTAGCGCCTCCATGCTCTGGACACTACGCTGACAGACACAGCAAACCTTCTTGCCACAGCTCGCATTGATGTGCCATCCTGGATAAGCTGCACTACCTGAGCCACTTGTGTGGGTTGTAGACTCCGTCTCATGCTACCACTAGAGTGAAAGCACCGCCAGCATTCAAAAGTGACCAAAACATCAGCCAGGAAGCATAGGAACTGAGAAGTGGTCAGGTCACCACCTGCAGAACCACTCCTTTATTGGGGGTGTCTTGCTAATTGCCTATAATTTCCACCTGTTGTCTATCCCATTTGCACAACAGCATGTGAAATTGATTGTCACTCAGTGTCGCTTCCTAAGTGGACAGTTTGATTTCACAGAAGTGTGATTGACTTGGAGTTACATTGTGTTGTTTAAGTGTTCCCTTTATTTTTTTGAGCAGTGTATATGAATTACCGCAAATTTCGTACTCCTCCTTGGCTAAAAATACTCCTCAAAAATGGTCAGAGAAGTATATTTTAAAAAAATGTAGCGCGACCTCTGTCCGTCTTGGCTATGTTAAAAATAATACAAACGGATCCGTTCTGAACGGATGCATGCGGCTGTAATATCTGAACGGATCCGTCTGTGCAGATCCATGACGGATCCGCACTAAACGCGAGTGTGAAAGTAGCCTAAGGCTCAATTCACACCTGAGCGTTCTGAAAGGAGCGCTCTGTATGCGCGATTGTACGGACGTTTACAAGCGCGCATACAGAGACAAGCGTGCACACAGTGTCGCGCGTTCCCGAAAGTCTATAGTACGGGAACGCGCGACAAGCGCCCAAAAAAACGCTACAGAACTTGTGTGAGCGTCGGGCGTTTTACAGCGCGATCGTACGCGCTGTAAAACGCCCAGGTGAGAACCATTCCCATAGGGAAGCATTGGTTTCTCCTTGTTGAGCGTTTTACAGCGCGTAGGAACGCGCTGTAAAACGCTCAGGTGTGAATTGAGCCTAACAGTTTGGTTTCTACATTGCAGCAGATGGGCGTTGTCATCTACATAGCACTTAGCTAAAAAAAAAAAAAAAAATCCTTATCTTATTCTTTTATATTTTGTCAGGTCAGATGCACGCAGTCATGTGACATATAAGCTCCACCCAGGGTGGTCATGATTTCTGAAGCCAAAAACTAAAATGAAAAATAATCTTTTAACCTTTGTATTGTACAATCTTTATTTCGAACCAGCATTAGTCTTCTGCAGGAGGTTTATCAATGTTAAATAAAATGATAAGCAGTTTTTCCTTTAAGGCTGAAATATAAGATTTACTTCTTAATAAAGATCTGCACCTGAAATAGGACACAATTGAATATCTTCACATTATTGAATATGCCGGACATGGATATAAAATATTGAATGCTGTAAAAGCCATGACTAGTCAGACATAAAATATTCTGCTCACAACGAAGAGCGATCAAAGGTCAGCTGAAGGCACAAATAAATCTTCATTTCTCTGGAACGTCACAATAATTAAGATCTGTCACACACATATAAAAAAAATGCCGTTAACTGTAAAGAATCATAAACATCTGATAATGAATCAACCAGAAGCAAAATGGAAAAATACAGAATATCTCCAGAGAGAAACAATGTGAAAAGTCACTGGAATCCATATCAGGGCGTGGAAGTAATCTCCCCTAATATAGCAGACGCTGAATTTATTATTGTTAAATAATGTTATCAAAACTGATAAGGGATTATTTTCTGTAAAAAAGCAAAGTACAGCAACAAGAAAACACTTAAGAAAAAAAAGTTACACAGTTAAATGGACACTAGCTGGGTTAACCCTTTTTCTTCAAAATGAAAACATTTGCACTATGAAAGTAGTAGAACAGATGCATTTAGCACATTCTCATTTCTGTGAACAGTTCCGATGCGAATATTATTATAACTTTATTGCTACAGAAAACCTTGTTGTTAACCAGGTAAAAGCTAAAATTGAAATGCACAATTATTACAGAGTACCTGTAGCTACAGGCGACTTTTCAGAATAAGCTGTTGTGTGTGTACATGAGGAGTAGTGTTTCTGGTGATTATATGACTTGTAGTATGCATTTGTCCCCATTTTTTCCTCTCTGCAGGCTCCATGTCTAATAATCAGTTTTCCCTGAGCTAGTGGGAGGCTAGCTGCTGTGATGTCTCCCATACACAGCACATAGAGAAGAGGAGATCTTGCTCACCTATCTCATTTTACCACAACCTCAGAAGCAGCATGGAGGACACTATACAGCAGTAGTGAGCAGTGTAGCGGGCAGCTCGTATCTGCACTACAGTGGTGGCCGTGACCCCTGAAAAGTGTATAATGCGATGGAAAAATTAATCAAGACAGCAAAGGAGGCAGTATGGACAATGATAATACATACATTGTCTGCATGATAAATGCCATTTGCTGACGTGACACAACCCCTATAAGGGCCCATGCACACAACCGTATTTTTCTGTCCGCATCAGTTCCTCAATATTGCGGATCAGATGTGGACCAATTCATTTCAATGGGGCCACAAAAGATGCAGAAAGCCCACCATGTGCTGTCCGCATGTTTTGCGGCCTCATTGAAATTAATGTGTCCACATCCGATCCGCAAAATTGTACTTCCGTTCTGTGGGCCCCACAAAAAAGATAGCACATGTCCTATTCTTGTCCTTATTTGTGGACAAGAATAGGCATTTTTATCATGGAGAAGGACGTTCTGATCCGCAAAATGTGGAACGCACATTGCCGGTATCCGTGTTTTGCGGATCCACAATTTATGGTCTGCAAAAACGGATACGGTTGTGTGAAGGCTTATTTGCCTGAATATACTGTATATGGCAGTTAATTGAAAATTTTCCTTTTACAGGTTATGACATGCTCTTGCTAAAAGCTCTCCACTCAGTGACTACGACTGGTGAGTTCCAGATAGGATGGTAGTTATGTGTACATAGCGGCCAATCTGAATAAGCAGAGTTGCAGTGATAAGTGGCAGAATGCATGTAGAAAATAAAAATTTAGACTCACAAGAGACAATGCAGCTAATATAAATTGGCTATCCTGTGAGTGACAATCCGTGACTGTAACCTCATGTGATCACTCAAGCCTCCAGCACCTTATTGATACCCCAGAAATATATTTGGCTGAGAATATAGATTTACAAAATGTGAGATTTTCATGTCCTTGTTAATTGCCACAAATAAATCAGAACTGCTTCAATAATGGCCAAGTAAATGTACAAATGTTAAAAGGGCAACTAAAGTGAAGAGAATTAAAATGTATTATCAGCTGTAATAAACATCTTACCAATCAGCCATAACATAAAAACCAGTGACAAGTGAAGTGAATTACATGTGACAATGGCACCTGTTAATTGATGGTATATAATAGGAAGCAAGTGAACAGTCAGGGGTTGTCCCACAAAAAATATAGTTTATAGACCATAATTACATACATTTTTTGTATTTACACTTATTAAAAATACTTACAGTATTTTTCGGTTTATAAGACACCTTTTTTCCCCCCAAAAGTGTGTGTGTGTTTGCGGGGGGAAGGAATGGCCGTGCGTCTTATAAATCGAAGACTAGTGAGCAGTAGCAGTGGGGAGCTGCTGGTACTTACCCTCCCTGGTCTTCTTCCCTGGGACTACGCTGCACTGTCCTGACTGCATACAGCACCAGGACGTAATGAACGTGCTATGACCTGATGCTGCATGCAGATAGTGTAGCGGGGGCAGGAGAAGACAAGGGAGTGCAACTGTAGGGGAGACCGCTGGACCTGGAGAGGAGCGGAGGAGCAGGTGACGTAAGTAAAGTTATTTATTTTAAGGTCTGATCTGAGGTCTAATGGGGGTCTGATCTGAGATCTGATGGGGGTCTGACATGGAGGTCTGATGGGAGTCTGACATGGAAGTTTCATGCGGGGTCTGATCTGAGTTCCTTATATGGGGGTGTGATCTGAGGATCTGATATGGGGGCCTGATCTGATGTCTGATATGGGGGTCTGATCTGAGGTCTGATGGGGGTCTGGCATGGAGATCTGATCTGAGTTCTGATGGGGTTGTGACATGGAGGTCTGATGGGGGTCTGACATGGAGGTCTGATGGGGTTCTGATCTATCTGATGGGGTCTGACATGAAGGTCTGATGGGGGTCTGAAATGGAAGTTTCATGCAGAGTCTGATTTGAGTTCCTTATATGGGGGTCTGATCTGAGGATCTGATATAGGGGTATGATCTGAGGATCTGATATAGGGGTTTGATGTATGGTCCTAATATGGGGTCTGATCTGAGGATCTGATATAGGGGTCTGATATGATGTCTGATATGGGAGATCTGATCTGAGGATCTGATATTGAGGTCTGATCTGATGTCTGATATGAGGGGTCTGATCTGAGGACTGCGAGGGGTCTGGCATGGAGACCTGATCTGAGGTCTGATTGGGTTGTGACATGGAGATCTGATTGGGTTGTGACATGGAGGTCTGATTGGGTTGTGACATGGAGGTCTGATGGGGGTCTGACATGGAGGTCTGATGGGATTCTGATCTGAGATCTGATGGGGGTCTGACATGGAAGTTTCATGCGGAGTCTGATCAGAGTTCCTTATATGGGGGTCTAATCTGAGGATCTGATATAGGGGTATGATCTGAGGATATGATATAGGGCTCTTATCTAGGGATCTGATATGGGGGTCTAATCTGAGGATCAGATATGAGGTCTGATGAAAAATATTCTTTTACTTATTATTTCTCCTCCTAAAACCATGAATCCTTTCACATACCTGAGGGTGCAGAGAGACAAGCAAGACTGAGCATGCATGTCCACCTCTAAACATTTACATCCAGTTCGATGCAGGTCATGTGGCCACTGCAGCCAATGATTGGCTGCAGCAGTGCTGTGACACCCATGCATCATTTCATGGGGTCATGTGACCCAGTGACATAATGCATGGGAAAAGCAGCACCAGTCACATGACCCACGTCAAACTGGATGTTGATATGGGTAGACCCAGGACCAGCACAGCAGGTGGGGCAGCAATCGAGCCATAACCCAATGGCTGGGATGAGGTAAGTATGATTACTACTACGTGTCTGGTCATGCTTGAAGGATCTGTAGAAAAGGTCCCCAGGAGTGAAAAACCTCTTTGAAATTGATATCTTGGAAGCATGAAAAAAAACTATAAAAATGACTTGGATTGCCATACAAATCCAATTGTCATCCAATAGACATTATGGATTACTTGGGCAATCCAAGGCATTTTTATCATAAAATAAACGTTCCTGATGGGGGTTCCATTGTTAGGACGGGGACCTTGTATTTTAGGATGAAATACTGGAAACACAATACCAGGAGCAGGTACTGCACCATCTTGCACAACATACTGAGAACCCTAACCTCTCATCACAACTTAGATTGTTCCCATCCGCCTGCTGTACTTGTATATGGCTCTAATTGGATTGCCCAGTTGGCATATGTGTTGATTTGAATTTTTTTAAATAACGGGCTAAATATTATTAAAAAAAATTGTTATGTATGTGTTTTAGATGAACCTATTAAAATTTCTATTTTCACTTTATCTCACCCCTCTTCTCACTAACATTTTGATTAGGGCTCATGCACACCACCGTATGCCCTCTGAGTGATATGTCCCGGAGCGGCATACATCGCGCACGGGAGCGCACAGCATCATAGGTTACTATGATGCTGTGAGCATTGGGCCGCCTGCGGGGCTATTGTCCCGCACTCATAAAATCTAATTATTTTTCTTTTTTTATATTTATTCAATTTAAAGAAGGTAACATCCCTACAAAAAAAAAAAAAACACAAATCGTAAGCAAAACCATTAGAATAACTGTTAGAACAGCCATCCACCAACCATTTACCCCCTCAAAAGAGAGTGCAAGAGAGGAAAAAAAAACACCCCATTGCTATTTTACCTTATCACTGTCAAGCCATCGGCTCCAAACCCGACAAAAACGGTCTTCCATTCTTTAATATATTTAAAAGTGTCAGGAAGAGTCTTTGATTTCAACGCCAAAGGTAATTATAAGAAAAATACACAAATGAAATTTTAAAAAAAGTGCTCGGTGGCGCAGTGTTCTGTTAGTTCATCTCAGTGGAGGAGACGCATAGCATGGTTTCCACTTATAGTTATGAATGCAAAATAAAATAGGCTCACAAAACACCCACGTCCTTCACTATCCTGGGGAAGAAAAGCTGAAACGAATGACTTTGCACAGCATCAAGAATATTCTAAATTTACGAGACTAGAGCAGCCTACAGATTTAGGACTGGAGAATTCTATAGCTGCAAATCCTAAAATAAACTGAGTTTGTAGAATGCTGTGAAGTTTCTCAGGGGTGAGAGGCAAAGCTGGAGGCCTGTTCAATACCTGCTTTCACCAAGTCAGACTTTCCAGATAAAACCAACATTACTGACTTTAAAAGGACTTCAAAAACAGACATTATTTGTCATCTGCAGGGTCTATAAAAAGAAACACTTCTCAGGCAGCGAGTGTGAATACTTACCGTACTTTACCGAATCAGGGTAAAAGAGGAGATAACCTTGAGAAATGTGACCTTCTGGCTGCTGCAGAGGACTTTAGACTATATATATAAATATATATATATATATATATATATGTGTGTATATATATATATATATATATATATACTGTACTAATGTTTGCCTAATGTTTGTGCTAAATGGCTCTGAATTAAGTAAATCTGAATTAGGCTGACAACAGATGCTAACATGATAATGGGAAGCCTGACATTAGAGCACACTGTTACAGTATATCAGTCTAGTTTGTTGCAGTAACCTATAGTATGTTTTGGTTTGATTCATATGCAGTGTACGTTAGAACTGTATACGGTTTTAAATGGGGTTGTACACTTTGGCAGTGATGGACTGGGGTTTCTTGACCCCACCAGAGAAAATTACTTTTGAGGCCCAACCCCCATATCATCAGTAAAGTATAATAGGTTTCGAATCAAATAAATAATCCCTACTGGGAATTGATTGGCTCCCTGGACTTTGGACAATCTGAAAGGGTCTTATACACTTATTGACAAAAAAATTACACCCCAAAAAGGAGTTGTTGTAATCGAATGAAACTTTCTATGTGTGACTGTAATAATGATATATGTGAGTGATTACAATATTAGAGCGAAAGGATAAGATAAATTTATTGGGTAAAACTGTAATTGAAAAGAGGCTCTAATGCCCTGTTGGGTCGCCTTCAGCCTGGATACAAGATGAGATACAATTGGGTATGGAGGAATACAGGTTCCATGTGGTAACCTGAGGCACATTTGTCCACAGATGTTGTAGCTGGGCCTGTAGATCCTGCACTCTCGTAGGTTGCTAAAGCTGGTGTCCCAGCTGGTCTCATAAATGCTCAATATGGTGACTGGGCAAGGCAAGGATGTATTGTAATCTGGGAAAACCTTTCTGCTGAAAAATGTCAGTTGGAAGTCCTACCATAAGAGGCAACACATGTGGCCAAAGAATGTCCTGCACATATTGTTGAGCTATTAGTGCCCCTTGTATCACTACTAAGGGTGACCGACTGTTGTATATGATGGCTACTCAGATTATAACACCAGCAGTTGGGACAGTGTGTCGCTCCACGGGATCGAAGTGCTCACCACAAGGCCTCTGTTCTCATTATTGGATTGCAAACAGAACCTGGATTAATTGCTAAAGACAATATGGTTACAGTCCGTAGCAGTCCAGGTTTCTCATGTATGACACCACTGCAAAAGGAGGCAATGGTGGTTAGCTGTCAATGACAGGATACGTAATAGGTGATGTGACACCAAATTTCCTTCTGCTAAGCTACTGGAAATTCGCCGGGCAGAGACAGAGTGGTATAATGAAGGTGTCACCTGTGTCTGGATGGTGCACAATGAAACTGTGGCATCTGCTCATGCTTGACGGCAGATCAAACGATCCTCTCTACTGGTGGTCTGTCTTGGCCGTCCTGAGCCTGTTCATCATGTGTGTGTACTCTGACATAAACACTGCTCCCAACACATCCTAACAGCTAGGTCAGAAAGACCATATTGCCTCTCTATTCAGTGATGCACCCCCCTCGTAAAGTCTGTCAACTGGGCAAAATATCTTTGAGCATGTCATAGAAGCATGTCTGACAGTCAATGATTTCTCACCAAGAAGTATACTACCCAAAAGTAGCCTCTGAGAGCCTTTTAATAGGGCAGCAGGCAAAGCACTTTTACGCTCTCTTGTGTCAAGAACCATCTCTTGTGTCAGACCACACCTGTAATCATTTACTGCCTGAGACCTAACTGCATGATGAGTTTTTGACATTTCTATCTGGGAGTATTTCTTTTGTCAATAATTTTATATTGTAAGTTGAACATGGGGTGTTCTGCTGTTGGGACCTCCAGTGGGCACTTGGAACCTGCTTGGGAAGCTTGAAGGAATCCTCATACTGATGCTTTCTAAGGCCAGGCAGTGACAGAAGGATGCACCCTTTCTTCTCTCAGGGCACAATGTGATATTGCCTGATAGTAGTGGTGGTGCCCTTGGTGTTATGAGTGTGTGACTGGCGAATGGTGCTGGAGTCAGTAACCAGACCAGTTGTAATAAATAGATGTCTCTCTTTACAAAAGTGCATCCAATGATATCAAACACAGTTCCAAACAATTGACAGTGCACATCTTCTCTGATGTAATGTATGGATATAAGCACGGATGGGGTTGTAGTACCGCTTTCCTCTATCTCTCCAAAGTTTATTTTTCTGTAGAACCTAAGGTTGGCAATAAGGTTCTTGCAAACTTGTCTGCAATTCCCTGCTGAGGGGTATAGCATTAAGATAGTGCTGTCCAAACCATGTGAAAGTATGGAAGGGTGTATTAGCAATGTCCCTCTCACAACACTAAAGTCTCTATCAGCCTTAAACAGCAAATACCTTACTGACTGACTCCAATGCTCAGCCAAGCAGATTCTGGACCATCTAATTCTTTCTTTCATTCTCTGGAGTACTGTAAAGTAGAGATGGCTTTCTCTCGATGGATCTTTCAAGTATAGTGATTATCTGGGATGTAGGAGGAGTGAGCACATGTAGCTCCCTTCACCTCTTCTGCTAATTCTAGTCTCTCTGAGCTAGGGGTGGACCTCAGTCAATCTCCCAGCTTCCTACAGGGGCAGAGTCAGGATTGTTAACCCTGACATATCCAAAGAAATCTGCGCTGGGTTGTACAGTCCATGAAATAACATTACATAACATTTAAATAACCAGAAACAATTTGCAAGTACCCTACTCTGGGGTACTTTACCCCCATTGTGAGATAAGACTTCCCTGGCATTCTTAATGTGGAGTCATGCAGTACAGTATGTATACACTCAAAGATACATAACTGAGTTGACTCTTTTTTCTATACTTTTGCTGTAAAGTAAAGGTTAAGCCATATGCAAAATACAACAATATTTAGCCTAGGTATGTGACAGATGGGTAGTAGCTAGATGGTACATACACAATAGACATTAGGTAAGGATATTGCTCTAACTGTAAATTAAACTGATTATGCAAGGGCTTAGTTACATTAAAGTCAATTTCCTCTACATAGCAACAATGAGCACAGAGGGCTTAGCTATATTAAAGTACATTCATAGTAGTTCAAAAAACTGCTTTGTGGCTCAATTACATTAGAGTCCAAGGCAAAAGCAACAATGCACATTGTGTCTCAGATATATAAAAGTCACGGATGGTGTACAGGAAACAAGACAATACCATATAAACAATGTCTCTCTGGATCCACAACTAAGGAACAAAGGGAGACCCCTGCAATAGACCTGCCGCTCTCCCTCACTGCTCAGCCTATGCGAACACCCCAAAGGTGGATGGCCGCATATCCACGTTCCTCGGCTATCTATTACCTGAAGACCCTACAATAGTGAAGGGACACGACCACCGGCTCCCTACACTGACACGGAGGGAGTCAGGGTCACCTGGATCCAGAAAAGACAAAATCATAAATACATAAACAGCACTTATCTTGCAGACGACTGACGACAGAGGACTGGGAACTGGGAACTGGGAACAGCATGCACACACACTCCAGGAAGTTGTATCAGCCGCACACTACTGCATTATGGGGAGGAACTTAAAGGGTAGCAATCAGTCCAACTGCATGACAGCTGAGATAGACTAACGAGATGAGAAACTAAACCAAAACAAAGAAATTCAAGGAGGAGGATCTGAGAAGCTCCTGTGAGCGCTTCTCAGCTGTCTGGCTGTGACAATAAGTCCATTACAATGGGTACTTAAATGTACAAAAATCTCAGTGACTTAGTCCTGTGTGATATATCCTCAGTGATATTAGGGGTGTGGCTGCGCATTGTTTTAGCGTGGCTCCCTCCTCCTGGCTGGGTCGTGCGGCGCGGTGGGCGTGCTGCGTGTGGTTTCTAGGCGACCGGTGGCGCGCTCCTATGATGTCATATCCCCATTCACTGGGCGCATGCGCAACGATAATGCCAGATGTGGACCTCACTATTTAAGATGGACACCTATGTTTACTCCTTACCTCCTGACGAAGCCTTTTCCTGGCGAAACGTGCGTCGAGGTGCAGCTCTGGTCAGACACTTGGTGCTTCCACACACAATGGGTAACTTATGCATTCCGTAGTTTATGCTCTGTGCTTTTATTTGCTGTTACTTCTTGCACATGCCATTGTTGCTCTGTTATGATTTTATCATCTATTGTGACATGTACCATATAGGCAGGCCACGGCCACCACTCATTGTGGTGGGCAACCATGGTATGTGTGATTAGGTTATTCCTTGTACATCTGTGGTATGCATTCATCTACATGTGATTTTGGGTGATTTTACATCTCACCCACTATAGTGTGGTTTAGCACCTTGTGTTTCTGGCACGTTCCCCTTTCAGTACGGTATATGTGAGGGTGGGGGTTCTACGGCTCCGATACACGGGGCGTCCCATCCCCCCATTGTCTTGTGTCTTATGTAATTGTATGTTTACTTTATGTCTTAATAAAACTACATATATTTTATGAGTGTTTTCCTCATTTCTTATGGGGTTATTGTTTTTTTTTTTGTTTGTTTTAGTCCTGATACTGAGCAGGTAGCTTACCCTTAGTGAATCTTTCAGATATACTTGCTAGTAGGATGATTTTTTATTTTTTTTGAGCCAGACTTGATCTCTAACTTGGAGTGGTTCAGTTTTGGGGTTTTGATCATAGCCCAGTTTTTGTTTCTGATGGACTTGCTCTCTTCTGGAATCAACAACCTCTTTTGCATCTTCCAGACATCATTGATGTTCCTTGACCCACTCTGTCTGACGTAGTGGATTCAGAGTATCTGTTACGGCTGCATCAAAGGCTGTGTCAGCAGGTAATTTTCCTTGACATCCGAACATTAGGTAGTAAGGAGTATACCCAGTGGAGCAATGAGTAGTGGTATTGTAGAGGTATACCAGTTCAAGTAAAAGCATTGGCCAACCATTTCTCTTTTGAAGTGGCATTGCTTTTAGCATATTGATCAAGGTTTGAATAATTTTCTTTCATAGGCTATTACCTTGAGGGTGAAGATTTTGTCGGAACACCTATAAGGTAACAATAAACTTTTCCACAAGGCTGCAATAGTAGTTTTAGCTGTTAAATCTCTGAAAGGTACTGTCACAGTGGGGAGTGGGGGAAACTCCCCACCGAACACCGTGGGGGAAACGGGAGTGACAACTAGGCCTAGACATCGAGGACAGGGAGTAGGACATCTCCTAATGCCACCCTAATCCTCACCCTGACTCCTAGTCGTATGAGCGGACCCAGATTGTTGGAGGGCTGATACACAGGAACCTAGGGCCCTACTAACCCTAACGATAACTGGAAGAGAGAGAGGGCTGAGACGACCTGTTCTTCCAAGACACGGATGAACAGAAGTCTCCACCGGCCTAGATGCGAGGAAAGGGAGAGACAGAGAACAGCCACTGGATCAGCAGGTAAGAGCCCAGAACAACAAGCACTTACCTGCCACAGCAACAACGACTGGAACCCATGCATCTGTACTGGAACCTGAACACCAAACAGGACGCAGCACAGAACAACAAACACGGAATCCGGCAAACCAGTAACTGCCTGGACCCCATGCGGACAGGGTGCATGGCGGCCCCCGGCAGAGCTGCTCACTGACTTGTTGTTCCCCCTCCAGGGGACCCTGGGGCCCTCAAGGACTGTGCAGATAGAACACCCAGGACAGGAGCAAGGCTCCAGCACCAACAGAGGCTGGAGGACAACTGACTCCAGCCTACAAGCCACAGGCAATATAAACACCAAGTGACCACACCCCGCCAGGTAGTTAACCCCTCCAGCACCAGACAGGGAAGGAAACCGCAGGAAGGGGCAAAACACAAACATGCTGCAAAACAAAATGCACGGCTAATGTGTCACGGCGCACAACAACCAGACCGAGACAGGTACGGTAACCACAAATTTGGTATAGTGCTCAATGCTGGCCATTGTACCCGGACTGACTTTGTCCAAGTCCGATATGATCAATGACACCAAATTTAAGTGGTCTATTGCTTACAATTGGATGAATAGGACTTTTTAGATTGTTTCCCTCTTCTGGTCATTACATGTATTGTATATTCTCAGCACCAAATTTCCATGTCTTGCCTCCTTCCTATCCAGTACAAACAGCTTCAGTTTTCTAAATGATAAAATGTCCTGATCTGTTGTGGTACATTTCTAAGACCATTTTTGCATGTCCGCTGGGTACCATGATTTGATGTAAACATCCATTGGTGATAGGATCAAGGGTTCTTCATACCAGTAGGACTTTCTGGATGAAAAGTTGTCTTCTTTACCATCATAGTTCCTCATTGGATTCTCTTAGGCATTCTTCAACGTGTGAAGTACACGTAATCTTGCAATTCCCCAATTACTCTCAGTCTTTAATTTGATCCATTGTACTTTTTCCAAACTGTTGCTTGAAGTTGTTTTCTCTTGGAGTTGTGGCTTGGTTAGTATTTTGTTAGGCTTGGTTGGTATTTTGCTGGGGGAATCTGGAGTAGAAAGATGGTGTTTTTACCTCTTCCCAGTTCTCATCTGATGGAGTAGAGTCTAATTCTGTAGGCAATCTGAAGAAGGCAGTGACATTCTCGTTGGATTTGCTGGTGTGGTACTTGATCACAAAGTCAACGTTTGCAAGCCTAGAGGCCCACCTTTACTTTAGGTCTCCTCTTTGAGCTGTGTTTAAATGAGTAAGGGCCTTGTTGCCTGTGTAAACGGCGAAAGTGTGGCCTCTAGATAGTCCTTGAATTTTCTATTATGGCCCACACTAAAGCGAGGAACTCCAGCTTGAAAGAGCTGTAGTTTTGGTCATTTCTTTCAGTTCCTCTGAAGGATCAGCTAGCATACCTATGACTCTTTCTTGCCCAGCTTGAACCTGAGATAACACAGCTTCTATGCCTTTTGTTGGTTGCGTCTGTATATTGATGGAACGGTTGTTTGTAGTCAGGGTAGCCAAGGATTGGTGGTTGTGTGAGCTTCTTCTGCAGAAGTTTGCAGGCAATCTCACGTTCTTCACTTCACTCAATAGGGATCTTGGTATTCCGATAGGCCTTAGGATAGCTCTTCAAGAGTTCTTTAAGAGGCTCAGAAATTTGCGTGAAGTGTAGTAAGAACCTTCTGTAGTAGCTTGCAAAGCCAAGGAAATGTCTTACTTCCTTTACAGCGGTTGGAGTTGGCCAGCTTTGAACTACACCTACTGTTTCTGGATCAGGTTTCACATCTTCTGCACTGACAATGTTTTTTCCAGATATCTGGCTTGAGCAGGAGACGCTTGGATGGTTTAATTTTTTAGCCCATATTTGATTATGGGTTACAATACTTTGGCTAGGTGCTCTTCATATGATTTGGAATAGATGATCAGGTTATCTAAATACATGTCTCGAAGTTTTTGTGACCAAGACATTGTTCCATTAATCTTGGAAGGTACCGGGTTTTCTCTGCCTTCTGGTGCCATGGGTACTTGCCAGTAGCTGATGGTCATGTCCAGTTTCGAGACGTAGGCAGCAGATCCAGGGATTCTTCGATGTGTGGCAATCACATAAAACTTTGTTCTAATACTGTTCTGGGCAGGAGCTCCTTACATTATTAGAATGTATTGGCTCCGATGAGCCGAAGTTATTGCTTCGCGAAGTCTCGCGAGACTTCGTGCAATCACTTTATAAATTAATTTGTACTGTAAAAAAACATTTCCCGAACTCGGGTTCAGTCCCAAGTGGTACCACAGTACAGTATAGTACAGTATTAGAACGAAGTTTTATGCTAATCGACTTCGGATGTTCGACTTCGCTCATCCCTACTATGAATCTTTGTGCATTCTCCTGTTAACTTTTCTGTAGTCCATGGAGAATTGATCTTCTTTTTGACCAGGACTAAGTGAGGAGCCCATGGGCTGTGGTTGTCTTGAATGACATTTCCATCTTTAATTTCTTGGATAATTTTCCTGACTAGCTGATAAATGGTAAGTGGTATTGGCCTGTTTCTCGCTTTGATTGATGATGTTGCTTCACCACATTGAGTACACTTTAAATTTGTTCTGCTGAAGTAGTCAGATCGCCTACATGAAGTTCTGCCTAGAGGCTGGAACACCTAAGCAAGAGGCATCACTAACCAAACACTGCCATGAAGACCAAGGAACTCTCAAAACAAGTAAGGGACAATGTTGTTGAGAAGTACAATTCAGGGTTAGGTTATAAAAAAATATCCAAATCATTGATGTTCCCCAGGAGCACCATCAAATCTATCATAACCAAATGGAAAGAACATGGCACAACAGCAAACCTGCCAAGAGACAGTCGCCCACCAAAACTCACAGACCGGGCAAGGAGGGCATTAATCAGAGAGGCAGCACAGAGACTTAAGGTAACCCTGGAGGAGCTGCAGAGTTCCACAGCAGAGACTGGAGTATCTGTACATAGGACGACAATAAGCCGTAACGCTCCATAGAGTTGGGCTTTATGGCAGAGGGGCCAGAAGAAAGCCATTACTTTCAGCTAAAAACAAAAAGGCACGTTGTGAGTTTGCAAAAAGGCATGTGGGAGACTCCCAAAATGTATGGAGGTAGGTGCTCTGGTCTGATGAGACTAAAATTGAACTTTTCGGCCATCAAAGAAAATGCTATGTCTGGCGCAAACCCAACACATCACATCACCCAAAGAACACCATCCCCATAGTGAAACATGGTGGTGGCAGCATCACGCTGTGGGGATGTTTTTCAGCAGCGGGGACTGGGAAACTGGTCAGAGTTGAGGGACAGATGGATGGTGCTAAATACAGGGATATTCTTGAGCAAAACCTGTACCACTCTATGCGTGATTTGAGGCTAGGACAGAGGTTCACCTTCCAGCAGGACAATGACCCCAAACACACTGCTAAAGCAACACTTGAGTGGTTTAAGGGGAAACATCTAAATGTGTTGGAATGGCCTAGTCCAGTGGTCCCCAACCTTTTTTGCACCATGGACCAGTTTCATGCAAGACCATTTTCCCAGGGACCGGGAGGGGGTTCTGGGCGGGGCTTAGGGGTGCTAGTCGGCGCTGACTGATCCACACGCATAACAAAACACAAGGTGCATATTAAAATATATAACACTATATAACATAGTAACATAGTACATAAGGCCGAAAAAATACATTTGTCAATCCAGTTCGGCCTGTTATCCTGCAAGTTGATCCAGAGGAAGGCAAAAAAAAAAAAACTGTGAGGTAGAAGCCAATTTCCCCCACTTTATTCAGACTACACATGGAGTACTGTGTACAGTTCTGGGCTCCTGTAAACAAGGCAGACATAGCAGAGCTGGAGAGGGTCCAGAGGAGGGCAACTAAAGTAATAACTGGAATGGGGCAACTACAGTACCCTGAAAGATTATCAAAATTTAGAAAAAAGACGACTGAGGGGAGATCTAATTAATATGTATAAATATATCAGGGGTCAGTACAGAGATCTATCCCATCATCTATTTATCCCCAGGACTGTGACGAGGGGACATCCTCTGCGTTTGGAGGAAAGAAGGTTTGTAAACAAACATAGAAAAGGATTCTTTACGGTAAGAGCAGTGAGACTATGGAACTCTATGCCTGAGGAGGTGGTGATGGTGAGTACAATAAAGGAATTCAAGAGGGGCCTGGATGTATTTCTAGAGCGTAATAATATTACAGGCTATAGCTACTAGAGAGGCATCGTTGATCCAGGGAGTTAGTCTGATTGCCTGATTGGAGTTTTATAACGACTATATACTAGGGTCTCTGCTGCACTGGTCTCTGCTGCACTGTACCGTATTTTTCGCCCTATAAGAGGCACCTACGTTTTAGAGTAGAACAATAATAAAAAAATATTTTTCATTACACCTCAGGTCAGACCAGCAATCAGACCCCCAATGTTAATCAGACCTCAGTTCAGACCCCCAATGCCATCAAACCCCCAACCTTTAGCCATCTATCAGCCCCCATGTCAGCCATCAGCCCTTATATCAGCCATCAGCCCCCCATGTCAGCCATATGTCAGCCATCAGCCATATGTCAGTCCCCAGCCCCCCATGTCAGCCCCCATGTCAGCCATCAGCCATATGTCAGTCCCCAGCCCCCCATGTCAGCCCCCAGGTCAGCCATCAGCCCTTATGTCAGCGCAAAAAAAAACACCATCGCGATCCTCTTCATCCTGCTGTCGGCTGTGTATCGCGGCGCACAGTGTGAGGTCACAGAGCGACCTCACGCTGTGCGCAGCCCTGCACAGCCGATAGCCGAGCCGAGGACCAGGAAGCGGAGAGTACAGATCCTTCATCGCTTCCTGGTCCTCCTGTACTAATGAAGCGCTTCCATAATGGAAGCGCTTCCTTAGTACCACGTTAAAGACGGCCCTGATCGCCGCAGCCTGGCAAACCATCTTCCAGGGCCCGGTCCTGGGCCACGGCCCGGCGGTTGGGGACCACTGGCCTAGTGAAAGCCCAGATCTCAATCCAATAGAAAATCTGTGGTCAGACTTAAACATTGCTGTTCACAAGCACAGACTATCCAACTTGGAGCTGGAGCAGTTTTGCAAGGAGGAATGGGCAAAAATCCCAGTGGTAAGATGTGGCAAGCTCATAGAGACTTATCCAAAGCAACTTGGAGCTGTGATTGCCGCAAAAGGAGGCTCTACAAAGTATTGACTTTAGGGGGGTGAATAGGTTTGCACAGTTCTGTTATTTTGTCCAATTTGTTGCTTGCTTAACAATAAAAAAAATAAAAAACATTTTCAAAGTTTTGGGCATGTTCTGTAAATGAAATGATGCAAATCCTCCAACAATCCATGTTAGTTCCAGGTTGTGAGGCACCAAAACACAAAAAAAGTCAGGGGGGTGAATACTTTTGCAAGGCACTGTAAGACCGGCGGGAGTCTGACTCCTGGCTCCCCCACTGATCAGCTGTAAAGAGACTGCGGCGCTCATAAAAGCACTGCATTCTCTTCACTGTTTACCTGTATACTGTCGAAATTGCAGCAGCGGTGAAGTGTAACTACAACTGTTCCATCCCATTCATTGTGGACGGCATGCAGGCAAACACCTGAAGAGAACACCATGTTCACACGAGCACCACAGTCTCTCCAAACAGCTATTGAGGACCAGAGCTAATGACAGGTCATCAATATACAGTAAGAAAACCGGACAACCTCTTTAACGGTGTAAGAGACATAGCATGAAAAACCCAAAGCTATATCCACCGCTATAATATGAAGTTGCAATCTGGGCCTCGGAGACACAACATGAGAGAAGCTGATGTGGTAGCTGTCAGGAAGCAGAAGAACACATGAAGCCATGAGTGAGCAGAGAGCGGGATGGAGACAGCTGATGGTTGGTTTGGGCCTCATATTTTGGTTTATTTGCTCGGTTTTAGCTGTTGCAGCTGCAGCCAAGCCTCACACCCCCCTCCATTTTTTGTGGTAAGCGTGAAATTATGAGCAGCAGGCAACAAATATTTTAAATATTTAGCATTGCCATTTTGGAATGGATTCTCTGTTTTCATATACAAGGGACATTTAAGGACTTATTATTTTGCAGAAAAAAATGATTTAATTAGTACCTGCTGGGCATAACAGACACAAAACCACAAGTGCCACAAAAGTTCCATTTAGTAAATCTCAGTTTTTTTTCCAATATCCAGTATTAACCTGTTCACAGCTACAAAACTGGAACTGCAAGTTGCTCAGTGAGAAGAGAAATAGATGACAATATCAATTATGATTATAAAGAAGTAGATAGAAGACATCTCATGTGCATCCACCTTTAAAAGAGTTTTCTAGTTTGTATTAACATCTATTAAAATAATAATTTATAAAGGTAGCTGTAATTTTGTAATGTTTTTCCTTTATCTTTATTGCTTCTTGCTTCTATCTTCCATTCTGGGCTGTGGTCACACGACCAGGTCCATGCAGTGCTTTCTTATTTTCTGTGATGTTATGTTCATGGACGTGTCAAAGCAGCAACATGGGCAGTGATAGGAGAGTGTCTATGTAACTAGATGGGTGGGAGGAGTTATAAACTAGTGGGCGTTGTTAGGGGAGTGTCTGTGTAACCAGCTGGGTGGGAGGAGTTATAAACTAGCTGGGTGTTGTTAGGGGTAGTGTTAGGAGCGTGCCTATGTAACTAGATGGGTGGGAGGAGTTATAAACTAGTGGGCATTGTTAGGGGCAGTAATAGGGGCGTGTCTATGTAACTAGATGGGTGGGAGGAGTTATAAACTAGCTGGGTGTTGTTAGGGGCAGTGATAGGGGTGTGTCTATGTAACCAGCTGGGTGGGAGGAGCTATAACTTAGCCGTGCATTGTTAGGGGCAGAGCTGGAGCTGTGGCAGAGAAAGAAGTGCATCATGGGTTTAATTGGATACAGAAACAAAAAGTACTACATACTGGATAAAAAGAAACATGAATGATTGGTTAACCGGGTCAGGAGAGTCCAAATTAAAAAAAGAAAGTATGGGGAAAATGTATGTAACTACTTGCACAAGCATATCTGTTAAAAAAAAAACATAGCAATACCAATTGTAAAATTATGTATTATATCAGTGATGGTGAACCTTTTAGAGACCAAGTGCCCAAACTGCAACCAAATACCCACTTATTTATCGCAAAGTGCCAACACGGCAATTTAACCTGAATACCAATATAGTATATCTTTCATGTACTTTATCATATAGCTATAATAGCTTAATAGCCTACATTCAGTGCGCTGCCTGTGCTGTTCATAGTGCGTCCTGTGCTGATGAATGGCAGGAAAAGTCTAAAGCATATTGGTATGCCATAGAGTTTTTCAAGGGTGCGGGTGCCCACATAGAGGGCTCTGAGTGCCGCCTCTGGCACCCGTGCCATAGGTTCGCCATCACTGTATTATATAATACCCAGGCCTAGAATGATAGCTAATAAATTCCAGCCTGAAAACTGCCCAGATTTACGTAAACCTAAAAGCAGGGTAGATTAAATATTGTACTGCTTTGGAGCCATTTAGACCCCTGCAGAATCAGTAGGGACCACAGAAGGCTTCCTAAAATTATTTTTAATCTACAGTTGCTCAGTTATCTGAAACTAAAAGCATGAAAATACTAGCATTGCGCAGATTTGATAATACATTATATAATACATAATAATATAGTATCGTTATTGTGTGGAATTCTCGGCACATGTAACACAAAATGATTTTGCGGCTGAATTGCCACAGGTTTGAAAAGAAAATGAAAGAAGAACTCCTTCAAAAATGTTTATTCTCTGACCTGCTAGAAAGGTACATGATGTAATCTGTAGTGAAAGTAATATTCTTTCCAGTGTCTGTATTTGTGAGTTATCCCCTCCCTTCTGATCCTCAGCTGTGACCAGCAATCAGACTTTCCAAATAACACAGCATCTTATGTGTGGACAGGAAGTCAGTTATTCTATGTTTTCCTATGGAAGTCTCAATGTTCGTCTCATAGAAATGAATAGAGAAGTAACAGACTTCCTGTCCTGTGTCAGTTGGAGATCAGAAAGTTGGTCACATGACCCAGCTGAGGATCAGATGGGAGGCCATAGCTCACAAATACAGTCACTGATGAGATTACATTCACTACATATTACATCATGTACATTTCTAGCAGGTCAGAAAATAAAAAAAATTGTGGGAGTTCTTCTTTAAATGTGGTCTTCATGCAAGATTTAACACACAAGGCAGATAGGATGATGTTTGTGATTGGACCACGCTACAGCCAGGAAGAAGGAGACGCCCATTGAGAAACCCTGACATCTCCTCCTCCCTGTTCTGATGCTATTAATTAGCATACCAGGTGGGAGAATTTAACAGGGGCATAGCGGGCGAATGGAGCAGCGCCCAGGAAAAATTGTAAGTGCTATTAGATCCCTGCTTTATGCCTTACATAACGTGCTACTTATTTTATAATGTCTGGACCCATGAAAGGTCCTCTTTAATTTCTGGTTGAAGGTCGCAAGTTGCACACAAGTGTACCATTATAGACCACAGTCTATGTGCCAGTATCTTGCCTGCAATGTTTTTTGCAATTTAGATGCATTTTTACAGCCAAAAGACAGCTCTAAAATAATCGTAAGACTCATATCACCTGGTAGCTGCAGCTTTATTATAGAAATGTCTACAGTACAGACCAAAAGTTTGGACACACCTTCTCATTCAAAGAGTTTTCTTTATTTTCATGACTATGAAGGCATCAAAACTATGAATTAACACATGTGGAATTATATACATAACGAACAAGTGTGAAACAACTGAAAATATGTCATATTCTAGGTTCTTCAAAGTAGCCACCTTTTGCTTTGATTACTGCTTAGCACACTCTTGGCATTCTCTTGATGAGCTTCAAGAGTTAGTCCCCTGAAATGGTCTTCCAACAGTCTTGAAGGAGTTCCCAGAGATGCTTAGCACTTGTTGGTCCTTTTGCCTTCACTCTGCGGTCCAGCTCACCCCAAACCATCTCCATTGGGTTCAGGTCTGGTGACTGTGGAGGCCAGGTCATCTGGCGCAGCACCCCATCACTCTCCTTCATGGTCAAATAGCCCTTACTTTCAAAGTTTTCCCAATTTTTCGGCTGACTGACTGACCTTCATTTCTTAAAGTAATGATGGCCACTTGTTTTTCTTTACTTAGCTGCTTTTTTCTTGCCATAATACAACTTCTAACAGTCTATTCAGTAGGACTATCAGCTGTGTATCCACCTGACTTCTCCTCAATGCCACTAATGGTCCCAACCCCATTTATAGGGCAAGAAATCCCACTTATTAAACCTGACAGGGCACACCTGTGAAGTGAAAACCATTTCAGGGGACTACCTCTTGAAGCTCATCAAGAGAATGCCAAGAGTGTGCAAAGCAGTAATTAAAGCAAAAGGTGGCTACTTTGAAGAACCTAGAATATGACATATTTTCTGTTGTTTCACACTTGTTTGTTATGTATATAATTCCACATGTGTTAATTCATAGTTTTGATGCCTTCAGTGTGAATCTACAATTGTCATAGTCATGAAAATAAAGAAAACTCTTTGAATTAGAAGGTGTGTCCAAACTTTTGGTCTGTGCTGTACATCTCTCCCATTCTCCCACATTGCAGAAATATAGCAGAAACAACCCCATTCAGATGCATGAAATGGGTGAATTTCTACAACCAATCTGCCTAATATGAAGAACTCTTATAAATGTCACAGAACCATGGAGAACCAAAAAAAAAGGAGCTAGACATAAAACAATCTTTATTAAAGGGGTAATACCATGTTATGCTATACAACAGGCATCCTCAACTGCGGCCCTCCAGCTGTTGCAAAACTACAACTCCCAGCATGCCCGAACAGCCTACAGGTATCAGCCTACAGCAGGGCATTGTGGGAGTTGTAGTTTTACAACAGCTGGAGGGCCGCAGTTTGAGGATGCCTGCTATACAATAACATTTTTATGGGGGGTCCAATATCCAGGACTTCTTACCGATTCCTAAAACATAGGACACCCCTAACTTCTGCAGTTTCATTCAGGTGGTGACAGTGTTTGACTAGCGCTGCAGCCCATTCCCTCTGAAGATCAGAACAGGCCCCATCACTAGACATTTTCAATAGTGCAGCAGCTCAATCACACTTTGCAGGGAGAAATGTGAAAAGTATAAAAAGTATTAGATGACTTCACAGACTAGTTAATTTAAAAACTAGATAACAAAATATTCTCTTCACCCCTTGCGTCATTTTAGATCGTATATAAAAAAAAAAAGAAGAAAGATGCTGTACTGTAATGGCAATGAAAAAAAAAATAAAACCTAATGCCTGACATTCTTTTTAGGATGCCAATAAAAGATAATGTTACTAGTAAAAGGTAAAGCCAGCTTCCATTACATCTCATCCCTGCTCCGTTCTCGCTGTTCTAGCTTTCGGTAAAGGGGCTGACCACTGTGGAAGCAATGACCCTGTGGACAATGACACAGGACAATAAATAAAAAAAATCCCCGTAGGATTTTACAGCTTCATTAAAACAGAGGCAAAAGTATTCTTTGATCCTACTGATCCCATCTTTTTATCAAGGCGAATGTGAAGACAATTAAAAAATATCTATCTATCTATCTATCTATCTATCTATCTATCTATCTATCTATATCTATATCTATTTATCTAAATATCTATGTGTATGTGTCACGTCAGCCGCACTATTTTGTCCTCTCTGAGAGCAGTATCGTGTAGTGACAGTTTTCCTGAAACCTGTCAATCATCATCTGGAAGCAGAAGAGGACGCGGACAGAGAGCAGCATCGGACTCGTCTCCCCTCAGCGCTGGCGCATACTGTGGGGTTCAGCCGGTCATCACAGCAGTGCCTATCAATACACTGCTGTCAGGGAGGGCAGCATAGTGCAGCTGACACGGTCCCTTTAAGGTATTCTGTTCTGGTTGGCTTTGGCCCTATACTAACTGGCCTGAATATGCATATGCCATGTGCAGCAGTTATGTCGTGTTGTGTTGTCATAAGATATATGTACAAAAACCTGCACTGCTTAAATAAACACAGAAGAGTGTGACAAGAGTGTAAAAGGTCCTGGCGCGATCATAAATTTCTGAGAAGGAAACACTTTGTGTTTGCAAGTAATTCTCCACAATAAACCTGACCTGCTATTTAGCCAAATTAACTGGCCACTCAAAGTGACTGCACTCTAACCCTATGTACTTTACATCAACCGAGACCATGCAATCAGCTGCAGGCAAGTGTCTAATCTGAATCCGTAGAAAAATAACCACACGCCAAATAAAAAGAAAATGATAAAGTTATTACATGTTTTAATCAAGATGCATATATGATATAAAATGTATCGCTATAAATTATGGATCTACAAATTGTGAAGTCTACTTTTGGAAACTGCTTGCACCGGGTGTATTTTTAGACTTTTTGGGATATTTTATGCATTTAGATTTTAGGTGTCAGTATATGGGATAATACATTATTTGATTTACACAAACCTTTTTATTTTTCTGTATATTAAATTTTTTGTTAATGGCCCTGGACAACATGTGCTGCCTACGATGAACGGAGCTGGATGTATTTAGTTTGAACAGATGCAGTATAGACATAGAGTTAGGCTAGGCGCACATCGGTCTGTTAGGAGCCTTCATTGCAGATTCCATTAAAAAAAAGCAGAACAAAGTGGCACAACTCGCTGGGCTAATTTGCTCTGTTAAATGTCAGGCTTCCTGACAGTAACCCAATGGACTCCATTATAGTCAATGGGGTCTGTCAGGTACTGTTCATGTCCATCATACGAAGGATCTGGTGCTGTCATTTTTTTTAAATTATATTTTTTATTATTGCTAGAACAGAAAAATGGGGAAAAAAATGGCACACATGTGGCATATATGTGAACGTAATTGATAAAACTCTGTATGTCTGCAGCCACCACTAGAGGGAGCTCTGTGTATACATTCAGCTCAATATTATAGCAGTCTGCTGTAAGGCTAGCACTATGTCTATGCAGGGCATTTAGAGCACTGCATCAGTTACAGTTGTGTTTGCCACCGCACTAGTTTACTGAGGTTGCATGTACTGATGCCTGAAGAGCCTGGTGTGGCTCTGAAATACATAGATAGGGCTTGTATACAATAAAAGCATTTAGGTGACCCCTGTGTACTAGTACTTTATTTATAGCCATCACACTGGGTGACCGATACAACTTAGTAAAAAATGGTATTCTCCTTGTGAAGCATGCTTTCTTATACTTCTGTGCTATGCCCTTCCTCTGTTCCTCTGTTACCTTTCCTAGAAATGTATTAATAAATTGACACCTGGGTGTAACCATTCCTGTTGTTAAAAGGGGTGTGTCCCTTTACAGTCTGACCCTGTCAGCACTGATTGGGCAGGCTCAGAGTCTAGGGACAGCCCCCGACTGGTAACACCCACTTCATAAATTTCTAGATGGCATAACAGAGCAATGGTACAACGCAGACATGTTTTTATATCTTTTTATTAAGGCATGAAGAGTTCACAACAGGAATTTCACAGATCTCACATAATTTTCCTGCCAATTTTGTCAATCAAGATAAAAAAAAGTTGCATACAGGATTATATCATAAATTATTGAGTCAACCAAAATAAAAATAAATAAATAAATAAAGAAACTGACACAACAAACCCCATTAATGTGTCTGATAGCAGAAGAAAAGTAGTCATACTGGGGTGGGAGGGAAGGGAGGGTGTAGGGGAGGTTAGGAGGGGGGGAGGGAATTAGGTATGGACATAGGGAAGTAACAAATGCACAACACAGAGTTATAAGAAAAGACGCTCCAGAATTCTCACGCTTGTGTTTCAGCAGGCAGGCTGCTAGCACTTGATTAAAAATTATTACAACTGTAAAACCCTTTAAAGGGAATCCCACCAGTGTACTGCTGCTTGGTTCTAACAGCTCCAGCAAAGGCCGATGAGTCCTGATATTCATGAGCTCACCGCTCTCCCGGCCCACCTGCCTCTGATTGACATTTTTTTCCAAGTAAATTAGCAGCAGCGAGGCGGAGAACATCAGGAGCTCATGAATATTCAGGACTCATTGGCATATGCCGCAGCTATTTAACCTGTCACCGGTATTTGATGTATAGAGCTGAAGACATGGGTTGCTAGATGGCCGCTAGCACATCCTCAATACCCAGTCCCCATAGCTCTGTGTGCTTTTATTGTGTAAAAAAAAGATTTGATCCATATGCAAATTAACCTGAGATGTGTCCTGTACGTGAGATGAGTCCAGCGTGAAGGAGCCCAGCACTGCCCCGCATCGCGAGATTACAGCGCTCTGGCTTTCTGACGTCGGGGAGCAAGGAGGAGATCCTGAGGATGCGGGGCGGTTCTGGGCTCCTTCACGCTGGACTCTCTCATGTACAGGACACATCTCAGGTTAATTTGCATATGGATCAAATAGTTTTTTTTTACACAATAAAAGCACACAGAGCTATGGGGACTGGGTATTGCGGATGTGCTAGCGGCGATCTAGCAACCCATGTCCTCAGCTCTATACATCAAATCCTGGTGACAGGTTCCCTTTAATACAAGATTTTAGAAAAATTTAAGAAAATGACCCTGCGTTTTGCTAAGGGGATCTGCAAACTGGGGACAGATTCCCTTTAAATAGGACCTGCCACCACTCCTGACATGCCTGTTTTAATGCCTACATTCATTCACTGTGTAATAACAATTTTGGAACATCTATTCTTATGGCTCTATGTTGTACCATTCCTTTATTATTCCTGCTAGAAGTTATGAATGAATTGCTAGCAGTCTGCAGTAAGGGTACAGAGGGGTGGTAACCAGTTGGGGGTGTGTACCTGCACAGACTCACTCTATCCAATCAGTGCTGCCATTGTCAGACTGTGCAGGTACACCCCCTCCCAATTGGTTACCTCCCCTCTGTACCCTTACTGCAGACTGCTAGCAATTTATTCATAACTTCTATCAGGAATAATAAAGAAATGGCACAACATAGAGCCATAAGAATAGAGGCTCCAGAATTGTTATTACATAGGGAATGCATGAAGCTATTAAAACAGGCGTGTCAGGAGTGGTGAGAGAGTCAGATTGGAAGGAAGGTTAACCATTTAAATTCACTGAAACCATTTCTTACTAAACTCACATTGCAGCAATCTGGAGATCTTGAATGAAGGATACTGGATGTTAGAGGTGCAGACTACAAAGGTCCTCTCCAGCATCCAGTACCCTTCATTCAAGATCTCCAGATTACTGCAATGTGAGTTTAGAAAGAAATGGTTTCAGTGAATTTAAATGGTTAACCTTCCTTCCAATCTGATTCTCTCAGCACAAAATACAAGGGTCCTGTAGAACCAACTAAAGGAAAGGTATGGTCACACAACTAGTTCAGCTTCTGTAGCACTAATCGAGAATGATGGGAGTGACTCTCCATGAATATTAACAGAGACGCAGAAGTCGTAGTTATTTGATAAGAGACAGTAAAGGAGAGGAAGATTTTAAAGGCACTCAATCCCATAGAAAAAAAAAATGCCGGCGATACAGCAAGAAGGGGTCAGAGCTGAAACATTCTACTGAGCAGAAACGAGATTCACTTACTACACAATTAATGGAAGATACTCTCATCAAATGAGGAACAAATCATAAAATTAGGGAGATGGAAATTAAGCACAGACAAATGATTCAGGTACAGTGGAGATTTATGGAGAAGGTTGTGTTATAGCTAATGATTTCTGCTAATGATCCTCCAAAGTATGAAGTGGCACAGAGCCCACATCTGGTGGGACAATGCTCGCCCCTGTTTGAGATGAAGGACATTGTTCAGGAAGAAGGGACAAACCGAGTTTAAAAATGTTTTGTAAAATAAATAAAACATTGCTAAAATGATGTCTGTGCATCTGGACAAGCTGTCGGTTATGAATAAAACCATAGCAGTATATTGTGCTTAGCAGCCATCTATAGGTGGCCATCACCGATATAAGAGGACTGTTGAGTACTACTGGCTTACACACATCTGCTCCGATTCACCCAGTAAGATGTTTTCCTTCTTTACAAACAGGCTCTAATGAATCACTTCAGCTCTGTGTTCCTCCAGAGAGCAGCTTCAGCCAAGGACCTGCCAAGATCCCCAGATATCATATGCTCTACGGATCATGTAAAAGGGAGGTAGTCAAAAACTGTTTTAAAAATTGTTGTTCATAAAGGGACCTTTATTGTAGAGTATTATTTCCATGTAATGTAATAGAGCCAAAACTAGAAGCAATAATGTTTACTATGTGGGTACCCCTGGTACGGTCTTTTAGGAGCATTAAGCTGTATTCTACAGTGAGTATCAATATGACTGGGGTCCTACGTACCATGAGCACAATATACACAAAAACATCATATATGTGCGTATCTATCTATCTATCTATCTATCTATTATCTATCTATCTA
This sequence comes from Bufo bufo, assembly GCF_905171765.1. Lineage (NCBI taxonomy): Eukaryota > Metazoa > Chordata > Amphibia > Anura > Bufonidae > Bufo > Bufo bufo. Next base: position 151,183,527 of record NC_053389.1, on the reverse strand, counting down.
TCTATCTATCTATCTATCTACCTATCCATCATCTATCTATCTATCTATCTATCTCATATCTCTCTATTATCTATCTATCTACCTATCCAATATCTATCTATCTACTATCATCTATCTATCTATCTATCTATCTATCTCATATCTATCTATCTATCTATCTATCTATCTATCTATCTATCTATATCTATCTATCTATCTAAACAGATGTAGCCAAGCTAAAATTGGCTCAGATAACACATGGCACAGTGTTATCTTGGTTATCTCGTGACAAAAGCTATTTAAATCCATTGAAAAGTTAGTTATCTTTCTCTTCCCATTTTTAATGTATTAACCATCAAGTTTAGATCGGCTGCATATCTATCTATCTATCTATCTATCTATCTATCATCTATATATCTATCATCTATCTATCTATCTATCTATCTATCTATCTTCTATATATCTATCATCTATCTATCTATCTATCTATCTATCTATCTATCTATCTATCTATCTATCTATCATCTATTAATCTATCTATCTATATATCTATCATCTATCTATCTATCTATCATCTATCTATCTATCTATCTATCTATATATCTATCATCTATCTATCTATCTATCTATCTATCTATCTATCTATCTAATATCTATTATCTATCTATCTATCTATCTATCTATCTATCTATCTATTAATCTATCTATCTATCTCATATCTATCTATCTATCTATCTATCTATCATCTATTAATCTATCTATCTATCTATCTATCTATCTATCTATCTATATATCATCTATCTCCTATCTATCTATCTATCTATCTATCTATCTATCTATCTATCTATCTATCTATCATGTATCTATTTAACTATCTATCTGTCTATTATCTATCTATCTATCTATCTATCTATCTATTAATCTATCTATCTATCTCATATCTATCTATCTATCTATCTATCTATCTATCATCTATTAATCTATCTATCTATCTATCTATCTATCTATCTATCTATCTATCATGTATCTATTTAACTATCTATCTGTCTATTATCTATCTATCTATCTATCTATCTATCTATCTATCTATCTATATCTATCTATCTATCTAAACAGATGTAGCCAAGCTAAAATTGGCTCAGATAACACATGGCACAGTGTTATCTTGGTTATCTCGTGACAAAAGCTATTTAAATCCATTGAAAAGTTAGTTATCTTTCTCTTCCCATTTTTAATGTATTAACCATCAAGTTTAGATCGGCTGCATATCTATCTATCTATCTATCTATCTATCTATCTATCATCTATATATCTATCATCTATCTATCTATCTATCTATCTATCTATCTTCTATATATCTATCATCTATCTATCTATCTATCTATCTATCTATCATCTATTAATCTATCTATCTATATATCTATCATCTATCTATCTATCTATCATCTATCTATCTATCTATCTATCTATCTATATATCTATCATCTATCTATCTATCTATCTATCTATCTATCTAATATCTATTATCTATCTATCTATCTATCTATCTATCTATCTATTAATCTATCTATCTATCTCATATCTATCTATCTATCTATCTATCTATCATCTATTAATCTATCTATCTATCTATCTATCTATCTATCTATCTATCTATATATCATCTATCTCCTATCTATCTATCTATCTATCTATCTATCTATCTATCATGTATCTATTTAACTATCTATCTGTCTATTATCTATCTATCTATCTATCTATCTATCTATTAATCTATCTATCTATCTCATATCTATCTATCTATCTATCTATCTATCTATCTATCATCTATTAATCTATCTATCTATCTATCTATCTATCTATCTATCTATCTATATATCATCTATCTCCTATCTATCTATCTATCTATCTATCTATCTATCTATCTATCTATCTATCATGTATCTATTTAACTATCTATCTGTCTATTATCTATCTATCTATCTATCTATCTATCTATCTATCTATCGCAATCCTCATTATGACTCTTAATGTGCTAAGTAAACAATGCCAATAAAGACTTTTTCAATAGCTTTTGTGTCATGATGTCACACTCAAGTTTAGATATGCTACATCTACATTATACAGTAAATAAATATATATCATATAAAGTGATGTCTAAAATGCATATAGGACATAATGATGCCATAATAACCATTAAAAGATGCAAAACGTTGAATGAAAATCTGGAATGTTTTTGCCTGAAAACCATTTTATATCGGTCACGCCATTCATTAAGCCCATTCGGAACTGATGAGATGAATACCTCTGACTCTCCAGATGGATTTTTCCATTTTCTATTGTTACAATGTTAATTTCACCAAAAGTATAGATGACAAAAACAAACAATTCTAACCTAAAATAAATAAAGAAAATGTAAAAAAAGTTTTTTCATACCCATCAGGCTAAATGTATGACCGCTGAGCCAATAACCTATTTTTTTTTTCTTTTGTAGGCGTCCACATATTTGTGCTCCACAATACATATAGTTGGGTCTGCTAAGCACAAGTTAATGAGCTCTGTTACAGGGAATTATTTTCTAAATAAAGAAATAATTAGTTTTGAGAATACCATGTAAAATCAGAAAAGATTACTTTCCGTTCCATTTATAAAAAACCTTCCATAAGATAAAGTGATTACTATCTATTGACTAAATGATTAATGGCAGCAGAAATAACAATAATCATAAACAATGATCATCATCATCATCGTCAAGGGTGAGAGAGATGGCAGCACATTTGCTCTTCAGCTTTGAATAAAACATTTACATTGACTTCCTCATTCTTACTGTTTTAAAATCTGGACAATAATGGTGTGAGATTCATCCATTTATTATAAACCTCAGTGGAAATTTTAAATTATGAACAACACGAGACTGGCTCCAGCGATTGTAGTCTTAATGACCTTCATTGTATTACTGTATTAAAGACATACACATAAGACTAAAAATATATAAATAATGATACTAAAAACAAAAACAGTCTCAGTCCCTCTAGATAAGGGCTCATGCACCTAAACGTATTTTCTTTCCATGTCCGTTCAGTTTTTTTTGCGGGACGTATGCAGAGCCATTCATTTCAATGGGTCCGAAAAAAAATCAGAAGTGACTCTGTGCATTCAGTTTCCGTATGTCTGTTCCATAAAAAAATTAAAAAAACTTCCTATTATTGTCCGCATAACGGATAAGGATTCTATTAGGGGCCAGCTTTTCTGTTCTGCAAAATACGGAATGCACATGGACATCATCCTTATTTTTAGTGGATCTGTTTTTTTGCGGACTGCAAAATACATACGGTCATTTGCATGAGCCCTAACAGTATGTGGGGCCCACATTTTGTGACTTCCAGTTAAAAATAAGATCAAATAAAGACCATCTGTAATCAGTCTATGACTATAAGGGCTCATGCACACAAATGTATTTTTCTTCCGTTTCCGTTTATTTATTTTTACAGGTCCGTATACGGAACCATTTATTTCAATGGAGCTTGAAAAAATAATGAAATGACTGATGCATGCATTCTGTTTGCGTATGTCCGCATGTCCGTTCCGCAAAAAATATAGAACATCTCCTATTCTTGTCCGTTTTGCGGACAAGTACAGGCATTTATTACAATGGATCCTTAAAAAAAACTATGCAACATGGACGTCACACAGATGTCATCAGTTTTTTTTACAGACCAGTGTTTTGCGGACAGTGTGTTTCAGAAGATTAAACCCCACTTCTGGCTTATTTGTGTTCCTGCATGAATTAGCGTTGCTGTTTGTAACTTTTCCCATTGTTATTAGGCCAGGCCACTAATGAATTTTGTATACTTTCAAATTGTTCCATCCATCATGGGAAATGCGCTCAATCCATAAGTTTAATAATACCTGCCTTAAAGGGATTCAGTCACCAAGTTTTGGGCTATAGAGATGTGGATATGCACGGCTAGATCTCCGCTAGCATGTCCGCAATATACCGGTCCTATAGAGCTGTGTGCTTTTATTTTCTTTAAAAAAGGATTTTAGAGATATGTAAATTAGTCTTGTATGTGTCCCAGGGGCTGCACTAACCTTCCTGGTGCCCAGCCACGCCCCCTGTGAAGGAGCCCAGCACCGCCTATGTCCACCGAATCTCCTCCTTTCATCAACGATAGATTGACGTAATCTCGCGATGCGCAGTTCTTTCCCTGAGGCTGATGCCAGCACAGGGTAGGAACACTTTACCAGCACTGTGCATGCGCGAGCTCACGCATCGCGAGATTACGGCAATCTATCGTTGATGAAAGGAGGAGATTCGGAGGACATAGGCGGTGCTGGGCTCCTTCACAGGCGGGCGTGGCTGGGCACCAGGAAGGTTAGTGCAGCCCCTTGGGCACATACAAGACTAATTTACATATCTCTAAAATCCTTTTTTAAAGAAAATAAAAGCACACAGCCCTATAGGACCGGTATATTGTGGACATGCTAGCAGCGATCTAGCCGTGCATGTCCGCAGCTCTATAGCCCAAAACTTGATGACAGAATCCCTTTAAATGGAAGGTCTTTAGAGAACACTTAGTCTCTTAGAACCTGGACATTTTATGCCCCTACATCCATTTTCTTAACTATTTTCTGGCCTTGCGCCGTTCCTGCTCCAGATCATCACGCTCTAGGTTACTCACTTCTAGATCATCCTACACCAGATCATTCTTCTCCAGTTCTTTCTTCATTAGCCTAACTCTCTAGAGATAACCCTTCACAATCTTCTAGCTCATGCTCAGGTAGAGGCTCACGATCACTACGGTGGTCCCTCCTAGACTAAGCTACACTAAGAACCACAACAGATAGCCAAGATTACTTGAACCTTTATGTTAATATGTTTATTACATGTTACTTTCAGGAGGAACTTGATCCTCCATATTGTGTATTGATATTCAACTCAATAAATATAAAAAAAATATATATATAAAAAAATTAATAATTTATACTCACAAAAAAATAAAAAATAAAATAAATAGTTCCATCATATAGTTATGGCGCTGCAAACCGCGTCTCACCCTTCTTAAAGGTCTTCAGGCGATGCTGCACCCTGTAGTTCCACACAACACTACTCCTGAGGTTATCCACTGCTGAGATCGATCTGTCTGGCACATGCACTCTTTGTCTTACCCCACGCCGGACCTCTGCAGCTTTGTTTCTCCGCACCCCACATACGTGTGCCATCAGAGCTGGATGTGGTTCCCGATGCTGGCTGTTACAAAAAAATGTGTTTCGTGACGAATTACTGACGAAAGCAAGTAGCGGGTGCAATGACAGGGAGCGGCGATAGCGCCGATCACCATGATTGTACCCCTCAGATGCTGCATTCATATATGATTGCAGCATCTGAGTGTAAAAACGGTGTAAAATTAACATAACATTTTTTCTATCAAACTTGCTGCCTCCATTTGCTCGCGACAGGCCGGCCACCGCCATTTTGCTTGAAGATCTGGCGCAAAATGACGCACAGCCCGAGATGACGTCCACTTCGGTGGATTCGATTCGCTCATTTATCTTGATGATTATATGGAGATGAGTGGCGCCACACAGGCACTGCTTCTACTTTCAAGCAGAGGGCATCTGTCGCAGATTGTGTTTGTAGGAAGTTCCTTCTCCTGTGTCAACCACTAGTTGATTGACTGATTGACTCTGCTGTGTCTCAGCTGCTGCAGAACATCATAATGAAAAAACTCTGCCGACCTTCTTTATGAAAAGCTTGAGGGAAATGGTGGACAGGTGTATATATTAAGGTGTAAACCGTATTAGATGACACTTCATAGTTCCCCTTCTCGGGGACTTTTATGCAGTGGTAGATCTCTGGATGCCTTCTAATATTGTTATAATGTATCATAAATGCGGTGGGTGCAATACTGAATACTGCAGCCCTGATGTGATTTTATAAAGTTTTATAATGACATGTCAGAATATAAGTGCGACTCCCCATTCAGCTGTCCAATCGCAGCGCAGAGCTCACAGCCTGGGAGAAAAAAAAAACTCCCAGGCTGTGAGCTCTGCGCTGCGATTGGACAGCGCTACAGCCTGGGAGAAGGAACGCCCAGGGTGAAACAGGGCAGACTCCGCCTAGTCGAACCTATTCAGTGAAGATACCGGAGGGCACAGCGGGCGAACGGAGCGGCGCCCAGGAATAATAGTAAGTGCAGTGAGATCGCTGGGCGCCGCTCTATGTAGCCGGATCATTATCTTGCAATGTTTGGACCGATGAAAGGTCCTCTTTAAAGAGGAGCTGTCACCACTCCTGACATGTCTGTTTTAGTAACTACTTTCACCCCCCAGTGCAGTTTCTAGGTAAAAATTCTCTCAGGGCGAGTGTCAAATGCAAATTGCAGGTCCACAACACACCCGCCCGGCACCCCTATAGAAATGCCTATTCTTGTCCGAAGCTGCGGACAAGAATAGGACATGTTCTATCTTTTGCGGAGCTGCAGACCCGAAGACCGGTGCCGCGCTCCACAATTGCGGATGCAGACAGCACACTGTGTGCTGTCCGCATCCATTTCGTCCCCATAGAGAATGAATGGGTCCGCACCCGTTCCGCAAAAGCCCACCATAATGTCCCCCCAGTAGTAATAATTCTCCTTATAATGTGCAAAACATATCCCCTTGTAATGCCCCCAGTTGAGCTAATGTTCCCATAATGTGGCAATATAAAATACCACTTCTCAGTGCCCCTGTAGATGACCCCATAGTGCTCCTCTCCCCCTTCCCCATAGTACCCACCATAATGTGTCCCAGTATAAAATGCCCCTATACAGAGCCCCCATATAAAATACCCCTTCTTTTTAGCCTCTGTAGATGTCCCTATAGTGCCACCCAATAATGTGCCAGTAATAAGTGCCCCAATAGATGCCCCCCAATCATGTACCAGTAAGATGTGCCCCCATATCATGTGCCAGTAAGATGTGCCCCCATAGATGCCCCCCAATCATGTGCCAGTAATAAGAGCCCCCCACCATCATGTGCCAGTAGCCTGAGTGCCCCCCTATCATGTGCCAGTAGCCCCCCTATCATGTGCCAGTAGCCCCCCTATCAAGTGCCAGTAGCCCCCCTATCATGTGCCAGTAGCCCCCCTATCAAGTGCCAGTAGCCCCCCTATCAAGTGCCAGTAGCCCCCTTATGTGCCAGTAGCCCCCCTTACCCCTTATGTGCCAGTAGCCCCCCTTATGTGCCAGTAGCCAGTAGCCCCCCTTATGTGCCAGCAGCCCCCCTTATGTCTGTGCCAGCAGCCCCCCTGTCTGTGCCAGAAGCCCCCCTTATGTGCCAGCAGCCCCCCTTATGTCTGTTCCAGCCCAGCAGCCCCCCTTATGTCTGTGCCAGCAGCCCCCCTTATGTGCCAGTAGCCCCCCTTATGTGCCAGCAGCCACCCTTATGTGCCAGTAGCCAGTATCCCCCCTTATGTGCCAGCAGCCCCCCTTATGTCTGTGTCAGTCCAGCAGCCCCCATTATGTCTGTGCCAGCCCAGCAGCCCCCCTTATGTGCCAGGATTGTCATTTTTACATATAAAAAAATAATAATAAACTTATACTTACCTCCTCCAGGATGCGATGCACGCCTCTTCTGGCCTGTGTCCCTCGCTGGCTCAGGCGGCGCGATGACGTCATCGCGCCGCAACCGGCCTCTGATAGGCTGCCGGCATAGTGCGGGCAGCCTATCAAAGGAACAGGGAGGGGACACACCTCTCCCTGGCCTGCCGCATTACAGACATATGTATCGCCGTCCTGAGGACGGCGATACAGATGAGATGACTTTGGAGATGAGTGAGCGCTTCCACAATGGAAGCGCAGCGCTCATCTCCTGCTATGCCCTGCCGGCGCCCCCCTTCTGACAGCGCCCCGGGCGGCTGCCCGGCCCGCCCGCCCCAGGAAACGGCCCTGTCACCCCCCATGTAATAACAGTTCTGGAGCCTCTATTCTTATGACTCTATGTTGTGACATTCCTTTATTACTCCTGCTAGAAGTTATGAATGAATTGCTAGCAGTTTGTCATGAAAGTCCCTCTGGGTGTTACGAGTTGGAGGCGTGTACCTGCATAGTCTGACATTGGCACCTCTGATTGGATAGTGTTAGACTGTCCAGGGACACACACCCAACTGGTAACACCCATCTGGACCTTCATGACAAACTGCTAGCAATGAATTCATAAACTTCTAGCAGGAATACTAAAGGAATGGCACAACATAGACTCATGGAGAGTGCAAGTAGTTACTAAAACAGATGCCGACTGCAGTGAATGGCATGTTAGAGTCTACAGGTGCTACCAGCTCCCTGTAGAAATATTTATTGAGCATTATACCCCTGTCAAGCTGATTCTATATCATATATAGATATATAAAACACTCATTTGGAAAAACAGCAAAAAGTAGGGGTAACACCACGCAGTCTGTAACAATACAGATCTGCATATGAACTGCATATACAAAACAGAAAGTGTTGCTTTTCTCTTTTTGCTAAATTGCCTTTTTTTTAATAGCCCTGATTCACCGTGGCTACAAAGACTGATGAGCAAAGGTAAGAACACCCTTTAAATCCCTAAGCTCAGATTCAGGGAGCCCTGCACTCTGTATGATACAAATGCGGAAGAATAAAATTCACCAACATGTTTGAATTACTGTGGACTCTCTAAACAGCCACAGATACTTAACAAGTTGCTGCAAGTTCTGTCTCACACATACAATACATGTATGAAATGAGATCTTTTATTTTTGACTGTTGTATCCACTATTTGTTGAGAGCAGTACATGTCAATCCCAACTTAAAATCCCACAAGCCACTTAGAGCCGTGGCAGGAAATCAAGTCTTCATGTGCACTTATTCCAGGAATTGTGTTGGAGACAAGTATTAGAACTGCTGAGAGAGCAGGGTGGTTACGCTGATACGGGCATTCATTCTTTATAGATATCGTTAATTTCAGAAATGTTGCTGTGCCAAGCCAAAGAAATATGTGTTCACTCAACAGCTAAACCTAGCACATGTCCCTAAACCTCTGGACGTGCTAAGTGGTCTCTATACAGAGCCGACAGAAGGGGGAAATCATCAAAGACTAAAGGGAAAAAAAAGTTCTACAAGACTCCCAATTACCTAATAGAAACACACATTGATTAAAAATTCATGGATATTACACTTGATATAATGCCAGGGTGGATATGTGTATGCGAGTGCAAATTAGAATGAAAATGTGATTGTTTTTCTTCCTCAATATTTTTTCCTTCCATAAACTAACAATGCGGGCTAACTACCACAAAGGGTGAAAGTAAAGTCACGTAGAATGTACCTTATAAAGTCTGCCTGAAATAATGGAATTATCTATCTATCTATCTATCTATCTATCTATCTATCTATCTAATATCTATATCTATATCTATCTATCTATCTATCTATCTATCTATCTATCTATCTATCTATCTGTCTGTCTGTCTATCTATCTGTCTGTCTATCTATCTATCTATCTATCTATCTATCTATCTATCTATCTATCTATCATCTATATCTATCTATCTATCTATCATCTATATCTATCTATCTATCTATCTATCTATCTATCTATCTATCTATCTATCATCTATATCTATCTATCTATCTATCATCTATATCTATCTATCTATCTATCTATCTATCTATCTATCTATCTAATATCTAATATCTATCTATAGATCTATCTATCTATCTAATATTTATCTATGCAACTCATATCTATCTTTTTGTCTATCTATCTAATATCTATCTGTTATATTCCCTCGCCATTTGGTAATGATGTTCTGTTAGGGCATAAATGAGGTCACTCACAGGTAATGTTTTTTCACATAGCAATGAGGGGAGATATGCATGTTCGGCTTTCTCTGAAAAGATGTGAAGGGTTGTCTGCTGTTTCCATAAATTTACTTTCAAGGTCTTTTCCCATCCTCTCTCCTTGAGAGGAAAGTGAGATTGTCAATGCCACAGGACAAGGAGCTAAAACTGCACAGCGCTTATGACCACCAAAAAGAGTCAAGCAGTATTTCCTAAAATTATATTAAAGTGTATAATGCATCAATAAATCCTAGAGAGCCGGAGTGCACACTTCTTTTTCACCACATTGTGCAATTCCTGAGAGTCACAATAACCCTTAAAAGGGGAATTAAGAAAATGAAAGTACTTAAATATTACTTTATAATAAATATATTTCCAAATACTTTTCATTATTTATTATGGCTAGTTTTGTTGGGGGAGCAATCATCAGGGGAAACAAAATGGCCGCTGTCCTACCAGTACACACAGAACCTGTCCTAATCACACAGGAGGACAAGTTACTTCACAACACTGAGGTAAAGCTGCCTCATCCTCCTCTCTGCTCTGCTTGTCAGGGATTATGATCCTGAATACAGATGATAAGAACTTTAGCTGAATCTCTGGGGAATTTAGTTCATGAGGAGACATGAAGTACAGAGAGGACGGACAGGGCAGACTGTGGTGATATGGAGCTGTGGTAATGGAGACTGCATACAAGTGCTGCTGCTCATTACCCCCACCCTCCTCTCTGTACTTCATGTCTCCTCATCATTTCTATTCCCACAGAGCAGAGAGGAGGATAAGGCAGCTCTTCAGCTCCGTTTTTTAAGTAACTTGTCCTCCTGTGTGATTAGGACAGGTTCTGTGTGTACTAATAATAAGGCGGCCATTTCATTTCTCCTAGTGATTGCTCCGTAGACAAAACTAGCCACTCTAATGAAATGTATTTGGGAATATATTTATAATAAAGTAATAGTTAAGTATTTTCATTTTCTTAATTCTCGGAGAACCCCATCAACAGGGTTTTCCCATGTGAGACATTTATGATGTCTAGTGACCATAAATGACATGTCATATCTGGGGGTATCACTTTTGGGACGCCTACTTATCAGGCAATCATAGCAACAGCCGAGCATTTCCCTACTACCATAAAGTACACTGGAGAGAACAGAATGCATGCATGACCATAGCACTGTATTGGGGATGCATGTGGCCCCCAGGCCACAGATTGTGCACCCCTAGAGTTAAAAAAAAATCTCAGCTAGTCACCACAAAAACTATTGATGATGATGTGAAATGGTGCAGAATAAAGAATTACCGTATACAGTATTCTATTTCAAACATTTAAAGAAAACCTGTAATTTTGAAAATGCAGTGCCGTCTGTAAGGCAGCATGTTACAGAGCAGGAGGAGCTGAGCAGATTGTTGTATAGTTTTATGGGAAAAGATTTAATACAATTTTTAATTTAGTCACTTAAATTCCCGCTCATTCTGGGCTTTAAAGTCCAGGAGGCGGTCCTATCAGTGATTGACAGCCTTCCCTCTATGACTGTATACAGATATAGCTGTCAATCACTGATAGGACCACCTCCTGGACTACAAAGCCCAGAATGAGCAGGAATTTAAATGACTATATTACAAATTCTATTGAATCTTTTCCCTTTCTCATAAAACAATATATCAACCTGCTCAGCTCCTCCTGCTCTATAACCTGCTGCCTGTAGATTACATTGTATTTTCATGGTGACAAATTCCCTTTAAATGCATCTGATCCATACTGCATACAGATGAATGAGCCTGGGTGGTTACTAGTAGTGGTATGCATGTGCCTCAATAAAAAAACAGAAAGCTTGTACTAAAGTATAGTATACATAAAAGATTTATATATATATATATATATATATATATATACACACACACACACACACACACTACATACACACGTGCACATCCTGCATAACAGAAATCCATATACAGTAAGCCCATTCTCCTGTGATGCTTAGTGTAGGGGACAGGCACACATTATACTACTTCCTGAGCTCATCTGCTTAATATTGTCTGTGCCATCTTCATTGTCCAGCAGTGGAATAGACTTATAAATAAAATATAACATTACAGGCTTATAATGATGACATTCTGTATTAAGTGGTTACATTTTCGATGTTGCACATTCAACTGTTTTGATTGCTTTGTCTTTTAAGGATCGCACCGGAATTATCTCTAAACTCCCGAGTGGTTTGCAGCAGCCAAATGATTAATGGGGGTGATGTGTAGATATTTTGCAAGTATACATAAAAAAAGGGGGGGAACAATGGATGTGACTGTTAAGAACGAAAAGGAGAAAGTGGTCTTCCTCTGCAGTACATGAATTGTTTGCCCTCCACAGGCATTTTGTGTGTGTAATTCATACTTCAAAAATGTTGAATAGTTAAAAAAGAGATATTAAGGGCTCGTATACATGGCAAATCTGTGTGCATGGAGCCTGTACATCATCAGGGGGAGTTCCTATGGTTCTGTATTAGACTCCCCCTCATGTACTGCTGTATGGTGCCCACTGCCCCCAAGGAATGCTGTAGTCCTTAGTTTTGAATTGTAGTTCTAAAAGTGTGAATGAAATAAGATGGTAATCTTTAGACATTCCAGATAATGATTTTTCCTGGACAGCCTAAGAACAAAAGAATATCCAGCCCTCCTGTGAGCGGTATAAAATCTTCTATACTTTATTTCAAAACATTAACATGGATACATCTTCAATATCTTTGTTTACGCATTTCAATCATATCAATCTTCCTTTGGCAGCACAAGTCCATATGGAAGCTGCGCTGCCTACGGACTACAGGAAACAAAAATTTCGGGTAGGTACATTTTCACTTTACTGGACGTCCTTTGGCAGCACAGCTTCCATATGTACTTGTGCTGCCTACGGACTACAGGAAATGATTATTTCAGGTACGTACATTTTCAATACATCTATGCTGAAGAAGAACAGATAATTAGACAAATTATCGAACATTTTTAATGGGGACAATAGAGGACAAGCTTACTGATGGATACAACTGAAATAAAACTGCGCAGCTAAAAAGTACAAGGGGTTTTCAAAAAAATTACGAAGCGTCTTATCTGTTGATGTTACATTATAAACTCGTGAACCCCACACAATAAAATGATCCATAGAGCGCCGTTGACGTCACCCCCCAACGAGCTGCCAAAGCCTAGAAGCAGATCTCTGTGCTTAGGACTATTTGTAAAGCAAACATGCCAGCCTGTGGGCTCTACCCAAGGGATTTGGATAATTGCAAGGGAGCTTCAAGCAGCGTTCCAGTCATAAAGTCGTTTGCAAACAATTTGAAAATTCTGTTTTGTGTTCAATCCCGTGCTGAATTCCCTAGAAGATAATAGAATAGAGAATCACTTTGCTTTCAAAGTCTGAAAATGGAAGGAGTTCAGTGTGAGTTACAAGTGCACAACAGAAGCTAAACAAACAGGTCCTGACAACTCACAGTTATCCCTGCGCTGATTAATTGTTCTCTTTTACGTCTACTCTCCCTGTTTTGTTAGCATAGAGCAAGTTTTTCCTTTTGGGCTTCCAAACTCCAAGCAAAGCCCTGGCGCAGCAGTGACAAGTATTTCAATGCATTTAAGCAGCATTGTCTGGTAGTGACACCTACTGGGGAGGGGAATATTATACCAAGTCCTGGTCACCCTAAAACCCTGCAAGGAAGGATCAAAAGAAAGTCCCTTTCACCAGAACAACACGTCCACAATGTACCATAAAGGAGCTGTCCCTGGTACAATACAAGAGAACGACGCTTTAGCTAAGAGAATGTCTAATGGTGACATTTCAGGCTGCAAAAATATAATATAATATATGGTAGTTTACTGAAAAACAGCTGAGCTGCTGTCAGATGACAGTTGCTTCCCTCCTTCCGTCTTACATTGAAAGTACAGTAGTAACCAGTAGGAGGTCAAACATTTACAACCGGACAAACGTTAATTTTTACATATGAGCGGATCAATTCCTGAATCATACTAATAATCTATTGTATCATGGTAGCTGGTAAAGTCCTGGAAGGGGTGTAAATCTCACCCAGAATGATCATATGGGTGAGGTAAAAGAATCCAGAAAAGTGTAGTTTGCAGAGTGTTTTATGGGCCCGGATTTTTATGAAATGGTGGGTAGGTTGGTAGAGGGACATACCATTCTCTCCTACACCGGTCCAACTTTTCCGCTAACCTGAGATGAACCCAGTTGTAACTGCTGAGGCTCATTAATGTTGAGATGAGCCTCATTCAGAGTCAGTGCCTGGACACTGCATGACCTGGTGGCTGTGCAGAGCCTGATTCCCCTGTGCTGGATTTGAAGTAACTAGGTGAGGTAGCCTGATGTATAGTTAGTGCCCAGACGGGCAAGGTGATTTGTGAGTTTATGTCACGTACATGTGGATACTGAAAAGTGACTAATGAACTTGAATGCTACAGTCTTGCGTTAGATGGAAAAATTAAAGTTGCTTGGACTTTTATCTCCCAAGTCTGTGAGTCTGTCATTGCCGACCCCACCACAAGCACACGGACCCACGACATAGTATACAAATCATACTAATAATCTATATACAAAAATGTAGATCAACCTATATAAAAAGGGTCATGCCACCTAACCTCCAGTGACTTCACATGACCGTGTCTAATAATGATGGGTTATATGCATTATAACATATATTCATTTAGCATGACTGCATTCTTGTGCAGTTAAACTGGATCTGTCACATAATTATGCTGCCCTAATGGAGTGGAAGTTGAGAGTAGTAGCAGTTCTGGCTGCAACAATTATTCACAGTGGCAATCCTCACACTGATATTCCTTAGGGCCAGGGCAGTGATAGGAGTGTGCATCCTTTCTTCCCTTGGGGAACAGCCTGATGTTGGGGGCCTGTGCCTGATGGTAGTTGGGGTGCACTTTATGTTGTCAGTTTGGTATGGGTGTAAGGCAGGAGATGCATAAGCAGCGGCTGGCAAATGGTGCTGGAGTCAGTAACCATGCCAGTTGTAGAGTCTCTCTTTAATAAAGTACAGAATTGGAGTTGTAGTACATCCAATGGTATCAAAACACAATTACAAACAATTTGCATTGCAAAGCTTCCCAGATAGCAATGTATAGATTTGAGCAAGGATGGGGTTTGTAGTACTCCTTCCCTCTACATCTCCAAAGGCTCTCTCTCTGCAGAATTTAAGGCTGGCAATATTGTTCTTGCAATAGTGGCTGTAATTCCCAGCTAAAGGAAGGCCGTGTCCCAGTGTGAAGGGTGTTTTAACAATGTCCCTCTCACTGCAGTAAAGTGTCCATTATCTTATTGACTGACTCCACTGTTTGACCATGCAGATTCTGGACCTTCTTGATTCTTTCCTTTCTTTCTTTTTGGAGTACTGCGAAGTAGAGATAGTTTTCTCTCTGTAAATTTCTCAGAGACAGTGATTCTCTGGGATGAAGGCCTAGTTCTCTGAGGAGTGAGCACACATAGCTCCTCTCACTTTCTCAGCTAGCTCTAGAGTGAGCTCGGGGCAGACATAAGTCCACACCGGGGTAGGAGTTAGGATTATTAACTCTGACTAATCCATATAGAGATATGCTGGTACATTATAAGACATTGACATATTAAATAACCTTACATAACAGTTTGAAGTACCCTTTGGTACTGAACATGTTTGTTCCCAAATGGCACAAAAAAACATATAGTGACGTTTGGTTAATAGGAGCAATCAACTTCAGTTAGTAAAAATAATTAATTATAGAACCAAGTTTATACAGTGGACTCAATGTTAAAAATTTGCTGTAGTCTTGAGGGGGGCAGGGGGGTTGCTCCAGCTGTCCCCTTCAGCAGCAAATGACAAGCTGCTGTGTTGTAAGGTATACCTCCCAGCTGTCAATCACCATTGAGATGGGGCAGAGAGAGGTGGAGAGCAGTCCGTTCATGAATACTGTGGACTTTGAGTCCACTGTATTTTTTGATCACTCCAATTAGGCTTCCTCCATGAAGATTTAAGTGAGGGACATGAACATGCGGAGTCACTGTGAGTAGAGATACATGGAGCTAAAAACAATAATAAATTCCTAATAGGAGTTTACTATAAACCACCTAATATACCAGAGTCCACAGAAAATCTACTACTAAGGCCTCATGCACACGACCGTTTTTTTTTAAGGTCCGCAAAAACGGGGTCCGTAGGTCCGTTATCCGTGACCGTTTTTTCGTCAGTGGGTCTTCCTTGATTTTTGGAGGATCCACGGACATGAAAAATGAAAAAAAAATCTAAGTCAAGTTTGCCATTGAAATGATAGGAAAAAACGGACACGGATCTCGGACACGGATCACGGACGCGGATGACAATCTTGTGTGCATCCGTGATTTTTCACGGACCCATTGACTTGAATGGGTCCGCGAACCGTTGACCGTGAAAAAAATAGGACACGGACGCGGATGCACACAACGGTCGTGTGCATGAGGCCTAAATGAGATAGACAAGGTGGCAAATCATAATGAGGTGGTTATTATGGGGGACTTCAACTACCCAGATATAGACTGGGAAACTGAAACTTGTATATCTCATAAAGGAAACAGGTTCTTGGCAATAACCAAAGACAATTACCTCTCCCAACTGGTTCAGGACCCGACTAGAGGGACGGCCATAATGGACTTAGTATTAACCAATAGGCCTGACAGAACAACAGACGTGCAGGTTGGGGGACACCTGGGAAATAGTGACCATAAAGTAATAACCTTCCAATTATCATTCAAAAGAGTGTTTCTACAGGGAGGAACAAAAATACCAAACTTCAAAAAGCTAAATTTAGCCAACTAAGAGAGGCCATAGGCCTAACTAACTGGGACAAAGTCCTCAAAAATAAAAATACAGCCACAAAATGGGATATCTTTAAAAGCATCCTAAAATTTCATTGTGAAAGGTGCATACCGTATGGGAATAAAAGGTTAAGGAACAAAAAGAAACCAATGTGGATAAACAGAACTGTAAAGAAAGCAATAAATGACAAAAAGAAAGCATATAAAACACAAAAACAGGAGGGTAGCACGGAAGCACTGAAAAACTATAAGGAAAAAAATAGAACATGTAAAAAACAAATAAAAGCAGCCAAACTAGAGACCGAGAGATTAATTGCCAGAGAGAGTAAAACTAACCCTAAAATGTTCTTCAATTATATAAATGTTAAAAAGTATAAATCTAAAGGTGTCGGCCCTTTAAAGAGTAATGAGGGGGGAGTCGCAGAGAGCGACGAGGAGAAAGCAAAGCTGTTAAATATTTTTTTCTCCAATGTATTCACTGAGGAAAATAAACCGTCAGATGAAATGCTGAATGTAAAAATAAATTCAACATTAAAAGTGTCCTGTCTGACCCAGGAAGAAGTACAACAGCGACTTAAAAAGATAAAAATAGACACATCGCCAGGACCGGATGACATACACCCCTGTATCCTAAGGGAATTAAGTAATGTCATAGCCAGACCCTTATTTCTAATATTTGCAGACTCTATACTGACAGGGATTGTCCCACAGGATTGGCGCATAGCTAATGTGGTGCCAATATTCAAAAAGGGTCCAAAAACAGAGCCTGGAAACTATAGGCCGGTAAGTTTAACATCTGTTGTCGGTAAACTGTTTGAAGGTTTTCTGAGAGATGCTATGTTAGAGCATCTCAACGGAAATAAGCAAATAACGCCATATCAGCATGGCTTTATGAGGGATCGGTCATGCCAAACTAATTTAATCAGTTTCTATGAGGAGGTAAGTTCTAGACTTGACAGCGGCGAATCAATGGTTGTCGTATATCTGGACTTCTCCAAAGCATTTGACACTGTACCACATAAAAGGTTAGGCATGCAATCGTCTACCTCTGAGACCCTTGTATGTGCTTAGCAGTCAGGGTGAGCTCTTAGGGTTTTATAGGGGTCACCTTTATGCTCCTTAGTTTGGGATCAAGCCAGTCGGATGTTTATCCATAACTTCCAGCTATCTGCAACATCATCCGTGACATGATCTTGTAGAAGGCTTGCATAGTAAAATATCAATTTTCGCAGATGACACTAAACTGTGTAAAGTAATTAACACTGAAGAGGACTGTATACTACTACAGAGGGATCTGGATAGATTGGAGGCTTGGGCAGATAAGTGGCAGATGAGGTTTAACACTGACAAATGTAAAGTTATGCACAGGGGAAGGAATAATGCAAGTCACCTGTACATACTAAATGGTAAAACACTCGGTAACACTGACATGGAAAAGGATCTAGGAATTTTAATAAACAGCAAACTAAGCTGCAAAAACCAATGTCAGGCAGCTGCTGCCAAGGCCAATAAGATAATGGGTTGCATCAAAAGGGGCATAGATGCCCGTGATGAGAACATAGTCCTACCACTTTACAAATCATTAGTCAGACCACACATGGTGTACTGTGTACAGTTCTGGGCTCCTGTGAACAAGGCAGACATAGCAGAGCTGGAGAGGGTCCAGAGGAGGGCAACTAAAGTAATAACTGGAATGGGGCAACTACAGTACCCTGAAAGATTATCAAAATTAGGGTTATTGACTTTTGAAAAAAGACGAGTGAGGGGAGATCTAATTACTATGTATAAATATATCAGGGGTCAGTACAGATATCTATCCCATCATCTATTTATCCCCAGGACTGTGACTGTGATGAGGGGACATCCTCTGCGTCTGGAGGAAAGAAGGTTTGTACACAAACATAGAAGAGGATTCTTTACGGTAAGAGCAGTGAGACTATGGAACTCTCTGCCTGAGGAGGTGGTGATGGTGAGTACAATAAAGGAATTCAAGATGGGCCTGGATGTATTTCTGGAGGGTAATAATATTACAGGCTATAGCTACTAGAGATGGGTCTTGGTCCAGGGAGTTATCCTGATTGCCTGATTGGAGTCGGGAAGGAATTTTTTATTCCCCTAAAGTGAGGCCTTATGTACTATGTTACTATGTTACTATGTTAATACATACCTTTTTGGAGCTTGTAAAACATTCCACAAAATTTATGCATTTTTACAAGCTTTTATTTGGTGGAGTTTCTTTTTTACATTTTTAGTTTTTTTCAATATCTTTTTTTTTTCTTAGGCTACTTTCACACTGGCGTTTCTGGGTCCTCTTGCGAGATCCGTTTCAGGGCTCTCACAAGCGGCCCAAAATGGATCCGTTCAGCTTCAATGCATTCTGAATGGATAAGGATCCGTTCAGAATGCATCAATTTGGCTGCGTTTGGTCTCCGTTGCTTTTTTTTGACGGTCACTAAAACGCAGCTGGCAGCGTTTTGGTGACCGCCTGACTATGCGGAGCAGTCACTGACACAATATGGTGCAATTGAAAACGGATCCGTCCCCCATTGACTTTCAATGTAAGTCAAGACAGATCCGTTTTGACTTAGACTTTTTTTTTTATGAATAATGCAAACGGATCCGTTATTAACGGATACAAGCGTTTGCATTATTGGTGCGGATCCATCTGTGCAGATACAAGACGGATCCGCACAAAACGCGAGTGTGAAAGTAGTCTTAAATGCATCAAAGAGTAAAGAAAAATGCTGTCTTGTCCACTTTTCTTGCCACTTCTGAAAAGTGGCAAGAGAAGTGAATAGTTACAGATTGTGGTTTAAATATGGCATGTGCCATAATTTGCAATGTTTAGGCCACATTAGTGGCATAAAACATTTGATAAATGTCCCTCACTTATGCCATTGTACTTATGTCTCATAATCTTGCTGTTTTAACAATTTTCATTTATTGGTAAATCAATATTTGTAGAGAAATTGGCATTTTTCTGTCTGGTTAAAGCAGCCATTTTTGAAAAGTAACATGAGAAGGTGTAGCTGTAGTCGCCTACTCTGGTTCTTTTGCATGTGACAGGAAAGGAAGATGCTAAATCTGGGTTTTTAACCAGGCAACAGTCAGCTAACTGCTCATAAGCACAGTCAGCAGCCCTGGTGTCCAGCATTCAGGTAGGTAGGAGGGGTGGGTACAGCACACAGAGCTGGGGCTCTTCTACTTTGGTGGTTGGATAGCCCGATACTTTGGGCACTGTCCTCTTTAGCCTCGGTGCCTTGCAGTTCACATAGTCCTCTTCTGGACCGACTGAGTTCTAACAAACTGGGCTCGGTCACATGGCGGTGCTTTCTTAGCCTGTATCACGGTCGGCGTGGCTATCACATACGTGACACAGAGGGAGGAAACGAGGAAGGCCCTGCCCAAGTGAGAGGGAAGATGGTGACCCCTGACTCACCTGGCGGCTGGCACCTGGCTGCCCTGACGTCCCTAGACGGGTTCCTTACCCGTACGCCGATCACGTGCCTAAAGCCCTGGCTTTCCCTGAGCTGAGCCCTAGATAGTAAACAGGGCGATGGGAACACTAGTCCGCACCACTAACTCTAAGGGAAAACACCAAGGGGAGGACAGACAACACAGACTCAACATATAATCCCAGGTGGGCGACAACAGGAGACAACAATAAGCCCAACAGGGATCCGGAGGGTAGCACTCAGGAACGACAACCAGGATTCACCACTCCAGTGGGTCAGTATAGATGTCCAGGCAGGAAGCTCTATAACTGGCAACTAGAGAAGTGTGAGGGGAGAATATAAGGAGGTAGGGAGTGGCAGACAAGAAACAGCTGAGGAGGAGAAGCTACGGATCCCTGAGAGAGACAAAAAGGATAGCAAGGCAAACACAGAAAACAATCACTAAGAAACAACGTGATCTTTAGATATAGAGCGCGCAGCCACCCGCTGCGACTTCCTGACCCCGGGTATAACGGAGTCAGACGTGGCTCTTGATACCCTCGTGACAGTACCCCCCCTTTCACGAGGGGCCTCCGGACACTCAGGACCAGGTCTCTCCGGATGAGAGGCATGGAAAGTCTGAATTAACCTGTTGGCGTTTACCTCTGACGCTGGAACCCACATTCTTTCCTCGGGACCGTAACCCCTCCAATGCACCAGATACTGAAGAGAGCGGCGGACCCGACGAGAATCAACAATTCTGGCTATTTGAAACTCCAGATTACCAGCCACAATGACAGGAGGAGGTGGTAGCGGCGATGGTTCTAGAGGTGGAACATACTTCTTGAGTAACGATTTATGGAAGACGTTATGGATCTTAAAAGTCTGAGGTAGCTCCAGGCGAAAAGCCACAGGGTTAATGACGGCTACTATTTTATAGGGACCAATGAACCTAGGACCCAGTTTCCAAGAAGGAACCTTCAACTTAATATTCTTAGTAGACAACCACACATAGTCATTCACTCCTAGGTCCGGACCTGGCGACCGTTTCTTATCGGCCATGCATTTATATTTACCACTCATCTTTTTTAAGTTAACTTGCACCTTCTGCCATACTGATGAAAGAGATGAAGAAAACCTTTCCTCTTCGGGAACCCCAGAAGACCCCCCCTCTTTGAAAGTACAAAATTGGGGATGAAAACCGTATGCACCAAGGAATGGTGACTTGCCAGTGGACTCCTGATAATGATTATTTATGGCAAACTCAGCTAACGGTAAATATGATGACCACAACTCTTGGTTTTCAGACACAAAACACCTTAAATATGTTTCTAGGTTTTGGTTGGTACGCTCAGTCTGTCCATTCGACTGAGGATGGAAAGCTGAGGAAAAGGACAAGTGAACCCCCAAACGGGAACAAAAAGCTTTCCAAAACTTAGAAATAAACTGGGTTCCCCGATCCGAAACCACATCGGAAGGGACCCCGTGAAGCTTCACGATTTCACTGATAAACACCTGAGCGAGAGTTTTAGCATTAGGAAGTGCGGGTAGCGCAATAAAGTGTACCATTTTGCTAAACCTGTCTACTACTACCAAGATAACTGTTTTACCCGCCGACAACGGTAAGTCAGTGATGAAATCCATTGACAGATGTGTCCATGGCCTATTGGGGATGAAAAGTGGCAATAAAGACCCTGCTGGACGTGTATGAGAGACTTTCGCGCGTGCACAAGTAGAACAAGTAGACACGAAATCCATTACATCCTGACGCAACCTTGGCCACCAAAAACGACGAGATAAAAGCTCCAAGGTTGCTTTACTACCCGGGTGTCCAGCAAGTGCCGAATTATGATGTTCTTTTAATAATTCAAGACGCAGGTTTAACGGTACAAACAATTTCTCTGAGGGGCAAGAGGCCGGGGCGTCCCCCTGAGCCTCTAACACCTTTCCCTCTAGAACAGAGTGTACAGCAGAGACAACCACTCCTTTTTGTAAAATAGGTACCGGATCACAAACATTACCCCCTCCAGGGAAACTACGAGATAATGCGTCTGCCTTGGTATTTTTTGCCCCAGGACGATAGGTGATTACAAAGTTAAATCTGGTAAAGAATAGCGACCACCTAGCTTGTCTAGGGGTGAGACGCTTAGCCGATTCTAGGTACAGAAGGTTCTTGTGATCCGTAATCACCGTGACGGGGTGGATTGCTCCCTCTAAGAAGTGACGCCACTCTTCAAGCGCCAGTTTAATCGCCAACAGTTCCCTATTTCCAATATCATAATTCTTCTCCGCAGAAGATAATTTTTTGGAAAAGAAAGCGCAAGGACGCCATTTGCCAGGAGACGGACCCTGAGACAATACAGCTCCCACTCCCACCTCTGACGCATCTACCTCGACAATAAAAGGCTGGGAGACATCAGGTTGAATTAGAACAGGCGCCGAGGTAAACCTCTCCTTTAGAGATGAAAATGCATCTTTAGCGGCGTCAGACCATTTGGAAAAATCCGTCCCCTTCCTAGTCATGTCGGTAAGGGGTTTAACGATCACTGAATAATTTTTAATGAACTTTCTATAGAAATTAGCGAAACCCAAAAACCATTGTAGGGCTTTAAGGTTCTCAGGAAGATCCCAATCTAAAATTGCCTGGACCTTCCCAGGATCCATGCGGAAACCTGAAGCAGATAATAGATATCCCAGGAACTGTAATTCCTGAACAGCGAAGACACATTTTTCAATTTTCGCATATAATTTATTCGTCCGTAGGACCTGCAGTACTTGCCTGACATGCACCTCATGTGTTTTCAGATCAGCCGAATAAATTAAGATATCATCTAGGTATATGACTACAAACCTGCCGATGAGATGACTAAAAATATCATTAACGAAATGTTGGAAGACAGCAGGGGCATTGGTCAGACCGAAAGGCATAACTAGATTTTCATAATGCCCCTCAGGGGTGTTAAAGCTGTCTTCCACTCATCCCCTTCCCTGATACGAATCAGATTGTAGGCCCCCCTAAGATCAAGTTTGGAGAACCACTTAGCACCCGCAATCTGATTAAAAAGGTCAGGAATGAGAGGAAGAGGGTATGGGTCACGGATGGTTATCTGGTTTAACTCACGGAAATCTAAGCAAGGACGCAGGCCCCCATCTTTCTTTTTAACAAAGAAAAACCCTGCAGCCACGGGTGAAGAAGAGGGTCTGATGTGTCCCTTAGCCAGACTCTCGGAGATATAATCTTTCATGGCTTGTCTCTCGGGACCCGAAAGATTATACAATCTGGACTTGGGTAATTTTGCCCCGGGAATCAGGTTAACCGGGCAATCATAAGGACGATGAGGTGGTAGTTTCTGACAACCCTTTTCAGAAAAAACGTCCTCAAAGTCCGAAATAAATGTAGGTAGGGAAGCTATGGAGGCGATTAAGCAATTGTTATTTAAGCAATTCTCTCTGCAATGCTCACTCCACTCCAATATCTCCCTGGCCTGCCAATCCACCACTGGATTGTGCGCTACCAACCAGGGAAGACCCAATACCACCGGAGAGGGAAGGCCCTCCAGAACGTAACATGAAAGACACTCATTATGGTGGTCCCCTACCCGAAGGTGTAAATTACGAACAATGTGGGTGAGGTTTCTCTGAGACAGAGGAGCAGAATCTATAGCGAATACGGGAATAGGTCTCTGCAGCGTACAGAGAGACAAACCCATAGTGCGAGCAAAATGGGCATCAATCAAGTTTACCCCTGCTCCACTGTCTAGAAAAACAGAAATAGACTCCGTCTTAACACCAAAAACAATGACCGCTGGTAACACAAATTGAGATGTTCGTATGGAGGAAACGTATACCCCCCGGCTGACATCCTCCGCACAGCCCGGGGTTAGTAGTTTTCCGACGGTCTTTTGTTTTTGAGAAAGGAGGGACAGACATTAATGAAATGACCCCTCCCCCCACAGAAAAAACAAGCCCCTCCCCTACGGCGAAACTCGGGAGGACGGACCTGACGAGAAGTTCCGCCTAGCTGCATAGGCTCATCTAAGTCAGTACAGGCTGACTGTTGCTTGGGAGAGGTAACCAATTGCTCCGGAATTTTCGATCTCTCCCTAAGACGTCTATCTATTCTGATAGAGAGGGACATAACAGCATCAAGGGAAAGGGGGGTCTCATACAGCGCCAGTGCATCCTTAACCCTTTCAGATAACCCAGAGCAGAACTGACTCCTGAGAGCCGGGTCGTTCCACTGAGTATCCGTAGCCCACCTACGGAACTCTGAGCAATATTCCTCTGCTGACCGATCTCCCTGTAGGAGTCTCCGTAACTTCGACTCAGCCAGGGCGACTCGGTCAGGGTCATCATATATGAGACCCAAAGCCCTAAAAAATCCCTCCACTGACCGAAGAGCCTGAGAACCAGGGGGTAACGAGAACGCCCAGGATTGCGGATCCCCCTGAAGCAGGGAAATGACAATCCCTACCCGCTGTTCTTCATGACCTGAGGAGTAAGGGCGCAACTTAAAATATAATTTGCAGGCCTCACGGAACGTCGCAAATTTGTCCCTTCCCCCAGAAAATCTGTCGGGAAGAGCAACCTTGGGTTCTGTGACAACCTGGTTACCCATAGCAACCGCTGGGGGTGCGGTCTGCTGCATTTGCTGCTGTTGTTGGAGAACAGACGCCTTCAATCCTGCCACCTCCAAAGACAGGCTTTGAAGCTGTTCTGCCAAGGCATCAATAGGATCCATATTGGATTCTAAGTAGAGAGAGAAAAAAAAAAACAACAAAAAAAAATTATATAATTATTTTTTTTTTCCTCAAAAAGTAAGGGCCAGTTATAATATCACGGTCGGCGTGGCTATCACATACGTGACACAGAGGGAGGGGACGAGGAAGGCCCTGCCCAAGTGAGAGGGAAGATGGTGACCCCTGACTCACCTGGCGGCTGGCACCTGGCTGCCCTGACGTCCCTAGACGGGTTCCTCACCCGTACGCCGATCACGTGCCTAAAGCCCTGGCTTTCCCTGAGCTGAGCCCTAGATAGTGAACAGGGCGATGGGAACACTAGTCCGCACCACTAACTCTAAGGGAAAACACCAAGGGGAGGACAGACAACACAGACTCAACATATAATCCCAGGTGGGCGACAACAGGAGACAACAATAAGCCCAACAGGGATCCGGAGGGTAGCACTCAGGAACGACAACCAGGATTCACCACTCCAGTGGGTCAGTATAGATGTCCAGGCAGGAAGCTCTATAACTGGCAACTAGAGAAGTGTGAGGGGAGAATATAAGGAGGTAGGGAGTGGCAGACAAGAAACAGCTGAGGAGGAGAAGCTACGGATCCCTGAGAGAGACAAAAAGGATAGCAAGGCAAACACAGAAAACAATCACTAAGAAACAACGTGATCTTTAGATATAGAGCGCGCAGCCACCCGCTGCGACTTCCTGACCCCGGGTATAACGGAGTCAGACGTGGCTCTTGATACCCTCGTGACAGCCTGCTTCTACTGGGTGACTGGCCCTCTCTAGGTGGAAACAGAGCTCTACATATAGACACTTCTCTATTCTTCTGCCAGGTGGATCATGCTATCTCTAGACCTGTGTGCCTACACTGGCAATCCAGAGCACTGACTCCTCACCTCCCCTAACACATATACAAAAGCTGTCTAACCCTTCCACTAGCTGTGCTGAACCGACCCATTCCACCATTACAAAACAACAAACCGAAAATTTCAATAAAACAATCCTCTTACCAATGTGGCATGACAAGACACTAATTCCCCAATATATGTCACGGATGGTGTACAGGAAACAAGACAATACCATATAAACAATGTCTCTCTGGATCCACAACTAAGGAACAAAGGGAGACCCCTGCAATAGACCTGCCGCTCTCCCTCACTGCTCAGCCTATGCGAACACCCCAAAGGTGAATGGCCGCATATCCACGTTCCTCGGCTATCTATTACCTGAAGACCCTACAATAGTGAAGGGACACGACCACCGGCTCCCTACACTGACACGGAGGGAGTCAGGGTCACCTGGATCCAGAAAAGACAAAATCATAAATACATAAACAGCACTTATCTTGCAGACGAATGACGACTGACGACTGGGAACTGGGAACTGGGAACAGCATGCACACACACTCCAGGAAGTTGTATCAGCCGCACACTACTGCATTATGGGGAGGAACTTAAAGGGTAGCGATCAGTCTAACTGCATGACAGCTGAGATAGACTAACGAGATGAGAAACTAAACCAAAACAAAGAAATTCAAGGAGGAGGATCTGAGAAGTTCCTGTGAGCGCTTCTCAGCTGTCTGGCTGTGACAGTACCCCTCCCTCTAGGAGTGGACTCCGGACACTCAGGGCCCACCTTCTCAGGATGGGACCTATGGAAAGCCCTGATGAGACGAGAGGCCTTAATGTCCATCACTGGGACCCACATCTTCTCCTCAGGACCATAACCCTCCCAATGAACGAGGTACTGGAGGGAACCGCGGACAAGACGAGAATCCACAATCCTAGAGACCTGAAATTCAAGATTTCCATCAACCATAATCGGAGGAGGAGGCAAAGGCGAGGGTACAATAGGTTGAACATAAGGTTTCAATAAGGACTTATGAAAAACATTATGGATCTTCCAAGTCTGAGGAAGATCAAGACGGTAGGCAACAGGATTGATGACAGACAGGATCTTGTAAGGCCCAATAAACCTAGGACCCAACTTCCAGGAGGGAACCTTCAATTTGATATTCTTGGTAGACAACCACACCAGATCACCAACATTCAGGTCCGGACCAGGCACACGTCTCTTATCCGCCACACGCTTATATCCCTCACTCATGCTCTTTAGATTATCCTGAATCTTTTGCCAAATAGATGACAAAGACGAGGAGAATCTGTCCTCATCAGGCAAACCAGAAGTGGCCTCTCCCGAGAAAGTCCCAAACTGCGGATGGAACCCATATGCACCAAAAAATGGTGACTTATCAGAGGACTCCTGACGACGGTTATTTAAAGCAAACTCAGCAAGGGACAAAAAAGAACACCAATCCTCCTGATTCTCCGCCACAAAACAGCGCAGATATGTCTCCAGATTCTGATTGACGCGCTCTGTCTGGCCATTCGACTGCGGATGGAAAGCAGAAGAGAATGACAACCGAACCCCCAAGCGAGAACAGAAAGCCTTCCAGAATCTGGAAACAAACTGCGTGCCCCTATCAGAGACTATGTCTGAAGGAATCCCATGCAATTTGACAATGTGGTCAATAAATGCCTGCGCCAGCGTCTTAGCATTGGGCAAACCAGGAAAAGGGATAAAATGCACCATTTTGCTAAAACGGTCCACCACCACCAGAATCACAGACTTCCCCGAGGAACGAGGCAAGTCCGTTATGAAGTCCATGGACAGATGTGTCCAAGGACGGGAAGGAATGGGCAAAGGAAGGAGAGGACCTGATGGCCGTGAATGAGGGACCTTGGCACGAGCGCAAGTCTCGCAGGCTGCCACAAAACCCTCAACCGACTTACGAAGCGCAGGCCACCAGAATCTCCGAGCGATGAGATCCAGTGTGGCTCTTGCCCCCGGGTGCCCAGCAAGGACCGTGTCGTGGTGTTCTTTAAAAATCTTGTGTCTCAAAGCGAGAGGCACAAACAACCTCCCAGGAGGACAAAGATCAGGAGCTTCTGACTGGGCTGCCTGCACCTCTGCCTCCAATTCAGGAAAAAGAGCAGAGACCACCACACCTTCAGCCAAAATGGGACCCGGGTCTTCAAAATTCCCACCTCCCGGAAAACAACGTGACAGGGCATCTGCCTTCACATTCTTAACCCCAGGGCGGAACGTAACAACAAAATTAAACCTTGAAAAGAACAAAGACCATCTGGCCTGTCTCGGGTTCAGACGCTTGGCTGACTCCAAGTAGGCCAGATTTTTATGGTCAGTAAACACGGTAATAGGGTGTCTGGCTCCCTCTAGCCAATGGCGCCATTCCTCAAAAGCCAACTTGATGGCCAACTATTCCCTATCTCCCACATCAGAATTTCTCTCTGCGGAGGAGAGTTTCTTTGAGAAAAAGGCACATGGTTGCCATTTGGCAGGAGAGGAACCCTGAGACAAGACCGCACCCACCCCTACCTCAGAAGCATCAACCTCAACTATGAAGGGTAACGAAATATCAGGTTGTACTAGGATGGGAGCGGAAGAAAAACTCTCCTTGATATTAGAAAAGGCCTTACGCGCCTCTACCGACCAGGAAGAAAAATCTACCCCCTTTCTGGTCATATCAGTGAGTGGTTTAACAACAGAGGAATAATTCAAAATAAATTTCCTGTAATAATTGGCAAAGCCCAAAAAACGCATCAGCGCCTTCTGATTCTCAGGAAGCTCCCACTCAAGCACAGTGCGGACCTTCTCGGGGTCCATGCGAAAACCAGAAGCGGAGACAAGAAACCCCAGAAATTGGATTTCTGGAACCGCAAACACACATTTTTCCAGTTTCGCGTATAATTTATTCTCCCGCAGGATGAGCAAGACCTGACGTAAGTGTTCCTTATGAGTCTTGAAATCAGGAGAAAAAATCAAAATGTCATCCAAATACACTAATACAAATTTTCCCATTAAATGATAAAAAATGCTGTTGACGAAATGCTGAAAAACGGCTGGGGCATTCATCAAACCAAAAGGCATAACCAAATTCTCAAAATGGCCCTCAGGGGTATTGAAAGCCGTCTTCCATTCGTCTCCTTCTCTGACCCTAACCAGGTTGTATGCCCCTCTTAGGTCTAATTTGGAAAAGACTTTAGCCCCAACAACCTGGTTAAACAGGTCCGGGATCAGAGGAAGCGGATAAGGATCACGAATAGTGATACTGTTCAGCTCCCTGAAATCCAGACAAGGTCTTAAAGAACCATCTTTTTTCTTAACAAAGAAAAAACCAGCGGCAACAGGTGACTTCGAGGGTCGTATGTGTCCTTTTCTCAGACTCTCAGAGATATAAGCCCGCATAGCGACCCTCTCAGGTTGGGAGAGATTGTATAAACGAGATTTAGGCAGCTTGGCGCCTGGGATGAGATTAATAGGGCAATCATACTCCCTGTGCAGAGGCAAACCCTGAACTCCACTCTCAGAGAAGACATCCAAAAATTCAGAGAGGAAAGGTGGTACAGTCTTAGTAGAAACCTCAGAAACAGATGTTATGAGGCAATTCTCTCTGCAAAAGTTACTCCAACCATTTATTTGCCTCGCTTGCCAATCAATGGTGGGGTTATGTTTAGTGAGCCAGGGTAGCCCCAACACTAGAGGAGTAGGCAAACCGCTAAGGACGAAACATGACACATCCTCAACATGAGCATCACTCACAATTAAACGGATATTGTGAACTATGCCCTTTAATGATTTCTGAGAAAGTGGAGCTGAATCAATAGCAAAAACAGGAATATCCTTTCCCAAAGTGCATACCTGGAAACCATGATTTATTGCAAATTGATTATCAATGAGGTTGACAGCTGCTCCACTATCCACAAAAATCTCACAAAAAATGCTCTTGCTCTCTAGCGCCATCCTAGCAGGCAGGACAAAACGGGAACTACAAGCAAACGGAAAACCTTCAATTTCCGCCTCAACCCTGCCAATAGTAACAGACGGAACATTTTTAAAAGATTTTTTCCTTTTTGTCTCTCTATCACTCCCAGAAAACTGCCTGAATCTCCTAGAGGGACAAACATCTGCCAGATGATTTATACCTCCACAACAAAAACAAACCCTCCCCTGCGGGCTGAATCTTCTATTGTCAGAGGCAATCAACCCCAGCTGCATGGACTCCTGCTCAGAAGGGGCTGACAGCGACTGAGACCCCTGTGCACAGAATGAGACCGCTGCACTGTCCCGGGACTGAGTATGACAGGAAGGAGAGATCTCTCCTCTCTCTCTAAGACGCCTGTCAATACGAACACCCTGAGACATAGCAGAATCCAAGGAGGTAGGTCTTTCATGAAAGGCAAATGCATTTTTCAATCCCTCTGAAAGACCATAGCAAAATTGACTTCGGAGTGCAGCATCATTCCGACCCGTATCTGCTGCCCATCTCCGAAATTCTGAACAGTATATCTCTGCGGATTGTTTACCCTGGCATAACAGACGTAGTCTAGACTCAGCCAGAGCAATACGATCCGGATCATCATATATCTGACCCAGGGCTAAAAAGAATTCATCCACTGAACGAAGGGGCCGTGCCCCCTCCGGCAGCGAAAAGGCCCAGGACTGAGCGTTACCCCTGAGCAGCGATATAATGATCCCCACCCTCTGTTCTTCATCACCAGAAGAATGGGGAAGAAGGCGAAAATGGAGTTTGCAAGCCTCTCTAAAACGCACAAAATTCTCACTACACCCGGAGAACGTATCCGGGAGCGAGATCTTAGGCTCAGCACAAACTCCATGAACGCAAGCTGAACCGGTCACTTGAAACTGAGAAAAAGTCTTACGGAGATCAGCTACCTCCAAAGAAAGACCCTGAAAAGCGTTCAGCCAAAAGTGAAACCGGATCCATGCTTGAGACGGTTTTGGCGGCTGATAATGTCACGGATGGTGTACAGGAAACAAGACAATACCATATAAACAATGTCTCTCTGGATCCACAACTAAGGAACAAAGGGAGACCCCTGCAATAGACCTGCCGCTCTCCCTCACTGCTCAGCCTATGCGAACACCCCAAAGGTGGATGGCCGCATATCCACGTTCCTTGGCTATCTATTACCTGAAGACCCTACAATAGTGAAGGGACACGACCCCCGGCTCCCTACACTGACACGGAGGGAGTCAGGGTCACCTGGATCCAGAAAAGACAAAATCATAAATACATAAACAGCACTTATCTTGCAGACGAATGACGACTGACGACTGGGAACTGGGAACTGGGAACAGCATGCACACACACTCCAGGAAGTTGTATCAGCCGCACATTACTGCATTATGGGGAGGAACTTAAAGGGTAGTGATCAGTCTAACTGCATGACAGCTGAGATAGACTAACGAGATGAGAAACTAAACCAAAACAAAGAAATTCAAGGAGGAGGATCTGAGAAGCTCCTGTGAGCGCTTCTCAGCTGTCTGGCTGTGACAATATGGTGGGTGCTTCCCTACACCATTACACCGCCATATTGGTCATCATCATGATCAACCAACCTGTGAGTAAACTGCAAGTCCTCCAGACAACATGTCTATCTATCTATAGGAGAGATCCTGAGTTGTGAAATATTTTTTTGCAGTCAGTGTAAATTATGCTTAAAAGGATTCCAGCCACCGTGTACCCAAAACAGAACCAGGGATACAATGGTGCCTCCATAACCTGTGTCAACCTGCAGCACTGCACCTACACTGCAACAGCGCCTGAACTATCTTGCAACAGGATAAAGTCTACGACAGTGTCATGGCCTGGGGGCATCAAAAGTACCTCCTAGACTAGTGATGCTAGGGACACTTACCACCAGTTGATATGTTAAGTGCTTGAGGTCATGCATACCTCACTTTGTCTAGTTCTTATAGGAAAACTTGGTTCTATAACTAATTATTTTTACTAATTGAAGTATTCCTTACAGTGGCTGAGTGGGCTATGGGTGACCAAGGAGAGGGGGCCTGACTGCAATTTCTTCTTCTGCAACCCCTATGGCTACACCACTCTCTATACATGTAGATGGACCTTTAGGTCTCATGTGCACAACCGTATTTTTCATCTACTGTATGTGCACACATATGGGGCCATGCACACCGTTATTTTTGTGCAAATTCTAGAACATGTCCTATTCTGGTCTCTATTGCAGCTGAGAATAGTCCTTTCTATTGATGGGAATGAGAAAAATGTAGAATGCACACAGAAGGCATCCATATTTTGCAAATCCGTTGTTTGAGGACCAAAATATGGACAAGGAAGCTTTATAGTAGGTTTTACATATCTGTAATATTTCAGTAGTCCTTTAAGATGCATGTATGGACGTATAAGATAGAGCAATGGTAAGAATTCACTGACTGATACATTTCACAGGAGATTCCTTGTAAGCATCTACACTGTTCAAGATGATAAAACTGTCTCCTCTACACAAGGGCCCGCAGTGTCTTCTGGAGAGATTTGGGGGAGGTGGGGTGGATGAGTTTTCTATATAACATCTCACCTCTCCCTGATCATTCACGCTTCTTAATTCAATAAGGTGAGAAGGAGCATAATCTGATCATATTTGTTTTGCATCACTGCGAAAACAGAAAATGAGGGGCTTCAGAGCCGCACCAATTTACTTCATCCGACCTTGATTAAAAGAAAATTAATTGCCACATCTTGCAGGAATATCTCAGGCAGCAGCCAATGGCTCTTTAGAATACTTCAAAAAATGAGAAAAGAGAAGAGGAGAGCCAGGCTTTGCCCTTTTATCTTTTCAAAACTAACTCACTGGAAAATGAGTCTGACCGTAACAAAACAGAAAAATCCACCTGATAAGGTAAAGACGAAAAAGGCAGCAGCAGCGTTCGAACATCGGTAATCTGCTGCGTGCATCTTGGCCGAGGCAGGCGGATGTGTGTCTGAACAAGGCACGTCTGCTCGCTCCCTTAGCTGGAAATTGTGGGTTCCGACGGACCAAATAAATTAACGGACGATCTACTACTGGCCTTAAACGCCTCAAATTGTTCTCATAAACATGCCACTGTTTAATGGAAGAATACTGCTAAAAAGTAGGAATGATTAAGGAACCTCCAGTAGTAAGAAGACATTTACCAGTTCTTAAATTACGGTCTACATTTGCTTTTCTTAAGTACACTAAAGGTCAGGCCATATTTGCTTTCATTGCACTCTTCTCTATTTATTTAAGGCATGTTATCACAAAAAAATATTAGTGGGATGCAAGGATGTTTAACCCATCCAATGCCAAAGAGTGCAAAGGACTGGAGGGGTTGTCCTAATGTTAAATATCCTCAGGATAGGTCATCAGATCGTATCAGATCGTTGGGGGGCCCGAATCCTGGCACCTGCACCGATCGACTGTTCATCGGTGACATGGGCTAGGTGCAGCTCAGTCTCATTCAAGTGAATGGGGCAAAACTGCAATACGAAGTACAGCCCTATCCAATGGTCCACGCTGTGCTTGGTAAACTGCGAGGAGGCTATGGCACTGTGGTCTGGTCAAACGGCTTATCGGTGGGCGTGCCTGGAGTCGGACCTCCACTGAGCAGTTATTGATGACCTATCCTGAGAGGGTAGGTCATTACACTCAGAAAACCCCTTTAACCATTTCACATCCGCCCATAGGATATAAACGTCCTATGGGTGGATGTTTATCTCTGAATGGACGTTCTGGAACGTCCATTCAGAGATCGCAGCTGCACGCTAATTGTGCAGCTGCCAAGCGGGCGGCCCGCTGTCAGTGACAGCAGGGCACCCCAGAGAGAAGGTAGGGACTGTTCCCAGGTGTCCCTGCCTTCTAAATCGCTGCATACACAGCGTTCAGAGAGCGCTGTGTATACAGATCAGGAAGCGCTATGTGCTTCCTGTCCCGGCCCGGTGGTCATGTGACCGCAGGGGCCGGACGAGTGCAGAAGCTGTCGGGTCTTCCACAGACCTCAATTAGCCCTGCACTAAGGCTGTACAGCGTTGTATTCTGCTGTACAGCCTCTCTGGGTGCTGTATTACCCCTGCAACTGGGGCTACTATGTCTGCCCCAGTTACAGGAGAAATCAATGGTGAAAAAAAAAAGTTAAGGTAAATGTCCCCCAGAGGTCTTGTATGACCTTATGGGGGACACAAAGTGTAAAATTAAAATGAAATAAAACAATAAAGTGTTTTAAAAAAATAAAATAAAAAATTTCACATGTAAAAAAAAAAATTCCCCGATTAAGTAATAATATATTTTTTTAAATAGAAAAAAAAAAACATATTTGATATTGCCGCGTCTGTAACGACTGTCTCTATAAATATATCACATGATCCACCCCGCCCGATAAACACCATAAAAAAAAATGGTGTAAAAAAAAAGCCATTTTTGTCACCTTACATCAAAAAAAGTGCAACTCCAATTGATCAAAAAGGCGTATGTCCCACAAAATGGTACCAATAAAACCGTCACCTCATCCCGAAACCATCCCGAAAAAAATTAGCCCCTACATAAGAAAATCGCTCAAAAAATAAAAAAACTATAGCTTTCAGAACATGAAGACATTAAAACATAATTTTTTTATTTCAAAAATGCTATTATTGCGTTAAAGTGAAATTGAAAAAAATAAAAGTATACATATTAAAATAAAAAAATAATAACAGTGCCAAAAAAGCCATTTTTTGTCACCTCACATCACAAAAATTGCAACACCAAGCGATCAAAAAGGCGTATGCCCCCCAAAATAGTACCAATCAGTCACCTCATCCCGCAAAAAATGAGATTTTACCTAAAACAATCGGTCAAAAAAAATATATATATATGACTCTCAGACAATGGCAACACTAAAATATGTTTTTTCTTCTTCAAAACTGCTATCATTGTGTTAAAATGAAATAGATAAAAAAAAGTAGACATATTAGGTATCGCTGCATCTGTAAAAACCAGCTCTATAAAAATATCACATGACCTAACCCCTCAGGTGAACGCTTTAAAACTAAATAAATAAAAACTGTGCTAAAACAACCATTTTTTTGGTCACCTTGCCCCATAAAGTGAAATAATGAATGATCAAAAATCATATGTACCCAAAAATGGAACCAATAAAAACATCAACTCTTCCTGCAAAAAACGAGCCCCTGCACCAGTCGATCGGCAGAAAAATAAAAAGAAATATGGCGTTCAGAAAATGGAGACACAAAAACATTATTTTTTTTCCAAAAATGCTTTACTGTATTATGTAAAACTGAAACAAACAAACAAACAAAGAAAGTAGACATTTGATATCATTGCATCCGTAACTACTTTGTCTATAAAAATAGCACATGTTCTACCCTGTCAGATAATTGTTGTAAAAAATAAAAACAGTGCCAAAACAGCCATTTTTTGGTTAGCTTACCTCACAAAAAATGTAATATAGAGCAATTAAAAATTATATGCACCCCAAAATATTAACACTAAAACTGGAACCTTATCCCCTAGTTTCCAAAATGGGGTCACTTTATGGGAGTTTCTACTGTAAGGGTGCATCAGGGGGGATTCAAATGGGACATGGCATCTAAAAACCAGTTCAGGTAAATCTGACTTCCAAAAACCATACGGCGCTCCTTTTATTCTGTGCCCTTACATCAGTTTACGACCACATGTGGGGTGTTTCTGTAAACCGCAGAATTAGGGTTATAAATATTGAGTTTTGCTTAGCTGTTAACCCTCGATGTGTTAAAGAAAAAAATGGATTAAGGGTACTTTCACACTAGCGTTTTTCTTTTCCGGCGCTGAGTTCCGTCCTAGGGGCTCAAATCCGGAAAAGAACTGATCAGTTTTATCCCCATGCATTCTGAATGGAGAGTCAGTCCTTCAGGATGCATCAGGATGTCTCCAGTTCAGTCTTTTTGACTGATCAGGCTTTTCAGAAAAACGTAGCATGCAGTATTTTTACCTCCGGCCAAAAAGCCTGAACACTTTGACTGAACGCCGGATCAGGCCTTTTTCCCATTGACTTGCATTAACGCCGGATCTGGCACTGTGTGTTCAGTCAAAACGGATCCGGCTTTTGCATGTTAAACCCGAAAAATGTGAAAAAAAAGTTAAAGTCCATAAATGGCGGATCCGTTTTTTCCAATGCATTTTTTCATTGTGATCAAAATCCTGATCAGGATTCAAATGTAATCCGTTTTCACACGTTTTTCCGGATCCGGCGGGCAGTTCCGGTGTCGGAATTGAACGCCGGATTAAAACAACGCTAGTGTGAAAGTAGCCTAAAATGGAAAATCTGCCAAAAAAGTGAAATTTAGAAATGTCATCTCCATTTTCCTTTAATTCTTGTGGAACACCTAAGGGGTTAACAAAGTCAGTTTTGAGTAACTTGAGGGGTGTAGTTTCTACATTGGGGTCATTTATGGGGGGTTTCCACTATGTAAGCCCCAAAAAGTGACTTAAGACCTGAACTGGTCCTTAAAAAGTGAGTTTTTAACGTCCTAAAAAAATAAAATGACCCTTCCAAAATGATGCCAACATAAAGTAGACATATGGGGAATGTTAGGTAATAAATATTTTATGAGGTATCACTTTCTGTTTTAAAAACAGAGAAATTGAAATTTAGAAAATTGCTAATTTTTCAATTTTTTTTGATTATTTTTGATTATTTTATAAATAAAGGTGAAGTATATCGACTCAAATTTACCACTGTCATAAAGTATAATGTGTCACGAGAAAACAATCTTAGAATGGCTTGGATAAGTAAAAGCGTTCCAAAGTTATTACCGCATAACGTGGACCCCGTCAAGGTGTCTCAGTGTGGTGTGGGTCCTACCGCTAAACTATCTATCGTGTGTGAACACAGTCTGATAGGTGCTAAGGACTGACTCACAGCTAAACTCCTACATACCTCCATAGTAAGATCACTAATACAATGGGAGGGAGGAGGAGGCTGCGAGCCCCACCTATAACAGGCCATGTGACACAGGCTACCAGGTGCACCAGAATGTTACCAATGACAAGCATTAGCACATTCAATACATGTAAAGAAAAATCATTGAGTAAAGTGGCCTAAATGGGAGGAAATGCTCAACCCCAAACACTGTAGCGTGTTTATAACCGGGGGAGCAATTCCTCCTCAAGTGATTAGTTGCCAATGGCAATCCCCAGCAAAAATGCATACAATGGAGGATGCCGGCAGCGGACCACATGCACCACAAAAACATCCTACACAAGATGAAATGTGTGGATGAAAATATAAAAATACATAAATCACTGCCATACTGGCCAGACCCTCACGCTGATGTTAAAAGCTGAGACTTTAGCCAATATATTCCAGTCAGGAACATATCGGAGCCACAGTGACACAGAGTCCGGTTATGTAATTTTTATCTTCATACGCACTTGCAGTCTGACACTGCGCTCTCACAAAGCAGCAGTAAGATGCATTGGGAGGTCTCCTCTTTGAGTCCTCTCCATTATGTGTGTGAGCTCAGGAGTCCTGTCAGTGCATTTTACTGCCGGTTTGTTGGAGCATAGCATTGGAACGCATACTCTACAGTCGTGGCCAAAAGTTTTGAGAATGACACAAATATTAGTTTTCACAAAGTTTGCTGCTAAACTGCTTTTAGATCTTTGTTTCAGTTGTTTCTGTGATGTAGTGAAATATAATTACACGCACTTCATACGTTTCAAAGGCTCTTATCGACAATTACATGACATTTATGCAAAGAGTCAGTATTTGCAGTGTTGGCCCTTCTTTTTCAGGACCTCTGCAATTCGACTGGGCATGCTCTCAAGAATTAGTGGGTTTTTGTTTGTCCACCCGCCTCTTGAGGATTGACCACAAGTTCTCAATGGGATTAAGATCTGGGGAGTTTCCAGGCCATGGACCCAAAATGTCAACGTTTTGGTCCCCGAGCCACTTAGTTATCACTTTTGCCGTATGGCACGGTGCTCCATCGTGCTGGAAAATGCATTGTTCTTCACCAAACTGTTGTTGGATTGTTGGAAGAAGTTGCTGTTGGAGGGTGTTTTGGTACCATTATTTATTCATGGCTGTGTTTTTGGGCAAAATTGTGAGTGAGCCCACTCCCTTGGATGAGAAGCAACCCCACACATGAATGGTCTCAGGATGCTTTACTGTTGGCATGACACAGGACTGATGGTAGTGCTCACCTTTTCTTCTCCGGACAAGCCTTTTTCCAGATGCCCCAAACAATCGGAAAGAGGCTTCATCGGAGAATATGACTTTGCCCCAGTCCTCAGCAGTCCATTCACCATACTTTCTGCAGAAGATTAATCTGTCCCTGATGGTTTTTTTGGAGAGAAGTGGCTTCTTTGCTGCCCTTCTTGACACCAGGCCATCTTCCAAAAGTCTTCTGTGCGTGCAGATGCGCTCACACCTGTCTGCTGCCATTCCTGAGCAAGCTCTGCTCTGGTGGCACTCCGATCCCGCAGCTGAATCCTCTTTAGGAGACGATCCTGGCGCTTGCTGGACTTTTCTTGGATGCCCTGAAGTCTTCTTAACAAGAATTGAACCTCTTTCCTTGAAGTTCTTGATGATCCTATAAATTGTTGATTGAGGTGCAATCTTAGTAGCCACAATATCCTTGCCTGTGAAGCCATTTTTATGCAACGCAATGATGCACGCGTTTCTTTGCAGGTCACCATGGTTAACAATGGAAGAACAATGATTTCAAGCATCACCCTCCTTTTAACATGTCAAGTCTGCCATTTTAACCCAATCAGCCTGACTAATGATCTCCAGCCTTGTGCTTGTCAACATTCTCACCTGAGTTAACAAGACGATTACTGAAATGATCTCAGCAGGTCCTTTAATAACAGCAATGAAATGCAGTGGAAAGTTTTTTTTTGGGATTAAGTTACTTTTCATGGCAAAGAAGGACTATGCAATTCATCTGATCACTCTTCATAACATTCTGGAGTATATGCAAATTGCTATTATAAAAACTTAAGCAGCAACTTTTCCAATTTCCAATATTTATGTAATTCTCAAAACTTTTGGCCACGACTGTAGTTTGAGGGGTGCTGACAGATTCCCTTTAATTCACATAGGATGAACAAACTTGTACAGGTTCTCCATAGGATGATGATAAAAGGAATTTCTCCTAGCAGTCCACTGTGTAGGAGCTAGTATGGTACCTGAAATACACTGTACCTCATACCTCAGTGACGTGACAAATTGACCAGACAGTAGCCAATGTGCTCAGAAAGTTGCTGCTGGTGCCTAATGTTTTCAGCTGTTTTCTATTGATGACTATGGAAGTTCTTAGGCAGCAGTGATAAATTTTTTTTTTTAAAAAGTCCACTTCCTCTAGTTATTAAAGGATCTTTACAGACAGAAAATAAATCTCAAAAGAAAATGTCTCCAAAACACCGGATCAGATGCAGATTTTAACATGTGGAAAGCGATATTACTCCATGCTATCTGTCATCGTAGTTTCTGTTTTTTATTAAATGTAGCACAAATGCAACAGAGTAAAAGGCGCTCTCTGGCTCACATTTGTTCTGCATGTTATATATTTAGAATTATATACGCTCAAACGTCACAATACATTGTTTTACAATACATTGGTTTTTTACATTCATTGGTATGCATTTTGACAGATTTCTGCTTCTTACAAAGGTGAGGCTACTTTCACATTAGCGTTTTTTGCGGATCCGTCATGGATCTGCAAAAACGCTTGCGTTACCATAATACAACCGCATGCATCCGTCATGAATGGATCCGTTTGCATTATGTCTTCTGTAGCCATGACGGATCTGTCATGAACACCATTGAAAGTCAAAGGGGGATGGATCCGTTTTCTATTGTCAGAGAAAATTGATCCGTACCCATTGATTTACATTGTCTGCCAGGACCGATCCGACTTACTCCAAATGCAGGCAACATTTTGGTGTCCGCCTCCAGAGCGGAATGGTGACTGAACGGAGGCAAACTGATGCATTCTGAGCGGATCCTTTTCCATTCAGAATGCATTAGGGGAAAACTGATCAGTTTTGGACCGCTTGTGAGAGCCCTGAACGGATCTCACAAACGGAAAGCCAAAACGCCAGTGTGACAGTAGCCTTATCCTGTTATTATTACATCACTGTGTGCACTGTCCCTGTACTGAGATATCACCGTGTACACCGTGTTTTTATTACAGTACATCACTGTGTGCAGTATCCCTGTACTTTTTAGTTATTTATTTTTCTATTTTAAAGGGACTACCATATATATATATAGAGAGAGAGAGCGAGAGCTGTAGTAGAAAAAATACACATACTGTATATATATATATATATATATATATATATATATACCCAATTACCATTATTTATTTTGGTAAAAATTGTAAATTTGGTTGACCTTCGTTGCATTTTTTACAATTCTACCCCACAAATATAACTCCAAATCAATAATTTCTCATATACTGTAACTCAGTCATCATAATGCAGCACATAATAGTAATTCCAACACTGTGCCCCCTTCACATGCCTTTCGCAGGCCATTGTCCAGTTGTCGGCCTCTCCTCCACTTGGGGGGGGGCTGCACCCGGAACTGGGGGGAATATGCTGGCCGCATTATAAGTACATATATATCCATATACAGTATGTGCCACCCTCATAGTAGTAATGCATCACACATAAATGTGCCCCCATCACAGTAGTTATGCATCTCACATATGTGCCCCCCCACCTCACCGAATTTATGCAGCTCACATATGTGCCCCCTTCACACGAGTTATGCAGGCCATAAATGTGCCCCCATCACAGTAGTTATGCATCTCACATATGTGCCCCCTTCACAGAAGTAATACAGCCCATACAGTCAGGTTCATAAATATTGGGACATCAACACAATTCTAAGATGTGCTTTAACTGCAGACTGCCAACTTTAATTTGAGGGTATTTGCATCCAAATCAGGTGAACGGTGTAGGAATTACAACAGTTTGCATATGTGCCTCCCACTTGTTAAGGAAGCAAAAGTAATGGGACAATTGGCTTCTCGGCTGTTCCATGGCCAGGTGTGTGTTATTCCCTCATTATCCCAATTACAATGAGCAGATAAAAGGTCCAGAGTTCATTTCAAGTGTGCTATTCGTATTTGGAATCTGTTGCTGTCAATTCTCAAGATGAGATCCAAAGAGCTGTCACTATCAGTGAAGCAAGCCATCATTAGACTGAAAAAAACAAAACAAACCCATCAGAGAGATAGCAAAAAACATTAGATGTGGCCAAAACAACTGTTTGGAACATTCTTAAAAAAAAGGAGCGCATCGGTGAGTTCAGCAACACCAAAAGACCTGGAAGACCACAGAAAACAACTGTGGTGGATGACCAAAGAATTCTTTCCCTGGTGAAGAAAGCACCCTTCACAACAGTTGGCCAGATC
Organism: Bufo bufo; assembly: GCF_905171765.1. Classification (NCBI taxonomy): domain Eukaryota; kingdom Metazoa; phylum Chordata; class Amphibia; order Anura; family Bufonidae; genus Bufo; species Bufo bufo. Next base: position 151,142,426 of record NC_053389.1, on the reverse strand, counting down.
AAGAACACTCTCCAGGAGGTAGGTGTATGTGTGTCAAAGTCAACAATCAAGAGAAGACTTCACCAGAGTGAATACAGAGGGTTCACCACAAGATGTAAACCATTGGTGAGCCTCAAAAACAGGAAGGCCAGATTAGAGTTTGCCAAACGATATCTAAAAAAGCCTTCACAGTTCTGGAACAACATCCTATGGACAGATGAGATCAAGATCAATTTTTACCAGAGTGATGGGAAGAGAAGAGTATGGAGAAGGAAAGGAACTGCTCATGATCCTAAGCATACCACCTCATCAGTGAAGCATGGGGGTGGTAGTGTCGTGGCGTGGGCATGTATGGCTGCCAATGGAACTGGTTCTCTTGTATTTATTGATGATGTGACTGCTGACAAGAGTAGCAGGATGAACTCTGAAGTGTTTCGGGCAATATTATCTGCTCGTATTCAGCCAAATGCTTCACAGTGCAGATGGACAATGACCCAAAGCATACTGCAAAAGCAACCAAAGAGTTTTTTAAGGGAAAGAAGTGGAATGTTATGCAATGGCCAAGTCAATCACCTGACCTGAATCCGATTGAGCATGCATTTCACTTGCTGAAGACAAAACTGAAGGGAAAATGCCCCAAGAACAAGCAGGAACTGAAGACAGTTGCAGTAGAGGCCTGGCAGAGCATCACCAGGGATGAAACCCAGCATCTGGTGATGTCTATGTGTTCCAGACTTCAGGCTGTAACTGACTGCAGGATTTGCAACTAAGTATTAAAAAGTGAAAGTTTGATTTATGATTATTATTCTGTCCCATTACTTTTGGTCCCTTAACAAGTGGGAGGCACATATGCAAACTGTTGTAATTCCTGCACCGTTCACCTGATTTGGATGTAAATACCCTCAAATTAAAGCTGACAGTCTGCAGTTAAAGCACATCTTGTTCGTTTCATTTCAAATCCATTTTGGTGGTGTATAGAACCAAAAAAATTTGAATTGCGTCAATGTCCCAATATTTATGGCCCTGACTGTATATGTGCCCCCTTCACAGAAATAATGCAGCCCACATATATGCCCCCTTCACAGGAGTTATGCAGCCCATAAATGTGCCCCCATCACAGTAGTTATGCATCCCACATATGTGCCCCCTTCACAGAGGTAATACAGCCCATATACTGTATGTGCCCCCATCACAGAAATAAAGCAGCCCATATATGTGCCAACTTCACAGGAGTTATGCAGCCCATATATGTGCTACCTTCACAGCATTTATGCTGGCCATTCCCCATTCACATTACTTATGTTGCCAAAATTTGGTCACCTATTCAGGCATGGAAAAAAAAAATCCTCAAGATCGCAGCGCAACAGCCGATGCTGTACATAAAGTGAACATATTAGGGACACCTTGCCTGCTGCTGTTTGTATACGGAGGGCACAACTGATAAACTGCTAATGTTCCTAAACAGCCCAGCAGCATAATTTGGAAGAGCAGATTGTGCTGCTGCTGTGAAGCGACGGCTGAGCGAGGTGGTGAAGCGGGCAGGGGATGCCACCTTGCTTCAACATAAAAAACAGCTAACAATCAGAATAAAGATAAGGACTTATTTGATAGGTAATAATGACTTGCTTACCATTGTTTTTCGGAGTCCACGTTGAAATGAGGCGCAAGAATACAGCCACTTGCAAGGCTGTATGCGCTCTCAGGAGGAAGAGGGCGTGTTTAAGTGTGGAGAACACCGATTGGTTGAGGTGAGGCTGCGCGTTCCCGAGATGAGCAAAATGAATTCTGGGTACTGAGGGAAGGCGGTCTTAGCCTCCGGTTGAGGGCTTCGACGGCCATCTTTAGAAGAGATGGATGTGAAAAACCAGCACTCACTCAGATGCACGCTGCCCGGGAGAGGACGTCAATCCACAGCAATATAAGGAAGGAATCCCAGCAGTCATGTCTTGATGCGAATAAAGTATCTTTTTATTCCATAAACAGAAATAGTCCTATGACCAGGACGCGTTTCGGTGAATGTGCCTTCATCAACAAGTACATCCAAAAGAAGCTATATATACTATAGTCACCACCCACAGGAACAGCAGGTCTATCCCATAAAGGGAGTGACCACATAAAGACAGGTGCAATCAATATCAAGTGGCCTCTAGGGTGTAATGTGTCCAACGTGTGGATCCAAAAGGCTTCCCTCTGTAACAAAATTTTCTTAATGTCACCCCCCCCCTCCGTGGTCTAGTCACCTGTTCTAGAACCTGAAATTTCAGCTGGGCAATAGAATGTCTACATTTTTCAAAATGGCTTGGTATGGGTAATAACAGATTTTTGGTTCTAATAGTTGATTTGTGTTTATTAATTCTGTCCCTCACTGCCTGCATTGTCTCACCAACGTGCAGCAGACCACAAGGGCATTTGATAAGATAAATGACGTTTGAGGACTCACATGTAAAAAAACCTTTTACTTCAAATGGATGTCCAGTATGTGGATGATGAAATGTAGGGCCCTTTATGATATGCGAACATTGGAGACAATGCAGGCAGGGGAACGTACCTCTACGTGGTGTCGATAGTACACTTTCGCGCAACCGATGTTTGGTACCCCCTATGTCTGCTTTAACTAACATGTCCCTATAACTAGGATTCTTCCTGTTGCAGATTAGGGGTGGACTTTTAAATTCCAAGACCTCTGGATAGGCCTTACCCAACAAATGCCAATGTTTTCTGACAATATTATCAATCTGTATATTAAAAGGGTGAAATTTATGTATAAATGCTACTCTAGCATCATCCCTTTTCTGGGGTTTTACTCTCACAGATGGGGTCGAACGTGGCCCCGCCCTATGCAAATATATTCATGGCTGCATTCGAGGAAGCATACGCTTATACTAATGAGTTATATGGTGAGAACATCCTAATTTGGAAAAGATTTATTGATGATATTTTTTGCATATGGGCGGGGCCACGTGAGACCCTATTGGCATTTATGGATCATTTAAACGTAGCATGTGAGGGTCTGCAGTTTACCATGTCATGCGATAGAGACAAAGTTAGCTTTTTGGATACACTGGTCATAAAAAAACAGGATGGTCAACTATCCACTGACCTCTATAGGAAGGAAACGGATCGAAATAGTATTTTACACTATTCAAGTGCACACCCCCCATCTTTAAAAAGATCAATACCTAAATCTCAATACCAGCGGGTGAAGCGGATTGTCTCGGATCCGCTTATACAGAATCAGAGGCTGGGGGAAATGACTACCAGATTTAAAGAACGAGGATGCCCATTAGGTATATTATCCAATAGTGGTGCTGACCAATCGATTGTGAGAGTAAAACCCCAGAAAAGGGATGATGCTAGAGTAGCATTTATACATAAATTTCACCCTTTCAATATACAGATTGATAATATTGTCAGAAAACATTGGCATTTGTTGGGAAAGGCCTTTCCAGAGGTCTTGGAATTTAAAAGTACACCGCTAATCTGCAACAGGAAGAATCCTAGTTATAGGGACATGCTAGTTAAAGCAGACATAGGGGGTACCAAACATCGGTTGCGCGAAAGTGTACTATAGACACCACGTAGAGGTACGTTCCCCTGCCTGCATTGTCTCCAATGTTCGCATATCATAAAGGGCCCTACATTTCATCATCCACATACTGGACATCCATTTGAAGTAAAAGGTTTTTTTACATGTGAGTCCTCAAACGTCATTTATCTTATCAAATGCCCTTGTGGTCTGCTGTACGTTGGTGAGACAATGCAGGCAGTGAGGGACAGAATTAATAAACACAAATCAACTATTAGAACCAAAAATCTGTTATTACCCATACCAAGCCATTTTGAAAAATGTAGACATTCTATTGCCCAGCTGAAATTTCAGGTTCTAGAACAGGTGACTAGACCACGGAGGGGGGGTGACATTAAGAAAATTTTTGGATCCACACGTTGGACACATTACACCCTAGAGGCCTCAATAGGGACTATGAGGTCATGCATTTGTAAAGAAATAATTCTATTACATGTTTACAATCTATGTATCATTTATTTTTCAGACGTTGAATATCTGAACATGCATAAGAAAACTGTCTACAGTATGTAAGATAGAATATGTATCCAAGTGTTCGTTGCTTTTTGGTTTATTCACTTAATATTGATTGCACCTGTCTTTATGTGGTCACTCCCTTTATGGGATAGACCTGCTGTTTCTGTGGGTGGTGACTATAGTATATATAGCTTCTTTTGGATGTACTTGTTGATGAAGGCACATTCGCCGAAACGTGTCCTGGTCATAGGACTATTTCTGTTTATGGAATAAAAAGATACTTTATTCGCATCAAGACACGACTGCTGGGATTCCTTCCTTATATATATTTAGAATAGAGTCAGAATGAAATCTGGTGAAGAGAGGTTGCTATGGACGGAATCTAATTAAACATGGGGTATGTGAGCAAAATAATTAGTGATTATGGACTATCACCCCATCAGCAGCTACATATTTGAAAATTTAATTTGGAGTGAAAATATGACAGTTATCTTTTAAGGAGCAAAGATGGACAGAGGGACTTGGGTAAAAAATAGGGACTGTCCCTCCAAAACAGGGACACTTGGGAGGTCTGGTAAGTCCCTTGTATTAACTTTCTCTACATGATAAATGCCGTTTGCTAAAGTAACAATAATGGGCGTGTACAGGGGTGTCTGGACACAAGGCAGAGCGCAAAATAGGGTAGTATGTTCAATATTAGATTGGTAATGTAAGAAAAATTGGAGGCTCACCTTGTATGGTTGTGCTATGGATACGCACAACTCTACTGTAGGCCTTATTCAAGAATCGTTCACCTGGAGTTGATTATGCAGCCGTGGGATGGATCCTTGCCGAGGGATTGCCCAATCCCTCAAGGAATAAACGTAGAAGAATGAAGAACCCCACTTTGGGTGCAACTAATCCGATGCCAGTGGAGTGAATATGGAAGAAATCTTCTTTATTGCAAGTAGAATAAAAGGTGCATCTGTATGACAACACGTTTCAGGGGTGCTACAGCCCCCTTCAAGACCCAGGCCTGTTTAATATTGTTATATTATCAAAGAAAGACTTGTGATTGTGACTTTAAGCAGTTTTGCAGTTTAATAAAGTTGTCCTCATGTACCAAAATCTAAAACTCTCTTTGCATGAAACTTTAAATCTCTCAGCAACCAGATACCCTTCATTCAGTCAACACTTGTCTTCCATTGATCAGCAATTCTTTGCTTTTAACTCTGGGAGTTGTTATTGGAGTGTGGTAAGAAGGCACAGAGGTGGCTGAACAAATTCAGCGGCTTTATGACAATTTTCAGTCAAAGCAGTCTTAATTTTCTGAGGTTTATGCATTATAGGTAGGTAAGATGTTCAGCTCATAAAATCCTCTCTCATCGTTACCTGTCCTTCACTGAAAACACAGCGAAACGACGCCAAGTGGGACAAGAACAGAAATGAGTACTCCCAGATGTGAAATATTTATGACATTGTGACACCCGTGAATGAACGCTGGGTAATCTGTCTCACAGCAGCGGAAAATATCTCCAGTGAAACTTATTGAATTTCAACTGCTGTCAGATTTTGTCAGAAATGTTTTTACTTTAATGAATGAATGAATATAGTGAAGAACAAGTGTCTCCCCATCCAGGACACCTGCTTTCTTCCTATCCTAGAGATATTTCATGTGAAGAGATACAGATGGAAATAGCCTATTTGAGAAAGTGAGGAGACAACAGAAACGCATAGAACATCCTGAGATATTAACCAATATTTTCGATCTCACAAGTAAACTCTCCATTAGGACCTATATGACAGATTTCTTAAAGCGTACTTGAGTTTTCGATGAAAAGTTTGCATAAAGGCTGTGCTTCTTTCTACAATCACAACTATGAAGAAGCAGGTCTTTTTTGGGCTTCCCTAAAGTCTTTCTCGGCCATATTATTTCCTGTTTCAGCTGCACAGCTAGATGCATTTCACTCAGAAACAGGGGGCGTATCTCTTCTGTGAAATCTGCCAGCACTGTACTGCTGTGACATTCTTTCGTTTACTTCCTACTATGCTTGTTTTCAGCCCTGGAACTCACAGATAAGGATGGGGGAAAGCACACTTACAGAAACACAGGGGACTCCTATAATCTTCAAAAGCTGTATAGAAGGAGTTCTTTTATCAGGCTCAGGATCTCAGCTAGCTCTGACACGCCCCAATTTTCTGTGAAGAGTCTTCAGTTTCTCTGTTACTAGGGATAAATCTTGCTTGACAACAGACAGTGGACAGCAAATTAGGTGTAAGTGAGACCCTCTGTGGCCATGACTTTACAGCATTTTTCATCTGAATGAAGGCATATTTTATAAATGACGTGATTTAGAAAGTTGCTACTAACAGTATTCTCTATTAAATGAAAATAATTGTAACATCTGTCCATCTAGTTCAGTCTGTTATCCTGCAAGTTGATCCAGAAGAAGGCAAAAAAAAAAAACCTGTATGGTAGACGACAATTTTCTTCACTTCACTAGGGGAAAGAAATTCTGTCCCAACTCCAATCAGGCAATCAGAATACCTCCCTGGATCAACGACCCCTCTCTAGTAGCTATAGCCTGTAATATTATTACACTCCAGAAATACATCCAGGCCCCTCTTGAATTCCTTTATTGCACTCACCATCACCACCTCCTCAGTAGTGATGAGTGGCAGGGGCAATATTCGAATTTGCGATATATCACGAATATTTAGGTGAATATTCGCCAAATTTTCGTAATATTCGTGAATTTGATTGCGCTATTATGCGTGCACGCACGCACTATTAGCTACATAAGGGATGAAAATGGTTGGCAGCAACTTTCGAGATGGTGAGGAAGAACTCCTGATCACGTTAAGTAATTGTACATTACAGCACTGTTTTAGATTTAAATTCCATGCATGTCATAACAATAGCTTTATATGCAGATAGAGTTTTTCAAAGTATTCGAGATCGCGCAAATCGCCACTATTGATTCGAATATTTTAGAGCAATACATACAACTTCACCTTTAATCAGGTCTGACAACATAATACTGATTGTTGAACTTAGTATTGTTGGGACATCACAGCACTATCTCTGGACAGCAGAGAAATATCTCTCACATGCACATTGCACATTTATTTTCCTGCCACACACTATATATATATAATAACACACACTATATACCCCACACATACATAGTCTGTAGATTAAAGTTTTTGTCCTGTTGGTCAGGAGAAGCTTTCTTTGTCTGACCGCCATAATTTGCTGGTTCATTTAGCGTTACCCATGGTTCACCATGGGGAGGCGAACCAGCTGTACACCCCATACCGTACCGTCACTTCCCTAGACAGGTACATCTGCTCAGCTGGCCAATATACGATTGCTCAGACCCCACACACATACAAAAGCAATACAATGCGATCTTATAACGGTGTGCCGCCCGTGGCATACAGCGGGTCTGCAATACACGGCCACCGGCCATGTGCACCCTGCATCATGGATCACGTACCTAATAATTTCAATAGGTCCGCGATCCAGGAGATGCGGTGCGGAACCCCCATGGAAGCACCTCAGAGTGCTTCCGTGGTGTTTCTAGCTGTGCCTCCGAACCACAAAAAAGTAGTTCATGCACTATTTTTTGGCGGAACGGACAGATCACAGACCCCTTCAAGTGAATGAGTCTGGGATCCGTCTGCAGCAGATGCTGCCCGTGCATTGGGGACCACTATTGTGGTCCCCAATGCACAGAAGGGCCGGCATACGTTCGTGTGCATGAGCCCTAAATCTAATATTTGACCTTTAAATACTTAATTTTTTTTTGCTGTATTGTTGATAACATTATTTTCAATCCGTATATGTAAAATAAATTGGGATTATATGCTTGCATCTTTATCCTGCAGCGCATGTTGGAGCGGGGGTATGACAGGACCCGGGCCCATGATAAAAAAAAAAGGGGATTGTGAGGGGGATCCGCTTTGAACTCCAAACAAGCCACAAGAAGATGGTCATTGTAAAAAATGGTCTGATATTAAGAGGAGGAACGGGGAGCGGATCAGAGAGATCCGTGATAGAAAATGCCCAGGTACAATGCTTGCATTACTTTTGTATCTTTCACCAACACTCTATAATGTATATATATGGTTATGCAAATAATTATTTTATCCTTTTACAAATGATTACGTAGCAATTACTAAATCAGCCAGTTACGGTTACATCATACATCTCTACCTCGCTGTGAGTATATATATATATATTTATGCACACAGCAACCTAGAGATGTATGATGTAACCAGCTGATTTTGTATGTTTCACACACACACATAAATATCTATATACGTGTGTGTGTATATACATAAACTGCAGTCATTAATCTGTATTCTAGTAAAAGGCCGCGTTCATCATTACATTACATACATCCCCCACTTAATTTGGATTTGTTATGAGTTCTGAGTTGTTTGTCAAAATTCTGAACATTGTGTGATTACAGGTGTTCCCCTTCTGTCTGTCCGCCACAGATCTTCTACAGAGAATATGAGGGTGGTGAAGGTCTCTGAGGAAGAGGAGGACGGAGAGCAGGGCGGACCCTCTGGGCAGCAGGATGCCCCTCCCCCACCTGGTGTGGGTGAAGTTGTGGAGGTCGAGGCAGAAGCCTCCCAGGCGTCGGTTTCCCCACCCCCATGTCCAATTGATGAAGAGGAGGAGGTAGTCACCACCCCCGCCAAGAGGGTAAATATGTGTACACAGCAAAATAAATCTGTACCCATATAACATATACAGAAACATTAACCCTTTCTACCCCATGTCAGTTTTCAACTTCCGGTCAAGTCCATTTTTAGCAAATCTGACGTGTCACTTTATGTGTTAATAATTTTAAAACGCTTTTACTTATCCAGGCCATTGTGAGATTTTCTCGTCACATATTGTACTTCATGATGACAGTCTTACAATATAGTCCAAAAATGTATTTTAATTTATCAAAAAATCCTGAATTTATATATATATAAAAAAAATTAGCAAATGTATTAATTTTCATTTCTCTACTTTTATAATAAATAGCAATACCTTCAAAAATAGTTATTACTTAACATTTCCCATATGTCTACAAAGCTTAGAAGTTTAGAAGCAAATATTAAAATTGATAAGAAAAATTACCAAACCCAATTTTTAACGACCAATTCATTTAATATGTAACTTTCTTGGGCTTACATAGTTTAAACCACACATAAATCACCATTTTTGAAACTACACCCCACAAGCTATTAAAAAATGATTTTGCAAACTTTGTAAACCCTTTAGGTGCCTAAAGAGAATTTACTGAAAAAGTAACTGACAATCAAATATTATTATTTTTTTTAGCAGAATTTAAATTTGTATCTATTTTTTATACAACTCATCAAGGGTTTACAGCAAAACTAAACTCTTATAATCTATTACCCTGAATCAGGAGTTTATAAAAACACCCCATGTCCAATCAAACACTGATGTATGGGCACACAGCAGTCTTCAGAGTGGAAGGTGCACCATATGGCGTTAGGAGAGAGGGTTTAGCTCAAATGGTAATTGGCTATGTCATAAGTGAAGACACCCAGAGTAAATCCAAGGGTGGAAAACAACAAAAAGTTACCCCATTCTGGAAACTACACTCCTCAATGAATATTTCAAGCTGTTTAGTGAGCACTTTGACCCATCAGGCATTTCACAGAATTTGGAAACGCTTGCCTAAGAAAAAAGATTTAAATAATTTTTCATGTCATTGATATTCCCCCACATTTTTTACTTTTACAAGGGGTAATAGGACTAAATACATCACATATTTAGTTCCCCATTTCCCCCCAAATACACCAACACCCCATATGTGCCACTCTATGTGCAACTATACAAACTACAGTAATAGAAAACAACAACCCTGGACACAAACTCTTTATTCGACATAAAAACCATTAACTAACCAAATAACTAACATTATACACTACTGAACTATCATTAACTAACCAACTGTATAATTACTATCATAAATATCGTTAAATAACTGATTGAGATGTAAATCGGCAGTGCTTAACCAAATACTGCCTACTATGCACTAATTGCCTCTTAATCTGAATTTCTTTTTTTTATTTTATTACAGTAATCATTCAAATGAAAAAAATAAAATAAAAAAGCAGCAGACTCAGCAAAGAGCCGTGATAGACATCCGGGTGCAGCTGCGGAGTCTGAACAAAAGGGTGCAGCAGCTGGAGGAGATGCAGCATACCGATCTGCAGAAATTATGGGACCTCCAGGAGCTACTGACCAAATTGCCATAGAGCAAATTTTTATTTATTTAAAAGTTATTAATAAATAGCTGTTTTCCATTTTTTCATATTTTAATAATGTTATGTTATGGTGTAATTTTAAACAATAACTTTGCTGTAAGGACCCTTTAGTCCAGGGGCAAATTCCTTATGATCAGGACAGAGAGCAGAAGTAGTTAATGGTAATGGTGAATTATAAAGCCTACATTAGAAGGATAAGGACAACCGCAGCAGGTAATGGTATCAGTGTAGTATAAGGCCTAGACATAACTTAGAAGGATAAGGACAAAAGAAGCAGGTAATGGTGTATTATAAGACCTACACATAACTCAGAAGGATTAGGACAACAGCAGCAGGTGCATGGAAATGGTCTAGTATAAGGCCTACACATAACTTAGAAGGATAAGGCCAACAGCAGCACTTAATGTTAATGGTGTAGTATAAGGCCTACACATAGCTCGGCCTATGTCAGCAGGAACAGACAGCAGCATGTTCTTAGTTTGCAGCAGGAAAGTGTTCCCAGGAATGGGCCCCTGCCATATCGGTGAAACAACTAAAATAAACTTATGCAACCACAACAGCAGTATGTTTGTTCTTTGCTTACATCAGGAATGTCCTCCCATGCATAAAAAAATCTAATATATTTTCCATAGTAAATTTTTATTTAATGTTTTTTTAAGATTGTAAAGGCCCCAATAAATTTGTCCAATATATTTGTGTATATATATACAGTTGCAAGAAAAAGTATGTGAACCCTATGAAGTGATATGGATTTATGCACAAATTGGTCATAAAATGTGATCTGATCTTCATCTAAGTCACAACAATAGACAATCACAGTCTTCCTAAACTAATAACACACAAATAATTAAATGTTACCATGTTTTTATTGAACACACCATGTAAACATTCACAATGCAGGTGGAAAAAGTATGTGAACCCTTGGATTTAACTGATTGAACCTCCTTTGGCAGCAAAACCTTCAACCAAACACTTCCTGTAGTTGCAGATGTGCACAACGGTCAGGAGTAATTCTTGACCATTCCCCTTTACAGTTTCAGTTCAGCAATATTCTTGGGATATCTGGTGTGAATCGCTTTCTTGAGGTCATGCCACAGCATCTCAATAAGGTTGAGGTCAGGACTCTGACTGGGCCACTCCAGAAGGCGTATTTTCATCTATTTAAGCCATTCCGTTGTTGATTTACTTCTATGCTTTGGGTCGTTGTCCTGTTGCAACATCCATCTTCTGTTGAGCTTCAGCTGGTGGACAGATGGCCTTATGTTACTTGGGAATAAATTTTTCCTTCGATGATAGCAATCCGTCCAGGCCCTGACGCAGCAAAGCAGCCCCAGACCATGATGCCCTCACCACCAGACTTCACAGTTGGGATGAGGTTTTGATGTTGGTGTGCTGTGCCTCTTTTTCTCCACACATAGTGTTGTGTTTTTCTTCTAAATTCAACTTTGGTTTCATCTGTCCACAGAATATTTTGCCAGTACTGCTGTGGAACATCCAGGTGCTCTTGTGCAAACTGTAAATGTGCAGCAATGGTTTTTTTTGGACAGCAGTGGCTTCCTCTGTGGTATCTTCCTATGAAATCCATTCTTGTTTAGTGTTTTACGTATTGTAGATTCGCTAACAGGGATGTTAGCATATGCCAGAGACTTTTGTAAGTCTTTAGCTGACACTCTAGGATTCTTCTTCACCTCATTGAGCAGTCTGCGCTGTGCTCTTGCAGTCATCTTTACAGGACGGCCACTCCTAGGGAGAGTAGCAGCAGTGCTGAACTTTCTCCATTTATAGACAATTTGTCTTACCATGGACTGATGAACAGCAAGGCTTTTGGAGATACGTTTATAACCCTTTCCAGCTTTATGCAAGTCAACAATTCTTAATCGTAAGTCTTCTGAGAGTTCTTTTGTGCGAGGCATCATTTACATCAGGCAATGCTTCTTGTGAAAAGCAAACCCAGAACTGGTGTATGTTTTTTATAGGGCAGGGCAGCTGTAACCCACACCTCCAATCTCATCTCATTGATTGGACTCCAGTTGGCTGACACCTCACTCCAATTACCTCTTGGAGATGTCATTAGTCTAGAGCTTCACATACTTTTTCCACCTGCACTGTTAATGTTTACATGGTGTGTTCAATAAAAACATGGTAACATTTAATTCTTTGTGTGTTATTAGTTTAAGCAGGCTGTGATTGTCTATTGTTGTGACTTAGATGAAGATCAGATCACATTTTATGACCAATTTGTGCAGAAATCTATCATTCCAAAGGGTTCACATACTTTTTCTTGCAACTGTATATATATTGTAAGAAGGAACAAGGAGCCATCATTGACGGAAGATACGCGTCACCGATACGTGTCTAGCCTCGGTGAGGTAAGAACTAGATTTTTTTTCCTGAAGTGTCAGTTCTGTAGTGCAGTCTGACACTTCAGCTGTCAGAATGGCTGTAAAGCCAATCCGGGCCGGTTCTTATTGGGAGCAGCCAAAGAGCAGGGTGGGTGGCCCCATGGTTCCAGGCTGGGTTTTGGCTGGGATATAAAAACCCAGCCAGCATGTTCAGCAGTGTGGATTATCCTCCATCTGCTAGTGGAGTCCTGGCAGTCTGGGTGTTGGAGCTTGAGCGTATCTACAGCAGTAATGTGGTAACATGAATACAAAATGCAATATTTTCCATTGTCAATTTTTTTGTCAAAGGTATTTTTTGTTTTGAAAACACACTATAAATTAGTACAAAATTAGCTATACATGCCACCTGCACTGGTCTGCTCTCAGTTTCCATATCGGCACATCGAGTCTGGAGCAGAACTGCCTCACCGTGTGCTGATTCTTCCAAGCCAGAGGGCAGTAGCGAGGTTTAGCAGGAGCTCTCTTATCCTTCTTATCCTTCTTTTGTCTGTGAGGAGGCATGGGTATCGCCGCTCTCCCCACCCATACACGATCGGCGCCGCACACACGCTGGGCTCCAGTCATCGGCAGGACCCATCCGTCCTCTGCTCGTCTGAGCACAGAAGCCAGTGATGAGCCAGCTTACCGAGGCCCGGGTCTGATAGTGTCCCCGGCTCTGCAGTTGGTATCATTTCCCCTTCCCGTTTTTGATGACTCCAGTGCGCAGCCTGGATCATCGATCGCAGGTCAGACAGCCTTTAGCTGCGATGCTTGACTACACACGGGGGGTAGTATCACAGAACAGACATCACTAGGAAGAGGCTGACAGGCACCGGGGAGCACCGACACTGTCATCCAGCAGAGTGGAGTTAGTAGTCTGTTCTGAAGCCACTATGTGTTCACCAAGACATAGAACTGCAGGTAAACTTAATCCACAAAGCGAATGCAGCTCTGCTACATCTCTGTCGACTTGACATAGAAAATGAGATCCGGTAGGTTCATCAAAAACGTACAGCAATCTAGTCCAATACTATTTTTAGGTCTGGTGGGGGAGAAGAATGCAGGGCTTCCAGCGAGAGATGGGGTAGTTAGATATATACATGTGGCTCATTCTATTCGAATTTACCTATCTACCCCATCTCTCACTTGAAGCCCTGCATTCTTCTCCCCCTCCAGACCTAAAAATTGTATTGTAACGGATTGCTGTATGTTTTTCATGAACCTAGTCAAGCATCGCAGCTAAAGGCTTATTCAGCAGCCTGACCTGCGATCGATGATCCAGGCTGCGCACTGGAGGCAGCCGCCGAGCACCCGGCCAGCAATCGGGGACCATTACTGAGTCATCACCGACAGGAAGGGGAAATGATCCCAGCGGCAGAGACTGGGAAACTACCAGACCCGGGCCGAGGCAAGCTGGCTCATCACTGGCTTCTGTGCTCAGACGGGCAGAGGACGGAGCCCAGCGTGTGTGCGGTGCCGATCATGTATGGGTGGGCAGAGTGGCGGTACCCATGCCTCCTCATAGACAAAAGGGGGATGAGAGAGCCGCTGCTAAACCCTGCCACTCCTACTGCCCTCTGGCTTGGAGTAATCAGCACATGGTGAGGCAGGCTTGCGTTACTGCAGTGTTCTGCTACAGACTCAAAGTGCCCGATAAGGAAATTGAGAGAAGACTGGTGCATAGCGCTGTGTGCCAATATAGCGCCCATTAATGTATAAATACATGATTTAAAGAATTAAAAATATAGAAATATATCAATAAATTAATTAATGAATATATTAAAACATTCAACCATAAATAAATTAAGTAATTTTAAAAATACATTATATAAAAAAATCTACGATATACAAATATATCTAAAAATAAATAAATACATTTTAAAATCAAACTATCAATAAATCAATCAATCTACAAATACATGATTAAACAAATTCATCAATACAGAAATATGACAATAAAAAAATATATTAAACATTTTTGCGATCGATAGATACATTAATCTCCAAAGACATTACAATAATTCATTTAAAAAAAAATATAAAAATAAATAAATATATGAAATAAAAGGATCAATAAATAAAATAATATAGAAATACATGATTAAAAAAAGATAATTAATATATACCGTATTTTTCGCCCCATAAGACGCACTTTTTCTTCCCCCAAAATGGGGGAGAAATGCCCCTGCGTCTTATGGGGCGAATGCTTGCCGTTTTACATCGCAAGCTGCGATGTAGGAGCGAGCGGGGACTCGGGGAGGGACTGGGAGGAGGATCTGGGGGCTGGCAATAGCGGCGGGGCGGTGCAGTCAGTGTAGTATAGCCCCGCCCCGCCGCTCCGGTATACTAATATAAGATGTCATATTCATTTATTGGTTATTAAACATGCCCCCTCAGTCCTATTACTACCTTACATCCTAATCGCATCTGTAGAATTCAGGCAGGCCAGGCAGGCGGCAGCGTAACTCTTTTCATGTGCCTGAATGAAGCCGGCCGCGCAGGCAAGTGACGTCTGTGAGAGACGCGCCGGCCGCCCGGCTTGGGCTGCCTGAATTCTACAGAAGCGATTAGGATGTAAGGTAGTAATAGGACTGAGGGGGCATGTTTAATAACCAATAAATGAATATAACATCTTATATTTGTATACTGGCGGCAGCGGGGGGGGGGGGGGGGGGGGAAGGAGGCGGGGGCGATCTGTGGATGGCACAGTTATGGGCTGGGGGGGTCTGTGAATGTCACTGTTATGGGCTGGGGGCGATCTGTGGATGGCACAGTTATGGGCTGGGGGGGTCTGTGGATGTCACTGTTATTGGCTGGGGGGGTCTGTGGATGGCACATATATAACAGTGCCACCCACAGATCCCCCCAGCCCATAACAGTGCCATCCGCAGATCCCCCCCTGTAACAGTGCCAGCCACAGATCCCCCCCTGTAACAGTGCCAGCCACAGATCCCCCTGTAACAGTGTCCGTCATCCACAGATCCCCCCATAACAGTGCCCGTCATCCACAGATCCCCCCATAACAGTGTCCGTCATCCACAGATCCCCCTCATAACAGTGACCGTCATCCACAGATCCCCCCCATAACAGTGTCCGTCATCCACAGATCCCCCATAACAGTGTCCGTCATCCACAGATCCCCCCCATAACAGTGTCCGTCATCCACAGATCCCCCCCATAACAGTGTCCCTCATCCACAGATCCCCCCCATAACAGTGTCCGTCATCCACAGATCCCCCCCATAACAGTGTCCGTCATCCACAGATCCCCCCCATAACAGTGTCCGTCATCCACAGATCCCCCCATAACAGTGTCCGTCATCCACAGATCCCCCCCATAACAGTGTCCGTCATCCACAGATCCCCCCCATAACAGTGTCCGTCATCCACAGATACCCCCCATAACAGTGTCCGTCATCCACAGATTCCCCCCATAACAGTGTCCGTCATCCACAGATCCCCCCCATAACAGTGTCCGTCATCCACAGATCCCCCCATAACAGTGTCAGTCATCCACAGATCCCCAGTAATAGTGCCATCCACAGACCACCATTAGTTCCAAACCCACCAAACACACAGCACACCTTTTGGTTAAAAAATTTTTTTTTCTTATTTTCCTCCCCAAAAACCTAGGTGCGTCTTATGGGCCGGTGCGTCTTATAGGGCGAAAAATACGGTAAATATATCAATAAAGTAGTAAATAAATAAATAAATTTAAAAAATGTGTTCATAAATAAATAAATGAATAAATAAATAAATATATACATGATTAAATACATAAAAAGATTAAAAAACAACGCAGTTTTGGAGGGATGGACAAGGGACCCTTCAGCTCCCTGAACTAACTGCGGGGGCCAAGAAGTCGCCGCCGCTCCAGGACTTATTTGTTTAAATGAATGTTAGTATGTCCGTGGAGTCTGTGGACAGACGGGTCCGCTTGTCGGTGACCACCCCACCTGCCGCGCTGAATGTCCGCTCAGATAGTATGCTGGAGGGGGGGCAATACAGTAATTCCAGTGAATATTGAGCGAGCTCACGGCAGGTGTCCAGCCTGGCAACCCAGTACTCCATGGGGTCGTTGGTGCTCATGCTGTCGGAAGCACCGATGGACCCCATGTAGTCAGCCACCATTCGGGCCAGCCGCTGGTGGTGACTACTGCTGCTGCTGCTGCTGCTGCTGGGTTGCGAAGACTGATAGAACAACCTCATCTCACCCATAAGGTCACCTGCTCGGCTGATGCTGCTGGGGCCAGACACCTGCTGGGTGAGATGGGCGGGGAGAACTGGAGTTTGAGGCAGAGGGTTTGCCTGCTCCAGCCGGAGTGTCAGACAGGCCTGCATGTTTTGCATACGGGCATCCCTCTGGCTGGCTGGGATGAACTGCTCCAGTTTCCCCTTGCAGCGAGGGTCTAAAAGGGTGGCCAACCAATAAACGTCCCTCTCCTTAATTTTCTTGATCCAGGGGTGGGGAAGAGGACAGAAGTAAAATATACAATAAACCGAAAAACTGTAAAACAAAAAAAAAGAATTCACACAAAATACGCAGACACTTATCACATAAAAATAAAGCCTCAAGCACTAGGACTAAGGGCTCTTTCACACCTGCGTTCTTGTCTTCCGGCATAGAGTTCCGTCGTCGGGGCTCTATGCCGGAAGAATCCTGATCAGGATTATCCCCATGCATTCTGAATGGAGTGAAATCCATTCAGGATGCATCAGGATGTCTTCAGTTCCGGAACGGAACGTTTTTTGGCCAGAGAAAATACCGCAGCACTTGCCGCAATGCCGGATCCAGGAATTAATGCCCATTGAAAGGCATTGATCCGGATCCGGCCTTAAGCTAAACGTCGTTTCGGCGCATTGCCGGACCCGACATTTAGCTTTTTCAGAGTGGTTACCATGGCTGCAAGGACGCTAAAGTCCTGGCAGCCATGGTAAAGTGTAGTGGGGAGCGGGGGAGCAGCATACTTACCGTCCGTGCGGCTCCTGGGGCGCTCCAGAGTGACGTCAGGGCGCCCCAAGCGCATGGATCACGTGATCGCATTGGACACGTCATCCATGCGCATGGGGCGCTCTGACGTCACTCTGGAGCGCCCCGGGAGCCGCACGGACTGTAAGTATACCGCTCCCCCGCTCCTACTAGTCCTGGGTGCCATAGTAACACTGAAAGCATTTTGAAGACGGTTTCGTCTTCAAATGCTTTCAGTACACTTGCGTTTTTCCGGATCCGGAGTGTAATTCCGGCAAGTGGAGTACATGCCGGATCCGGACAACGCAAGTGTGAAAGAGGCCTAAAATACTTTTTTTTTTTCCACTGACAAAAGACGCAAACACAAATCACTACACAAACTAAAGCCTAAAACACTAGGACTAAAAGACTTATTTTTTTTCACACACAAAAGACGCAGACAGTAATCACAAGAAAAAGAAAGCCTAAAACACTAGAACTAAAATACTTTTTTTGGGTCTTTTTTATTTATTTTTTCACTGACAAAAGACGCAAACACAAATCGCTACACAAACTAAAGCCTAAACATTAGAACTAAAAGACTGGTTTTTTTTTCACACACAAAAGACACAGACACTAATCACAAAAAAATAAAGTATTTTTTTTTCACTGACAAAAGACATAAACACAAATCAAAACACAGACTAAAACCTTAAACACTAGGACTAAAAGCCTTTTTTTTTCACAGCTGGATGAAACAGACAGCTAAACCCTACATTATCCAATATCCCTATCTAAACTACACCCTGCCCTGTAAACTATCAGCTAAAATATTCCCTAACTAACCTACACTATCTAGCACTAACTATATGGATTATATATTTCAGCTAACTAACTCTATAACCTACACTACACCCTGCACTGGACGCTATCAGCTAAACTACAGTATTCCCTAGTAATCTACACTATCTAGCACTTATTATCTGGATTATATATTTCAGCTAACTAACTCTAAAACCTACACTACACCCTGCACTGCACCCTATCTGCTCCAATATGTCCTAACTAACCTACACTATCTAACACTATCTGGATTATATATTTCAGCTAGCTATCTCTATAACCTACACTACACCCTTCACTGGACCCTATCAGCTATTCAGCTACACAATTCCCTATTACTATCTAACACTAACTATCAGCATTATTTATATGCGATTTAAAATGTAGTTTGAAAAAGCACAGCACAGTATTCAAGCTCCTCTCTCTCTCTCACATGAAACTCCACAAAATGGCTGCTGGGGAGTGTCTTAATTTATATAGTGAAGGGGTAGGCAACTTTTCTATTGGTTGCTAGGGATGCTGCTAATCTGTGACAAAGCCTTCTCATTGGCCCACAAGCTAGAAGAAGGGAGGGATGATCACCTGATATGTACTGTGTTAAAAAAAATATATTCTGAATATATAGCACTATATTCTAAATATTCTCAAATCATCGAAGTGCCGATATTCGCGATAAAAATTCATATTACGAATATTCGCACTCAAGACTACTCCTCAGGCGGAGAGTACCATAGTCTCACTGCTCTTACCTTAAAGAATCCTCTTCTATGTTTGTGTACAAACCTTCTTTTCTCCAGACTCGGAGGATGTCCCCTCGTCACAGTCCTGGGGATAAATAGATGATGGGAGAGATCTCTGTACTGAACCATGATATATTTATACATAGTTATTTGATCTCCCCTTAGTCGTATTTTTTCTAAAGTGAATAACCCTATTCCTTTTCCATGTCAGTTTTACCCAGTCTTTTAGCATTTAGTATGTACTGGTGATTTGCATTATTCGTTCCCATGTGCATAACCTTACATTTGTCAGTGTTAAACCTCATCTGCCACTTCTCTGCCCAAGCCTCAAATCTATCCAGATCCATCTGCAGCTGCACACAGTCCTCTTCCGTGTTAATCATTTTACACAGTTTAGTGTCATCTGCAAAAAAAAAATTTTTACTGTGCAAGCCTTCTACAAGATCATTAAAAGGGTTTCTTCCGGGAAAGATTATCAAAATACTTAAATATTTCTTTATTATAAATATATTTCCAAATATCTTTCATTAGTTATAATGCCTTGTTTTGTCTGGAGAGCAATCACCAGGAGAAATAAAATGGCCTATTCACACAGGAGGACAAGTTACTTCAGAGCACTGAGCTAAAGAGCTGCCTCATCCTCCTCTCTGTTCTACTTGTCAGAGATTATGATCCTGAACACAGCTGATAAGCGGAAGCTCTGTAGAAATGGATTTCATGAGGAGACATGAATTAAAGAGAGGAGATGGGGGATATGGATAATGAGCAGCAGCACTTGTATGCAGTCTCCATTACCACAGTCTGTCATGTCCGTCCTCTCCGTACTTCATGTCTCCTCATGAACTTCATTCCTACAGAGATTCATATTAAACTGTATTCAGGATCATAATCCCTGACAAGCAGATCAGAGAAGTGGATGAGGCAGCTCTTTAGCTTAGTGCTGTGAAATAACTTGTCCTGCTATGTAATTGGGACAGGTTCTGTGTGTACTAATAGGAAGGTGGCCATTTTATTTCTCCTATTAATTACTCCCTAGACAAAACAAGCCATTATTAGTAATAAAAGGTATTTGGGAATATATTTATAGTAGAGTAATATGTAAGTATTTTTATTTTCTTAATTCCTGAAGAACCCTTTTAATAAATATACTGAAGAGAATAGGGTCCAATACTGACCCCTGTGGTACCCCACTAGTGACAGTGACCCAATCTGAGTGTGTACCATTAAAACCCATCCTCTGTTTTCTATCACTGAGCCAGTTACTTACCCACATACAGACATTTTCTCCCAGTTCAAGCATTCTCATTTTATATACCGTATTTTCCGGCGTATAAGACGACTGGGCGTATAAGACGACCCCCAACTTTTCCCTTTAAAATATAGGGTTTGGGCTATACTCGCCGTATAAGACTACCCCTGAATGCCCAGCCATCCCTGTCTTCAAGACGATCTTCTCCAGTCCAGGGAACTAACTGGGATATGTGGATGGCACTGTTATGAGGAGGGGGATCAGTGGATGACACTGCTATGGGGGGATCTATGGATGACACTATATAGCATCTTATGCTATATGTGTCATCCACAGATCCACCCCATGACAGTGTCATCCACAGATCCCCCTCCCTATAACAGTGTCATCCACAGATCCCCCTCCCCATAACAGTGCCATCCACAGATTCCCCCTAAACAGAGCCATCCACAGATCCCCCTCCCATAACAGTGCCATCCACAGATCCCCCCAATGACAGTGCCATCCACAGACCCCCCTCCCCATAACAGCGCAATCCACAGATCCCCCTAGACAGTGCCATCCACAGATCCCCCTAAACAGTGCCATCCACAGATCCCCCCTAAACAATGCCATCCACAGATCCCCCTCCCATAACAGTGCCATCCACAGATCCCCCTCCCCATAACAGTGCCATCCACAGATCCCCCTCCCCATAACAGTGCCATCCATAGATCCCCCCTAAACAGTTCCATCCACAGATCCTCCTCCCCCATAACAGTGCCATCCACAGATCCCCCTAAACAGTGCCATCCACAGATCCCCCCTAATCAGTGAAATCCACAGATCCCCCTTCCCATAACAGTGCCATCCACAGATCCCCCTATACAGTGCCAACCACAGATCCCCCTCCCATAATAGTGCCATCCACAGATTTCCCCTCCCCGACCCTCAGAAGTCTACATTTAAAAAACTGTAATTCGTAACTTTAACTTTAAATCAGCGCTCATCTCTTTACTAGGGTACCTTACTCTCAGCTCCGGTAACAAGCAGTGCGGGCGGCGCTCACTCACTGACATCACATGCATGCTCCTCCCACTAGGCAGCGCAGGCGCGTGACGTCAGTGAGTGAGCGCCGCCCGCACTGCCTGTTACCGGAGCTGAGAGTAAGGTACCCTAGTAAAGAGATGAGCGCTGATTTAAAGTTAAAGTTACGGATTACAGTTTATAAATGTACTCCTGTGAGCGGCAGGGCCCTGTATATTCTAACCCCCAGGCAAGAATCCCCGTCACCATGGGAACACCTGGGGGTTAGAATATAACATCGGATCTGAGTATACCCGGCGTATAAGACGACCCCCGACTTTTGAAAATAATTTCTAGTGTTAGAAAGTCGTCTTATATGCCGGAAAATACGGTACTAACCTTTTATGTGGTACAGTATCAAATGCTTTGGAGAAGTCAAGATATACGACATCCATTGATTTGCTGCGGTCAAGTCTAGAACTTACCTCCTCATAGAAACTGAATAAATTAGTATGACATGACTGATCCCTCATGAAGCCATGCTAATATGGCGTTATTTGCTTATTTTCATTGAAGTATTCAACCCTCAAATAATTTACCCACAACAGATGTTAAACTTATCGGCCTATAGTTTCCAGGCTATGTTTTTGGACCCTTTTTGAATATTGGCACCACATTTGCTATACGCCAATACTGTGGAACATACCCTTTCAATATAGAGTGCTTAAATATCAGAAATAAGGGTCTGGCTATGACATTACTTAATTCTCTTAGGATACGGGGGTGTATGCCATCTGGTTCCGGAGATTTGTCTATTTTAATCTTTTTAAGACGCCGCTGTACTTCTTCCTGAGTCAGACAGGGCACATTTAATGGGGAATTTAATTTTACATTTTGCATTTCATCTGACAGTTTAATTTAAATATTTTATAGCTTTGCTTTCTCCTCATTGCTGTCTGCAACTCCCCCTTATCACCCTGCAAAGGGCCAACACCTTCAGATTTATACTTTTTACCATTTGAAAGTACGTTGACTCCTAACTTAAGAATAATATATTGCCTATCAATTAAAGGGTTTTTCTGACATTTATATGATATTTATTGTAGATCATAAAACTGAACAATGTATACCATTTAGGCTAGTTTCACACATGCGGCAGAGCAGTTCTGGAGTTCTCTGGATCCGGCATAGTCAGATAGTGCTATGCGATTAGCATAAATGCCTAGATTTTTCTTGTCACAAATTGCTGCAAACAACGTTTTTTGAATCCTGGAATTTAAACTAGAGGGGCATTGAGTTCCCATTACAGTCCTAACATTTATCCACAGGACAGGTTATAAGTGTCTGGGACTCCTACTGATTACCAGAATGAAAGTGTCCTCCGTTTGAATGGAGTGGTGGTCGAGCATGTGCTGAGCAATCCCGTAGAGTTTGAATAGAGCATAGAGTTTAAATGACGTATGCTCAACCACAGCTCCATTCAAGTGGTGGACACAAGATCGTCGATCATCGATTTCATGATCATGGGAGTCCCAGTGGTCAGACTCCTAGACACATCACCTATTCTGCAAATAGATTATAAGCTGTCATTTATGGGACAACCCCTTTTAGCTGTAGCCACTGATAGCTTCTGTGCATGGAAGGAGTACAACTATAAAGTGTCCAATCTTCCAAGGTTGTAGTAGTATTTCCAAGCATCTGCTCTCTGACCTTATAAACACTCATTATACTGTAGCTCAGTTCTTATCTTACCGATAAGAATGTGGCTTAAATAAGTGTTTATGACTTCTCAGTAGTTTAGAGATAAGAGTAATTAGATGACCATAAAGTGAAAGTACCAGTCATGCAGCTAGAAAAACTATTTACCCTTTGTGACAGAACAGCTCAATATTTTTAATAAAGGCCAATTGAAAAAAAAGTATTTTTAGCCAAAAATTAGAAACATGCAATCATTAAAAAAAATGCCTCCAGAGGTGTTCATAGCCTTGAACTGCAGCAACCACTGTCAAGCAGCTACTGCGAAAGCCAATAAGAGTATGGGTTGCATCAAAAGAGGCATAGATGCTCATTATGAGAACTAGGGATGAGCGAATCGAAATCCGAAGTCGATTCGCATAAAAATTCGTTCTAATACTGTACAGAGCTCCGTACAGTATAAGAATGTATTGGCTCCGATGAGCTGAAGTTATTGCTTCGCGCAATAACTTCATAAATTAATTAGTACTGTAAAAAAACATTTCCCGAACTCAGCTTCGGTTCTAAGTGGTACCTTCGGCTGATCGAAGTCAATACATTCTAATACTGTACGGAGCTCTTGCTCCGTACAGTATTGAAATGAAATTTTATGCGAATCGACTTCGGATGATTCATCCAAAGTCGATTCGCTCATCCTTAATGAGAACATATACTGGAATTCTGGATAAAGGTCCTTGATCCATGGAGTTATACTCATTGCCTGATTGGAGTTGAAAAGTTGGCTTCTACCTCAAGGTTTTTTTTGTCTTCCTTTGGATCCAGTTTGCAGGATAACATGCTGAACTGGATGGACGGATATGTTTTCTTAAGGTACTTTCACACTTGCGGCAGAGTATTCCGGCAGGCAGTTCCGTCCGATCTTGTTCGATCCGGCAATCTGGACGCAAACTGATGGCATTTGTCAGACGGATCCGGATCCGTCTGACAAATGCATTGAAATACCGGATCCGTATCTCCGGTGTCATCCGGAAAAATTGATCCAGTATTAATTATTTTAGCATTTTTAAAGGTCTGCGCATGCACAGACTGGAAAGCCGGATCTGTTTTGCCGGAACACTTAATGCCGGATCCGGCACTAATACACTTCAATGTAAATTAATGCCGGATCCGGCATTCCGGCAAGTGTATTTTTGGCTGGAGAGAAAACTGCAGCATGCTGCGGTATTTTCTCCGGCAAAAAAATTTAAGAGGGACTGAACTGATGCATCCTGATGCATACTGAACGGAATGCTCTCAATTCAGAATGCATTAGGATAAAACTGATCAGTTTTTTTCCAGTATTGAGCCCCTGTGACGGAACTCAATACCGGAAAAGAAAACGCTAGTGTGAAAGAACCCTTAGCCTTACAAATTATGTTACTAGTTTCTTTTGCTGAATAAACATATATTTTCTGTACTAACAGTCCTCTTCAACATACTCTTCCCAAGTATGTAAAAAACCACCAACCAGTAAAGTAACCATTTATGATATGAAGAAAATAGTAAAAACCACAATACTTGGAGCCATTAAACTGAATGCGAGTTGCATAAATACAGTAAATATTAACATTCTAAATTGACAGTAATTCATAAGTTCCTAGTTTATCTTCTAAGGTGTTAATTACTCCATTAAGGCCTCTGATACATGACTGGTAAGTGCTACATCATAGCACAAAAAGAACTGCAACAGCAGGAGCAATTTCTGCATTTCCTTGTGGTTGAAGGTTACACCCTGCCCTGGAATACTTTGTATGCCACAATATATTATTCTCAATACTACAGAACTTATATATATATATATATATATATATATATTGTATATATATATATATATATATATATATATATATATATATATATATATACACCGTATATATATACATATATATATATATATATATATAACTTTTCATTTTGAGGGATGTGCTGGGATCCAATACTTAACACTTAACGCCCATTAAAACCCCAGTCCAGCATGCATATAGGATTGTGACAGCTTGAGACATATGATGGGATAATACACACTTCTCATATATAATGACCCAACATACCCCAGACCTTCATGTAAAATTGCTAATGCACATCAATTTGCTCAATGACACTGTCCTTGGCTTCATAACATCACTTTCTTTGTTGAAATGTTTCAAGAGCGAGGGGAGCTGCAGTCATTTTTCCAATCAATATTTTTACATGGCACCACTTAAGTAATACGCACAGTTTCACATATATAGGGGGCTGACATGAGAACTTTACTTTCAGACAAAGAAAGTCATTGAAGCATTACTACAATGTCACTGACTAAACAATCCATTTATTGGTTAAGTAATCAAATAAGTTACTTAAAGGGTGTTTCCAGTTTGCATCAATATCCTTTAAAATAACAATTTATGAAGGTAGCTGTAATTTTGTAATGTATTTCTTTTACCTTTATTACTCCTATCTTCCATTCTGGGGTCACATGACTATGTCCATGCAGCTCTTTCTTACTTCCTGTGATGTTATGTCCATGAGAGTGTCAGTGATAGGGGAGTGTCTATGTAACTGGGTGGGAGGAGCTATAAACTAGCTGGGTGTTGTTAGCGACGAGGCCTGAGCTGTGGCAGAAAAAGGAGATGCGTATCATGGGTTTGGTTGGATACAAGTTTTGGAAGTGTGACATACATGATTGAAATAAACCAGAGGGATTTGTTTAACCCCTTCTACCCCGGGCCAGTTTTCTCCCTCCTGCCAAGGCATTTTTTTAGCAAATTTGACATGCGTCATTTTATGTAGTACTAACTTTGGAACACTTTTACTTATCCAAGCCAATCTGAGATTGTTTTCTCGTGACACATTGTACTTCATGACAGTGGTAAATTTGAGTCAATATATTTCACCTTTTTTTAAGAAAAAAATCCTAAATTTACAAAAAATCTGGCGGGGGGGAATCGCAATTTTCAAAATGTCCATTTCTCTGCTTTTAAAACAGAAATTGATACCTCATAAAATAGTTATTACTTAACATTCCCAATATGTCTACTTTATGTTGGCATCATTTTGTAAATGTAATTTTATTTTTTTAGGAAGTTAAAAGGCTTAGAATTTTAATTTAGAAAATTAAGAAAATTTCCAAAACCCACTTTTTAAGGACCAGTTCAGTTATAAAGTCACTTTGTCGGGCTTACATAGTAGAAACCACCCATAAATGTTTCCATTTTAGAAACTAAACCCCTAAAGTTATTCAAAACTGATTTTATAAACTTTGGTAACCATTTAGGTGTCCCACAAGAATTAAAGGAAAATAGAGATGAAATTTCTAAATTTCCCATTTTTGGCAGATTTTCCATTTTAATATTTTTTTTTCCTGTAACACATCAAGGGTTAACAGCCAAACAAAACTCAATATCTATTACCCTGATTCTGCGGTTTACAGAAACACCCCACATGTGGTTCTAAACTGCACATGGCATAGCGCAGAAGAAAAGGAGCGCTGTATGGTTTTTGGAAGGCAGATTTTACTGGACTGGTTTTTAGACACCATGATCCATTTGAAGCCCCCCTGATGCACCCCTACAGTAGAAACTCCCAAAAAGTGACCCGCATTTTGGAAACTACGGGATAAGGTGACAATTTTATTGGTACTATTTTGGGGTACATATGATTTTTGATCGCTCTATATTACGTTTTTTGTGAGTTAAGGTAACCATAAAATGGCTGTTCTGGCACAGTTTTCATTTTTTCTTTTTTACAATGTTCATCTGACAGGTTAGATCATGCGTTATTTTTATAGAGCAAGTTGTTACGGACGCGATGATATCAAATATGTTTACTTTGTTTGTTTCAGTTTTACATAATAAAGCATTTTTTCTTTAAAATATGTTTTTGTGTCTCCATTTTCTGAATGCCATATTTTTTTAATTTTTCTGCAGATCGTCTTGTGCAGGGGCTCGTTGTTTGCAGGAAGAGTTGACGTTTTTATTGGTACCATTTTTGGGTACATATGATTTTTTGATCATTCGTTATTACACTTTATGGGGCAAGGTGACCAAAAAATTGGTTGTTCTGGCACAGTTTTAATTTTTGAATTTTTTTTACAGTGTTCACCTATGAGGGTAGGTCATGTGATATTTTTATAGAGCAGGTCGTTACGGATGTGGCAACTAATATGTTAACTTTTTCTTATTTATTTAAGTTTTACACAATAAAAGCATTTTTGAAACCAAAAATGCTTTACAATACATCTGTATTGTAATGAATTGCCTGTTAGGGTACTTTTACACTAGCGTTTTTCTTTTCCGGCACCGAGTTCTGTCCTAGGGGCTCTATACCGGAAAAGAACTGATCAGGTATATCCCCATGCATTCTGAATGGAGAGTAATCCGTTCAGGATGCATCAGGATGTCTTCAGTTCAGTAGTTTTGACTGATTAGGCAAAAGATAAAACCGTAGCATGCTACGGTTTTATCTCCGGCGAAAAAAAAACGGAAGACTTGCCTGAATGCCAGATCCGGCATTTTTTCCCATAGGAATGTATTAGTGCCGGATCCGTCCTTCCGGCCTGTGCATGTGCAGACCGGTAAAAATGTGAAAAAAAATATGACAAGCGGAGAGACGGATCCGTTCTTGCAATGCATTTGTGAGACGGTTCCGCATCCGGATCCGTCTCACAAATGCTTTCAGTCACATCCAAATCGGCGGATCCGGCGGGCAGTTCCGACGACGGATCACACTGCCGCAAGTGTGAAAGTAGCCTTAGTGTATTACACTGAGTAATACACTGACAGGTTGCCTAGGAGACCGGGCCTGGGGCTGGATCTCGTAGGCTTCCGTAGAAGGCAGGTCCCCATGCCTCAGCAAGGTATTGGGCAGCCTCTGCAAGGCATCGGGATGCCTTCTCACCTATCGGGTCCCTGTCACCGCAGAGCGGGGACCTGATGGGATCCCTCACTGACTGCAAACACCTTCTATGCCACGGTCAGCGCTGACCGTGGCATAGAAGGTGTTAATCTGCTGACATCGGCTTTTACTGATGATCGGGCCAGTGCCTGTCTGATCACCATTACGTAATGTACGTCAAATTGCGGCAAGTCACCAGCCGCCACGACGTAATATTACGTCATGTGTCAGGAAGGGGTAAAAAACGGTCAGGAGAGTCCAAATAAAAATAAAAAAAGCATAGGGATGATGTACATGAGGTAAGCAACTACAGTATATCTGGTAAAAACCTTAGTAATCTTAGAAACCCCTTTAAGAAGCAAATGGATAATTGGGAAGAAAATATCTACAAGATTATTGCATCAAGACCTATCACATCCGCATAGAACTGCAACTGGCTTCTTACCTTTGTAGCTACATCTTTGGCGCTTTTATAATTTTCCTTCCAGCCTCCCTGTTCAGCCACTATCGGTGCTTTTAACTTTGGCATCTCATACCAGTAAATTGTCAGGTGGGTGATAGCTGAAGCTCCATTAACACTGAGTGTTGGGGACCACCCGTCTGATAATTCTCTGGTACTGGGTGCTGAGCACGAGTTACAGAAGATGTGGCTACAAAAGTATGCAGCTAGTTGCAGTTCTTTGTGGACATGACTGGTTCTCTTTAAGGGGATAACATTACATAACTGGAATACCCCTTTAAAGAGGTTGTGACATGAACAATATTCTACCTTTTTCAAAACAGAACCTAGATCTGCATACTTTTCTAATTTCATGTAATTAAAAATGTAATATAGGCACTCAGCTATTCAATAAAATGTATTTGTATATCGCCACCTGCTGTTTGTTCATTTCCTTATTTCTTGTCCACCTCACTGAGGTGGTCGCACGCACTCAGTTTAAATCTTTAACTGTCACCAGCCGTATCTTATGTTAATATCTGTGGCAGTAACAGGGAAAGACCTACAGTAGAAAGGACTCACCCCCCGAGAAAGGACACTCCCCTGAACTGCAGCAGAAAGGACACATCCCCTCAGTTGTCAGACAGAACTAAGTCTAGCACAACTGTTGGAGCAATTAATCGGGAATACTCTGGTTCCATGTGAGGTACAGGGCTGATTCTAGCTTTGTTAGAAAGAGATTGTCATTTTTACAACGGTGGTCTGGGTCAGTCACAGCTCTGCTTCTATTAGGAACACTACTACTCCCATTTCTGCTACCACCACTCCCCTCTTCTCCTTGCTGCATTGATAGTGTTGGCACATGTCGCAGCTGTGCTGCTATTTTGGTGTGGCAAAAACACGAATGCAGTTTTTGCACCAGTATATCTGTGTTTATGGTGAATTTTATTCCAGCAAAGGAAAAACACAAAATGAACCTGAATTACATTAAAGGGGTTGTCCGGGAATTAAGAAAATGAAAATACTTAAATATTACTTTATAATAAATATATTTCCAAATACCGTTCATTATTTATTATGGCTCGTTTTGTCGGTGGAGCAATTATCAGGGGAAACAAAATGGCCGCTGTCCTAGTACACACAGAACCTGTCCTAATCACACAGGAGGACAAGTTACTTCGCAACACTGAGGTAAAGAGATGCCTCATCCTCCTCTCTGCTCTGCTTGTCAGGGATTATGATCCTGAATACAGATGATAAGAACTTTAGCTGAATCTCTGGGGAATTTAGTTCATGAGGAGACATGAAGTACAGAGAGGACGGACAGGGCAGACTGTGGTGATATGGAGCGATGGTAATAGAGACTGCATACAAGTGCTGCTGCTCATTACCCCCACCCTCCTCTCTGTACTTCATGTCACCTCATCATTTCTATTCCCACAGAGCAGAGAGGAGGATGAGGCAGCTATTCAGCTCAGTGTTGTGAAGTAACTTGTCCTCCTGTGTGATTAGGACAGGTTCTGTGTGTACTGGTAGGCAGTGGCAGATCCAGAGCCTGGTCTCGGGAGGGGCACTTCCAGATTATTTTCTGTCCGCCGCCACAAAACAATGGTGCTTATAGAACAGACTACACAGTGTAGAGGTATACTGTATATTGTGTGGCACAGTGTAGAGGTATACTGTATATTGTGTGGCACAGTGTAGAGGTATACTGTATATTGTGTGGCACAGTGTATGCTATATGTGTATAACATAAACATATTTCACATGAAAACTTACAGTTACTTGACTTGGCCCTTGGGGATCTCGGACACCACTTCAGCACTTTGGCCGGGGGCTCAGTGGAGCTGATGTTGTGTTTTATCCTAATGAGCAAGATTTCATAATAAGGATTTAGAGAAAGGGCAGAGGGATAGCAGAGCAGGGAGAGGCTGGTGCTGCTACTAGGGGGTCATACAATGGGGGAGTAATAAAGCCCTCCCCAGTAGAAATAATTCTCCTTATAATGTGACAGTACAAAAATACCCCCTTGTAGATGACCCCATAGTACTCCTCTCCCCCTTCCTCATAGTACCCACCATAATGTGTCCCAGTATAAAATTCTACTGTACAGAGCCCCCCATATAAAATACCCCTTCTTTGCGGCCTCAATAGATGCCCCTATAGTGCCGCCAATAAAGTGCCAGTAATAACAGCCCCCCCAATAATGTGCCAGTAATAACAGCCCCCATCATGTGCCAGTAATAACAGCCACCCCATCATGTGCCAGTAATAACAGCCCCCCCATCATGTGCCAGTAATAACAGCCCCCCATCATGTGCCA
Organism: Bufo bufo; assembly: GCF_905171765.1. Classification (NCBI taxonomy): domain Eukaryota; kingdom Metazoa; phylum Chordata; class Amphibia; order Anura; family Bufonidae; genus Bufo; species Bufo bufo. The sequence goes on along the minus strand of NC_053389.1, from coordinate 151,111,587 downwards.
GTAATAACAGCCCCCCCTCATGTGCCAGTAATAACAGCCCCCCATCATGTGCCAGTAATGACAGCCCCCCATTATGTGCCAGTAATGATAGCCCCCCATTATGTGCCAGTAATGACAGCCCCCCATTATGTGTCAGTAATGACAGCCCCCCATTATGTGCCAGTAATGACAGCCCCCCATTATGTGCCAGTAATGACAGCCCCCCATTATGTGCCAGTAATGACAGCCCCCCATTATGTGCCAGTAATGACAGCCCCCCATTATGTGCCAGTAATGATAGCCCCCCATTATGTGCCAGTAATGACAGCCCCCCATTATGTGTCAGTAATGACAGCCCCCCATTATGTGCCAGTAATGACAGCCCCCCATTATGTGCCAGTAATGACAGCCCCCCCATTATGTGCCAGTAATGACAGCCCCCATTATGTGCCAGTAGCCAGAGCCCCCATTATGTGCCAGTAGCCAGAGCCCAGCATTATGTGCCAATAGCCACCAGTATTGTACACACAAAAAAAATAAACACTTATACTTACCTCCTTGGCAGCGATGCGATGCAGGCCTCTTCCGGCCTGTGTCCCGTGCTGTACGGCTCAGGCGGTGCTATGACGTCATCGCGCCGCCTGCGCCGGCCTCTGATAGGCTGCCGGCCTAGTGCCTACAGCCCTATCAGAGGAAGGGAAAGGGACACGCCTCCCCCTCCCCTGCCTCAGCACAGCCATCTGTATCGCTGTCCTGAGGACGGCAATACAGATGACTATGAAGCGTTCATCTCCCTGTGCCCCACCGCCGCCCCCCCTCCCCCCACTTCTGAGCAGCTCAGGGGGGGCAATTGCCCGGTTGCCCCCCCTGGATCCGCCAGTGCTGGTAGGATGGCGGCCATTTTATTTCTCATAGTGATTGCTCTGTAGACAAAACTACCCACTCTAACTAATGAAAGGTATTTGGGAATATATTTATAATAAAGTAATATTTAAGTAATTCATTTTCTTTAACCACCTCCCAACCGCCTACGCAGGGATGCGTCCTGCGGCGGCCGGGTTATTCCTCGTCGACGCATCTACGCATCATCTCGCGAGACGCAAGATTTCCTGTGAGCGCACGTTCACAGGATCGCGAGGTAGGCAAGTTCATCTACAGCCTGCCAGCGGCGATCAATTCGCTGGCCGGACACCGGCAATGTGCTTTCCGCATTTTGCGGATCCGCACATTTCCAGAACTACACTCCACCTAAAGAATTATAGGAACACCATACTAATACGGTGTTGGACCCCCTTTTGCCTTCAGAACTGCCTAATTCTACGTGGCATTGATTAAACAAGGTGCTGATAGCATTCTTTAGAAATGTTGGCCCATATTGATAGGATAGCATCTTGCAGTTGATGGAGATTTGAGGGATGCACATCCAGGGCACGAAGCTCCCGTTCTACCACATCCCAAAGATGCTCTATTGGGTTGAGATCTGGTGACTGTGGGGGCCATTTTAGTACAGTGAACTCATTGTCATGTTCAAGAGGACCAATTTGAAATTGATTCGAGCTTTGTGACATGGTGCATTTCCATGCTGGAAGTAGCCATCAGAGTGATGGATACATGTTCTCATTCTGTTTCCGCCAATTCGGACTCCTACCATTTGAATGTCTCAAGAGAAATCGGACTCATCAGACCAGCAAAATTTTACAAGTCTTCACAGTCCAATTTTGGTGAGCTCGTGCCAAATTAGTAGCCTCCTTTTTCCTATTTTGTAGTGGAGATGAGTGGTACCCGGTGGGGTCTTCTGCTGTGTAGCCCATCCGCCTCAAGGTTGTGCGTGTTGTGGCTTCACAAATGCTTTGCTGCATACCTCGGTTGTAACGAGTGGTTATTTCAGTCAACGTTGCTCTTCTATCAGCTTGAATCAGTCGGCCCATTCTCCTCTGACCTCTAGCATCCACAAGGCATTTTTGCCCACAGGACTGCCGCATACTGGATGTTTTTCCCTTTTCACACCATTCTTTGTAAACCCTAGAAATGGTTGCGCGTGAAAATCCCAGTAACTGAGCAGATTTTGAAATACTCAGACCGGCCCGTCTGGCACCAACAACCATGCCACGCTCAAAATTGCTTAAATCACCTTTCTTTCCCATTCTGACATTCAGTTTGGAGTTCAGGAGATTGTCTTGACCAGGAGCACCCCCCTAAATGCATTGAAGCAACTGCCATGTGATTGGTTGACTAGATAATTGCATTAATGAGAAATAGAACAGGTGTTCCTAATAATTCTTTAGGTGAGTGTATATAGAAAATGCCTTTTCTTGTCCGCAATTGCGGACAAGAATAGGACATGTTCTATATTTTTGCGGAACGGAAGTGCGGACCTGGAAGTGCAGATCCGCAATTCCGGATCCGAGCGGGACAAAGTCTGTCCCCATAGAAATGAATGGGTCCGCAATTACGTTCCGCAAAATGTGGAACAGAATTGCGGACGTGTGAATGGGGCCTAAGGGTCCCTTATCACCGCCAGTTAGTTAGCCACTTATTAGGTAGTTAGCGCCCACCGCACCGCAGTCACTGATTAGTCGCTGATTAGCGTAATCGCTGTCGCTAATCAGCACTAGTACTATACAGTATCTGTAAGTGATCAAGACTGATCGCAATCAGATCTATATCAGTACATTAGGGTCACCTTAGTCTCTACAAAAAACGCAGTGTTCGCCCGATCAGGCCTGATCTTGTGCGCACACTTGCGTTCAGTCCGCCCCACCGCAGTGACAGAATTTTTTTTCTTCTGATCACTGCAAAAACACCGTAAAATTGCTGCGGCGCTATAAAGAGCTTTTTGGAGCTTTATTAGCGATTGCAGCTTTTTTTGTTTTGCACATTTTTTGGCAGAGATTTTTTCATCCACATTGATCGATGCGAATGAAGAAATCTGTGCCGTTCATTTTTTCTTTCAGCCCAGAGGCTGAACGAAAAAAATAATCTCATTACCCGTATGCTCAATATAAGGCCTCATGCACACGACCGTGACGTTTTTTGTGGTCTGCAAACCGCGGATGCGCAAAAAACGGAAGGCACCCGTGTTGACTTCCGCAATTTGCGGAACGGGTCGCCGGCAATATAAATGCCTATTCTTGTCCGCAAAGCGCGGACAAGAATAGGACATGTTATATTTTTTTAGCGGGGCCGCGGAACGGAGCCACGGATGCAGACAGCACGCGGAGTGCGGTCCGCATCTTTTGCGGCCCCATTGAAATGAATGGGTCCGCATCCGAGCTGCCAAAACGGCAGCTCAGATGCGGACCCAAACAACGGTCGTGTGCATGAGGCCTAAGGAGAATAGCAGAAACTCCTAATGCTGGCCATACATGTAATGATTGCAGAGACCCTCAAATGCCAGGGCAGTACAAATACCCCACAAATGACCCCATTTTAGAAAGAAGACACCCCAAGGTATTCGATGAGGGGCATATTGAGTCCATGAAAGTTTGAACTTTTTGTCACAAGTTAACGGAAAGGGAGACTTTGTGAGAAAAATAAAATAAAATAAAAATTTCCGCTAACTTGTGCCAAAAAAAAAATCTTCTATGAACTCGCCATGCCCCTCACGGAATACCTTGGAGTGTCTTATTTCCAAAATGGTGTCACATGTGGGGTATTTATACTGCCCTGGCATTTTAGGGGCCCTAAAGCGTGAGAAGAAGTCTGGAATCAAAATGCCTAAAAATGCCCTCCTAAAAGGTACTCGTTGGACTTTCGGCCCCTTTGCGCATCTTGGCTGCAGAAAAGTGTCACACATGTGGTATTGCCGTACTCAGGAGAAGTAGGGCAATGTGTTTTGGGGTGTCTTTTTACATATACCCATGCTGGGTGAGAGAAATATCTCTGTAAATTGACAACTTTGTATAAAAAAATGGGAAAAGTTGTCATTTACAGAGATATTTCTCTCACCCAGCATGGGTATATGTAAAAATACACCCCAAAACACATTGCCCTACTTCTTCTGAGTACGGCGATACCACATGTGTGACACTTTTTTGCAGCCTAGGTGCGCAAAGGGGCCCAAATTCCAATGAGTACTTTTAGGATTTCACAGGGCATTTTTTACGCATTTGGATTCCAAACTACTTCTTACGCTTTAGGGCCCCTAAAATACCAGGGCAGTATAAATACCCCACAAGTGACCCCATTTTGGAAAGAAGAAACCCCAAGGTATTTCGTGAGGGGCATGGCGAGTTCATGTAAAATTTTATTTTTTGTCACAAGTTAGTGGAATATGAGACTTTGTAAGAGAAAAAAATAAATGAAAAAATCATTTTCCGCTAACTTGTACCAAAAAAAAAATATTCTAGGAACTCGCCATGCCCCTCACGGAATACCTTGGGGTGTCTTCTTTCCAAAATGGGGTCACTTGTGGGGTATTTATACTGCCCTGGTATTTTAGGGGCCCTAAAGCGTGAGAAGTAGTTTGGAATCCAAATGCATAAAAAATGCCCTGTGAAATCCTAAAGGTACTCATTGGAATTTGGGCCCCTTTGTGCACCTAGGCTGCAAAGAAGTGTCACACATGTGGTATTGCCGTACTCAGGAGAAGTAGGGCAATGTGTTTTGGGGTGTATTTTTACATATACCCATACTGTGTGTGAGAAATATCTCTGTAAATGACAACTTTTTTATTTTTCTTATACAAAGTTGTCAATTTACAGAGATATTTCTCTCACCCAGCATGGGTATATGTAAAAATACACCCCAAAACACATTGCCCTACTTCTCCTGAGTACGGTGATACCACATGTGTGACACTTTTTTGCAGCCTAGGTGCGTAAAGGGGCCAAAAGTCCAACGAGTACCTTTAGGCTTTACAGGGTTTCTCACAATTTAGCCCCGCCCAAAATGCCAGAACAGTAAACACACCCCACAAATGACCCCATTTCGGAGAGTAGACACCCCAAGGTATTCACTGAGGGGCATAGTGAGTCCGTGGGCGATTTTTTTTTTTGCCAGAAGTTAGCAGAAATGGAAACTTTATTATTATAATTTTTTTCTCAGAAAGTGTCATTTTCCGCTAACTTGTGAAAAAAAATTAAATCATACATGAACTCACCATGCCCCTCCGCGAATACTTTGGGGTGTCTTCTTTCTAAAATGGGGTCATTTGGGGGGTATTTATACTATCCTGGCATTCTAGCACCTCAAGAAACAAGACAGGTGCTCAGAAAGTCAGAGCTGCTTCATAATGCGGAAATTCACATTTTTGTACCATAGGTTGTAAATGCTATAACTTTTGCGCAAACCAATAAATATACATTTATTGGATTTTTTTTTATCAAAGACATGTAGCACAATAAATTCTGACACAAACTTGTATAGAAATGTAATTATATTTGAACAATTTAACCAGAGAAAGTTAAAAATACACTTTTTTTGAGAAAATTGCGGCCTATTTTGATTAATATCGGAAAAACTAAAAATCTTAGCAGCAATCAAATACCACCAAAAGAAAGCTGTATTTGTGAGAAGAAAAGGAGGTAAAATTCATTTGGGTGGTAAGTTGTATGACCGAGCAATAAACCATGAAAGTTGTGTAGTGCAGAATTGTAAAAAGTGGTCTGGTCATTAAGGGGGTTTAAGCTAGGGGCGCTGAGGTGGTTAATTCCCGGAGAACCCCTTTAATTACAACATAGAATTACATTAAGGTAATGTACGTTTGCTGTGTGTCTTCCTTTGCTGGAAGAAAACTGCAGCATTTTTTGGTGCATATTTTTGCCGTACCGAAAAACGCAGCATGTGGGTTGCCCTTGCGCCATGTGCGCCATGTAACCATTTGTCAGTATGTTAGTGAAGGCTATCACTGCTGCGGCCAGTGATTGACTGCAGACGGCATCAAATCAGAGGTTTTTACCGAGGGAGCCCAGCAGAGCATCGCAGCGCTGGGAAGTAGGTAAGTAAGCCTCCCTTTACAAGACTGCAGTTTTTGTCCGGCTGCCTCTGGGCATGTTTGCCATGCTGCGACCGGACATCCAGTGGCACACATGGGATAGCGTTAGTACGAATCCGGCAGGCTGTTCCCCTGCAGGACCCTGCTAGCGCAAGTGTACAGGGGCCTAGCGTGAGATGGGGCCCTGCACTCACCTCTCTCTTCCAGCCGACATCGAGCACAGCAGGATCGTTCAGTGCTTGGGAAGGAAGGTTCTGGGCTCTACTGAGAGGAGATGAGAACTCCAGCACAGCTTAAGGACCTTTGATGATGTCATCAACAATGGGAGGAGCCAGTGCAGGAAGACTGTACAGCCAGTCCTGGTGTAGGAAGAAGTGAGTTTTTGCTAAAAATGCTAAGTGTGTGTGTATGTATGTATATTTTATATATATATACAGTACAGACCAAAAGTTTGGACACACCTTCTCATTAAAAGAGTTTTCTTTATTTTCATGACTATGAAGGCACCAAAACTATGAATTAACACATGTGGAATTATATACATAACAAACAAGTGTGAAACAACTGAAAATATGTCATATTCTAGGTTCTTCAAAGTAGCCACCTTTTGCTTTGATTACTCCTTTGAACACTCTTGGCATTCTCTTGATGAGCTTCAAGAGGTAGTCCCCTGAAATGGTTTTCACTTCACAGGTGTGCCCTGTCAGGTTTAATAAGTGGGATTTCTTGCCTTATAAATGGGGTTGGGACCATCAGTTGCGTTGAGGTGACCCTTGTCCCAAAGCACTGAGGGGGCAGGCACATTCTTTGCACAGGGGCCCTCTGTTGTTTGTGTTCACCCCTGTTCCCACCTACATATAACCTTTTGACATTCACAGTGCATATCTAATCACAATAAACAGGTCGAAGTAGTGAACCTGAATATTAACCCTTTAACAGAGAATCACAGAATTAAGGTTTTTAGCAGTGACCCACTGGGTATATATCTCCTTATAGTTCAGTGACCGTCATTTCTTGTAATGTAATTCACATACCCTTTTTATGGTGAATATTTCATGTCAACCCTTTTACTAGCTAAAGAGTTGACATGTTTTAAGTGAAATAATAGATAATTTTCCACAAAAGAACTGATGCTTTAATTTAAGGTGAAAATCTGAAAGATATTAGCATAGTTTGTGAATGAATGAATAAATTAAAGGTACAAACAATATGTTCAGTCATGTATTAGCCAGTAAGGTCTTCATGATTAACATCTAGACAGTTTTAAAGTTTGGAAGTTCAGGGAGAGGTGCCCAGGGTGAGGTTAAGTACTATGTTTAGCTGCTTGTCTCACCGTAAGAGGTCTCATATTATTCACGGGAACAAAGGACCAGCGTGGATTTCACTTTTTGTTTTATTTTTTTATGTTATTATCTACACTTGGTCACCAACTCGAATTTCAAAGCAGATTAGCCAGCCTGGATGTTATCACAGGACCATAATAAATGAGCAGCACATGTGAAAATAATCTATTTATCTTATGGAAATATGTATCCCTTGCTGTATGTAGCAAAGGTAGCATGAGAACTCAGAGAGTCTGTGACTATAGTAGAGAGAAGTTACTGTAACATTCCTATTGTGCTGTGCATTTTGCTGTTACAGCCAGAAACAGGGATGGATTATAGGTGGTGCAGATGAGGTAGCTGTTCTAGGACCTTGACAAACAAGGGTGCTCCTAAGCATCCCCAATTTTTTTCTTATTTCTTATTGCTTCCACCTATAAAGGTGAATATATCCCCCACCTGACATTTGCCCAGTGGTTTCACCTTGAAACAATGTTGATAAAGGAGGTTCTTATTATTTCAGTTATTTTATTGAGGTGGTCAACAAAAAATACATGGGGGCAGATTTATGATACTAGTTTTCTGATACAGGGACTTAAGTTGCAAGCTCAGGGCAAGGACTTCAAAGGAAGTATTCTATGAAATACTACTTGTATCACAAGCAACATCATAAAGGCAACGGGAGACTAGGGAGATAAACAAGTGGCTCAAGAACTGGTGTAGGAAGGAGGGTTTGGGTTCCTGGAGAACTAGGACAACTTCTATGTCAGCTACAGGCTCTGTCGTAGGGATGTGATGCACCTCAATGGAGAAGATGGCTAGAAGGTTGGAGGAGTGTTTAAAATAGGGACTGGGGGAGGGTAATTACATTATAGGAGGGGAAGATATTGCAGATAGACACCTGGGGCGAGGTAATGGAACTGGGGGTGGATTGGAGGGAAGAGCAAGAACAGTTCATAAGCAAAGGCGTAGAGTAAAACATATCCAAAACCTCTAAATTGTATGTATGTGCACTAATGCCAGAAGCCCGACTAATAAAATAGTTGAACTGGAATTTGTAATGTCTGAGGAGGACTATGGCATAGTGGGAATAACTGAGACATGGCTGGATGATAGCTATGACTGGGTGGTTAATGTACAGGGTTACCGTTTGTATAGACAAGATCATAAAAACCGCCTTTATGTAAGGTCCTGTCTAAAGCCCACACTCCGGAAAGATATAAGTGATGGACATGAATATGTGGAGTCACTGTGGGTAGAAATACATGGAGGCAAAAACAATAATAAAATACTGATAGTTCTTTGTTATAAGCCACCCAATATACCAGAGTCCACAGAAAATAGATGAGGCGGCAAATCATAATGAGGTCGTTATTATGGGGGACTTCAACTACCCAGATACAGACTGGGAAACTGAAAACGCTGGATCTCATAAAGGAAACAGGTTCTTGGCAATAACCAAAGATAATTACAAACTGGTTCAGGATCTGACTAGCGGGTCGGCCATACTGTACTTAGTACTAACCAGAAGACCTGATAGAACAACAGACATGTAGGTTGGAAGACACCTGGGAATAGTGACCATAATATAATAAAGAAAATTGTAAGGTAGCTCTCACCTGCAGTGGTTGAATCACCTGTGGTGCACGGATGCCGCACCTGGATGCGGTGAAAATCCAAAGAACAAAGAAGAGAAATCCGGCTCACTTCAGGTGAAGTATAATAGCTTTTTATTCCAGCGAAGTAAAATCCGTAAACAAGTGTACATAAATCAATCTACGCGTTTCAGACCTCTTAGGTATGTGGGTCCTTCCTCATGACAAGCATAATATAATAAACTTCCAATTGCCATTCAAAAGGATGTTTTTTCAGGGAGGCACAAAAACGCTGAACTTCTGAAAAGCATTATTTGACCAACTAAGTGAGTCCATCAGACTCACTTATCCTACTTTCACATATGCGGTACCGGATGGAATGCCAGGAATCGGCTGGACAAAGCCCACTGAGTGCAACGTTTTTTTCCTGGCCAAATTCTGGCATATTTGCTGGGTGACAGCTGGATCTCCACCCTACCCCATTATAGTTAATGGGGCCATCAGGCATTTCGGTACCAGCCGGCAATGCTAGATCCAGAGACCTCTGGCTGGCTGTTCTCTGCCGGATCTCTTACCGCATATGTGAAATTAGCCTAACTGGCACAGTGTCCTCAAAAATAAAACATACAGCTACAAAATAGGATATTTTTAAAAGCATTCTAAAACTCTCATTGTGAGAGACACATACAGTACCTTATGGGAATAAGGGTCAGGAACAAAATATACCAATGTGGTTAAATAGAAATGTAAAGGACGCAATAAATGACAAAAAGAAAGCCCTTAAATTAATACAGGACTGTAGAGAAGAAGTGCTAAAAAACCACAAGGAGGAAAAGAGAAATGTAAAAGACAGATAAAGGCAGCCAGACAGTAAAACTAACCTTAAAATGTTCAATCATATAAATAGTGAATGATGAAAATGAAATGTCAGATGAAGTGCAGAGAGTCAAAATAAACTCCCCATTAAATGTGGCCTGTTGACCCAGGAAGAAATGCAGCGGTGTCTTAAAAATATTTAAATAAACAAATTACTGGGTCTAGATGGCATAAATCCCATATCCTGAGACTATTAAATCATGTAATAAACAGACCCTTATTTATGATATTTAAGGACTAATCATAGGGTCTGTTCCACAGGATTGGCAGTTAAAAGATGTGGTGCCAGCATTCAAAAAGGGGTCAAAAACAGAGCCTGAAAACTATGGGCCAGTAAGTCTGACATCTGTTGTAGGTAAACTGTTTGAATGTTTTCAGAAAGATGCTCTTCTAAAGTATATCAATGAATATTAGAGTATAATGCCGTATCAGCATGGGTTTATGAGGGATCACCCCTGTCAAACTAATCAGTTTCTATGAGGAGATACGTTCTAGACTGGACCAGGTTGAGTCAATGGATGTCATATCTCTTGACTTCTCTGGAGCGTTTGACACTTTACCACATAAAAGGTTAGTATCTAAAATCTGAATGCTCGGACTGGGATAAAATGTCTGTATGTGGGTAAGTAACTGGCTAAGGCCTCATGCACACGACCGTTGTTGTGTTCCGTTCCGCAAAATGGGGTTCCGTTGTTCCAAGATCCGTTTCTGTTTTAGTTTCCGTGTGTCTTCCTTTATTTTTGGAGGATCACCAGACATGAAGGAAAGTAAAAAAAAATCTAAGACAGGTTTGCCATGCAAATGATAGGAAAAAAACGGACGCGGACGCACGGACGCAGATGACAATCTTGTGTGCCTCCGTGTTTTTTAGCGGTCCCATTGACGTGAATGGGTCCACAAACCGTTTTCCGCGAAAATAATAGGACAGGTTATATTTTTTTGACGGACTGGAACCACGGATTACGGATGCGGATGACAAACGGTGCAGTAGCTGAGTTTTTAACGGACCCATTGAAAGTCAATGGGTCCGCAGAAAATCACGAAAAATGGCACAATGGAATAAAACACACTTTTGTGTGCATGAGGCCTTAGTGATAGAAAACAGAGGGTGGTTATTAACGGTACACACTCAGATTGGGTCACTGTCACTAGTGGGGTACCTCAGGGGCCAGTATTGGGCCCTATTCTCTTCAATATATTAATGATCTTGTAGAAGGCTTGCATAGTAAAATATCAATTTTCGCAGATGACACTAAACTGTGTGAAGTAATTGACACGGCAGAGGACAGTATACTACTACAGAGGGATCTGGATAGATTGGAGGCTTGGGCAGAAAAGTGCCAGATGAGGTTTAACACTGACAAATGTAAGGTTATGCACATGGGAAGGAATAATGCAAGTCACCCGTACATACTAAATGGTAAAACACTCGGTATCACTGACATGGAAAAGGAATTTCAGGATAAATTCGATTCGCTTGGAAGCTGAATTTCTTCGTGTTTCGGGTCAGCGAATCGATTTAACCTGAAATAGTATAAAAAACTAAAAAATTCAAACTTACATCCTCCATGTGCTCACGACGGGGCGCCAGCCTCCATCTTGCTTGAAGATCTTGGCCGAAATCCCATGCGGAGCGAGATTACATCATCACGCCGGCTGGTGACGTAAACTTGTGCCGCACGGGATTTTGGCCGAGATCTTCAAGCAAGATGGAGGCTGGTGGCCCATCGCGAGCAAATGGAGGCGGTAAGTTCAATTACATTTTTTTTTTATTGTTAATTTTACACTCATCATGTATACACGATCATGTATGAACGTGGCATCTGAGGGGTACAATGACGGGGGCGGCGCTATCGCAGCTCCCTGTCATTGCACCCGCTATTTACAAAAAATGCGACAAAGTAATTCGCCACGAAGCGAATTTTTTTGTAAAATCAGCCGAATCTAACTTTGAAGAAATTCGCTAATTTCTAATGTGGAGTTCACTAAAGGAATTCAAGAGGGGCCTGGATGTATTTCTGGAGTGTAATAATATTACAGGATATAGCTACTAGAGAGGGGTCGTTAATTCAGGGAGTTATTCTGATTGCCTGATTGGAGTCGGGAAGGAATTTTTTCCCCCTTAAGTGAGGAAAATTGGCTTCTACCTCAGGTTTTTTTTTTGTCTTCCTCTGGATCAACTTGCAGGATAACAGGCCGAACTGGATGGACAGATGTCTTTTTTTGGCCGTATAAGCTATGTTAATAATATTACAGGTTATAGTTATTAGATTTCTGAAAAAGGGTCGTTGATCTGGGTAGTATTCTGGCTGCCTCATGTTTTTTCTCCTAAAATGAGGAAAACTGACTTCTACTTCATGATTATTTTTTTTCCCTGGATCAAATCTGCAGGATAACAGGCTGAACTAGCACTCATACATCAGAAACCTACTCCAGCTCCTGGCTGGAGAAGATCTCATTTCTGGTGCACTGGCGGCCAGACATGCGCCACAATTATTAAGAGGTATATGCCTATTAATACGTTTTGCAGCATGTTACGCCAGTGCTGAACAAATTAAAACTAGCGTATACAACATTGGTCTTAATCTATCTCCCACACAGTGTACATTACACTGTCCCTCAATCTATTTTCAGTCTCAGAGAAGAGCAATAAACTACTTTAGAGGGGACCTGTCATGGTTCCATAGAAACAAGCTAGGTAGTGCTAATGCACCTATTAAATAGCCCCAAAAATCTCATTAGGTCGTCAGGAAAATGATCACTATATGTCAGTCAGCTAAGAGGAATCACATGGCTGTCTCACGAGAATAATGTGCTGGTTGCACCCATGTTATCATCCTTGGCAAAGCAGGCAAGAGGGAGTGGCTATTGAACACATAGCATGTACTGGTTTTGGTCTGCCTGAATTCAGGGATCATTCAGTAACACCCATTGGTTTTTTTCCTATTATAAATCATCAGAACAGCCTGTGGCGAGCAATGACTATGAATCAGTAATTTAGGACAGCGTTTGGCCCCTTTACAGTGGAAGGCGCGCTCATTTACATGAAATATGCGTTCTACTGGTTCTTTCATTGAAATGAATGCAATGTTCAGTGTGTCAAGCTACAAGTGGACCTTATGTTTTCTGCGTGGTGGGTCACTGCTATGCTGAAGTTTCATCTTTCTAAAACACACGGCAGACAAATCCTTGATTTCTAAATTAAACATCCAAACAAGCTAGTACAAAACATAGTCAATAATAAAAGTTAAAAGGTTTTTGGAGAGTATACAGAAATTCAATTATTTCAAGAAGCAACATGCACTATCCATGTTCTTGGGTAATGACTAAAGTATCTTAGGAGAATTAAATTTATAAGAAATTAGGGTGTATTTGGCACCATGTAGCATTAAACATACTGTGTTTGAACAGTAATTAGCGGGAGTCCTGGGGATAAAGAGCATTAAAAGGGACAAAGCTTACACTAAGCAAAATGGTCTTTTAATTGTTCCCTGCAGACTATTTAGAGCATGGATGTACCAAAATCTTCCTATAATTTCCTTCTTAAATCATGAAGTTTGGGTTCAAATAGACACTTAGGGGCTCATTTATTAAGACCAGCGTTTTCCACGCCGGTATTAAGTCTCTCTCTACTGCTGGAGGAAGCGCCAAAGCTATGTGGAGGCACAGGCCTACATAATTCTGGCTCTTCCTCCAGCAGGCCAAGCGACACACAAATCTAAACCAGCTCCATTGCTGGCATAAATTTAAGGCATTTTATAAGGCAAAAACTGGTGTAGAAAATGATGAATGAAATGTGCTTGCCGGCCTGCCCTCTTCCCTGCCCAAACCATGCCCCCTCTTCTCAACATGTCGGAAAACTGGCATGAGCAGGGAAAAGTCGCAGATTTTGCCGCAAAATGGCATGTGACAAAATCTGCGAAATTGGCGTCTATAAGTTAATAAATGGGCCCCTTAGTTTTTTCTCTCTCTCTGAAAAATGTGGAATTTGAGCTTTTAATATGTAATACTAACAGCCGAGGGTTCCTGCACTTAAAGAACCACAAAAACTAAAACATTAAATAAAAAAAATAAAAAAGGTTTGAATGTTAACGGGAATCTGTCACCAGCTTATGCTGCCCTGTCTAAGGATAACTTAACTGGTGACAAATTCCCTGAGCAAAACATTGGGTCACTTACTTGAAATGACCCAGCATGAGAATGGTGCTGGAGTCCACTCAACACAGACCACGCACCAGAGAGTCCTCATATTCATGAGCTCCTGGATCCTGTAACGGGGTTCCGAAGGTGCACTCGGTCCCCCATTACCCGCAGACCTGTTGCTTAGCTTTGGGAATGAGGATCTGTGTTTGACCTCATTCCCAGGGCGGCTTTACTGCTGGGTGACTGCTCCCTGCTCCTACAGTAAGTCTGCCTTGAGCGCCGAGCTGATCACTCGGTGCTCAACTGGTTGGTCTGTCGGTCATGTGATGCAGGCCACGTCACATGACCCTCACTCCCCACTATAAATACAGGCAGCCTGCTAGTCACAGGTTGCCTGTTAATTTCTAGGTTCCTGGCTATTTGTTGGACTACTGAAGACTCACCTGATTCCGTTCCCTGACGATCCTTTGCCTGCTCCTCCTGTACTGCGCATCCGTCCTGGTATTGTGACCTCGGCTCCCACCTGACTACTCTCTTAGGACTCCTCTTGTACTTCTCTGCTCTCCTGGTATTTGACCCCGGCTTCTCCTGACCATTCTTTGCTTAACCCTTTGTACTGAGTAGCTCTCTTGGTTCTGACCCGGTCCATTCATGTTCCGTATTTTGTCTTGTCTGTCTTCCCTGCACGTATCCTAAGTTAGGGACTGTCGTCCAGTTGTCCCCTGTCATCAGGACTCGTGAGGAAAGTAGGCAGGGCCAGGGGTGAGGGTGGAGCGCAGTGGTCACTATCCCTCCCCCTGTGTGTGTGTGGACGTGACCGTTACAGATTAACAGGCCCAATAACCACTGTATCATGAATCCTCTTACTACCCTGACTGACCATGTCTCTAACTTGACACAGATGGTGCAGGAGCTAGGAGGGAAACTCCGTTCTTTTGAGTTAGGGCAAGGTTCTTCCACTCCTCTGCCCTCCAGTCCACATTTTGAACCCCAGATCAAGCTCCCAGAACCCTTTTCTGGAGACTGGAAGAGCTTTCTCTCCTTTAAGGAGAGTTGCAAACTCTACTTCCGTTTGCGCCCTGTGTCCTCCAGTCCTGAGAGCCAACGCGTGGGGATTATCATTTCTCTACTACAGGGTGATCCCCAGGACTGGGCATTTTCGTTACCTCCTGGGGTCAGTTGTCTAACTTCTGTGGAGTTTTTTTTTCAGGCCCTGGGTACCCTCTATGACGAACCAGACAGGGCCCTGGTAGCCGAGACGGCTCTTAGGGCACTGGTTCAGGGCCATCTCCCTGCAAAGGAGTATTGCACCCAATTCAGACTGTGGTGTGTCCCCTCAAGATGGAATGAACCAGCCCTGAAGAGTCAGTTTAGGTCTGGTCTATCTGATAATTTAAAAGATCTATTAGTCAATTATCAAATTCCTGAGACCTTAGAGGAGATGATGACCCTAGTTGTCCGACTTGACAGACGAGTTAGAGAGAGACGACAAGAATGACAGTTCTGTTCTCAGATGGTGGTCCAGCCAGAGGCCTTTTCCAGGGACAACACTGAGGTCTCCACCTAGGAACCCATGCAGGTTGGCATGACCCGGGGTAATCTTCGTCGCAGACGCGGAGAGTGCTTCTACTGTGGAGATCCTGGCCATTGGATCAACAAGTGTCCTAAGAGGGTCCTCTCTGACAAGTCTCCTAAGGCAAGACAACCTAAAGACCAGGTACACCCTGATTTTTCTAAATGTAAGCTTTTGGTACCCATAACAATTTCTCTGGGGGTTAATAAGTGGCCGGGTAAGGCCTTTATTGATTCTGGTTCAGCGGCCAGCTTTATTGACTTTGAGTTTGCTAGTAAATTGGGTATTCCAATGTTTGCTTTACCTACACCTATCCATGTCATGGCTATTGATGCTACTCCCCTGATTGGTGGTACGGTGAGGTCATGTACCTCTGAAATTTCTCTGACCGTGGGTGTGTGCCACTCTGAGAGATGTTCTCTTCTAGTCCTGGAGAACCTACCGGTTGAGGTAGTACTAGGGTTGCCTTGGCTCCGTTTACATAACCCCACAATTGATTGGTCCAAAAGAGAGTTGGTGAAATGGGGACCTAAGTGTGACTCATGCTTGTCCGTGGTCCAGGCTGGGGTTTCAGTAAGGTCTAATACATTACCCTCTGTTATTAAAGAATATTCTGATGTGTTCTCGTCCCCTACTCCAGAGGTTCTACCCCCCCATAGACCTTATGATTGCGCCATAGAGCTAATAGAGGGTGCCGAATTTCCTAAAGGGCGAATTTATAATCTTTCAGGGCCCGAATGCAAGGCTATGGAAGATTATATTAAGGAGAGCCTTCCTAAAGGGCATATTAGACCTTCAGTCTCTCCTATGGGAGCAGGGTTTTTCTTTGTTAAAAAGAAGGATGGTGGTCTTAGGCCTTGTATTGATTACCGGAGATTAAATAAAATCACTGTCCAAAATAGATACTCTCTCCCATTGATTCCGGATTTATTTAACGAGGTTTTGGGGGCAACCTGGTTTTCCAAGATTGACCTGAAAGGGGCATACAATCTAATCCGAATCAAGGAGGGAGATGAATGGAAGACAGCATTCAATACTCCGATAGGACACTTTGAATATCAGGTGATGCCTTTTGGACTCAGCAATGCCCCAGCTGTGTTCCAAAACTTAATGAACAATATTCTTAGGGAGTTCTTAGGTAAATTTATTATTGTCTATCTGAACGACATTTTGATATTCTCTCCTGATTTCGAATCTCATGTGTCTCATGTCAAACAAGTATTAGAGGTGTTGAGGGAGAACCAGCTATCCGCTAAGCAAGAGAAATGTGTCTTTGGTGTACAGGAGATACTGTTTCTAGGGCACGTTTTGACTCCTCACGCCTTTAAGATGGATCCTGGTAAGGTTTTAGCAATTAAGGAATGGGTAAGGCCTTCATCCTTAAAGGCTTTACAACGGTTTTTGGGTTTCGCTAATTACTACCGTAAATTTATCATGAATTTTTCTGTAATTGCGAAGCCATTGACCGACCTTACTAAGAAAGGGGCGGATTTGGAGAATTGGTCTACCAAGGCCATTTCTTCATTTGAAACATTAAAAAAGGCATTTAGTAGCGCTCCCATTCTGATTCAGCCTGATCAGAAGAGACCCTTTATTGTGGAGGTGGATGCGTCCGAGGACGGTGCAGGAGCAATCCTTTTAACAAGGTCCTGCTACCCTCACTAACCTGAGACCGTGTGCCTTCTTCTCTAGGAAATTCTCTCCCACGGAGAGAAACTACGACATAGGGAATAGGGAGCTGCTGGCTATTAAATGGGCATTTGAGGAGTGGAGGCATTTTTTGGAGGGGGCAAGGCATCGAGTAACTGTTGTCACTGATCATAAAAACCGAATGTTTCTCGAGTCGGCTAAGAGGTTGATTCCCCGACAAGCCCGATGGGCTCTGTTTTTTACCCGTTCTGATTTCTCCATTACGTTCAGGCCAGGAAGTAAAAATGTGAAGGCAGACGCATTATCTCGGAGCTTCCATGCTTTTCAACCCACTGAGACGCCACCTGAATCTATCCTACCAGCAAACATCTTCTTAGCGGCTCTAACCCAGGATTTCTCGGCTCGCATTAAGGCTGAACAACATCTGGCACCGGCATCCACCCCAACAGATAAGTTGTTTGTCCCCGTACAATTTCGTCTCAGCTGTTGGGTGAGTGTCACGATTCTGCCTTTTGTGGACATCCGGGTGTTGAGGGCACTAAGGATCTGGTTTCTAGATCTTATTGGTGGCCCACTCTGACCAGGGATGTCAAGTCCTACGTGTCAGCCTGTGAGGTTTGTGCCAGGTCTAAGACACCTAGGACTCGCCCTGCTGGTAACCTACGACCCCTACCCATTCCCAGTAGACCCTGGTCCCATATCTCGATGGACTTTATAACTGACCTACCGCTGGCAGAGGGTAAGACTGTGGTTTGGGCAGTGGTTGATAGGTTTAGCAAGATGGTTCATTCCATTCCCCTGTTTAAACTTCTGAATGCTAAAACCCTGGCGTCTATTTTTGTGAGAGAGATTGTTCGTTTACATGGCATCCCGGAAAATATTGTTTCTGACAGGGGTGTGCAGTTTGTGTCCAAATTCTGGAGGACCTTCTGTCAAAGATGTAAAATTTTGTTGTCTTTTTCTTCCGCCTACCATCCTGAGAGTAATGGGCAGACTGAACGCCTTAATCAGTCTGTGGAACAATTCCTGAGGTTGTATGTTGCTGATGACCAGCAATTATGGGTCAAATTCCTTCCGTTGGCTGAATTTGCTTTGAATAACCGTGTCAATTCTTCTGCTGGGGTCTCCCCTTTCTTTTGTAACCATGGTTTTCATCCCCATTTTCATTCTGGGTCGTCCGTCTCCTCCTCTAACCTTGAAGCTGATAAATTCTCCTCCGAACTGTGCACAGTTTGGGCCTGGGTTCAATCGAACCTAGAAAAGGCTCAAAGTTCTCAAAAACTCAAGGCCGATAGGAGACGTTCAAGGGGGGTGAACTTTCAGGTTGGGGATAAGGTGTGGTTGTCCTCCAGGAATCTATCTCTCAAGGTGGCTTCTAGAAAATTTGCTCCTCGTTTTATTGGACCATATAAGATCGCGGAGGTGATTAACCCGGTATCATTTAGGTTGGAGCTGCCCGAGTCATTCCACATTCATAATGTGTTCCATAAATCTCTACTTAAAAAATATTTTGAACTGGTAGTACCATCGAAAGCCTCGCCTCCGCCGGTTCTTGTTAATGATGCTGTCGAGTATGTCGTGTCTAAAATAGTGGATGTCAGGAAGGTGCGTAATTCCTTGCAGTACCTGATTCACTGGAAGGGGTATGGACTTGAAGAGAGATCTTGGGTACCTGCCAGGGAGGTTCATGCTCCTAGACTGGTTCGTAAATTTCATTTAGAACACCCTGAAAAGCCATCGCCTGAAGTCTTGGGTCCGGCGGCCCCTCGTAAAAGGGGGGGTACTGTAACGGGGTTCCGAAGGTGCACTCGGTCCCCCATTACCCGCAGACCTGTTGCTTAGCTTTGGGAATGAGGATCTGTGTTTGACCTCATTCCCAGGGCGGCTTTACTGCTGGGTGACTCCCTGCTCCAAAGTCTGCCTTGAGCGCCGAGCTGATCACTCGGTGCTCAACTGGTTGGTCTGTCGGTCATGTGACGCTGGCCACGTCACATGACCCTCACTCCCCACTATAAATACAGGCAGCCTGCTAGTCACAGGTTGCCTGTTAATTTCTAGGTTCCTGGCTATTTGTTGGACTACTGAAGACTCACCTGATTCCGTTCCCTGACGATCCTTTGCCTGCTCCTCCTGTACTGCGCATCCGTCCTGGTATTGTGACCTCGGCTCCCACCTGACTACTCTCTTAGGACTCCTCTTGTACTTCTCTGCTCTCCTGGTATTTGACCCCGGCTTCTCCTGACCATTCTTGCTTAACCCTTTGTACTGCGTAGCTCTCTTGGTTCTGACCCGGTCCGTTCATGTTCCGTATTTTGTCTTGTCTGTCTTCCCTGCACGTATCCTAAGTTAGGGACTGTCGTCCAGTTGTCCCCTGTCATCAGGACTCGTGAGGCAAGTAGGCAGGGCCAGGGGTGAGGGTGGAGCGCAGTGGTCACTATCCCTCCCCCTGTGTGTGTGTGGACGTGACCGTTACAAATCCCTACTGCAATCAGTGGCAGGAGGCAGGGAGAGCCAGGAACTCTTGAATATGAGAACTCCCTGGTGTGTGCTGACTGGAGCTGTTCAACACAGGTTTTAGCAAAATGACTCAATCACAAGTTTATGCTGTCCTTAGAAAGTGTGTTCTTATTGGGAGCAATGATTTCAAATACACAGAAAACTTCCCGAAGGGCGTCCAATGGACCAAGACTAGATTGGGTCACTTAGGTTTGTCATAGGGCATGGTGGTCCAAGAGCACTGCAAATATCTCCATGTGTAGACAGCAGTACATTCAGCTTCATTGCAAACCTAAACACAATACTGGGCGGCCCTGGTTAAGGTATGGCAATACCCCTAGCTCCACTTAAAAAGGATCACCCGACAGGGTCTACAACTCAAAAAAGTTGATGGAAGGTCTCTATTTACTACCCAATTGGGTAATACTATTATAAGAGTTGTTTTCACTGTGACGGCTGGTTTTCTAGGTGAGGGTATGATTTATATGAAGTTGGATATTAATTAGAGCATTGGAAAGTAACAACATGTTGGGCACGATCAGTAAACCCAGGGATCAGACCCTGGATTCTGAAAGTAATGACTAATAGAGGAATAATGATCTTGCCCTTATTCATTTTCTAATGACATGTTTAATGTTTCAAAATGGATAATTGACCAATAAAGAAATCATGTAAATGTATTCTCACATATTTTATAGCAGTTAAAAAATGCAATGACAGGAGACGGCCATTTTGGATCAGCTGGCAAGAAAATATGTATGAAAACACCAAGACAAAAGCTGGACAAATCCCAGGAGCCAGGTTGTCAATATGCAAATTAATATCAGTGCAGGCAACCCTTGCTTATGTGGTTGTTTTCCATTGATGTCTTCAAGGCTTTTAGTGATCTGGAAAAATACAAAATGAACGGCAGATGGCCAAAGAGAGAAGAAAAATCCACCAAAAAGATTTACCTATATAAATACTGAAAAAAACAAGGTTAGAGCAGTTAGATCCCCAAAAGAATGGTAATGGGGGATGGTCACTGAAGATGAAGAAAGGCAGAGCTACTAAATGTTTTTTTATAGCTTTGTATAGCCAATATATATATTATATATATATATATATATACAAAAAACAAAATGCTGCACACCATTATATAACAAACAATAGAGCTAAGAAATGGGGGTCATTCTAGATAAAAGTGGTACAATACCGACTATAAATGAGTATACATGAATAATAGAAGCTCTTAGCGCACATACGTGTTGGGCCCACCTACCAGGCGTCAAGGTGGCTTCCGCAGATGGGTCCCTATCACTAAAGAAACTGCTCACTTTGGACTTACTTAGCCTACAATATTCAGGGCAGTGTAGAAACCAGCTACAAACATATTCTGCTCAGAAGTCCCAGGTAGATGGGCGTGTCCAGTCTAAAAGGGGTGCCACAGCTGATATCTGTGGTGCTGGGGCTGTTAGTACATCCAGTAATATCCTTAACTGGTTACCTGTAGATATGGTCCAAGATAAGTTAAATAAGGTAAATATGAACAAGGCTCCAGGTCCAGATGGATTACTCCCAACAGTTCTGTCTGTGCCCCTGTTCATAATTTTTAGAGATTCTCTAGCGACTGGTACAGCGCCCAGTGATTGGCGCAAGGCAAATATGGTGCCCATATTCCAAAAAGGGCTTTAGATCTTCCTCAAATAATAATAGACCAGCAAGCTTAACTTCTGTTGTGGGAAAAAATGTTTGAAGGACTCTTAATGGACTATATAAGAGTATGTGACTCATAATAATATTCATAAGTATAACCCACATGGGTTTACCAAGGACAGAAGTTGTCAGACTAAACTGATTTGTTTTTAGGAGGAGGTGTGTAGAAGCCTAGAGAGAGGGGCGGCTGTAGATGTATGGTAATGTTCTTGGATTTTGTAAAGGCATTTGATACTGTCCCTCATAGACTTAATAGGTAATATATGGTCTTATGTAGTACCCCAGACCTACTATAGTATCTGCAGTTGCTGGGTTTTATATGTAATGTTATATATTTTACATGTAGTGGCCATTGTGTCGGGCAGGGGAGGTATAGGTGGCAATGGTTGGTAGGAACAGGGGTAACCACCCTGTTCCTCCCCTCACCTTGGTAGGAGTGGAGTTCCAGTCTAGTGAATAAGAAATAGGAGCAGAGGGGACTTGAGAAGTCCTGTTCTGATAGTGGGGGAGCGAGGAAGCAGCTCGTAGAGCACCATCTCCTGTGAACCGTATCTTTCCCCCCATGATGGAAGTTAAGGAACTAGATACCCTTCTCCTGCAACAATAACTGCTAAAGACAGCCTTGAGAATCCCGACAGCAGAGTGATCAGTGAGATACAGCTTTACAGACGCTGCTGTAAGGTGGAGGACAACAGCTCAGACACCATCTCCTACCCAACAGCCACTAGGCCAGTATCACCTAAGTGCAGAACTGCAGCCATACAACCAGCCACCATACCTCCTCATCTAGTGCCAGAGACTGCACTTTGTATTTATTGCTACTGGATGTCCACAAAGGTACATTTTGCCACAAGTAAAGAGAGTCTACTATACTTTCACTTCTGGTCTGATTCTTTAATCTACCTTTTCACTGCACCGACCCCAGGGAACGGCGGCCTGAGGGGAGTACTACTGTGACACAACACTTCATCAGGCCACTTCCACTCGTATCCTTTACACACTGGCTCCATATGGGGCTCACTACATATAGGCTTAGAAAGTATAGTTTGTAATTGAATTGAAACTGGCTATAGGACTGTGTCCAGAGAATTGTAGTCAATAATTCCTATTTTGAATGGTCCCTGGTTATAAGTGGTGTTTACCAAGGTTCAGTGCTGGGGTCCTCTTTTATTTAACTTATTTATTAATGAATAAGAGGGCATGATTAATAGCAATGTTTCTATTTTGGCAGATGACACCAAGCTATGTAGTACAGTGCTGTCTATATAGAAAAGAAAAAAACAGAGGCAGCGCCTTGTAGTGTGATTTTCGGGTTATGGCAACAGGGTAACAGATATTCTGGCGCTTACCTTTAAATGTTGTGACAGTCACAACAACTTAAGAACATGCTGTTTTTTGGTCCACAACAGTGAACATATGCTTGTGATGGCAGCCTCTGTTCACCAGCTGGCCG
This sequence comes from Bufo bufo, assembly GCF_905171765.1. Lineage (NCBI taxonomy): Eukaryota > Metazoa > Chordata > Amphibia > Anura > Bufonidae > Bufo > Bufo bufo. The sequence continues at coordinate 151,088,870 of NC_053389.1, read as the reverse complement.
AGAGTTCAAACTGGAATAATTGTAGAAAAAAGAAACCTAAGAACAGGAGCTGTCACTGAAAGGCTTGAAGGCAGGTCTGTACGGAGATGGAATAGCTTTATTTAGTCAATGCGTTTTCGAGGGCAATAGCCCACTTTGTCAGGCACAATAATTTTAAAACAATAGAACAAATCAAAAGCATTTAAATCAGCATTTGGTGTGCACGCCAGTGTGTTGGGTCAAAAGTAGAGGATGTTAAAATTAGATTACTGTTTTGTTTGCATGTAAAAAATTGTGCATTTTGTGTAGGTAAAAATATTCATGTACAAGCGATTGTTAAAAGTGTGAGGGATAAAAATGCTAAGAAATTAAAAAGTAATACATAAAATAAAAAAGGTGTAATGTATATGTCTATACATAGGATAACCCTTGGGGATAAGTGTTTTTGGGGACTAAGCGATCCCTAGATTATCCATTGGGTATTTAATCACCTTTAATTTAATAAAGTTATTATTATTGTTTTCTAAGGCAGACTTTATGTAATCAGGACATAAGATATTCAATGCAGTCTATGTATGATGTATATAAACTGCAAGCTGACTTGGACACTCTGAGTGTTTAAGCATCCACTTGGCAAATAAGGTGGTGGATAAATGTAAAGTTATGTATCTGGGTAGTAATAATATACGAGTATAAAACTACACTTTACAAAACTTTGGTGCGGCTTTCATCTGGAATATGCAGTTCAGTTCTGGGCACCAGTCCCATAGAAAGGATGCCCTGGAGCTTGAAAAAGTACAAAGGAGAGCAACTAAACTGATAAGGGATATGGAGGGTCTTAGTTATGAGGAAAGGTTAAAATAATTTTATTTAGTCTTGAGAAGTTAGCGTCTAAGGGGGACATGATTAACCTATACCACTATACAAATGGGCAGTGCAAAAAATGTGAATTGTGAAAAACTGTTACATGTAAAATCCTCTCAAAAGACAAGGGGGAACTGCCTCTGTCTGTAGAAGAAAAAGTTCAGTCTTCCGGGGCGTCAAGGCTAATTTACTGTAAGAACTGTGAATCTGTGGAATAGACTGCCTCAGGACGTGTTCACAACAGGAACAGTGGGTAGTTTTAAAAAGGGCTTAGGGAATTCTTCAAATTAAATAACATTAGTAATGTGTAGAAGTCTGGGGTCTCACTCCCCTTTTCTAAAATTCCCATCCCTACCCATCCCTTGGTTGACCTTGATGGGACTCATGTCTTTTTTCAACCGTATTAACTATGTAACTATGTAATATAGACAATTATTTTTTTTTTATCATACAGGAATAATACAAACATAAAAAATAGTTCTTGTGAATCCAGCCTAAAGGAAATACCTCCTACAGCATCATCCATCCTACTGCCTTTAGGATGTTATTCATGCATTTTAAAAAGATGCTATTCTTAATTAAGCAGCAAAGGGGCTTTTCATTATTCCACCTTTTGGACACCCAGTAATACATAGATGCACCCATACTCATCATGAATCATTTAGTCCGTATGCTGGGATGGACTTCACCAGCATAAGTACCCTAGGGAGATCCAAAAGTTTAATTTGGAATTCATAATGGTTCAGTCTTTGGACGCCATGATTTCATTTTCTACTGAAGTACCGTATGTTAATCTGTTTATGCATGTGTACAATGCCATTGTTTCCAGGTTATCTTACTCCTGAAGTATTTGTAGCGGGATCCTAGACAGGAAGCATGTGATACATCTGACAATGGGGACACATAAAATATTTTAGTCATGTACTTATTTGAATTTTTTAAAAACCGAATACAAAAACAAATTTGCATAAAATTGCAATTTATATGCACTATAAATATTTGCCCATCCCTGAAATATCACATATATAGCCAAAAGAATCTCACATAATTATCTAGTTGATTAATAGGATAAGGTTTATTAGCAGCAGACATTCAGGTATATGAGCAATGAAGATGATGTGTAGTGGGGCAAGTCTTGTCTTATTACATTCTGCCCTGCTGATTCCTACTTCTTTTTGTGGGCATAAATTTGGGATTTTTGTTATGTACAGATGTAGCCAGCTAAAAATTGACTCTGATAACACATGTCACAGTGTTATGTCCGGTAGGTGACACCAAGTCGCGCGTACATATTTTTAAGAAATCAATGCATTTGTCCTCAGAAAAAGTTAGGAAAGCTCTATACTGTATGTATGTCCTGGAAATGCAGAGAATCATGTGCAAGTGTAAATGGCAATAAAAGAGACATGTAAAAAGTGTAGCTGCTATATTTAGTGCTGCCATAAAAGAGTTGTCTAGGACTAAATAACTTTTCACAGGTGCTGCAGCTTTCCTCCACTATGGAAAGATTCATACTATCTACTCCCTGCCTGCTCTGGTCCTACTGGCTCCTGTGTGCTGGATTCAGTAGTAACTAGAATATTGGGAGAAGGGAGACTGCAGGAGGTGCAGGCCAAAATTATACTGCGTCAGTTTTTATTTATTATTCCTACATTTACTTATTCCTACATCAGCCGTAAACTAAGATATGCAATTCAATATCAATAGGATGCAAGCCTTTGTTATTCCAATGCCAGCATGCCAATAAATACCATCCAGTCTGCACCTCTTAGGGGGGCCAGGTCTTAATAATGACCATCCTCATCTTTTGCTAATTTTACTTCTTCCAAATAATCCTTACAAGTCTCCATGTCCTAGAAAAGTCATCAAGATGTAGAGAGAGAAGGATCTGGATGTTCCTGATGACAGATTCTTATCGATATTAGATGATGTGGAAAAGGAGGAAAAACAGATGGCAGAAGAAGGGCTCCCACCTGTAGAGCATGAGAGTGCTTGGTTGGAGAAGTGGGTTATGCCAGAGCTGATTGATATTCAGTGTTTTCTGTCAAATAACCTGCAGGAGATTGCAGGCAAGAACGGCAATAGTTTGCATATTGTCCCCACCTAACTAGCCAAACCCCATACCAGCAACAGCCCCTGTTTAAAGGTGCTGCGTGGCCATAAAAAATAAGGAAGGACTATACAGTGCAGTGTTCATTATTAAATAAAGGCAGCTGCGGGTTAATTGGCCGTGCAGTTCTTCACCACAGAATGGCTGCCACCCGCCCACAGCAAGGCCGCTCCAAACCCTAAGGCAGAGTGGCCTGGGTATACTTTGATTAACACATATATTGATTCCTGACAAATTAATTCAGAGCAAATAGAATTTCTTGGCTAACTTCAGCGAAGTTGCTGAATTTAATTTTTCAAAACTTCGCGAAGAGAAGACAAGAAAGGTGATAACTGATTATTTATCACCACTGGAACACCCTGCTTATCACTGTTTATAGTATAAGGACAGAAGAGAACATATGAGAGGGGAGAACTGATTATCTATCACCACTAGAACACCCTGCATATCACTGTTTATAGTATAAGGACAGGAGAGAACATATGAGAGGGGAGAACTGATTATCTATCACCAATAGAACACACTGCTTATCACTGTTTATAGTATAAGGACAGGGGAGAACAGAGGAGAGGGAAGAGCTGATTATCTATTTCCCCTATAAAACCCTGCTTATCACTGTTTATAGTATAAGGACAGGAAAGATGAGAGTTTATTTTCTATAAACCACTAGAACATCCTGCTTTTCACTGTTTATAGTATAAGGCAGAAGAGAACACACGAGAGATGAGAACTGATTTTGTATCACCACTAGAACAACCTGCTTATCACTGTTTATAGTATAAGGACAGGAGAGAACACATGAGAGGTGAGAACTGATAATCTATCACTATTAGAACACACTGCTTACCACTTTTTATAGTATAAGGACATGAAATAACACAGGATAGGGGAGAACTGATTATCTATCACCACTAGAATACCCTGCCCATTACTGTTTGTAGTATAAGGGGCAGGAGAGAACACAGGAGAGGTGAGAACTGATTATCTATCAACACTAGAACACCCTACTTATCACTGTTTATAGTATATGGACAGGAGAGTTCAGAACTGACAATCCATTACCACTAAGACACCATGTGTATCACTGTTTTAATAAACAATGAGTTTAAACCTTTCTAAATTCCTATGAAAGTTAATTAATTAATTGCAGTATTAATAATAGATAATTTTTTAAGCTGGATTTGGAGTTTGTACATTTCTGCCAACTCAGACTTTGACTCCGACTCCATAACTCCGACTGCACATCCCTGCAAGATGCCCTGTTTGAGACAAGCCACATGCAGCCATAGACACAATAGTCTGGAGGGTACCTCAATGTCATTTATGGGAGTGTTTTCTAGGCATTCTTTGTGAACTGTGCAGAAGTCATGAGGGAGAACATAAGCTGTTAAATCATCAATTGTGAATGGGGCATCGTGTATAATCTATATAGACGTGATGTCTGTCATTGTAATCCTGCCGGTAGTGATAATGCGATAGCTACTGAAAAGTTACTTTAATACAACAGAAAGTCTTGACATATTTTACATCTAGCGAGCAGTGTGAAAACACTGATAGAAAATAAAAATCAACAAAATTTTAACAAATCAACAAAATATGTTTAATATAAAAACGAGATTTTAACAATAGGTTATTTTCTACTGACTAGTGTTGAGTGTATCGAAGAATCTGAAGTAGAATTCGATCAGAAGTTTAAGAAAAATTCAATTTGCAATGAAGCCGAATTTCATTGTGCTTCATGGTAACTAATAATTTTTCCTTAAATGGCAGCTAGAGCTGTCTTAGAAAGAACAGAAAAAAAATACTCACCTCATCCACTTGCTCGCACAGAGGCAGTCCGCTCCTCTCTTGAGTGGAAAAGACCTGACAAAGGACCTGCACTGAGCATGACATCATCCAGCACGAAGCGTGATCACTGAGAACGTCGCCATTAAATTTGTGGAGGGCGCACTGCGCATGTGCAGCCGCCCTCCATTCATTTCTATGGGGCCACCGAAAATAGCCAAGCGCTGGCTCAGCTATTTCCTTTGGATCATAGAAATGAATGGGAGCGGTGGCCGTGCAAGTACGGTGCTCTCCCATTCACTACTACGGGGAGATCGCTTGATGGTGGCCGGACCCGGGGTCCTCCAGTCACCACCTTCCCCGCTCCATTTACTGTGTAGGTGTGGGTCTATCAGACATTGGGGGGCATATCCTAGTGATATGCCCCCATTGTCTGAGATGGAATACCCCTTTAAGACAAAATAGGATGCCAGAAAATAATTTGTGCACCTTTATTTCTATTAATGGCATAAATAACTGTTTGTTGGAGCTCTGACCACCAATGGGCCACCCACTGATCCAAAGGTAGATTCTGAGTTTCTGATACCTCGCAAAGAGGTGGCTCAAATGTTATTTCCAAAGAAAGTATATACAGAAACATACAATTCACTCAGTGGCGTACCTCCATTAGAGGCAGACCACGCAGCTGCTATGCGGCCCCTGGGGGAAGGGGGCCACAGTGGAGGATAGGCCCCGCCCACTAATTACACTTATATAGCTACTATCTGGGTACCTGTTAAAAGAGAATGTAAAAAGTGGAGAAGGACCTTTGGTGATGTCATCAACCATGTGACCAGTGCAGGTAGCCAAGAAGTCTGAAGGACCTTTGGTGATGTCATCAACCATGTGACTAGTGCAAAAACCTGTGGGATGTTGCTGTGAGGGGGCAGAGCTTCTGTGTTGTGCCTGGAGGAGAGGTTAGTATTATCCTGGGATGACCCATATAACGTCCTATAAAAGCTGGGAGTTGTAGTTCTGTACTGTTATATCCCTCTCCATGTAATTTGAACTTATGCCTTAGTACAGTCTGGTAATGCTAGGAGTTGTAGTTCTGTCCTATTATATCCCTCTCTATGTATTTTCAACTTATGCCCTAGTATAGACTGGTAATGCTGGGAGTTGTAGTTCTCTCCTCTTATACCCCCTCTCTGTAATGTATACTGATGCACCATAAGTCTGGCCATACTGGGGGTTATAGTTATGTCCTTTTAAAGCTCTCACCTAATACAACTGGATGATGCCCTATAATAATCTGGACATGCTGGGAGTTATAGTTCTCTCTTCTTAGGCTGGGTTCACTTCACCGTTTAGTTTTCTGTTTTGCATGCAGAGCCTTTTTTCCGTCTAAAATAACGGATCTCAGACTGAGGGCTCATGCACACGACCGTATGTATTTTGCGGTCCGCAAAAAATGGATCCGCAAAAAATACGGATGACGTCCGCGTGCATTCTGTATTTTGCGGAACAAAACAGCTGGACCCTAGTAGAACAGTACTATCCTTGTCCGTAATGTAGACAATTATAGGACAATTTTTTGCGGACACATTGAAATGAATGGTTCCGCATACGGTCCGCAAAAAAACTGAACGGACGTGGAAAGAAAATACATTCGTGTACACGAGCCCTCAAACGGATGCGGAATGTGCAGAACTGATGCTTGAAATACAGGATCAGTTTTTTTTCTTTATTTTTCTGTTCTTCTGATGGATGAGAAGTACAGAAAACTAAACGGTGATGTGAACCTGGCCTTATAGTCTGTGTAATATCCACTTGTATCCAATAATAACAGCATGGTTATGCTGGGAGTTGTAGTTCTCTCAACTTTTACCTCTCCCTTTGTTGCCCCCTAATTTCCAATAACAACAATCTGGTGATGATGAGACTTGTAGTTCCCTTGTCACTATTGTGATGTTCTGCAGCTTCTGAGGTGTGTATTAGGCTTTATTCACATCTGTTCTGGTGACGTTCACTGTTCTGCCGTCATGGAGCACAACAACAAAAATCACCATAGTTCTGGATCTGGTGCTTCATGGATAACAACACCTGACGGATCCCATTGACCATGATGAGATCTTCCGGGTTATAAAATTGTATTCAGCATTTATGACCTGATCTGCGAATGAGGTCCCAATACAGATGTGATTAAAGCCTTATATGTTCTCTAGCATCATTATGATGTTCTGCAGCAGCTGAGGTGTGTATTAGGAGGTTCTGCTGCAGCTGAGGTGTGTGTTAGGAGGTTCTGCAGCAGCTGAGGTGTGTATTATGAGGTTCTGCAGCAGGTGAGGTGTATTATAAGGTTCTTCAGCAGCTGAAGTGTGTATTAGAAGGTTCCTCAGCAGCTGAGGTGTATATTATAAGGTTCTTCAGTAGCTGAGGTGTGTATTAGAAGGTTCTGCAGCAGCTGAGGTGTGTATTAGGAGGTTTTGCAGCAGCTGAGGTGCGTGTTATGATGTTCTGCAGCAGTTAAGGTGTGTACTATGAGGTTCTGCCACAGCCGAGGTGTGTGTTATGAGGTACTGCAGCAGCTGAGGTACTATGAGGTTCTGCAGCAGCTGAGGTCTGTGTTATGAGGTTCGGCAGCAATTGAGATGTGTGTTATGATGTTCTTCAGCAGCTGAGGTGTGTATTATGAGGTTCTGCAGCAGCTGAGGTGTGTATTAGGAGGTTCTGCAACAGCTGAGGTGCGTGTTATGATGTTCTGCAGCAGCTGAGGTGTGTATTAGGAGGTTCTGCAGCAGCTGAGGTGTGTATTAGGAGGTTCTGCAGCAGCTGAGGTGTGTATTAGGAGGTTCTGTGTCTGCACTTTGTAAAATGTCCCTGTCCTGTTCCTCTGCCAGCACGCGTCATACTGTGACCTAACTGACCAGTCCGGACCTGACCTGATCCAGCAGCGTCATCAGGCCAGACTCCAGTCCAGCTCCGTGAAGATCTGCCCCAGGTCCTGACTGCGCTCTGCCAGCAGCACAAACAGTTAGTCAGCATTGGGGAGAAGGTCAAGCAACAGTCCATGGGGGAAGGGTGGCACACTATATAAAAAGTAGCAGCAGCGGGCACAATTCATCAGGTAAGGCTAGGTAATCACTTGCGATCAGATGTTGGTATTCTGTTCCAGCATACTAGCAGAATACCAGAATCACCAGATCCAGCATATACCAAACACTGCTGGCACCTGCTGGATCCCATTCACAATCATGGGGTCATTCATTATTTTGCCCTTTGTTTTTGCCAGAATCTGCAATGGAGGCTTCTGCTGGAACCTCTGCAGCAGATGTGCATGTACTAAGGGGTGCTATGGTTCACTCACAAGGGGGCCCAATTCAGATTCTTGCCATGGGGCCCAGTGATTTCTATGTACTCCCCTGAATTCACTGTAGTGGATAGTGACCACCTCTGTGCAGGGAAAGAGGGACAAGACACCACCATTTCGGGATCAGTAATATTGTCTGCCAAACAGATATCTATGTCATATCCAGTTATATTCCATAAATATCTATAGTAGGAAATACCTTTAAAACACAGCCCCAGATTCTTTCACCTTTCATCTTGACCCAAGTTTTCCTCATTGAGTGTCCTTGCAATACGGAGACTCAGAGATGTATTACCTAAATTTGCTTATCTGTATGATTTTGTAATCCTCTCATGTTTTCCTGATATCTTCTTATAGCTTGACATATGATATTTTATACAATGTAAGTAGAAGGGAATATTTGGTATGTCTTAGAGGTATTTAAAGACAGAAAAAAATGAAATTGGCAGAACACAGTAAAATAAAATTCCTTTCAACGCTTATTATCGGACCTAGTACATACTAGATTAACAAATATTTGGGATTATCGGCTCGTTGAGAAAAACGTCTAAAATATATTTGTAAGCATAAATAATTGAAATATAAAATATGCTACAATTCTGGTGCTGCTCTTGTGCGATTCCTGATAATTCTGCAGATATGTGCCAGCAACAAGTGCTGGACTATCAAACGCTGGATTAAATTTTTTTTATTGTCTATGTGTTATTCAACCATAAAAATGACTGTTACTGCTAAATGATTTCATTCAGTATAAAAAGTTAGGAGGTAAAAGTAACTCTGATTAATGGTGTATTTGTGAAGGAAGAATTGGTGTGATGGGCTGAGAAACATAAAGACACCGCTTGTTTCCAGAGTCCAGCAGCTGTATAAGGGTACTTTCATACTAACGTTTTTATTTTCCGGTATTGCCTGCCGGATCCGGCAATCGGGGAGCCCCTAGGGGCTCAATACCGGAAAAAAACTGATCAGTTTTATCCTAATGCATTCTGAATGGAGAGCAATCCGTTCAGGATGCATCAGTTTAGTCCCTTTTACGTTTTTTGGACGGAGAAAATACTGCAGCTTGCTGCAGTTTTATCTCCGGCCAAAAATACTGAACACTTGCCAGAATGCCGGATCCGACATTAATTTACATTGAAGTGTATTAGTGCCGGATTCGGCTTTTCAGGCTTCGCATGCGCAGACCTTTAAAAGTGCAAAACAAAAATTTAGACCAGATCCGTTTTTCCGGATGACACCGGAGAGATGGATCCGGTATTGCAATGCATTTGTCATACGGATCCAGATCCATCTGACAAATGCCATCAGTTTGCGTCCCGATTGCCGGATCCGGCAGGCAGTGTGAAAGTACCCTAAGCCCGCAAAGCATTCAGGCACTTGGCTAGCCTGGATATATCTGGCCAGGAAATTGTTAAATCTACCATTTTCTGGGGTGAATCAGTATTAATATAATTCAACGCATGAAAAGTATGTGCAATATGGCTAAATAATTCTTAGAGATCAATCAGAAAAAACAAACAAACAAAAAACCAGGGCCGATCCTACACGGGGTGCAGTGGGTGCCCCGCACCCCAGCGCTGCGGCCCTGGTGACAAGTGGGGGCGGCCGCGGCCGGCGGCAGGGCAGAGCAGGAGATGAGCGCCTCCATTGCGGAAGCGCTCATCTCCATAGTCATCTGTATTGCCGTCCTCAGGACGGCAATACAGATGCCTGTCTGTGCTGCGGCAGAGGAGGGAGAGGTGTGTCCCCTCCTGTTCCTCTGATAGGCTGCCGGCTTAGTGCTGGCAGCCTATCAGAGGCCGGTGATGGCGCGATGACGTCATCGCGTCGCCTGAGCCGTATAGCGAGGGACACCGACGGAAGAGGTGGCCTGCATCGCATCGCATTGCTGGAGGTAAGTATAAGTGTATTATTTTTTTTTATTTTTTTATATAGGTACAATACTGGGCTGGCACATGATAAGGGGGGCTACTGGGCTGGCACATAAGGGGGGCTACTGGGCTGGCACATAAGGGGGGACTACTGGGCTGGGCTGGCACATGATAAGGGGGGCTACTGGGCTGGCACATGATAAGGGGGGACTACTGGGCTGGCACATGATAAGGGGGGACTACTGGGCTGGCACATGATAAGGGGGGACTACTGGGCTGGCACATGATAAGGGGGGCTACTGGCACATGATATGGGGGGCTACTGGCACATGATATGGGGGCACTCTGGCTACTGGCACATGATATGGGGGCACTCTGGCTACTGGCACATGATAATGGGGGGGATCTGGCTACTGGCACATGATATGGGGGGGGGCTCTGGCTACTGGCACATGATAAGGGGGGGGGGCTCTGGCTACTGGCACATGATAGGGGGGGCTACTGGCACATGATAAGGGGGGCTACTGGCACATGATAAGGGGGGCTACTGGCACATGATAAGGGGGCTACTGGCACATGATAAGGGGGTCTACTGGCACATGATAAGGGGGGCTACTGGCACATAGGGGGGCTACTGGCACATAAGGGGGGCTACTGGCACATGATATGGGGGGCTCTGGCTACTGGCACATGATATGGGGGGGCTCTGGCTACTGGCACATGATGGTGGGGGGGCTCTTATTTCTGGCACATGAATGGGGGCACTCTGGCTACTGGCACATGATATGGGGGGCTCTGGCTACTGACACATGATATGGGGGGCTCTGGCTACTGACATGATATGGGGGGGCTCTGGCTACTGGCACATGATGGTGGGGGGGCTCTTATTACTGGCACATGATTGGGGGCATCTATGGGGGCACATCTTACTGCAGATTATTGGGGGGCACTATAGGGGCATCTACTGAGGCTAAAAAAGAAGATATTTTATATGGGGGCTCTGTATAGGGGCATTTTATACTGGGACACATTATGGTGGGTACTATGGGGAAGGGGGGGGAGCACTATGGGGGTCATCTACGGGGGCACTGAGAAGGGGTATTTTATATTGGCACATTATGGGAACATTAGCTCAACTGGGGGCATTACAAATGTTTTGCATATTATAAGGAGAATTATTACTACTGGGGGGGCATTATGGTGGGCTTTATTACTCCCCCATGGTATGACCCCCTAGTAGCAGCACCAGCCTCTCTCTGCTCTGCTATCCCTCTGCCCCTTCTCCAAATCCTTATTATGAAATCTTTCTCATTAGGTTAAAGCACAACATCAGCTCCGCCGAGCCCCCGGCCAAAGTGTTGAAGTGGTGTCCGAGATCCCCAAGGGCCAAGTCAAGTAACTGTAAGTTTTTATGGGGGTTCTGCAAAAGAGCTATCGTGGGGCAAAGTTCATATTCGTGTTTACACACGTGTTTTAAAATGAATGCTTTCTCCTATTATAAACAAGTAAATAATGACGCAATGCTGTGGGGCTGGTGTGCAACTTTTTCCAGGGCTGGTTTTTATCCCCAGTCCGGCCCTGGCCGAGCGAGCCGCCGGGACTTTTTTTTTTTTTAAGCCGAGCAGCCGAGCCGCCGATTCGTGGGGCTGAAGTTGTTGCCATAGAAACATTGTAAAGGGGAGGAGTTAGTAAGATAACCACGCCCATGTGGGGGCGCCAGAAATATTTCTGCACCCAGGCGCCTGTGACCCTAGGATCGGCCCTGCAAAAAACAACAACATTCTAACCCTGTGATGGCTAACCTCCGGCACTCCCGCTGTGGTAAAACTACAACTCCCAAGATGCACACTTGCTTAGCTGTTTTCAGAACTCCATATTAATGAATAGTGGATGCTGGGAGTCGTAGTTTCACCACAGCTGGAGTGCCGGAGGTTAGCCATCACTGGACTCTAACCCCCTTCCTGAGGCAGCCATTATCTTTCATTTTTGTCTTTTACTCACTACCTTCTAAGAGACATACCTCTATGTTCACATAGCTGTAAGAGGGCTTATCTTTAATGAGACAAGTTGTAATATTAATATTCCACACCATATAGTGGGAAGCTGGAAAAAAATATTCTAAATAGGATGGCAATGGAGAAAAAACACTAAGGTTTCATTTTTAAGGCATTCGTTATGGCGTAAGACCTTTACACGAGATGATGATCGGTACGATTGAGCGACGAACGAGTCATATCTTGGTGTAGTGAACTTTTCAGCAATGACTCTTTGGACTCGCTGATTATCGTTCACAAAATCATAATTTCGATCGCATATATAAAGAAGACTATTTTCACAAAGCGAAATTTGAGTGGCGTGCAGTGAACAATTTCTGCTTACAAGTATGAAATTGTTAACGTCCAACTATGGTTTTTGTGCCCACACAAATGATCGAACCAGCGAGAAATCTAATGAGTAGGTTGTCGCTCTATCGTTCATTGCTATTACACCGCTCAATAATTGTGCAGTTTTGCTCGATTTAACGATAATTTACACAGTAATCAGCTCGTGTAAAGGTACCTTTAGTCAGTACAATTATAACAACACATCTTTATAGTTTTAATACTTAAAAAAATAAAATGAATAAATACTTTATATTTTAATAGTTAAAGCATTTCCACCATTACCAATTAGGTTTACTTTTTATTATTTTCATTTGTAAAGTGGGGAAAGGGGTTGATTAGAATTTTAAATCATTTTTGTTTTTTAATGTTTTAAAAATGTTTTACTTTATTTTTTATCCCACCTCATAGGGGACTTAAACATGCGTTTGTTAGATCACTTCTGCTATAGACAGCAATGGCTTACCATTGCTGTCTATAGGAAATTACTATGCTAGAGATTTCAGAAGGCCCCAGTCGGCCATAGCATCAGAATGACTCCCAGAGTTTTATCGTGGGGTAGGGTTATTGGTAGGGGTATGTATTGTTTGGTCACCAAGACCAGCCTGCTCCCGGTAAATGAAAACTCAGGTTCCGTGATATATATACCCCTTTGGTGTGTTTTCTTGCATAACAACCTGGAATTATAATGTGTTTTATTGTAGAATTTTATTTACACAATATCACTTTGAATGTGCAAAATATTTTTTACTGTGACACAAGCAATAAATAAGACAAATAACTGAGAAAGTTAAAGAGGCTATCCCATGAGTAATGTAAAAAATGAAAATCAGACATCATATAGTATATGACAACATCTTTCTAGAACCAGCCCTGTACCTTTCATGGATCCAGAGATCTCCCCATTCATTGCTGCAATTGCTCTGCTAGATTAATTTCAAGCTGGCAGCTCAGGGGTTGCGTCTTTTTTGCTGAAGCTTGGGGGGGAGGGGGGTGCCCTTTCTTAGGGAGCATGTCCTTTCTGCTGCAGCATGGGGCATTTGAAATATGGAACTGAGCATGTCTGTGAACCTGGATATCCATGGACCTACAGTATAACCAACAGTCTTGGGGGGATTGCACCCATACCTTCAATCTTTTGTTAGAGTGCTGCTGTTTTTTCTTATTCTATCTATCTATCTATCTATCTATCTATAGTTATGGACGAACATCGGCCGGGACGTTTGCGGCGGGCCCCATTGACTTTAATGGCAGGCGAACCTGATAAACCTTCAGGTCATATTTGCAGCCACCAAATACTTAATAGAAGTGCACAAATAGTCCCACAACATGGACAGTGACATACCAGAGGGGGATCATTGGCAAAAATTCCCACAAAAAATATGTATTTTAATCAGGGGCCATTTTTATGCGTCTTAAAGGGAAACTCTCAAAAATGTGCCTTGCTGGAGCTTAGAAATTTTTTATTTTAGGCCACGGCAGTACAGGCCCCAAAAATAAAGCATTCACCTGACAGAAAAGAACTTGTAATTATGTGGCTGGAGGCAGGGCCGGATCCAGGTTCCTGTGGGCCCTTGGGTGATAAATCCCAGTGGGCCCCCTTGAGGCATTTTTGTACATTTACATGTCCCTCTGTGGCTCCCACACGGTATAATGACCACCAGTAGCCCCTATACAGTATAATGACCACTAGTGGCCCTTCACACAGTATAATGACCCCCCAATGCCCCCAAACACAGTATAATGACCCCCAGTGGCCACACACACAGTATAATGACCCTACAGTGGCCCTCCTTTCAGAATAATGACCCCAAGTTGCCCCCCATTCAAAATGATGACCCCCAGTGGCCCCCACCTTGGGGGTTATACTGTATGGAGGGGGCACTGGGGGTCATTATACTGTATGGTGGTCACTGGGGGTCATTATATTGAATGGGGGCTTTGGTGGTCATCATACTGAATGGAGGGTCATTGGGGATCATTATACTAAATGGGGGACACTGGGGGTCATTATACTGTGTAAGGGGCCCTCACAGTGTAATGCTCCCCCCAGTGGCCTCCTCAAATACCTATCATTGCTGGAGCACAGGGGAGTCGGCGGTCCTGTCATTCACTAACCGCAGCTCCCTGTGCTCCTTCTTTCCTCAGGCCCGCTGCAGCAGTGAGACACAAGTCATGACATCACTGCTGGGCAGGGCCTGGAGGAGAGAAGGAGCTGTGCAGTGATGTAGCTAAAACTGACTGGGTGACTGGGCCCCACAGAAAAGAGTCCATTAAAAAAATGCATACGTTAACGTATATGTTTTTTTTTACAATGGAACTGTATGGTGAACGGACGCCACTGTAAGGCATCAGTCTGAGGCATCTGTTAACGTATACATTTTTGGTATGCATTAAATTGATGGCAAAAATTGGATGTGAACCCAGCCTTAGTGTCAGAATAAGCACCAGTACACAGTGGAGCAGCGTGGCGGAGAGGGGAGACCGCCATGTACTGACAGAGTACCTGCTACCCGGGGGGTGAGGACTGTGTTTCCCAAGGATCATTTATCTACTGGGAAATACAGGGCACAGTATAATACACTAGAAACTATATAATATAAAGATATTAGCCCTACCCCCAAATAATAATACAATTAGGGAGTCATTTATTATATAGAAAAACGGTACTTAGCACCGCAATCTGCATCTTTTTCCCGCTCATGCCTGGTCTAAAAAAGGTGGTGTGGGCAGGGAAAGGGATACAGTTATGGCCATACAGTTATTGGATACCACTGCCATACAGTGACCGGATAACACCTCTGTACAGTGACCGGATAACACCGCCATACAGTGACCAGATAAAAGGGTGTAAGAGGGCACAATACAGGGAATGACTAGGGGCACTGTACAGAGTGTGGTAAGAGGGCACAATGCGGGGTATAAGGGGGCACTGTACGGGGTGAGGGGCACAGTACGGGGGTGGCACAGTACGGGGTGGGGGGCACAGTCACATGACCCTGTGATGTTAGAAGGTCCTTATGGTGAATGTGGTTCAGACACCACCATAATGAGAGGCAGAGGAGCGAGACAGGGGCCCGGGGCCCTGGATGGACAGGAGGGGTGAGCACAGCAAGTAGGTGGAAGGGGCTCTGAGGGGGATTCATACAAGAAGTAGTGGCAGGAGGTCTGTGCAGGGCAGCAACAGGAGATAGGAGGGTGGAACAGGAGCTCTGGATACATGAGGGAGGAAAGGAGACAGAAGGGGATCCATGAGGATGAGATAGGACAGGATATGGAGGGGGGGGGGCAGGTGTCATGGAGGCAAACTGCTTAATGAAGCAGTAAAACAACTAAATAGCATGAAGCACTGCATCCAGCAGAAGCTAGAAGAGTCCCCCCCCTCCTGTCCCACAGAGAAGAGACAGTCACGGTCCAGACTCACTGACAAACTCTGCGTGTCTGAAGCTGTAAGGTAACCTGCTGCTCTGCTAAACGGAGTGAAGAGGGGGCGTGTCTGAAGCTCTGCAGCAGCCGGCCTCATGTGACTCAGAGGGCCCACCAGAGGGAAGTGCTCATAGCAGCTCAGTGGGCCCCCTCAGGAGCAGTGGGCCTCAGCATTTGCCCGGGTTTGCCAGGTGCTGACGCCGGCCTTGGCTAGAGGTAGATTAAGTGGTCAATGGATAAAATTTTTACTGTAGGCCACTGGAGTACAGGCCCCAAAATTACACATTCACCTGACAGAAAAGAACTTGTGATGATGTTGCTGGAGGTGCATTAGGCGGTCACTGGCTAAAAATTTTACTGTAGGCCAGTACAGGCCCTAAACATTTGGCATTCACCTAACAGAAAAGAACTTGTGATGATGTGGCTGGAGGTAGATTAGGCGGTCACTGGATACAAATTTTACTGTAGGCCACTGGAGTACAGGCCCCAAAAAATTGGCATTCACCTGACAGAAAAGAACTTGTGATGATGTGGCTGGAAGTATATTAGGCGGTCACTGGATACTAATTTTACTGTAGGCCAGTACAGGTCCCAAAAATTAGGCATTCACCTGACAGAAAAGAACTTGTGATTATGTGACTGGAGATACATTAGGCGGTCAACAGATACAAATTTTACTGGAAGCCAGTACAGGCCCCAAAAATAGGCATACACCTGACAGAAAAGAACTTGTGATGATTTGGCTGGAGGTACATTAGGTGTCACTGGATAAAATTTTTACTGTAGGCCAGTAGAGGCCCCAAAAATAAGGCATTCACCTGACAGAAAACAACTTGTGATGATCTGGCTGGAAGTACATTAGGCCATCACTGGATACAAATTTTACTGTAGGCCAGTACAGGCCCCCAAAATTAGGCATTCACCTGACAGAAAAGGCCTTTAATGCCGCTGTATATACATAAGACAAGGATCATTCTTTATTCTGTTCTGGGTGGTGGCGGATATGTGTGAGCTGGCAAAAGGAAATTCAATTACATGTGGTCGTCACAGGTGTTGAATTCCTCCGAGATCCATGCCTCATTCATTTTTTTTAAATGTGAGGTAGTCCACACTGTTGTGAGCTAGGCAAGTGCGCTTATCGGTCACGATCCCCCCTGCTGCGCTGAACGTCCTTTCGGACAGGACCCTCGACAACGGGAAAGCCAAGAGTTCCATGGCAAATTGCTCTGGCCACAGGTCAAGCCTTCACACACAGTAATCCAGGGTCCCTCGCTTCTCAGAGCGTCCATATCGGCCGTTAACCCGATGTAGTCAGAAACCTGTCGGTCTAGGCGTTCCCTAAGGCTTAATCTGGAGGGGGGGTTTTCAATGGGTTGGCTGCAAGAATGATCTCATATCTGAAGTGACCAATACATCTTCAAACCATCCTCTTCTTGCAGGCGGGGTAGGATTGGTACCCGCACCTGTTTCGCTGTGGGTGGAAATTCCTCTGCCAGAGCCTGCAACAGCAGAATACAGCATCTCTCGCAGCAAGGCCTGGAAATGCTGCATTCTGCCAGCTCTCTGTGATGCTGGTAACATGTCCATCATTTTGTGTTTGTACTAGGGGTGTAAGTACGCTGCCACCTAGTACTGGTCCTTGCCCTTTATGCTTTTTATACGGGGTCCCTCTTCAAACACTGGAGCATGAAGACCCCCATTTGCACTAAATTGGAACGGTGGTGTGCCCGACTTCTGCTCATCGCCCAGGAGAATGTCGTTCTCGGTCTCCTCCCCCCAGCCACAGACAACATCAGGGATCCCCAAAAGTTTAAAGTCCTCCTCAAAGCCTGCTCTTCTTGCTCCTCCTCCTCCCCCCCAGCCACCATCCTCCTCTGACTCCTCTTCAGACTCCTGCTGACTTGTCTCAGATGGAGTAGCCCCCCTGGGAATTCATTTAGCATTGCGACTTCCTCATCTTCTAGTTCCTGCTCCTCGACGGCTTGATCAATGACACGACGCAATGCACGCTCCAGAAAGAAGGCGTAAGGTACGATGTCACTGATGGTGCCCTGGTTGCGACTGACCAGTTTGGTGATGTCATCAAATGGCCGCAGAAGTCTGCAAGTGTCATGAGCAGCCACTTGCACGTTGCAAAAATACCAAGCTCCCCAGAACCTGTCCTGCTGCAGAGTTCGTACAGGTAGTCATTAACGGCACGTTGCTGCTGGAGCAGCTTATCAAGCATATACAAGGTGGAGTTCCAGCGCGTCGGGCTGTCACAAATCAGACGTCTGATGGGCAAGTGGTGTCGCTACTGAACGTCAGCAAGGCGAGCCATGGCTGTGTAAGATCTTCTAAAATGGTCAGAGATTTTCCTGGCCTGCCGTAAGGCGTCCTGGACCCCGGGGTATTTGGCAACGAATCACTGCATGACTAAGTTCAGGACGTGTCCCAGAAGGTTCACCCAGTGGGCAGTAAAACTTATGTACCTTCCCTGCCAGTGTTTGCTAGACCACGTGTCTGTGGTCAGATGTATCTTGGCACCGACACTGTGTACAAGAGATATATTCACTTGCAGCTGAACGTGGCCATATAGTTCAGGGATGCCCTTCTGGGAGAAATATTTCCTTCCGGGGACCTTCCATTGCGGTGTGCCAATGGCCACAAATTTTCTAAAGGCCTCCAAGTCCACCAGTTTATATGGCAGTAGTTGGCAGGCTAGCAGTTCTGACAAGCCAGCGGTCAACCGTTGGACAAGTGGGTTATCCGGCATCATCAACTTTTTATGCTCGAACATTTGGGCCACGTAAAGGACATTTGGGCCACGTAAAGGACACACTCAAGGACAGGAGCGTAGTCCTCCTATGCTTAAAGGGATTGTCTCAACTCCTTTTTTGGCAGGACCCGGACTTCTGGTGTTCTAGGGGGGCCATGCCTGCGAACATGACTGGCAGCACAAGCCAGTGGCGCTGGGAAGCTGTAATTTCCTCTATGCCTGTGCTTGCACACTCCCGCACTGTAAGAGGACCATAGAACATACGGGGACAGGAGCTAATGCGCATGCATGGGAGACTATGTGTTCTTGCTCCTGCAATTTCCACCACCAGAAGGGCCGGCTTTGTTTCTTTTCAGAGCGCATGTGTGGCCACCACTGATGTATTCCAGAGGTGGTCATAACCCCGCTGTTTATAAAGACTAGGTAAATTATGATAAGAAAGATCAGGAGGCATTATTGTAACATAAAGCATATTGGTAAGTTACTTGTATTAGGCTAATACACATCATAAATGTCACTTCATGTGAGTGATGAGAAAACCCCTTTAACATAGTATAAATGCAGAGGGGGTGAGTAGGTGTTTATACGTTAAGCGTCCACTTAAAGTGGTTATCCCATGATTAATTTAAAAGGCATTATATAGTACATGACAAGCTAGAATGTCCAGAATATGGTTCTTCTTCCAGTAGGAAATCATGAGTTTCCAAGTACAGGAGGCAAGGTTAATAGAGAAGGATAGATCACCAAGTGGTGCCTGCATTGATTGACACTGATCGTTGGATGCATGCTAATAAATAAGAGGTTTGCTTCTTCCAGCAAAAGGAGACCCTTTAGAGGCCCCCCACAGATCCTCCTGTTTCAGTGAGACCCACAGTTTGTGTTTGTCATGTCTGCTACATTTCCTTTATAACTTGCCCACCTAAACTGTGAGTTCAGTGTCTGAGATCTCGCTCCTTATGATGACACTGTCTAGTTTTTATTTGCTTGTTGAAACTGTTCAGTTTTAGGACAGCGGGGGGAGGTCACACCTGTTGTTGGAACTTGATAGAAGGCTTATTTATAAACTTTCAGAGCTTGGGATTCTTGTAGAGCTGGATTGCGCTGACGTCCGGAGGGGAAGGTCACTGAAATGCTTGTTTATAAAAGCAGCAGCAGCAACTGGAAAATCCATAAAACTCTGAAATGATGAAATTAACAAGCTATCTGATCAGGCTATTCAGGCCCCGTATGTGCTCCCAGACAAGCCAGTCAGGTTCAAGGAGAATGCTGCAGATAGGACAGAAACTGGGCTTTTGGAACACAGAGCAGTTTCCATTAATCGATCAATCAAAAAAAAAAAAGTTAAATATGTCACGCTTCTGGGTGTCTGTGAGCGCACTCATTGTTGTGATTGTGTTCAGAGGAAAAAATTCCAGTCCACAGATGACAAAGGGGAAACAAGGGCAGAGCTTCCTCATAAGGAGCATATTAAAACTATTTAATTGAGCAATTTGCAATATAATGCTGAGCTGTGTAATTAGGTCACTGTGTAAAACTTTTTACCACTATGAAGAAATGGAATTTAAAATACAAATATGTGATGATAGGACACAAGGAAAGCTGTTCTGGTTCAGTGAGTAGTTTGGGGAGAAGAACCGAGGCCGACTGTGACTGTGCTTTATATTTTGCTGGTTAAATCCCAAAGTTGAGGTCAGGAAAGCTTCATTTTCACTTGGTGACTGATAGAGGAACAGGTGTCTCGAGGGTGTACAAGTGTCAAGTGAACAAGCTGCCTAGAAATGTACAATTTGCAAAGGCTCTTCATAATGCTGACCAGACCCTTCTCAGCTGACAGGATTTTTACCCCTTCCAGACCAAATTTAGTCTTTATGCATCTGTGACTAACTAGCTGAATTATAGTCAGTCTTCTAGAAATCACAATAAGAGCAGCAGCTATGGCCATAACTCTCTCATAATACAAGACTTAAGAAATAAAAAGTTAAATGAAGGTGAAAGGTTTTTCTTACATAAAGTCAGTTTAGAGTCACATATAACCAGTGTGTGTGTGTATATATAAGTGACAGGAAAAGTGATAGGGAAGTATAAATCTCTTCCAGGAAAGCTGGATGAGATATGAGGAATCCAGAAAAGCTGGAGCAAAGGGGAATTTGCTAAGGGCTTTGGTAGGTTCTGTTTCGGGCAGGATTTTTATAGAATGACTAGCTGAAGGACCTCGGGTATATTTAATCTATTTCATTTAATGTTTGTGTGTGTCCTTAAAAGATATCAACACTATCCACTATAACAGTGACATCTACAGCACCCCGTCCCCTTAACAGTGATCTCCACAGCCCCCCACCCCTTAACACTGACCCCCCCCCAGTGCCCCGTCCCTTAAAATTGGACTTCCACAGCAGCCCATCCCCTTAACTTTGACCTTTACAGCAGCCTTCCCCTTTAACAGTGAGTTTCACAGCACACCACCCCCTTGACAGTGACCTCCACAGGGGCCTGCCCCCTTAAGAGTGGCCTTTACAGAAATATGCCCCTTAACACTGACCTCCATAGCGGACCATCCCCTTAACCTCTTGGGGACACAGGGTGTACCTGTACGCCCTGATGTCCCGGTACTTAAGGACACAGGGCGTACAGGTACACCCTGTGTAATTCCGATCACCGCCGCGCGGCGGGCATTGATCGAAACAGAGTGCCTGCTGAAATCATTCAGCAGGCACTCTGCGACAATGCCGAGGGGGGTCCTGTGACCCCCCCGTATTGGCGATCACTGCAAACCGCAGGTCAATTCAGACCTGCGGTTTGCAGCGTTTATGGGTGATTCCGGCGGGGATCGGCGCTTCCATCAGGATCCCGTGCTGCTGTAATGGGGACCCGATTGCATTGAAGGCAGCGCGATGCCTTCCATAGGCATCGGGGCTGCCTTCCGGTGAAGATCCTGTGAGATCCATCCCCCTGGATCTCACAGGCAGGAAGCTGGATGAGTAATACACACTGTATTACTCATACAGCCAATGCATTCAATACAGAAGTATTGGAATGCATTGTAAAGGGGATCAGACCCCCAAAAGTTGAAGTCCCAAAGTGGGACAAAAAATAAAGTGAAAACAAAGTTGAAAAAATAAAATTTTCCCCCCCAAAATTTTTAAGTTTCAAGTAAAAAAAACAACAAACAACGTAATTTTCCCCCCAAAAAGTAGGTAAAAAATAGGTAAAAAAAGAAAAGTAGACATATTAGGTATCGCCGCGTCCGTATTGACTGGCTCTATAAACATATCACATGACCTAACCCCCTCAGATGAACACTGTAAAAAAATAAATATATACTGTGCTAAATAAACCATTTTTTGGTCACCTTACATCACTAAAAGTACAACAGCAAGCGATCAAAAAGGTGCATGCCCACCAAAATAGTACCAATCTAACCGTCGCCTCATCCCACAAAACATGAGCCCCTACCTAAGACAATCGCCTAAGAAATAAACAAACTATGGCTCAGAATATGGAGACACTAAAACATATTTTTTTTGTTTTAAAAAAGCTGTTATTGTGTAAAACTTAAGTAAATAAAAAAAAAGTATACATATTAGGTATCGCTGCGTCTGTAAGAACTTGCTCTATAAAAAAATCACATGACCTAACCCCTCCGGTGAACACCGTAACAAAATAAAGATAAATACGGTGTAAAAAAGCAATTTTTTGTCACCTCACATCAAAAAAAGTGTAATAGCAAGTGATCAAAAAGTCATATGCACCCCAAAATAGTGTCAATCAAACTGTCATCTCATTCCGCAAAAAATTAGTCCCTACTTAAGATAGTCGCCCAAAAACTGAAAAAAAATATGGCTCTCAGAATATGGAGAAACTAAAACATTATTATTATTATTTTTTTAAATGATATTATTGTGTAAAACTTACATAAATAAAAAAAAGTATACATATTAGGTATCGCCACATCCGTAATAACCTGCTCTATAAAAATATCACATGAACTAACCCCTCAGGTGAATACCGTAAAAAAAAGTCATATGCAAGCGATCAAAAAGTCATACGCACCTCAAAATAGTGCCAATCAAACCATCATCTCATCCCACAAAAATCATACCCTCCCCAAGATAATCGCCCAAAAACTGAAAAAACTATGGCTCTCAGACTATGGAAACACTAAAACCAGATTTTGTAAAACTTACATAAATAAAAAAGTATACATATTAGGTATCGCTGCGTCCGTAATAACCTGCTCTATAAAAATACCACCTGTCAGATGAATTTCAAAAAATAAAGACGGTGCCAAAACAACTATTTCTTGTTACCTTGCCTCACAAAAAGTGTAATATAGAACAACCAAAAATCATATGTACCTTAAAATAGTACCAACAAAACCGCCACCCTATCCCATAGTTTCTAAAATGGGGTCACTTTAGAGTTTCTACTCTAGGGGTGCATCAAATGGGACATGGTGTCAAAAAAACAGTCCAGAAAATCTGCCTTCCAAAAACCATATGGCATTCCTTTCCTTCTGCGCCCTGCCGTGTGCCCGTACAGCAGTTTACAACCACATATGGGGTGTTTCTGTAAACTACAGAATCAGGGCCATAAATATTGAGTTTCGTTTGGCTGTTAACCCTTGCTTTTCAACTGGAAAAAAATATTAAAATGGAAAATCTGCAAAAAAAGTTACATTTTGAAATGTTATCTCTATTTTCCATAAATTCTTGTGGAACACCTTAAAGGTTAACAAAGTTTGTAAAATCAGTTTTGTATAACTTGATGGGTGTAGTTTCTAAAATGGGGTCACTTTTTTGGAGTTTCTACTCTAGGGGTCCATCAGGGGGGCTTCAAATGGGACATGGTGTCAAAAAACCAGTCCAGCAAAATCTGCCTTCCAAAAACCGTATGGTATTCCTTTCCTTCTGTGCCCTGCCGTGTGCACGTACAGCAGTTTTAGACCACATATGGGGTGTTTCTGTAAACTACAGAATCAGGGCCATAAATATAGAGTTTTGTTTGGCTGTTAACCCTTGGTTTGTAACTGGAAAAAATGGATTCAAATGGAAAATCTGCCAAAAAAGTGAGATTTTGAAATTTTATCTCTATTTTCCATTAATTCTTGTGGAACACCTAAAGGGTTAACAAATTTTGTAAAATCAGTTTTGAAGTTTGTAAATTGCGGTAATTTTTGGGTGGTTTCTATTATGTAAGCCTCACAAAGTGACTTCAGACCTGAACTGGTCCTGAAAAAGTGGGTTATAGAAATTTTCAGAAAAATTTCAAGATTTGCTTCTAAACTTCTAAGCCTTCTAACGTCCCCAAAAAATAAAATGTAATTCCCAAAATGATCCAAACATGATGTAGAAATATAGGGAATGTAAAGTAATAACTATTTTTGGAGGTATTACTATCTATTATAAAAGTATAGAAATTGAAATTTGGAAATTAGCAAATTTTTATAAATTTTTGGTAAATTTGGAATTTTTTTATAAATAATTTTTTTTTTAAATCAATTTTACCACTGTCATGAAGTACAATACATGACGAAAAAAAACAATCTCAAAATTGCCTGGATAAGTAAAAGCGTGTTAAAGTTATCACCACATAAAGTGACACGTCAGATTTGCAAAAAATGGCATGGTCCTTTAGGTGAAAATGAGCCCGGTCCTCAAGGGGTTAACTGTTACCTCCACAGCAGTCTGCCCCTAGGGTGGCCAGAGGTCCAGTTTTAGGCCGGACAGTCTGGATTCAGACTGCCTGTTCTCCGTCTGGCGCAGGGCCTGGATGGACACAAGGATGTTATTTTGAACAGCTCACTCTCAGACAGCAGCACTGTGCTGTCTGAGTGTGAGCTGCAGGAAGAAATTCACCGTTCCTCCCACTCCTGCAGCTGACAGAAGTTGATTTTTACCTTCATTTTTTAATCCCCGTCGGCTGAGAAGTGGGAGGGGGTGTGGCCTAATCGGATCAGGGGCATGGCTTAGCGTGACCTGGGGGCAGGGTTTTAAGTTTGTCTTTTGAGGGTGCACACATTGTGGCAGGGGGCTCCTTCCTGCAAGAGTTACGCCCTTCTGGGCACCTTACTGGCTCATTTGCATACCAAATAACCTGGATTTTCAGAGGATAAAAACATCTATTGCTGGAACAAAGGCACATCTTGAAATAAGGTACTAAGTGCTATTAGGCCATGGCTTTACTTCAAAAGCGATTATCCTGGTGACAGATTTCCTTTAGAGCTCTCCTACAGCAGTGAAGTTAAATGGCTGGGTTGTTATGGAAACCTGGAGTAAAACTGTGTATGTGGAGGCTGGAGGACCTGCGAGCTTCTATTGGCTGATAAGGGTCATGTGACCAAGCTTCTATTGGCTAATGCATTTTTTGGGAATATCTCAGGAAAGGTACGTGCTAGAGAGCTGAGACCTGGTCTAAAACCTTCCTGGACACCTGATCTACCTGTGTGCCAAATTTTGCGATTATAAATGCGACGGTGCGGTTTCCTTTAGTGGACATACATACACACACACATACATACACTCATCTTTGTATATTATATGGGCTGGTTGTTAGTGGGACCTATCATTCCCTTCCTGGCCAGTACAAGTTTGTTTTGTAACACAGTCCAGCTCTGTACTGGACTATTTAGGTTACATGCATGGTGTGCACTAGAGAGAAAAAGTGATCTGGGGACACAGATAGGTCAAGGCAGGTGGCACAGGTCAGGCAATCCGGTTCGGCAACAGGAGAGTCAAGGCAAGCAGGCAGGGATCAAGCAGGTAGCAGAGTCCAGGAACACAAGCATGGGTCAGGTAAACAGGAACACAAGCAAAGATATCAGCAACCTTTGCAGGACACAAGGACTTTGACGCATCTGGGAAGGGGGCTGAGCCACTTATATACATGCAGGAGGGATAGGATGGTCAGCGAGGTCAGCGAGGTCACATGATCTAACCCACAAAGCACAGGAAGTGACGTGTGCCAGTCCTTAAGGAAGTGATGCAGGGAAATAGCAGCAAGGCTATGGCTGAAAGGAAAATGTGGACAGGATACTAGAACAAACAGTACCTACACAGACAGTGCCCAGGACTGCACTGAATGGGGAAGCACTGGCAGCAGATCACCACTGAACATAGCGCCAGGGACCACAGCGGTAAGCAGGGGAACAGCAGCGCACAGCAGCTGCTGTAACAGCAAGAAATTAAAGAATAAACAAACACCCTGCTTGAAATGGACTTCTGTGTCACCATCTCTGTCTTTGATTTCATTTTGTCTACCATTGCAGAGCTAATTCCCACACATGGTGGGCATCTTTTTTTACTTAAAAAGACATACTCACACTTAAAGGGCTTTTTCCTAAAAGTTGCATGTTCATGTCCTGGGTGAAAGCCACAGGGAAGCTACGTAAAGAGGCAGCTGAAATGGAGGAACCTATCAAACAATTGGTGCAGGCAAATGTTCAGCAGCAACAAGCACAGGCCAGGCAAGATAAGATGAATCACATACTGGTGAAGAAAATGGGTGAGACATTGTTTGAGGGATTGTTGAGGGAGCCCTGGCATGCAAGTGATTCGAGGATGGCTGTCAACTGCATGGGCCGCAGCACAAGCCTCACTTCAAAAGATGATTCTCACTGATGAAGTGAAGCATATCTCATGGTCTTTCGGAGATTAGCAGAATGTGAGAAGTTATGAGGCGACCTGTAGACAGATGTAATGGCACCTTTTCTGACTGGAGAACTGCAAAAAGTGCCCTATGAGCTGGGTGAACGGGACACTAGAGATTACCCATAGCATAAAGGTGAGATCCTTGTCCGACTCTGGATGAACATGCATGTGTGTGCTGGTTGGATGCACAGCTGGACCCACTATGAGAGCCTGCCAAAGATGCACAACTTTATCCACCTTTAAAAGAAGTGGCTACAGCCTAAGGAACCCCAGGCCAACTGTAGAGATAGTGGTCTTGGAAAAATTTATCAGGACACTGCCTCCTAGTATCCAGTGCTAGATCAAGGAGGACCTACAAGCACTGACCAGCTGGGGAACCTCTTGGAAAGGTACAGGGCAGCAGAATTACTGAATTGTAGGATATTAGAAAGGACAGTTGCAGTTACAACACTAGCATCACTGAGGGCAACTTCCTAAAACGTAACTTTTATTCAACATACAATTAAAATACACAAATTAACGTGGTACAAAGCAGGACCCTGATAGTTATAGTATGAACAACTGTCAAGGATAATAAACAGTTAATATGACAGGAGCACAAAAACATAGGCACAAGACAAGACCTCAAGGTATACACAGTCTGTCCCTCTTGTTACCCTAGTATAAGCTACTCAACCCAGAGCTGTCATTTTTGGTCCCCTGGAGCCCCCAGCCATGTGCTAGTCATCTGTGAGGATTGTATTAATCTCAGCATCCATTTCCATCAGCTAAGTTGTTATCCTGACTATATTAAAGAGGACCTTTCACCTTGAAAAACATTGTCAGCTAAGTATGCTGCCATGGAGAGCGGCGCCCAGGGATCTCACTGCACTTACTCTTACCCCTGGGCGCCGCTCCATTCTCCCGTTATGCCCTCCGGTATCTTCTCTCACTAAGTTATAGTAGGCGGTGTCTGCCCTTGTCCTGTGGGCGTCTCCTTCTCCTAGGCTGCAGCGCTGGCCAATCGCAGCGCACAGCTCACAGCCTGGGAGTTTTTTTTCTCCCAGGCTGTGAGCTGTGCGCTGCGGTTGGCCAGTGCTGCAGCCTAGGAGAAGGAGACGCCCACAGGACAAGGGCAGACACCGCCTACTATAACTTACAGAGCAAAGGTACCGGAGGGCATAACGGGAGAACGGAGTGGCGCCCAGGGGTAAGAGTAAGTGCAGTGAGATCCCTGGGCGCCGCTCTCCATGGCAGCATACTTAGTTCACAATGTTTTTCAAGGTGAAAGGTCCTCTTTAAGTTGTGAGTTTGACTGTTGGTATTGTGTGCACTTGTCTATCTATATTCCTTACAAGTGCCTTTCTTTATTTATCCACTCTACCCTCTTACAGATGCGTGCTGGTCTGGGGCGCTCCGGATTTTTTTTTATTTATGTTACCCTATTGTATATCCTACATTGTATATCCTATCATTATGACTGATATTGTTTGTCCCCTGATAAACCTTTAGTTGAAACTTTGTACTGTATGTCATAAAGTGATAGGGTTGTTCAAGGACAGGTTAGCCCAGGCACGTGGACAGAGTGTACCTATCATCAAGGTGCATCTCTGGGCTGAGCAGCTTCTATTAGGGCAATAATAAGGACAGACAGCTTACATACTTATTCATTGTCCCATTTGCACTATACTACCCCTTCGTTAACCGTCCTCTATTCTCCACATCCCGTGACATTTTATGCTGTATCAGAATTTGATACGGCGAGTCAAGGACAGGTGAGCTCAGGTAAATGGACAGAGTACACCTACCACCAAGGTGCATCTCCGGGTTTAGCAGCTTTTACTAGGGTAACAGGGACAGACTGTGTATACCTTGAGGTCTTGTCTTGTCCCTATGTTTTTTCCCTCCTGTCCCATTAACTGTTTATTATCCTTGACAGCTGTTTGTACTATAACTATCAGGGTCCTGCTTTGGACCACTTTACTTTGTATATTTTAATTGTATGTTGAATAAAAGTTATGTTTTAGGAAGTTGCCCTCAGTGATACAGGGCAACAGAGAAGCTCCTCCAGGCTTCTCCTGGATGGCCATCTCCAGGGACAGCAAATCATCCAAGTAAGACAGTACCAACTGCTGAGGTGAGAAATGCCCCAAGAGCAGGAGGCTCAGTGGTGAAGCAAATAGCCATGCCAAAGTCCAAACCATTGTCTTAAAATAGAGACTGGAGCCACATCCAATGTTGGTGGTGCCATGAACTTTGCCATGTGGCTGCCAATTATCCCCTCCCAACCAAGTCAAAGGAGTGTAAACACTTCAGACGAGTCTCACTGTTTGCACAACCAGTTTAATCTGCCGAGACAACGTCAAAGTCAGAACCTCAAATGTGTACAGTGTAGGTAGGAGGTTGTACAGTCGTCACAGTTAGTACTCCTTGGTGCATGGCTCTCTAGTAGACTTTGGGACGTATAGTGGACATCCTGTTGGGGTACTGTGCATACATGGACTAGAAAGTATGCAGCATCCCACTAGTATATGTGGGTACTGCAAAAGCTTGTTATGTCATATGTTATATCATACTGTATTTCATTCCTATGTGGAATCACTGTTACCAGGCTGTTAGGTGCACTACAGACATTCCACCACTAGATGGGGATAGCACTACAGTGTATATATATATATATATATATATATATATATATCACAGTTCTGGCCTAGTTAAGTAGTTTTTTTTAGAGTGTGGGAGTTGGAGAAGATGGCGTGAGGAGCAAGGGGGAAGGAGAGGACCCCTCTCCTCTCAGCTCTCTCTTGGGCTTCACGGCCCAGAGTTGCCAATTCATGGTCTCAGTGTAAAGCTAGGAAAATAGGCAGAAGTGAAGTCTGTATTCTACCGTCTACTCTTCCGGAGTGTCAAGTGGATTTTACTAAGTTTATTGTGGAAAGACAAAGTAAGGACAATAGCCATTATTATAGGCTTTAGGCGCCTTTGTAATAATGTGATGGTTTATTAGCTAACGGCAGCCTCCCCGTTACTTCAAGGACAGATAGGCCATCTGTTACATCACTTGTGTGTAGAAGACAAGGACTTGAACCACCTTTACTGAGATTGGAGCAAGGAAAGAGCTGAATAGCAGTGAGTACACAACTTCCTACGGTAGCCTGAGACATAACCACATGTACAGCCTGTTACTGGGATTTGCCACACCCAACCTGTATGTTAATAAGAGACTACAACCACTCTCATCATTTTGCACCACCAAGGTGCTGGCATCACGACATTATCTAATTCAGGGGACCAGCCGCACAAGCACCCAGAAAATCCAATCACCATCAAGGGCACCTCGATCACCACCTGGCCGGTGTCCCCTGTAATAGAGTGTGCCCCGGAGAACCTGGTGCTGTTCTCCCCTTCACTGCACTGCTGGTCCAGGGAGGCATCTGCTAACCGTAAATACCCGATGAACTATTGTACCCTTTCGGCCCACCGTGAACCTCACGTGTTCTCCCCTGCGGACTGGCATGTTGCAAGTACCCTACCGCTGTCGTTGCAATATAGGCTCACTGTGGGATAGTGTCTGATTAAGTGAGTGTGGTTAAGTTAGTAATGGACAATGTGATACTGGGAAGAGACTTTCCTTTATTCTGGGACCTATGAAGAAATGCAACTGGTACTGAAAATGTGTCTGGTCACAATGTGTGCCCTGAAGTTAGCCCCAAACTATTTGATCCAGAGTCTGAAGTGCCAGCAGTAGGGGTGACCAATAATGAAACTGAAAATTTTCCTCTAGCAGTACTAGATGGTGATACTGAAGTGCAACAAGAAGCTCCTGATATGCCTCAGTTAGATGTGTCACATGACAATTCTGGGACTGCTCAGCTGAGACATCCCACATTGTTAAAAGCTATAGAGAATGTGAAGGTGATAAATGGTGTGCCACTATATCCAGGAGAAGACAAGGAATATATGGCATTTAACCAGGATCTACTATATTGTGTAGACAAAATACATGAGGAAATTGTTAGGCAATTGGCAGTGCCCCTTATAACATAATGGTCTTAGATTTAGCCCATAAGCACGTGCTAGGGAAACACCTGGGGTGTGAAATGATGCGAGAGCGTATCCTACAGTGTTTTTTTTTTGGCCAGGGGTTGTTAGGGAGGTACAGAAGTGCTGTTGTGAGAGAGAGAGAGATATTCAGGATTAAATCCGATTACATAGAATCGATTCACTCATCTTTAATGGAGAACATCTGTGGACAGCTATTTTCAGGTCTCTCCAGAGATTGGTTTCAAGTCAGGGCTCTTTCTGGGCCACTCAAAGGCATTCACGGAGATGCTCCTAAGCCACTCCCTCAACCCTGACCAGTTTCTCTGTGCCAGCCACTGAAAAACACCCCTCACAGCATGATGTTGCCACCTCCATACATTACTGTAGGGACTGGGCAGGTGATTAGCAGTGCCTGGTTTCCTCCAGGTAAGATGCTTAGGCCAAAAAGTTCAATATGGGTTTCATCAGACCAAAGAATCTTGTTTCTCACAGTCTGAGAATCCTTTAGGTGCTTTTTCAAACTCCAGGTGGGCTTTCATGTGTCTTTTACTGAGGAGAGGCTTATTTCTAACCACTCTGCCATAAAGCCCATAGGCGCATAGGTGTCCAAGGCAAAGCCTACCAAGCCTTTTTGGAGCCCATACACATGGAAGAACATCACATGGTCGTAAGATGCTATCCCATTGGTATCACGTTCTTACTCTCCTCCGCAAATGGTACCTTTCCATATCTTATATGTGCTGGCAATGAGGCACCTCCAATGGTGCAGAGACCCTCCAATGGTGCAGAGCTTGCATAGGTGTCCAAGGCAAAGACTACCAAGCCTTTTTGGAGCCCATACACATGGAAGAACATCACATGGTCTTAACAGCAAAGTGCCTAGTGACTGTTTCTCACAAGAGAGTGTATTTTTGTCTCCTGAACCTGAGTGACCACCATCTGGCGTTGAAGAAGTATTGACCAATATACTGACTGTTTTAAGTCACCTTTAAAGATATCATAGACTATCCTACCACCACAGTTCACCAGTATTCACAAATGCAAAGTGTTCCAATACAGACATCAGCCATGCCACAGTGGGCAGAACTTCATGTGGGTGACGTTGCCACCCCTGCTAACTAAATTGAAGGAGTGCTGAATGTGGTAAAACTTATTCATCAACCCTTTAGTTAATATCCTTTGGACCTTGGAAAAACCAGCCTTTTTTAGTATACTATTTTAACTGACTCATACTCCAATCAATACCTCATTTTACCCAGATTGCCATCTCTATACAGATGCAAGCCAGAAAGGCCTTGCAGATGTCCTGTCCTAAGTCCAATATGGTTAAAGAAAGAGTCATTGCATATGCAAGTTGATCCTTCAAAAATAAAGACCAAAATTACAAGCTGGAATGTCTGCCATTAGGGTCCATTCACACGTCTGTAAGTGTTTTGCGGATCCGCAAAACACGGACACTGGCAATGTGCATTCCGCAATTTGCGGACCGCACATCACCGGCACTGTAATAGAAAATGCCTAATCTTGTCTGCAATTGCGGACAAGAATAAGACATGTTCTATTTTTTTATCGGAAACGGAAGCACAGATGCGGAAGTGCGGATCCGGACAGCAGATTCCGGCCCCATTGAAAATGAATGGGTCTGCACCCGTTCCGCAAAATTGCGGAACAGATGCAGACCCATTTTGCGGACGTGTGAATTGGACCCTTAGTGTGGGCCGTCACTGAAAAATTCAAAGAATATCTTGCAGCCACACCCTTCACTGTATATGCAGACTAATCTTCTAGCCCATCTGAACACCACTTGGCTAGAAGCTCCAGAACAAAGGTAGGCCTCTCGGCTCGCAAACTTTGACTTTGTGGTCACATCCCGCACACCAAAGTCCAATGAAAATGCTGATGCTCTGTCCAGACTACCAACAACAGAAGATACTACCCAATCAGATGACAAGTGGGAAGAAGTTGAAATGCCATCTTTCTATACCATATTTGCCCAGCAGAGCACCACCAGTCAAGAATAAAGAACAGATAGCTGTCAGCTCATGACTACAGTCTAGTCCTGAAAAACCACTGGAAAAAGAACTCTGGTTCAATCTCCAGTTTGAGAGCCACATCCTAGGAGAGCTGCAATACTTCTTCACAAGTGGAAGAATGCCAGAGTGAATTTGCAGAGGTAAAGCAGATCCTGAAGTGACCCACCTACAGATGACATAGGAAACACCTCTTGATGCAAAGAGGCTTACTGCTGCCAAGAACCCTAGATCCTATCAACAACATCTACACCAAGTTTAGGTACACTGCTGAGATGCTAAAATGGTCCTAGATATGTACCACAACAAATCAGGACACTTTAGCACCCAGAAAACTGAATCTACCAACTGACAGCGATTCCATTGGATCGGCATGAGGCAAGACATTGAAATCTGGTGCTGTGAGCACCCAACTTGTGCTGTGAGTGGAGGATAAAAACGTGACCAAAAAGTACCTCTACATCCAATTGTGAGTAGAAGACCCTTGAAATTGTAACCATTGGTCATGTAAGGCTAGAAACCAGTCGGTCCAGGTACATTTAAGTTATGACCACTTTAGACCATTACACAAACTTTGTAGTTGCCGTACTCATTAGAGACCTGACAGCTAAGACCACTGCAGCCACTTTTTACCTTATTGATGTCAAGAAAAAATCTTAACTAACCAAGGTTCTGCATTTAAGACCCAACTCTTTCAAGAACTGTTTGGTATACAGCTGCCAAAAATTGAGAACTACAGCCTACCACCCTCAAGGCAATGTATGTAATATATGAAGAAATTAATCAGACCCTCATCAACATATTGAAAGCTGTACCACCTCACAGAGTTGATTGGCTACTGCCTGAACTACTATACCTATATAACAATGCCATCCACTGTTCCACCGGGTATCCTCCATATTACCTGATGTTTGGCCGACAGGGGAAATTACTGATATCACTAGATGTAGCCATACCAGATGCCGTGAACCCTTTGCCAAAAACTGGGTAAAAGAATATCAAAGACGTCTGGAAGATACCAAATAAATTGTCAACACCCAAATGGAAAATGCTCACAGAAACAAAGGCAAGAATATGATCAGACTACCAGAGCCTCTCAACATCAGTGGCTAAGTGTGGCTAAAAAAAAATCGTCCATCCAGCAAATTGGACAGTAAGTGGGAAATAGAACCTTATATTGTAACCACCATCTCACATCCTGACATTTATGAGATTACCCAAGAAGGCCGAGGTATCAAATTGTGTGCCATAACTGGTTAAAATTATTGTAACAGCGGCTGCTGCACACCGCTGTTCCCCCGCTTACCGCCGTGATCCTGGGCGCCGTGCTCAGCAGTGATCCTTCTATCCACCGCTGCAGTCCTGGGCACTGTCGCTGTACGTGCTGTGGTGCTAAGGATTCCACTTCACCGGTTCCACTCAGCCCTGACCACAGCATGCTTGTTGCTGGTTTCGTGTTATACTGCCCTAGACACTGCGTGCATCACTCCCTGGGCTGCATGGGTTGGGTCATGTGACCTCTCTGACCAACCCAGGCTCTCCTGTAGGTACGTAAGTGCCTCAGCCCCCTTCCCAGATGCCTCAATGTCAATGTCCTTGTGTTTGCTAAGTTCCTGATACTCTCGTGTGCTCCTGACTTATACTTTGTTCCTGGATTCTGCTACTCATCTAATCCCTGCTGGCTTGCCTTGACTCTCCTATTGCCTTACTTGTACCTGTGCCGCCTGCCCTGACCTTTTGTCTGTCTGACGACACCTCTGCCTCATCCTTCGGTCCTGCTCTGTTGCTCCTGGTAACAATGCCACCTGCCTGACTACGCTTGTACTTCTGGTACCTACCCAGGTATCTCCTGGTCCGCCTGGACCAGCTGCCTCGTGTGCCTTCCCTCCGCAAGAGACAGCGACCTGGTGTTCGCCTCGGGAAAGTCTATCCCCACCATCAGGGGTACTATGAAGAATCGAGGGGTACACTTAGACAACGCCCTTAGAGGAGTTGGGACACGTGGCGCAGTGGCTTCACACCCGTGACAGTTATGTCTGAAAGAACTTGCTCCTGAACAACTTGTGGAAGTGCATACTTCCATACCTGATCTATTTTAGTGGTTCTTGAGGCCCCTTATCTGCTTCATATCTCCAAGAGAAGATCCTATGAGGCCCCAAGAACCTTCAGAAGTCTACCCCTTCTGGTATAGAATCCCAACTGAGAAGGTGTGAAAGATCTACATAAGGTAAGATGCTGCCCAGGTAGAATACTCTAATGTACCAGAGCTCTCTGTGATTTATTGCTCTGCAGCGTTTAAACAACGTACCCAGGGAAAAGGCTCTAACATACCAGAGCTCTCTGAGAGAAAGAGTATAAGTTATGTAATCTTTTAAGCTCAGTGCCTAGAAAAGAGACTTTAACACATTTAAGCCATTCTGAGATGTTTTCCTAAGATGTTCAACTTAGTGTGATGCTCAGGGAATGGGCTTCAATGTATTTAAAGAGGACCTTTCATCAGTTTGTATTTTCTAAAATCAATACCTCACATTG
The DNA here is from genome assembly GCF_905171765.1 of Bufo bufo. Lineage (NCBI taxonomy): Eukaryota > Metazoa > Chordata > Amphibia > Anura > Bufonidae > Bufo > Bufo bufo. Next base: position 151,054,116 of record NC_053389.1, on the reverse strand, counting down.
TGGGCCAAGATTAGGAGATGTCATTGCGCTATTTTGTTTACTGATACACTGCTCCATTGCCCCACTATTCCCCCCGTTCTGTTTTTGCATCCTGCATGCTAATCAATAGCATCAGTACAGTGAGGAGGAGATGGCCGCGTTTCTTGGGGGGCATCTCCTTCTCCCTAGCCGTGAGTTGTCCAATTGCAGCGGAATGTGTCACAGCCATAGAGAAGATGAGCTGTTTTTTCTCAATGGCTGTGACACGGTCCGCTGCAGTTGCATGGTCCGCTGCAATTGGACAGCTCACAGCTAGGGAGAGGGAGATGCCCCCCGAGAAACTAGGCCAATTCCTCCTCCCTGTACCGATGCTATTGATAAGCATACAGGGCACCAAAACAGAACAGGGGGCACAGTGGGGCAAATCAGATCAGCGTATCAGTAAAAAAAATAGCACAATGACATCTCCTAATCTTAGCCTACAATGTGAAGTATTGGTTTTAGAAAGTACAAACTGATGAAAGGTCCTTTTTAAGACCCCTCTGCTTTAATCTATTTTTACATTTTTACCATCAACAAATAAAAACGTAACTATATGTCATAAGGACTTTGTGGGTCATTTATACCTAATATACGGCGTATTTCAGGTGCAGGTTATGGCTTTTCTCCACTTGCGTCAGGTCCAAAAAAGTGGGCGTAGCGTCGGTGGGGAAGGGGCCAGCATGTCAACTTATTGGGGATTCTACTTGTCTTTTTTGCATATGCCTTAATCTAATTCTTGCAGTAAGAAGACAAGAAGAAGGAGCCAGAATGTATTGTATATTGTGCATATACATACTGTTTGTTTTGCAGGAGATCTACGTATGTGGCAAGATGCCGGGGACAGCTTGTCTCACAGTAGGGGGAAGAAGCAATAGCCTAGGGGACTGTTTCAAAGGATTATTGCCAAAAGGGTTAATTTAATGTTGCCAAGTTAAATATTATGATTTATTGTTGAAACACTCACTCACTGTGTAAACCTAATACTTATATATGGGCAATCAATGGTTAATACTGGCAGACCTGTTTAGGTTACTAGGATGATTGATCGGGTCTCAAAGTGTGGTAGGTGCCTGGTTGGCAAGAACTCTCACACATAAGAGGAGTCAAAGCTACGGAAAGGACGTGTGTGTGAGTTCCTGCCAACCAGGCCCAAGTCGAGAGAACCTCTATGTCTGTCTCTGAGACTACAGCTGCCACAGAGAGCAACAGGGAGTACTACAACTACCATCATTGGTGCTGCCCATACACAGAGGATGTCATACTGTGATATCCTTTGGAACTGTTCCTTTTGCTACTACACCTATTATCAATCCAGTAAAAAATAACTTTATTTATTGCAACCAATGAGCCTGCTTATTGACTGTACCACTCCTTCCTTGCACCCAGCCAAACTGTTCACCATCAAGGGCACACCAACCAGTCAGAAGCCCCAGCGCCAGAGTGTGCCTAGAAGAAAGTATACACCTTTCAATCACTGCACAGCCCTAGGAAGTGCCATGGTGAAGCTTGCCACCATGAACTGCGTACTACTACCACAATCATTACCAGTACCACTCCTTTCACCTTTGCCTCCCCTCTGGTTTGCTGCACAGCCACCTACATGGAGATTACTTCAAGAGGTAGTTGCCTGGTGCATTCCTTGCAGCGAAGTCCATATCCCTGTATAGGGGTTAAATGGTGAAAACCATGGGTCAGCCAGGATAACACCCTTGGGTTTAGCCCTAAGTCAAATCCGTTGGTTGGCACAGTGGTTCCACACCCACTGCCATAGCAATTTTAATAAAATTTCAGGCGATTCTAGTCTATCCATTCCATTTATTACTTTGAACCCTCTCTTGTAAAAAAGCAGCAATTTGTTGTGCCATAGATTCTACTTGGTGTTAAAAATGGTTCTGTAGGAATATTCACCAAGGACAGGATTCCTTCTCACAGTTGCCACAAGTTAAATGGAAGTACTGACAGCTCATTGTACCTCGTGCTTTATAGAATTAAGATCTGGTGACCGTGAAGGCCAGGGAAGTAAGGAAAACTCACTGTCATGTTCCTGGAACCAATCCATGACTATATGATTCTTGTAGTATGGTGCATTGTCCTGTGGAAAGTGTCCTTCTGCCCTAGGTTGAACAGCTGTCAACAAGGGATGAACTTGGTCGCCTATAATCCTTAGGTAAACCCTACTGTCCAAATCTCCATCTATGGGTATCAGGCCAAGAAACCACTCCCCACAATATCACTCCAACTCCACCAGCCTGAACTATTGACGCCTGACTGAAAGGGTTCATTAATTGATACTGATTGTGCCAAAATCTATTGCTCCCATCAGCATGGTGCGGCAGAAATCTGGGTTCATATGACCAGAGGATGTTTTTTCGCTGCTCAGTGATCCAATTGTTTCGGTCTTTTGCCCAGTGGATTCTTGCCTTTCTGATTCCCTTAGAGAGCAATGGTGCTTGAACTGGTTGTTTGCTGTTATAGCCAATCTGTGCTAAGGAATGATGTGTTGACATATAAGTTGAAGCACCAGTGTTGTATTTATCTTCAATTTCCTTGACTGTACACCACGGCATGGGAGAACCCCACAGAGTTGTCACTCTTTGAAATACTGACCCCGGCTAGTCTAGCACCGATGACCATGCATTATTCAAAGTCACTCAGATAGCTTGATTTTCACTTCCTAATGTGAATTTACACCGAAACTGATCCAATGAAAAAGTGCTCACTTTGTTTACTTGGCACGTGTCTAATTTCCATACAGGGAAGTTCCAGTTGTCAAGGGCAGGTATCTCTAATAAAGTGGCCATTCAAATGTTTGGACAAAAAGAAAGAAAATTTAAAAAACTGCAATAAAAATGATTGTGAAAAAAGTGTATATTCTCTTCCTTAATCTATCTCCCTTTTGATGTATCCTGGCTACCAGGTTATTAATAAATGAAAGAGAATAGGGCCCAATAATAACACCACTATTGTATGCCTCCAAAAGTTTTTGCATCTAAATGCATTGATTTGTCAGGCTTGAGTTTCATCTACAGTATGTTACAGCCATGACATTCCCGGAAAACATCTAACTTAATGTCAAAGCATTAGAGAACTGAGACATTGCATTCAACCTCACAATAAATTAACAAGCAACAGTTTGGCAGATCATCTTGAAAGGAAGAGAAAAACAATCTGACAATGAGAATGTAATGAGGCCATAAGACCTGAATTACTTAAAGATGACCATTGGGAGGGTAAGGGTATGTGTGAATGGTGCTACTCTAAACTAGCCTAATGCTTGGATTAAGAATGCGGCTTCAGAAAACCGACAAGCAGGAAATAAACATAGCCTGTAATTCAAACTGTGGTAGAAAATTATTAAGCTTATGCCAAAAATGTACCATGTGTAAGCCATAAACACTGTTAATTAGGTTGGATTTGCAACAATTAGCACATTTTGATTTATTCTGCTTGATGGCGAGGAAGCTTAACTCAAAAAACTATATTCACTGCTTTCGAAAAGGAAATTTTATTATTTAGACATTATTTTAATTTTTCGATTAGTTTCCAAGTAGTCTACGAGGTTATATTTATCAGGATGATTTAATATACAATCTGTGGTTTAGGCTGGTTTCAAATAAGCGTGCTTGGTTTGTGAAATGCAGTCCATATGATGATTGACCGCAGCTTGTCTGACCCAAACTCACTGCATAGTAGTAATTTAGAATGCTAGGAGTTCCTGCATGCCCGCAGGTCTACTGTATTGTACTCACATGATGCTTTCAGTACAGGACAGTAGACTTCCGGTCCGGCTGGAACCACAGAATCATGGATCAGTTTGATGCAGTGAGTTTGGGTCACATGAACCATGGTTGGTCCAGGATGTGGCCTTTACATGGACTGTATTTAACAGACCTGCTGAAACTGGCCTAACAAATCAGAACCGTTAAGGGAAATGACCACTTCATAAAACTAATCTAGAAGAACACCTAGAAAAAACAAAAACACCTAGAAAACATTATGCGGCATCAATGGCAAACAATTGTGTTCAGTGATGAAAGCAGGTTCTGCCTTGATACTAATGATGGCTCATCAGAGTTCGCAGGAGGGCTGGAAAGCAACAACTACGATTGTGCAAAGTGTGGAGACACACAGGACCAATACTAGGTGTCGTTGTGTGGAGTGACAATAGCTACCATGGCCGTTCTGATCTAGTATTCGTGGAGGGAACATTGACCAGCCTCTGGTACGCCCAGGACATTGTAGAACCAGTCCTACTGCCTTTTTTGACTCAGAAGACATGGTGTTCCAACAAGATTATGCTCGCCCACACTCTGACCATACTACACAAACATGCTCTTCAGGGTATCCAGCAGCTCTCCTGGCCAGCTTAATCACCACATCCCTTCCTCATCGACAATGTCTGGGACTGAACGGGCCGATGGATCTCCCATGTACAGCTGCCAACAACCACCTTGGCTGAACTACAAGCACAAGCTGAAATAGCTTGGAATGACATACTACAGGAGGATATCCAGCATCTGTATGATCATTATCATGCCAGAGTGGCAGCCTGTAAGAAGAGATGACACCCGGTATTAATGTGACCTTGCCTCATATACCTGCTGCAGAACCCAAAATAAGGGGTGCACCACCTTGATAGTGTGATCATTGACTAAGCACCACTAAAGCTGGATTTACACGACCCAACATTGAGGCCAATTATCGGGAAGGAACATTCTTAGGAATGCTTGTTCCCAATAATCTGCCCATATAAAGGTGCTGCAGATCACCTGATGAACGAGTACAAAACACTTATTCATCAGGTGAAAAGATCAGAGGTGTGGACATCTCATTTATTGTTCCCAGGCAGCAGATCATGTCATCTAAACAGCACTCTGATGCCCAGAAGCAATGTTTCTGTACGGGGATGAGCAATAGCAGCAGCCATCACTCATCCTCATACTGTGGAGGTGATGCAGCACTTCACCCTCACTGAACAAGCAGCCGACTGTCGGGAAGGAATGCTTACTTCCTGACAATCGGTTGCTCCTCAGAAATGTGTAAATGCACTTTAGCAGTTAATGCTTTATCAATTTTAGCTCAATCACATTAGTGGGGTGGTGCAAAATTGACCCCCCACCCCTTTGCCGCTTGATCGGACCAGTAAAGGGAAGCTCGCTTACCTGCTTCCTGGCTATGGCTCACTACTCCTTCTTCTCCCAGCCTGCAATGCTCCGCTGGGCTCCCTTATTGTAAATCGCCTGCAGGCAGTTTCTGGCAGCAGCAGTGACTGTTCTCCTTGTGTCATGTCACCATTTGTCATGATGCAAGAGAGCGGGTCACCCTTGCAGCCAGCGAATGGTTGAAGTTGACATCTTGGGAGCACAGGTTTGCCCAAGAGGAGGGGTGCCCCCCCCCACCCCCAAAGGTGCACAACCCCTTTAAGCTCCATTTAAAGAGAGCAATCATGTTACCATGCGAATTGTATGGGGACAGAAGAATGTTAGTAATGATGGTCCTCATTTAGTTAGCATTTATTTACGGCACATACAAGTGTATGTGCTGCCGACAAATGATTTTCATGCCCACATAAAAGATGTGATCGACCAGCAAATGACAGCTGATTACTTGGCTGGTTTACATGTGACTAGGATTCGGAATGAACATTCATCAGAACATTAATTTGCCTGATTGTTGATCCCTCATAAAAGGACCTTAAAGGGGTTCTCCAGCTTTTTAACAAACTTTGCCATACCCCTATGTCGGATCTGTGGAGGGAAGAATACCAACCTGCTCTCCGCTGCTCAGTTCCACCTCCTTTGATCCATCCGTGCTTTGGGTGGGGTGATTCATGTGGGCCGCTGCAGCCAATAACTGGGCACAACAGTGACACTTCCCCAATGCAGCATGAGACCCACTTAGGGGGAGACGTCACTGCTGCAGACAGTCATTGTTTGCAATGGTACATGTGATTCCTATTTGTGCTGGAAGTTTACAAGTGAGCACTGGCATGTGGGGAACATAATTAAGGATCGAAGGAGCTGGAACCGAGTTTCTGGTGCAGGTAAATATACGTCTCTCCAAACGCCTGACGGGGAGCACAGGGGGGTGATGGGTCCAAAATTGTTAAAAAGCTGGAAAACCCCTTTAAGCAACTGATTAAAGGCAAAGGTCCGCTTTTGTATCTGTTAACCTAAGGACAGTAGTCTATTGCTGGAAAACTCCTTTAATGTCATCTTTCCTTATGTTCCCTTTCAAGATATATATTTACACTACTCACAAAAAGTTTGGGATATTTGGCTTGTGGGTGAAATTTCAGGATGAACCTAAAATGCACTCTAACCTTTACAGGCAAACTTAATGTGACCTTCTCTAAACTTTTGAAAGCACATGTCCAACTGTTCAATGTTTCCGTACTTTTTGCACAACTTTGCACAATGATCTTAACAGCAAAATTCACAACAGGTGTTTGATCCATGAATCGCCCAATAAATTTCCTGGGTCAATTAGAATTTGTATTTAAACAGTCCTCCTCATGATGCTGTTTACATTTTGACATCTTGAGACCAAGACGACACCAAACAATTGATCAACAGCACCTCACCATTGTGACGCTTCAAGCAGGATGTTGTCAGGCGGAAGTGGCCATTGAGCTTAGAGTGTCACAGAGTGTCATCAGCAGTGTGCAACAGAGATACAGAGAGACTGGAAGAGTCACAGAAAGGCATAGAAGTGGACATCCTTTAGCCACATTCCACACTGATGACCACTTCATTGTGAACAATACCCTGCGGAAGCAGATGATGAATGCCACACAATTCAAGGCACATTTAAGGGAGGTGAGAGGCACCCAAGTGTCACGTCAGACCATTCGAAACCATTTACATCAGCGTGGTCTGCATGCTAGACAACCTGCAAGGGTACCTGACCACACCACCAGGCACAGGTGTCATCGTCTTGCATGGGCCAGGGACGAGGGACCAGTGGGCCTCACTGCTGGTCACTGATGTAAGTCGATTCACACTGAGCAGAAATGATGGCCGCCAATGATGTTGGAGACGACAAGGAGAACGCTATGAATCAGCACTGTTGCCACCAGACGAGCCTTTGGTGGTGGTGGTGTTACAGTGTGGGCAGGTCTAGTCAATACAGAACTGCCCTACACTTTGTGAATAGTACAGTGACAAGTCCATAGTAGTAGAATAACATCAGTAATCCAGTCATTGTGACTCTGCATTAACAACACAGGCCTAATTTCATCTTCATGAACGACAATGTGCCAGCTTATTGAGGTCACATCATTATAGAACGGCTGCTGGAGACTGGGGGACCTCAAATGGGGAGGTCTGCACTTTCTCCAGACATGAATCCATTTGAAAACCTATGGGATCAACTGAATTGCCATGTAGAGTCTTGTAACTCTGTACCCCAGAACCTTAATGAGCTGAGGGCCGCCCTTGTCATGTCAAGCTGTATTTGATGGTCAAGGCCACATGACAAGTTTTTGACACATTGACATTTTTTGTGGGGGTATACCCACCACTGGTGGTGGCTTTTGTTTTAATACATTGTTTGAAGTATGGAAATAACGATTGCACGCTTCTACTTAAATACCCTACTTTCATGATATAATATCACTGTAGAGTGAACTTTTTACGTTTTCCATACATTTCATGCAAAAGACAAATATCCCTAACTTTTTGTAAGTAGTGTAGTATACCTCAAAATGTTTCTCACGTATATTATACCTGTTTTATGTCTGTGTGAAGGAACGTATTGTTAGAGGTAAACAATCAACTGAAGTGTCGAGCTGGATACCAAACCATCTGAAACACACTTTACCTTCAGGATATCATTGACATTTTTAATGAGCTGTCTACCATAAGGTTCTTCACTCTAACATCTACCTCATGAGGAGCTATTTGTGTTCATATATCAAATTTCTTGAACATCATATACATTAAAAACAAAATCCCACAAACATTGCTGCATCACAGACATACCTGCTTACCCAGAATAGAAACCTCCAATCGATATGTCGTGAATGTCTGACATGAGTAAAACCTGTTAACATCTCTTATAAGGTACATCTTGTCTTACAGTATATAGTGTACCCCGCCACAACCAGAGATTTTTTCTATTTTCTCAAGTGCACTACAACCAGAGTTGCATTTAAGATTCTCATGGTTGCTGCTAAACAAATCTGTGTGGCTTTTTGGGCATGTTAGGAGTTGTAGTTCGCTAACAGCAGGAGAGCCACAGTTTGGTGAAGACTACCATAGACTCATGTTGCCATCTTCTGAGTGCAGCTGTTATTAAGAACTGAGTAAATTCAATGGATACTACAGCATTAAAGGTTATGGTTGTAATAGGACATGAATATGAGACACTTGGCAACAGATTGAAGGAACAGTGTAATCAGCTGCAGTCAGTGGTGTACCTTCCATGGAGGCTGACTACGTGACTACTAAAGGCCACAGAGGAGGAGGGGGGCTGGCGCTGAACTGCTACTTCTGTTGTCGACATCAAAACACTGCATTTCCGTGCAGCCACCACTAAGAGGAGCTCAGTACAAAAAGAGTTTACAGCTTCCACTGTCAGAAATGGTTTCTGTATAAATTCCTATGCATTGAGCTCCCCCTAGTGGTGGCTTCAGGCAGACAGTTTTAAAATACACTGTATAAGGGAAGCCGCAGACATATGGCGCTGCATGGGGAGATTTATCAGTGTATTTATGCCAATTGTGTGGTGTAATAAGACGTAAGGTGCTATAGAATAAATGTCATATTTATGAAGCACCTGTTCCACTTTTTTCGAAACGCAAGTCTTATTAAAATGGGAGAGATGGAGGGTGACTTTTTTTTTTAAATATAAAAAAATAAAAATTATTCTACTTTAAAAAATAAATAAATAATTAGAAATATGGGGAGTCACACTTAGTGTTCCACGTTGCTTGGGAGTGTTTGATGCATGCGTACTGGGAAACTTGGTGGGGCCTCCCTATCCAACTGTTTGCATAGGCACATAGCTGTGGTTCACTTTATTGAAACTCTCTTTTCCTTTTGCTGATCCGTGGCTCTGTTCCTGAGTTACAGTAGGATACTTGTTCTTAATATGCAAATTAGGCCTTTGGTGCAATGAGGGCATCACCATTGCTCTTATTGTACACAAGCTCCACTCATTTTTGGTGGCCAGCCCCTCTCTGGCTGCTTTGACTGACAGAACCAGGTAGGGTTTAGCTGTGCACCTAGGGCTAATTGAGCACCATGTACACAGCAATCAGGAAGGCATAGTAGTGAATATACCAGGCACTTCTCCCCTGCACGATTTCAATGCAACCACAGACCCTGCAGAAATGTTTAAATGTCTTTGCAGTTATATATGGATCAGTCAGATGTGTAACATACTAAGGTCACTTTGCATAAGGTAGGCAATAAAATCCTTTTGCAAAATCACCCAATATTATAAAGTATGTATGTAACATTCACATGTAAAATAATACGCAAATGCAAATCTACATTTGTCCTACTATAACTGAAAATAAAAGCATGCGTAAACTCGCACATAATAATAGTTCCAAACTACATCTATTAGCCAGCATCTGCTGCCAGCTGACGTATATCTGCTCTTCAATACATTGGAGCCTAACCAAATTTTCAAGATGTGCAAACATTACAAATAGTGCTGCACTTTCATTATGATGGATGGAACAGAGCGAGCCAACGTAATATGAGGGAAGAAGATTATAGTAAGTATAATTAGTATACTGAACCTTTAAACAGTGATCTACACAGAGTATGTACTTGTCTACTTTTAGTTTGTTAGACTTTTCATACAAAAGATAATTTGCATATTTTGAATTATTCCTTAAAGGTGTTGTGCTGTGCCCCCCCCCCCCCCCCCCCCCCGCATTGTGCCAGACCTGCAAAGGGTAGATGACGTACCTGCTTCCCGCGCCGGCTGTCCGCTCCTTCTCCTGCTGGCCTGCGATGCCCCTCTGGGCTCCATCAATGTCAACATCTGGTTTGACATCGCCACAGCCAATCACTGGCTCCCTTTGCGTCATGTGACCATTTGTGACTTCCTAAATACAGCACTTGGCAGTCTCTGGCAGTCCCACAGAGAGGAGTGCAGTGGCAGTGTGCAGGCTAGAGGCCAATTTTGCCTATATTACAGCCGCAAATCTTGGCCTGACCGAAGTCTGAACATCATCATAAAGACCTATAAAATGTGCATGTTTTACCCTTGTATGAAATTTCAAATTTTTAGTGAGTATATTTTCTATAACAAATCTCTGATTTATTCGTAAACATATACTTTAACATTCTGCTGTATAACATTGTCGTTTTCCGCTTTTTGTCATGTTAACACATGAGATAACTTCCATTTTTAGACACTGAGACACCTATTTTTATTTTTTTAACTAAATGATCAGATAAGATGGATGGAAAGATGAATTTTATTACAGCGGTTGATTGAATAAACTGGAATGCACCTTTAAAAAGGTTCCTTAAAGTAAATACATTAGTAGAGAGAACCTGTAATCTGCGTTTCTTTCCTCTGTTTATTGATTTTCTTTCCCTTATTTCATTTCCCGACCTCCAGTGGAGATTCATTGGAAATGATTCTGCCCAGTTTAGCATCTGTTTTCAGTCACCCTGGGACTCTCCTTATGTTCTTCTCCCTTCCTTCCCAGCTTCTTCGCTCTTGTCAAGAATACTTAGCTCCCAGTGTCTGTCATACACCTTGCTGATATTTCCTGGGATGTGGCCTATGGCCAATGAATTTACCATGGATTTCAGGAAACATTATTCTGAATGCAATTTTTTATGTATCAGAAATGGATCCTTGAATAATCATTCATGAATAAAGATTCCAAACAAAGTCACAAAGCTAATCCAGGGGCCACACCTCCAACAAAAGCCATTATTCTAAGACTTGGCACTAAAAAGCACATTTTGGAGTTTTTATCTTGATAGCAGGGATACACTGTACAGTATAAGAGGGAGAATATTACATAGAAGTACATTCCCAAGCAGATAAAATATGTATGCCATGCGTCTCTCATTCTAAAATATCAGAAAACCTATGACTATATCTGTACTAACAGTATATGCACAGTGTGAGCCATTCCTATAGAGCCCAAGGAGACTAGTGTCCAGCTAAGGTTAGTCATATTGGTCTTGGGCCGGATAAACCAGTTCAATGCTATACCCATACCTACCAACACAGCAGCTGGTAAATTCGGGGCATTTCAGCACCACCCCTGGGAATACCCGAAAGCAGCCCTGGATCGCCTACAGTATGTATGGATGCCGCTTGCACCACCCATTTTTGGCCAAGGGCAGTCAGAATTTTCCGGAAAATTAGGGACAGTCACTCCAAATTTATCCTTCCCAAAAATATTAGCAAACTGTCAATGGGACTAGGTGAAGCCAACCTTTTCTCTCACAAGGGATGGTAAGAGAAGAAGATATACACCTGAAACTTTCTAAAAGAAAAACCGTCTTTGTAGCCCATACTAACCAATCACAGCAAAGCTTCAGTTTCATAAATCTACTCCCAGGTCCTTTGACCTTGGTTGGAGGGTTTGGTGGTGTGATGGTGTAGCTCTCAACTAAAGGACATCTGTCAGCAGATTTGTACCTATGAAACTGACTGACCTGTTACATGTGCACTTGACACCTGAAGGCATCTGTTTTGGTCCCATGTTTATATTTTTCTGCATTGCTGATAAAAATGCAGTTTTAATATATATGCAAATGAGCCTCTGGGAGCAACGGGGGTGTTGACGTTACACCTAGAGGCTCTGCTCTCTCTGCAACTGCACTCTGCACTTTAATTGACTGGAGGAAAAGTCATGGCCGTTTACACTGCCTGGTCCTGTCAATCAAAGTACAGAGGTCACTGCAGTTGCAGAGAGAGCGGAGCCTCCAGGTGTAACAGCAATGCCCCCATTGCTCCTAGAGGCTCATTTGCATATATTAAAACATCATTTTTCTTAGCAATGCAGGCACATATGGACATGGGACTAACACAGATGTCTTCAGCTGCCAAGAGCATGTGTAACAGATCAGCCAGTTTTATAGGTACAAATCTGCTGACGGATGCCCTTTAAAGGGGTTTTGCCATCTCAGACAATGGGGGCATATCGCTAGGATATGCCCCCATTGTCTGATAGGTGCGGGTCCCAGTGTGGGGACCCATACCTACAATGAGAATGGAGCTGGGAAATGAACGGAGGGCTCACTGCGCAAGAGCAGCTGCCCTCCATTCATTTCTAAGGGGCCGCCGAAAATAGCCAAGCACTGGCTCGGCTATTTCCGTCTGCCCCATAGAAATAAATGGGAGCAGGGGCCACTCGTGTGCGGTGCGCTCCCATTCACTTCTATGGGAGCAGTGGGGAGCAGCGCTTGGTGGTGGACGGACCCCGGGGAATCCTAGCGATATCCTAGCAATTGTCTAGATCCGAGCCCCCATTGTCTGAGATGGGAATACCCCTTTAAGTATGGCAAACTCCTAGCAGAATCCTTCACAATAGTTAAAGGGGTATTGATATTTCATCAAATAAATGTTATTCTTTTTTAAATGTCTAAGATTTTTCAGCATACCTTGGGCACACATGAGTGCACGGCTGATTACAGTAGAGATTCCTAAAAAGGCAGATTTACCCGCTGACAGATCATAGCAGAGATCGATCAGTGATTTTTCATTTTAACTTATGGCTTTGTCTAAAATGACAACCTTCAAGGATGAACTATAAATTAGTTCAGAAAATGGTCATAGAAAATCCCGAAGGTATTGCCCAGCTTTAAAGTACAGTATTCAGAGCTATGTCCTTTACGAAGGCGTGAACATGTCCACGACATGACCAGGACAGATCATTAGCCGCTGGAAGCAAGCAATGAAGGTTTCTACTGAATGACAGCAAGGAGAATACTTTAACGTTGTAGAACTTTTCTTTATGCAAAGTATAAAAATGATTTGCTGAACCTAGAATAGCCCATTTAAAAAGGGGCTGTAGCACCCCAACATTTGTGGTATATTTCTAGGATATGCAACAAATATCAGATTCAAAGTGAAGGAGAGCACACCCGCATGTGTTGCGTCCTTTCCATTCACTGCTATGGGACTTCCGAAAATAGTCAAGTGAGCACACGCTGCTATTTTCGGAAGTCCTAGGCAGTGAATGAAGAGCAAGCCATCTCTCCATTCACAGCTACGACACGGCTAATCTCAGAACTCCCATAGTGGCAAATGTAGAGTGGCTGCGCATGCGAGGTTGCTCTCCCTTCACCTCGGAGGCCCCGTTCTGGAGATGGGACCAGCACCAGCGATATACCACGAATGTTTAGGTGGGAAGTCTTTTATTAAATAGTCATCTGATAACGTCTAAAATGTCCCCACATTTCACATCGAAAAGATAGATTCATTTCGGTGTTTGCTTTCTCCATTTAACTCTTTAAGGGAACGTGTCATGAAAAAATGACCTACAGTTTAAAACAACTTTTTAAAGTAAAAAAAGTTAAACACAATGGACAGGAAGGGACCTTATGGAGTCTATGGGAGATTTTTCTAGACATGCTCTGTGATAAGCTATGATATCAAGTATTGTGAATGGTGGATCCTGTGTTATCTATAGATTTGTGATATCTGTCATTGTAATCCTGCCTGTAATGATAAGGCGATGGCTACTGAAAACTTACCTTTAGGGTACATCCACATGGTCAGGTTTCTACATGCAGTCTTGGCAGCCACAATAAGGAGTTGATCATAAAAGGAGAAAATTTGATTAGGACAGATATGGCTTCTCTTCTTTTTTGAATTCATTCCTAGTTTTGGCTTTCAAAACTGCATGCAGAAACCTGAACGTGTGGCCATACCCTTAGGCCCCTTTCACACGGGCGAGTATTCCGCGCGGATGCGATGCGTGAGGTGAACGCATTGCACCCGCACTGAATACCGACCCATTCATTTCTATGGGGCTGTTCACATGAGCGGTGATTTTCACGCATCACTTATGCGTTGCGTGAAAATCGCAGCATGCTCTATATTCTGCGTTTTTCACGCAACGCAGGCCCCATAGAAGTGAATGGGGTTGCGTGAAAATCGCAAGGATCCGCAAGCAAGTGCGGATGCGGTGCGATTTTCACGCATGGTTGCTAGGTGACAGTCTATTCACTGTATTATTTTCCCTTATAACATGGTTATAAGGGAAAATAATAGCATTCTGAATACAGAATGCTTAGTAGGTGATCAATTGAGGGTTAAAAAAAATAAAAAAAATTAACTCACCTTCTCCTCTTGTTCGCGTAGTTCCCGGTCTCTTCTTTACTTCTCAAAAGATGAACTACCGGCTAGGACCTGTGGTGACGTCAGATCACATGCTCCAATCACATGGTCCATCACCACGGTGATGTACCATGTGATTGGAGCATGTGATCTGACGTCACCAAAGGTCCTTTAGCCCACAGCTCATCATTAAAGAAGTAAAGAAGAGACCGGGAGCTATGCGAACAAGAGGAGAAGGTGAGTTAATTTTTATTTATTTTTTTAACCCTCAATTGATCACCTACTAAGCATTCTGTATTCAGAATGCTATTATTTTCCCTTATAACCATGTTATAAGGGAAAATAATAACATCTACACAACACCGAACCCAAACCTGAACTTCTGTGAAGAAGTTCGGGTTTGGGTACCAAACATGCGTGATTTTTCTCACGCGAGTGCAAAACGCATTACAATGTTTTGCACTCGCGCAAAAAAATCGCGGGTGTTCCCGCAACGCACCCTCACATTTTCCCGCAACGCCCGTGTGAAAGAGGCCTTAGAATATTTTTAATACAGTGACATGGAAAATTAAAACAAATACCCAAAATTCCAATATACGGTAAAATGGTGAACATAAAAATGGGATTTAAACAATAGATCATTATTTATGGCACATTTACTTTAATACAAGACTCTCGGTAAGAGATAAGGACACACCGTAAGCTAGGACACACTAAATCTGCATGGACTAACATAAAATTGGAGTCAATATAGAGTATGTACCTCTCAAGTATGAACATATTTATTAAAGGATGTGTCTTCTTTTCACGTGCATTACCAGCACCAAGATGGCTTGCTGTGCAAACCCTAACTAAAAGCAGAAAACCAAGCTAAGTACCGTTCTAATGGATATGGTTGCAAATGAAGCCGTAATAGAAGCAGCTAAGAATCTATGCAGATGCTTAGAGAGAAAAGAAACCAACACTGAGTGTTTCTTCTCCATTTGCATGCACTTTGAGGCTCCTATTTAGCATCCCATTATTATAAAACTTCCCTATTCATACAGGAGAATATATACCCCTTGTAACCAGCAGTGACAAGTTATTATACACACGGTATGTATTTGTATAGAAATATGCTGAGCAGTGTCAATTCTCCATCATCACAGCATTGGGTCGTGATGTTCTGATTTCTTTGATCGACGGAGAACTGCCTGAAATACCAAAGCGAAGGAACAACATTCTTCCACTGTTATAGAGAAGGGAAGGAGCTCTGGAGACGTTGAAAGGAAAGTTTTTTGGGCTTTGAGCAGGGCTATTATTAATTTTCCATTGCTTATATAGAAAACACATAGTCCTGTCAGCAGTCAGAGCTCCTCATTTCAAACACACACGTGTTGGCCCTTTTGATAGGAAGACAATTAGGTTACTGCAGTATGGGAGGGGACCAGAGTACCTGGAGGAAATCCATGTTAAACTGGGGAGTGCATAGTACAAAATCCATGGTGCCCTTGGTCAGATGCAAACGGAGGACCCAGTACTGCAAGCTAACCCTACAAACCACAGAGCCACCAGGCTATAACATTTAAAAGGGTTACGACACTAATAAAAATGTATCCAGGACCAACAGATATCACTTTTATATCACTTTCCCCAAATATCACCATTTATCAAAACTGCTTTATTCTAAAGTTATTAGCCTACCATGGCGCCCGATTTTCAATTTTCAGGTGCTGTTGGTGATGTCCTGTAGTGGAGCCCATGGGCAGACTGGGAACTTAAAAGCTAAAAGTGGCCCCCATGTTGTAGGAGCAATCATATTGACAAAAGGAAGGGCAGCGCAAGTAGATGAGGCCAAGACAAGGTGTTGGTGTCCGCAATACCAGCACAAAATACCACCCCAGCAGAACCAAATACCAAAGCACAGCACAATATACGACCCCAAAAGCTACCCTTCTCTGTGACCAGCACCAGCTCGACGTTTTGTCCTCATTCTCCAGTTGTCACCAGATATAGTATGGAGCAGCAGGCTTAAGAGGTGATATGGGGGCCACAGCAGCAACTCAGCCCTAACTTCAGGATCCTGCCTGGACTGTTCTTAGTAATGGCCCCTATAGTTTTCCAGCAGCATGCTCTCCAACTGGCCAACAAAAGAAAAAATAATAAAACCCATTCTAAGCCACCATCTGTGGTGCAGGCCACAGGCCTCTTCCAGCCTGTAGCCTAAGTCTCCTGCACCTCTTGTCCATTTCCTCATATGGTGGTCTGTGGCCTATGAGGGTGAACAGTGGAACCGAAAGCCATGGACTGCCGTGCCCTGCTGCAATATTCAATTTGTACAAATAAATTTAAAAGAGCACCTGGGTCAGGTGGGTACGTAAGTACCTGATGCTCCCAGTGTCAACACAGAGAGTGTCAGATCATTATATACCAGGCCAACAGGCGGCCCCTTGGACATAAGTCCACCAGGGAATTTCTCTGCAGGGTATATGACCAGTTTCCCCTGGTGGAACCTTCTAATACAGGACGCACATGCTCACAGCGCTTCTTTCCTTCCCCTTCAATAACGACTTCTATATGTGTCAGTTATGGATGAATGGTTAGACAGACAATAGACAGATAGATAATAGATAGATTAGATAGATAGACATAAGGATGACATTAGCACAAGTTTAGTCTGTTATAAATTCAATTATATAGAGCATTTTCAATATGTGGAGGTGTAAAAGGAACTGGTTACTGTCACATGGCCAGGGAGTAGGATTAAAACATGGGGGATAAGCGAAAACTGCAAATGAGGCAAATTTGAAGAAAAAAAGAAAAGACACAAAAAAAAACATTCTGTTCAGATGCGTATAGGGTCCCTGCTGGTCTCTACCTCCTGGTCCAGTATCAATTCACAGGAAATACCTGCTCAGACAATCAGTGCCTGCTGGCGTGATCTATCTCAACCAGTGATTGGCTGAGCAGCTATCTTCAGGCATTTCCTGCAGAATAGTGTAGTCTGATGTGACGTTTTTCATAAAAAACAAAACTGTGACAACCCAATAACAAGTCAATGAGATTTATCATTATCTGTTACACAACCTACTTATTATACTTGTCATGGCTTCTGTTATTACAGGCGCCATGATGGAGCCTTAGATTCTAGTCATAACCTGTTATTGTACAGTCAGGTCCATAAATATTGGGACATCGACACAATTCTAACATTTTTGGCTCCATACACCACCACAATGGATTTGAAATGAAACAAACAAGATGTGCTTTAACTGCAGACTGTCAGCTTTAATTTGAGGGTATTTACATCCAAATCAGGTGAACGGTGTAGGAATTACAACAGTTTGCATATGTGCCTCCCACTTATTAAGGAACCAAAAGTAATGGGACATAATAATAATCATAAATCAAACTTTCACTTTTTAATACTTGGTTGCAAAATCCTTTGCAGTCAATTACAGCCTGAAGTCTGGAACCCATAGACATCACCAGGCGCTGGGTTTCATCCCTGGTGATGCTCTTCCAGGCCTCTACTGCAACAGTCTTTAGTTCCTGCTTGTTCTTGGGGCATTTTCCCTTCAGTTTTGTCTTCAGCAAGTGAAATGCATGCTCAATCGGATTCAGGTCAGGTGATTGACTTGGCCATTGTATAAAATTCCACTTCTTTCCCTTAAAAAACTCTTTGGTTGCTTTTGCAGTATGCTTTGGGTCATTGTCCATCTGCACTGTGAAGAGCCGTCCAATGAGTTCTGAAGCATTTGACTGAATATGAGCAGATAATATTGCCCGAAACACTTCAGAATTCATCCTGCTGCTTTTGTCAGCAGTCACATCATCAATAGATACAAGAGAACCAGTTCCATTGGCAGCCATACATGCCCACGCCATGACACTACCACCACCATGCTTCACTGATGAGGTGGTATGCTTAGGATCATGAGCAGGGCCGGTGCAAGGATTTTTGCACACACAAGCGAAGCTACATTTTGGCGCCCCCCCCCCCCCCCCACAACTCGGTGAAAAGGAGGGCGTGATGTGACATGGAGGAGGATGAGAAATGTGACATGGAGGGGGGAGAAATGTAACATGGAGGGGGTTGAAATGTGACATGGAGGGGGATGAGAAATGTGACATGGAGGGGGATGAGAATTGTGACATGGAGGGGGTTGAAATGTGACATGGAGGGGGTTGAAATGTGACATGGAGGGGGTTGAAATGTGACATGGAGGGGGGAGAAATGTGACATGGAGGGGGGAGAAATGTGACATGGAGGGGGATGAGAAATGTGACATGGAGGGGGATGAGAAATGTGACATGGAGGAGGGAGAAATGTGACATGGAGGGTGGAGAAATGTGACATGGAGGGGTGATGTGACATGGAGGGGGAGAAATGTGACATAGGGGGGTGATGTGACATGGAGGGGGAGAAATGTGACATTTCTCCCCCTCCATGTCACATTTCTCCCCCTCCATGTCACATCACCCCCTGATTTTTACATCACCCCCTTTGTGTCACATTTCTCCCCTCCACGTCACATTTCAACCCCCTCCATGTCACATTTCTCCCCCTCCATGGCACATTTCTCCCCCCATGTCACATCACCCCCCCTCCATGTCACATTTCTCCCCCTCCATGGCACATTTCTCCCCCCCATGTCACATCACCCCCCCCCTCCTCCATGGCACATTTCTTCCCCTGTATTAATGTTGTTTAAAAATAAACATTATGCTCCTCACATGGGCCTGTTCCCGTCTGCAGCAGCTCCCCTTCTCCTCTGTGTGGTCCTGGTATCTTCTCTCTGTGCTCCCGACAAGACTTTGAGGACCTTTTCCACTCAGCCAATCAGTGGCTGCAGCTGTGTCATGTGCCAGACCAGTGATTGGCTCAGCGGGAAATCACTGCCCTGACACGTGACACAGCTGCGCCCACTGATTGGCAGAGTGGGAAAGGTCCTCAAACAACTTGTCAGGACTCAGGAGCCCAGAGAGAAGATATGAGGACCACCACACAGATGAGAACAGCCGCAGGAGGCCGGCGGCATGCAAGTGATTGATGAAAAAAAAAATGTTTAATTTTTCCGCCCCCCCTTCTCAGCGCCCTAAGGCGGCCACTTGGTCTGCCTTATTATAGCACCGGGCCTGATCATGAGCAGTTCCTTTCCTTCTCCATACTCTTCTCTTCCCATAACTCTGGTACAAGTTGATCTTGGTCTCATCTGTCCATAGGATGTTGTTCCAGAACTGTGAAGGCTTTTTTAGATGTCGTTTGACAAACTCTAATCTGGCCTTCAATGAGGCTCACCAATGGTTTACATCTTGTGGTGAACCCTCTGTATTCACTCTGGTGAAGTCTTCTCTTGATTGTTGACTTTGACACACATACATCTATTTCCTGGAGAGTGTTCTTGATCTGGCCAACTGTTGTGAAGGGTGTTTCTTTTCAACCAGGGAAAGAATTCTTCGGTCATCCACCACAGTTGTTTTCCATGGTCTTCCAGGCTTTTGGTGTTGCTGAGCTCACCGGTGCGTTCCTTCTTTTTAAGAATGTTCCAAACAGTTGTTTTTGGCTCGCCTAATGTTTTTGTTATCTTTCTGATGGGTTTGTTTTGTTTTTTCAGCCTAATGATGGCTTGCTTCACTGATAGTGACAGCTCTTTGGATCTCATCTTGAGAGTTGACAGCAACAGATTCCAAATGCAAATAGCACACTTGAAATGAACTCTGAACCTTTTATCTGCTCATTGTAATTGGGATAATGAGGGAATAACACACACCTGGCCATGGAACAGCTGAGAAGCCAATTGTCCCATTACTTTTGGTCCCTTAACAAGTGGGAGGCACATATGCAAAATGTTGCAATTCCTACACCGTTCACCTGATTTGGATGTAAATACCCTCAAATTAAAGCTGACAGTCTGCAGTTAAAGCAAATCTTAATTGTTTCATTTCAAATCCATTGTGGTGGAGTATAAAGCCAATCTCTCAATATTTATGGACCTGACTGTATATCTTTGATGTACATGGTACCTGTTTTGCTCAACTGCATGCCAATACATACTGTATTTCTACTTGATCAATGTGAGAAAAAAAACTATGGTACCTTAAGATGTACATTTTTTGGAGTATAGAATATAGTGGTATACTATGCTTTCCAATAGTGTCAGGAAACAGTACCTATATATCTAGCTGTCAAATGTATGGCAAAAAGGATACTCTTTTAGTAAAGGTTTGGCTCACAGAAAAATATGGGGATACAACAGGATACATGCTAGATACTTTTTCTTGACAACTCAACCTATTCTTGACAAATTCATATGCCTCATATCATGATGAGACAGCCTCTAAAATACATTGTTATCCAAGTACTTATCTGTTATTGGGCTTAATAAGTGGATATGGTAAAAAAAATACTGCTGGATTGAAACAGAAATGTCAAATCAGTTTTAGGGTGGGTTCACACTTATGCTTTTGTGGCAGCTTTTTGAGCAAAAGCCAGAAGTGGGTTGGAAGGAATTAAAATGTAAAAGAATGACTTACGCTTCTCATAACTGCTGGAGTCCCTTCTGACTATGGATCAGAAAGCAGCCTCAACAACTGCTTATAAAACGTATGTGTGAACCCACCCTCAATCAGTTCTCATTGGCCAACAATATAACTAGAAAATGGAGCTGTTCAGGTTGAAATGTTTGTGACGATGGTCACTGTAGCCTTGTTGTCCTGTGGGTCTGTATAGTAAGGCTTATTTCAACCATTTTCACAAAAAAATATGGTAGAAATTTTGTAACTGCAGACAGGTTTTTATCCCACCCAAAAGACACCTCATTGCTGCATGCTCCACTACATTTTTATGTACCGTTTGTTTGTTTGTTTTTTTTGTAATTGCATTGTATGAAATTTAATGAAAAATAAACATATTTTATAATGTAAATCCACAGAGGCTTGTATGTGAACACTGGAGATTCTCAGAGTTGGGGCAGGGGAGGGGGTAGCATAGTTAGAGGATCACCATTTAAAGCGTACCTGAGTTTTCAAAAAATGTTTGCATAATGGCTGTGCTTCTTCGTACATTCATAACTGTGAAGGAATAGGTCATTTTTGGGCTCTGCTAATGTCTTTTTCAGCCTACTTGTTCCCCTTTTTAGCTGCACAGCTAGATGCATTCCTCTCAGAAGCAGGGGGTATCTTCCTTCTGTGGAATTTGCCAGTACTGTACTGCTGTGCCATTCTTTTCTTTACTTTTCACTATATTTGTTTTCAGCTCCTGAACTCAGAGAACAGATAAGGAGGGGGAGATTACACTTAAAGAAAGACAGACATTGCTCTGATCTCCAGAAGCAGTGTAGATGCTGTTCTTTTATCAGGCACAGGATCTTAGCCAGCTCTGACAAGCCCCCAGACTGAAGTTTTACACTACTTGATGCTCAGTCCGTAGCATATGCCCCACATATAGGATAGGAGAGTGCATCCTTTCTTTCCTTGAGGCATACCCTGATGTGGGTGCTCCAGACTGATGGTAGTTTGGGTGCCCTTGTTGTTAACCTTTTGTATGGATGCAGGGCATGTAGGTGCTGTTGCCAGAGTATGATGCTGGAGTCAGTAAGCAGGGCAGTTGTACAAAATAAACATCTCTCTTTACTAAAGTGCAGAATGGGAGTTGTAGTATCAAAAAATAGTTCCAAAGAATTCTCAGTCCAAATCTTCCCAGATAATAATGTATGGATATAGGTCAGAATGGGTATTGTAGTACTTCTTTTCTCTTTTTTCCCCAAATCTCTCTCTGTAGAATCTAAGGCTGCCAATAATACTCTTTCCAGCTATGGAGTACAAGATTGAGCTACGGTTGGCAAGGACCATGTGTGAAAAGGCTTAACAAAGGCTGTATATCAGGCGAAATATTGCTGCTATGTGTTTTTTTGCTTCGAAGTCCAAATAAAAGTTGATGATGTGAGATGCTGCTGACACCGTCTGCATTTATCCATGTGTGAAAAGTGTCTTAGCAATGTCCTTCTCACTGCAGAAAAGTCTTTATCAACCTAAGGCTACTTTTATACTTGCGGCAAAGTGATCCGGCAAGCAGTTCCGTTGCCGGAGCTGCCTGCCGGATCCGGCAAAACGTATGCCAACTGATGGCATTAGTAAGACTGATCAGGATCCTGATCAGTCTTAAAAATGTCTGATCAGTCAAAAAAATGCATTGAAATGCCGGATCCGTCTTTCCGGTGTCATCCTGTCATCCGGCAAAACGGATCCGGCATTGACGTTTTTCACCTTTTTTTCGGTCTTTTTCACCTTTTTTTCGCCGGAGATAAAACCGTAGCATGCTACGGTTTTATCTTTTGCCTGATCAGTCAAAATGACTGAACTAAAGACATCATGATGCATCCTGAACGAATTACTCTCCATTCAGAATGCATTGGGGTATACCTGATCAGTTATTTTCCGGTATAGAACCCCTGTGACGGAACTCTATGCCGGAAAAGAAAAACGCTAGTGTGAAAGTACCCTTAAAGGGATTCTGTCACCTCATTTTAGGTTATAGAGATGCGGACATGCACGGCTAGATCGCCACTAGCATGTCCGCAATATACCTGTCCTATAGGGCTGTGTCCTTTTATTTTGTTTAAAAAAAGATTTTAGAGATATGTAAATGAGCCTTGTAAGGTGCCCAAGGGGCTGTACTAACCTTCCTGGTGCCCAGCCACGCCCCCTGTGAAGGAGCCCAGCGCCGCCTGCGTCCTCCGAATCTCCTCCTTTCTTCACAGTTAGATTGCCGTAATCTCGCGATGCGGGAGCTCGCACATGCGCAGTGCCGGTATAGTGGTCCTTCCCTGTGCTGGCATCAGCCTCAGGGAAGGAACTGCGTATGCGAGAGCTTGCGCATCGCGAGATTACGGCAATCTAACTGTGAAGAAAGGAGGAGATTCGGAGGACGCAGGCGGCGCTGGGCTCCTTCACAGGGGGCGTGGCTGGGCACCAAGAAGGTTAGTGCAGCCCCTTGGGCACCTTATAAGGCTCATTTACATATCTCTAAAATCATTTTTTAAACAAAATAAAAGGACACAGCCCTATAGGACCGGTATATCGCGGACATGCTAGCGGCGATCTAGCCGTGCATGTCCGCAGCTCTATAACCTAAAACGAGGTGACAGAATCCCTTTAAAGAGAAAATACTTTACTGACTGACTACAATGCTCGGCCATGCAGACCCTGGACCTTCTCGGTTCTTTCCTTTCTCTGTCTCTTTCTGAAGTACTTTTGGATAGCAATGACTTTCCTGTTCAAAGATGATTCTCTGGAAACTAGGCCTAGTTTTCTGAGAAGTGCGCACATGTAGTTGCTTCACTAGCACACAACTCACTAGAATGAGCTATGGGTGGGCCTAACTCCTACACCTAACTTCCTGCAGGGGTTGAGTCAGGATTGTTAACCCTGACTGATCCATACAAAACTATGCTGGTTTATTACATGGCATTAATATATCAAATGGCATAAAATAACATACCAAGAACAGTTTGCAAGTACCCTATTCTGTGGTACTGCAAAAGCATAGAACAGGTAGAAAACCATGGAACTCGTTGAAATATCTATGTCAATGAATTACACTCCTTAACATTAAAATTGCAACTCCAAGAAGGAAAAGTTGTACAATTATGAAATCACAGGATCGATAGACAGGAGCGTTGTGGGACAAAGCTCCACACGTATCACTGCCCTCACATACAACTTTGTCAGGGGTCACCAGGAGCTTTATCTTATAGGTCACCAGGA
The DNA here is from genome assembly GCF_905171765.1 of Bufo bufo. Taxonomy (NCBI): domain Eukaryota; kingdom Metazoa; phylum Chordata; class Amphibia; order Anura; family Bufonidae; genus Bufo; species Bufo bufo. Next base: position 151,030,077 of record NC_053389.1, on the reverse strand, counting down.
GCTATATCGTTGGAGATTATATGACATTTTATGTTTATTTGTTCAATATACAGGTGAAACTCAAAAAATTTGAATATCGTGCAAAGTTCATTTATTGTATTATCAGTAATGCAACTTAAAAGGTAAAAATAAAATATGAGATAGACTCATTACATGCAAAGTGAGATATTTCAGGCCTTTATTTGTTATAATTTGGATGAGTATGGCTTATAGCTTATGAAACCCCAAAGTCACAATTTTGAGGTACTCTTTGCTCAGGGGATATGGATTAATTAGCTGACTACAGTGTGACACTTTGAGCCTAGAATATTGAGCCTTTTCACAAAATTCTAATTTTAGGCTGCATTAATGCAATTCCTTTTAAGTTGCATTACTGAAATAAATGGACTTTTTCCCAATATTCTAATTTTTCGAGTTTCACCTGTATATAGTGACACTTGCGCATTATGCATTTTTTCTTATGTGATGTCACATTATTTTTTTCATATAAAATTCATGTATCAGTGGCTTTATTTGGATAGCATCATGATAGATCATTTTTGATTTATTCACATTTTTGTAATGTTTATTCTCCACGCTTTGATTGTCTTATATCATTTCGATTGTTCTGATGGTTTGTGTAGACACAATTTGTAACCCTAGGTTTGGGATGTGATGTCCAATTTCACTTGTGGTACTGAATGGGTCACTACGAGCCATTCTTCTAATCAGATGATCCTTCTGTGCAGAGGTTCACCTCTGTGCACCTCTTGCTGTCATTCCAATTTGTTGTTGTTCTCCCAACCACTGGGACAGACAACAGTGCTGACATGTAGTCCTAAGCACATAGATATCTGCTGGAGTGATAAACCAAGGTCTCTCAGTTGAAGAATTCTGTCCTTCTCAGTTTGCCAGAAGTGGTGATAACTAGCATGTTGACAAACAGGAGGCATCGCGCAATCATCCCACGTGTCTTGATCAGATTTTTGGTGTGGCTAAGAAACTTTGCTTTCAATCTGGCTTTTATGCCCCTCCCACATGACACAGATTGGAGCTAGGTGCTTGAAAATTTGATCATCTGCAGATCTTACCGATAACATCTACTTAATTTTAATAACCATACGGCTTGTCCTTCTTGGTGTTACAATTCCAATGTTGAGGACTGTAAAACAAAATCCCTTCACCTATTGGTTTGACAAGTACAAATGTGCAATGTGCAATATCATCTTGAGACGGTTGTAAGAAGATGGGATCCCAAATAAATGAAAGAAAAAAGGTTCTAATTAACATTACTTTTCAGAATAGGGCAGTATTAATTTGCAAGCTGGGCTATCAAATCTTTCAGTCTGCATGAGCAATTTAACACAGAAAATAGGGCATGCATTTAATATGTGTATTTAAGCAATTGATTAGTCAGTAGATGTCTTCAGCAGTCAAATCACATTACAAAGTGCAGTGTCAGAGTGCTGCCTATTCTAACCGATTCACAATACACATGTGCATATAAATCTTATATATATGAAGATATACCATAATTCCTACAATTACAGTAGCTTCTATTTGTACATCGAATTGTGTATAGATGCACATTGGTCTGACCAGGATAGATCTGATTCAGGAAAGCCAATAGTAATATAGCAATGGAGAATTACTCCTGTATTTCCCAGCATTGGGGTACCTTGAAGCCACTGAGTGTGCTCCCTCCAGCTATACAGTACATGTGCATACCCGCTTGTAATTTGCTGTTATCATAGAGGAAATATCACTTATAAGTAGAGATGAGTGAAGTTTTGAAAAATGTGATTCGCCAATTTCTCCTAAGTTAGCCAAGAAATGTGATTAGTTAGAAATTAATTTGTCATGAATCGCTATAAATCAGGTATACCCAGGCCACTGTGCCCTAGGGTACGGCCACACGGAGCGGCCGTGCTGCGAGCGGGTTGCGGCCATACTGCGGTGAAGAACCAATTAGCTCACAGCTACCTTTCATTTAATAATGAAGACTGCACCGCATAGTCCTTTTTCATTGTTAATGGCCTCACGGCACCTTTAATGCACCTTTAAACAGGGGCTGTTGCTGGTATGAGGTTTGGCTGGTTAGGTTGGGGGCACAATATGCACATTATTGCTGTTCTTGCCTGCAATCTCCTGCAGGTTATTTGACAGTAAAAACTGAATATTAATCAGCTCTGGCATACCCACTTCTCAAATCCCAGCGCTCTCCTGCCCTACAGGTGGGAGCCCTTCTTCTGCCATCTGCTTTTCCTCCTTTTCCACATCATCTATTATCGATGAGAAGATGTCATTAGGAATATCCAGCTCCTCCTCTCTCTGCATCTTGCTGACTTTTCTAGGACATGGAGACTTTGAAGGATAGTTTGGAAGAAGTAAAGGCAGCAAAAGATGAGGATGGTCATCATTAACACCTGGCCCGCCTAAGGGGTGCAGACTGGATGGTATTGGTTGGCACGTTGGCAGTGGAATAATAAAGGCTTCCATCTTATTGGTATTGAATTCTTCTATTAATCGTTTTCAGCAACACTGTCCCTAGCACATGAGCGCTTGCAACATCTCTCCCTATACTCAGCTCACAGGACAATGGCGGAGACCACGCGAGATGACGGTTTTATAGGACTGTCACATCACAGGGGATGGCTGTCAGTGGATTGGCTGACTGCACTTGAGTTCCCAAGCTTCTTACTTTCACTTTGTAACATGTTCAGCAGCCAGTTTAGGAAAAACTGATTTGTTACCACGAAGCTTGAGGAAATTCTGATTTGTTGCAAATCTACGTGCTGGAACAGTCAGATGAAGAATAGCAATGGTGGCCAATGGACCCCACTGACTATAATGAGGTCCTTTGGTTTATTGTTGGTTTGGCCTTTTAGAGTATAATATAGATTTTTAGGCTTAGGCCAAGGAGAGGCAAGTCTGTTAGTGTAGGTCCCATCTGTTGGACTCTACCTTGTCGCTGGCTAGAGGAGCCTGACACAATTTTGATAAAAAATGTGCGCAAACAGCTTTTCATAAAGTAAGAATAGCAGTAATGCAATCCAGATTTATCCATGTTCCCAGTGTTTGTATGAGTCTGTGCACATAGAGTACTGTGCTACTGTACAGGGAGTGCAGAATTATTAGGCAAGTTGTATTTTTGAGGATTCATTTTATTATTGAACAACAACCATGTTCTCAATGAACCCAAAAAACTCATTAATATCAAAGCTGAATATTTTTGGAAGTAGTTTTTAGTTTGTTTTTAGTTTTAGCTATTTTAGGGGGATATCTGTGTGTGCAGGTGACTATTACTGTGCATAATTATTAGGCAACTTAACAAAAAACAAATATATACCCATTTCAATTATTTATTTTTACCAGTGAAACCAATATAACATCTCAACATTCACAAATATACATTTCTGACATTCAAAAACAAAACAAAAACAAATCAGTGACCAATATAGCCACCTTTCTTTGCAAGGACACTCAAAAGCCTGCCATCCATGGATTCTGTCAGTGTTTTGATCTGTTCACCATCAACATTGCGTGCAGCAGCAACCACAGTCTCCCAGACACTGTTCAGAGAGGTGTACTGTTTTCCCTCCTTGTAAATCTCACATTTGATGATGGACCACAGGTTCTCAATGGGGTTCAGATCAGGTGAACAAGGAGGCCATGTCATTAGATTTTCTTCTTTTATACCCTTTCTTGCCAGCCACGCTGTGGAGTACGTGGATGCGTGTGATGGAGCATTGTCCTGCATGAAAATCCTGTTTTTCTTGAAGGATGCAGACTTCTTCCTGTACCACTGCTTGAAGAAGGTGTCTTCCAGAAACTGGCAGTAGGACTGGGAGTTGAGCTTGACTCCATCCTCAACCCGAAAAGGCCCCACAAGCTCATCTTTGATGATACCAGCCCAAACCAGTACTCCACCTCCACCTTGCTGGCGTCTGAGTCGGACTGGAGCTCTCTGCCCTTTACCAATCCAGCCACGGGCCCATCCATCTGGCCTATCAAGACTCACTCTCATTTCATCAGTCCATAAAACCTTAGAAAAATCAGTCTTGAGATATTTCTTGGCCCAGTCTTGACGTTTCAGCTTGTGTGTCTTGTTCAGTGGTGTTCATCTTTTAGCCTTTCTTACCTTGGCCATGTCTCTGAGTATTGCACACCTTGTGCTTTTGGGCACTCCAGTGATGTTGCAGCTCTGAAATATATGGCCAAACTGGTGGCAAGTGGCATCTTGGCAGCTGCACGCTTGACTTTTCTCAGTTCATGGGCAGTTATTTTGCGCCTTGGTTTTTCCACACGCTTCTTGCGACCCTGTTGACTATTTTGAATGAAACGCTTGATTGTTCGATGATCACGCTTCAGAAGCTTTGCAATTTTAAGAGTGCTGCATCCCTCTGCAAGATATCTCACTATTTTTGACTTTTCTGAGCCTGTCAAGTCCTTCTTTTGACCCATTTTGCCAATAAGGAATGGAAGTTGCCTAATAACTATGCACACCTAATATAGGGTGTTGATGTCATTAGACCACACCCCTTCTCATTACAGAGATGCACATCACCTAATATGCTTAATTGGTAGTAGGCTTTCGAGCCTATACAGCTTGGAGTAAGACAACATGCACAAAGAGGATGATGTGGTCAAAATACTCATTTGCCTAATAATTCTGCACGCAGTGTATATAGTGCTTGTTTGCTGTTGCCTTCGTAGCATGCACCTGTACTTTATTGTAATTTTGGTTTCTGTTATGGCTTCTTTCATTTTTATTGGCCAAAGTACTATAGCATGCTGTATATGCATATTTTGTCCTGCCTTTTTAGTGGAATCTGCAATGGAGGCCCCTAACAGAGCTTCCAACCTGGATGTGAACACTTCCTCATTAGTGATTTGTGATTCAACCCTGTAAAATAGACCTCCAAATTGAGCTGTCTTCTGATGGAACTTTGTGTACCTGTTCTATTTGGGACCATTATTCTATCAGAAAGAAGACCCACTGGAGAATTCTTTGTTAATCCAGTCTGCCCTAACAGTACCTTAAAATACCCATTTATTAGATGTCATGTGACTGGTAGCCATAAGTACACAACCGCTTTAAATTATTGCAGAATTTTTATTTCTGAACAGGAATTCCTTCGATGCTACAAACCTGGCAACCGACAGATCACCGCATGCGTCATCAGCTTTTGCCTCCAAATTCATCTCAAAATAAACAAATTTGAGAGCTATACAGGAGAAAATAAGAGGGTATTAATGACATTATTGTGATCATTATACATGAAAACATCTATAAAATGTTCTATGAAGCAATTGCTAAATGCTAATTCCTTGGCACGTCTCAGACACACAACACCTCGTGGAAGGCTGATGTTTGGCACTGCCATTTCTGCCTAACAGATGCATCACAATGAGGAAGCCTAACATTTCCTTTACATTCGATGCAAACATAAATAGACACAATAAAAATTTAATGAGTGTCAAGATGCACTTTCAGGAGCTTGATGTATTGGCCCAATATGTTTGCGAGAAACCTAGCAGTTGTTAATCTCTGATTCCTAGAGATCTCTCCATTCAACTGTGCTTGAGTTACACCGAGTATCTCTAGGTATTATTTATACAGAGGCACGTAGCTCCCAACAACCTCCTGCCAATCAGTCTTACTCACTTGAATAATAGGTATGTGGTCAGAGAGCAAGAGGCATTAAGTACGGCAGGATACAAATCAGACACATCTCATTAAGTGATGACATCACTTGGATATGTCATAACTTTATGCTCAGTGGGTGTCCCACCTCAAGGACCTCCACAGATCCTGAGAACAAAGGGGACGTAGAATGGTATCACTTCCAGCAACCGCCCCCTTTAAGTTGAATGGAGCTGTTCTGCAGGCGGCCAAGGGGTTGAATTACAGCTTTAGCCCCTTCCTTCTCAGAATCATTAAAGGTCTCGGTGGTCAGATACCACCAATCAAAGTAATATGCCATGACAGTATGAGATGGGAATATCCCTTAGGTACCCATACCACCAATATCAGGTCGCTGAGATAGGAGAGCAACAAACCATCAGGTGTACTACTGTGTATGTCCTATTCTAAGCCTCCCCTACACTGTGGGCTATTTGAAGGAGACCCCATTAATTCAGCCCGCTCTCCATCGTATATGTGCAGCAATTACTAGATAATCACATTCCCTAATCTGATTTCCTTTTACCACCAGCCCCCTTCTACACTGCACACCTGAAACTTACACCTTTATTCAACAGTGTCCCCCAAATTCCTCGCCCCCCGAGCGCACTATACCTGTACATTCACAAATAATGGCTTCCCAATGCTTTATAAAAGATGGTTGAGCCATTGGTTGTAGTGGTCACATTTCTGTGTTTAGAGGGAAGAGGAAGTACAAAGAACAGTCGGGGACCCTGGAAAGTGCTGGGACGGGAATGGGGAATCACTGAGCTATTACCTCTTTTATTATTTTACACAATTTATGAGCATTTTTTATTTTTATTTCAAGTGGCCGGACAACTTCTATGAAAGGTTTAAAGGATAGGTCAACAATATCAGATCGGCGGGGGTCCGATACCCGGCACCCCTGCCGATCAGCTGTATGAAGAGACGGCGCGCGCAGTGCGCACGTGCTGTCTCCCTTCTCTCTTCCTGTTCAGCGTTGCGGTCTACGGCAAAGCCCATAGACAGCAGTGGTGAACAGAGAGATGAGTGAAGAGAGCCGTCTCCTCATACAGATGATCGGCGAGGGTGTCGGGTGTCGGACCCCTGCCTATGTGATATTAATGACCTATCCTGAGAAAAGGTCATCAATAGTAAAAGCCTGGACAACCCCTTTAACAGATTAGTATTGGTCAGACATTTCCATATACACAGGCCTACCATGGCTGGGTAAATACTATCTGCATATTGCCTAGTGGTTGTATGTGTTCTGTCCAGCTGCTGGATATTGTACTTCTTTAAACTGCTCTTAACTTTGTGTCTTTGTGTAATGTTTGAGCAGTTTTTTTTCCGAAGACCTGCATCCCCACTTTGTGGGGCTTATCTGTTTGATTTCCTTATATTCCCCCCTTGCTATTTGTTCGTGTTTGCATATTGTGGATGCAGCCTACAATTTAGAGGGCGATTCTATGAATACTAATCTTAGACTACCCTTGACCCCGAGGTCATGTAAAGATCAAAACTAAACCGTTTAATATTTTCCTTTTGCAGATCAATACAAGCATAAATTCACTCTCAATGACAACTATAATTTCAACCAGATCTATAGCAGGCATACACATGAATTTCTGGGGCAGGCAGCTTTCTTGCCAATTGAAGGGAAGGGAAAAAAATGAAGGCGAAAGATTTTGCTCAACTTTTTTACAATTTAATTTCTTTCGCCTTTTATTATGGGTCTGAAATGCTATTTTCAGCAGATGCTGTCATATAAATATCTCTCGTTGTTTTTCTCTCTCCCTCCTGGTGAAAAGGGCAGGGGACCTATTGAAAATTCTGCTTTATCTCTTTCAAGAGAGTTCAAGTGTGGGTCGAAGAATCGATTGGAGCCTCTTTTTCTTTCTTTTTTTTTTTAAGTTTCCTGTCGCTATTTTGCCCAGATCAGCAATGAAGGTAAATGGAGAAAATATAATCTGTTATGTGTGTTCCTATCAATTTATCCAGTT